>NC_138911.1:42818750-43431817 GCF_965231255.1 Vanellus vanellus
CATTTTTATTACAAAGCTGATGAAATTTGCATATTAATTCATTTCTTTCAATTTTTTAAGATTAAATGTTGTCAACATGTATCAGTGCAAGGCTCTGACAGTGCTGATGAAATGGGTCAGTCAAGCTTGAACATTTAGAGTAATGCAGCCATCTGCAACCCCCAAGCCCCTTGTGTAGTTTAGTGCTACCATTGCAACTTGATTAAAAAAAAGTTTTATTCAATGCAGGATATTAAAACATTATCTGTGAAATGATATGTGTTACTCCTGCCATTTGCAGGGAAAGTATATTTGACAACAAAATGGATCTAAGGATCTCCTTGCTGATTTAGAGTTAGTGCTTTGTCAATCTTAATTAAACTCCAGTAGGAAAAGTGTAGGGGGAAAAAAAAAAAAGGAGTTTCTGCTGTGCCAGAGCTTAGAAGTTATTAAACTGGGCTTAATGTCCCCTCCTAGCCTGTATTTTTACTGTTTGAAAAGCAGTGTTATTTACAGGAAGGAATTGCCTAAATCCTCGTGTCTCAGGGGCCCTGGAAAGCAGTTGCATTCTTCTGAAAATACCAAGACTTAATAGAATCAGAGAAATTAGAAATGGAAAAGAACCATTAGGTCAACTTATCTATCCCCCTGCCAGTGCAGGAGGGTTCCCTACAGTATTGCTGTCTTACAGTTAATAGTCATGGATTTTGAGTCACCGTTTCTCAACTGCTTATGAAAGTATTTGCTGTGCAAGCTGCTTGGGTTCATTTTATCTTCACCGATGTGATTGATATCCTTGCATTCTAATATTCTTATGTTTTAATAGTCTGTGATTCTCGATGCAATGTGTATAGGCACCCGGTAATATCTTTGCTTCTCTTTAAACGCATACTGTGCATTTCCATCATTTAGGGTTTATTAACCTGCATTTACTCAGCATCTTATGCGATAAGTAGTCCCTTTGATATCAATGAAAACAATACACAATAGCCTCGATAATTAACTGGTGTAAGTCAGCATAGCCAGCTTGGTTTTAAAGGTGTAGAGCCAGTTGTGGGTTTGGCCCAGGACCTTTTGAAATCACCAGGTCTAATTATGAAGTTAGGGCAGTTAAATCCACCCGTAATACCAAGAACAATGTGTTAGCTCAAATGACAAGTTTCAGATGTGAACTTACTTCTCTGCAATTACTGCTACAGCTTAATCAGTTGATGTATTTTAATAGAAACTGCTCCTGGTCATAGATGTCCTCATAATTGCTACTTCTGATAGCCCCAGCAATGTACATTGGCCTTAATTGGACCAAAAAAAAAAAAAAACAACTGATATCTTGGCAGATGTAAATACTGACTCCTACCTTGAGTATGAATACAAAGAGTGAATTCTAATAATAATCAGAAAACAACCTTCTGGCACCCCATAGCTGTGGAAGAGAAGATGACTCAAATATTAGTTGACTTGTACAGCAGAGTTGCTGTCCACATACTACACTGGTTTTATTTTTAGGCAGTCACCTCTGCAGACTTTATGCTATAATAGCAGAGTGTGTTTTTGAATTCAAGCTTCCTTTAATACATATCAGATGGGAAGCTTGTGTTAATCATACCAAAGCCTGTGAACGTTACAGGAAGGTTGTATTTTTTCGAAGCAGCATATTTTTTCATATGGTGGACTAAAATTAATTTAGGGACTATCATTAGGTAGACATTGGATATCCTTTCAAAACAAGGATGAATCTCAGCTACTAGTACCTAGATTTTAAGACCAAACTCAGAAGTATTGGATTGAAAAATCAAAATCAGACTTCACACTGCTGTAGAGTCTGAAAATGTCAGATATGAAATATTTAAACTGTGGAACACAATCTTCAACTTTGGGCTATAAAACTTTAATTTTGTGAGTTGCTACTTCTCCAATTGTTCGATATTTTTAATTCTACAAATCCATGTTTATTAGCTTTCAAGGTTTAAACAGTGTTACTGAGTCTATTGAAAGTAAGTGATACTGACTTCTGAGAAATATAGTTACTATGATTGGTTTTCTATTTCTGCGTTCAAGATAAACGCAAAAGAAAGAACAAATAAAAGGAATTCATTAGCACAGCTCCCTCTTTTAATACTTGTAAAATCACCTAAACTGCTTTGCTATTTATTCTTCCATACATACACTACAAGAAACAGATCAGACTGATCTGGAATGTGATGTTTTTGAACAGTGAGAATTTTAGGATATGTAGAGAGAAACTTTAGCATCTTTGATTCTATATATTTGTATTTTTACAGTTATCAGTTGCAATGCCCAAATGAAATCTCCTTCCACTCTGTGATCTTCCCAAATATTTAGCAATAGCAGTTCTTGGTCCAAAATCCCAATCCTGAACAGTGAGAATTTTAGGATATGTAGAGAGAAACTTTAGCATCTTTGATTCTATATATTTGTATTTTTACAGTTATCAGTTGCAATGCCCAAATGAAATCTCCTTCCACTCTGTGATCTTCCCAAATATTTAGCAATAGCAGTTCTTGGTCCAAAATCCCAATCCTGTGGAAGCTGATAAGCCAAATCATGCTCCCATTATAGGCAATGCAAATCTCCGACTTCTGTAATGTTGTTCCAGTATTATGCGTAATGTTATACAATTGCAATGAGGGTGAGCACCTCCTTTAGCATCATGACCTCTTCTTGCTTACGTATCCAAGATAATTTTTTCTTCTTTTCAGGATTTCCTTGTATGGTAAGAACATAGTTTGAAATACATTGTACTAACATTTCCTATGTGAGATACAACTATAAGCAATCCATTAGATAAATTTATTGCAACAAAGTAGTCTGCCACATTAAATACTGTAGTTAATTTAGCAGAGTTTTGTTGGTATTTTACCTTTGGATTTTGAAACAATGAATGCTGTTAGCTTTGGTAAATAACAACAGCTTTGTTTTGGCAGTAGGTGCTGCAGACTTCTAAATCCAAGTTATTTTATCTAACAGTGTGTTGATTAAATTTATTCCTCTCCATCTAACTTAATTTTTTTATTTAATGCAGTTTTCAAGCTATGAAGGAAAGTAAATTTACTGTAAATCTGGACTCTTTTTTGCTAGCAAAGAAATTCAGTATATGTTTCCTTTATAGCTTCCATTTTATATATATAACATATCCTGCTTTCGAACTGTGAGATTTCTTTTCTCAGAAACAAACACAGAAGTTATGCGGCATCTGCAATCTGCAGGCAGGTTGGTACCTCCACATAAGGGAAACACATTTTTAAAATCTTCTGTAATTTTGAAGGGGAAATTTCCCCGTCTTAAATAATAGTTTTTACAGGGCACAGTATGTGTGCTGCAGATAAAACAATCAGGTTTTGACACCTTATGTGTATTAAGTCTCTGTGTTTGACTGGCTAACAGTGATCACACGTCCCAAAAAAGATTTTGCACACTTTAGTGTTTGTGCTCTGAACTGCATAATTTCAAACGTACAATATGTTCTTTTCAAAATTTATGGAACCAGGCATTGCTGAAAGAAGATATCACCAGTTGGAAACAGTGGATAATGTTAGATCGTACCGATCATGACATCTTTATGGGATAATTTGGTGCCAGAATGAATTCTTTAAAATTGTTTCGTCTCTACACACATATATGTGTAGAAATCCCAAGCCTTAAGCATGTCGGGATGCAAGTGGTTCATATTCAGACGTGTTGGCCAAGAAAAGGCTAATGAGTGAGCAGTATTGAGGGAGATAAAAGAGTCAACTAATCTAATTAAAGAATAATGGTGGCTGCATTTGACTACCCAGACATTTCACACCATGACAAGATTTCAATGACCACTTCTTGATACTTGAGCCTCTTGTGCTTCTTGGCACACAGAAGCGATGGGTCTGTTTTCTGCCTTAATTTTTCCTGTTGTAAAGGTGTTAGTTCAAAAATAGTTATAGTTGAGCCTCTAATGTCATTATGTTCAATATCATGATGTAGGAAGAAGTATTCACATCACAAACTACCATTGCTAATAGCGAGTGAACTGCGATATTTTGAATACAGGAAAGAGTTGTATTTCCCATAGTGGGAAATTGTAATCCATAGATTCATTAGCCAGTATTGGGAAACTTTAATCCATAAATTCATCATGAAACTCATTTAAGCAAGGACAACTGAATGGCATCATGTATGAACTTACTACGAGTAGTAATGAGTCTCTAAATGGTGATGTTTGTTCCTGAGGTTATTGTGAAACTCGCATCTTTCAGAAAAACTATGAATCCATCACAATAAATACAATAGGAATATGTCAAGTACGGGCAGTTAAGTGCAAGATGGTAATTTGGGAAACGAAGGGCAAGACTGAAAAGTAATTTGGGTTACATGCAAAACAATAACAAGAAAGTCTGTTTATTGGTAGACATAAAATAACTACTCAGTTTACTGACTTTGCATGGAATAAAGGCAGTTTAGTTTACGTTCTTTCCATTAGTCAAAACCACAAATGACACTGAGGTGTTACGGTTGTTCACCGAGATCAGAACACCTGCAATCAAAACCTGTGATTTCAAAAAAGATATCCAAACAAACTGATACATTCAGGAGCAGCAGATCAGCAGGTCTAGGTGGTATATAACACAAAACAAAATACGAAGGAAAAATGAAATGGACAAGCTGCTAAAAAATATACAATGTCTCTGTAAAATGGCAACCAGAAAGCTGCAGGGTAACAATGATTACCTAAGAGAGAGACATTTTCCTGATCTAAAAAAATGTTTTGGAAAACGGTACTAAAATTACCTTTAAAAATGATGGGGTTTTATATGTGCTATTTCTATTAACACACACACATGACATAACAAGCATGAAATTGCTTTAGACTTGAATTGCAAAAATGACTGGAGTATAGGAGTATTTCTTTTTGAGGAAGGATGTAAAAGACTGGAGTTGTTTTCCTCATAGGTACCCTAGGTATCTTTTCACAAGGAGACGATAGCATTCAGTAAAACTTTCACAAGGAGACAATAGCATTCAGTAAAACTCAGGCAGCAAAGGAAACACATTTGTCAAGCACTATGGACGTGTGGAACTCCTTGCCACTAGCTATTCCTGCAGTCAAGAGCACAGCAGGCTTTTTTAATATGTGGGAATTTATATATGGTGGCAGCATTACCTTCTAATTTCAATTGAACTATTTTTATAGAGAAGTGTAGTGTGCTTCAAGTCAATTTAGATACGAATTGGTGATTTAAGGAAGAAAGGTCTTCTACATGCACATTATTATCTAATGGTGCACAACAGGTCTTCTGGCGCTTTTTCCAGGGGCATTTGTTATTTTCTATAATCAGAGAGAGATTGTTGAACAAGTCCGTTCTCTCAAGTCCTTTAGTAACAGGGACTTTTCTACCCTCCTTTATTTTTCATTCAATATAACATTTTTTGAGACCAACACAAGATAAGTTTCATTCTGTTTATGGTTGAGTTTTTATAATACCACATAATACTGCATTATATAGCTCATGAGCTTCTGCAGCAAGCTGGTCATTTCACTTGTTACACTTTTGTCTCCTCTGAAGAATCTCCTCCTTGCTTTCTTCAGGCAAAAGGTAGTAGACTTCGCAAAAATGGTAGTTACTAAAAGATCAGAATATGTTAAGCACTGAAAATGACTGGGACCTGGAGCAGAACCTAGATACGGTAACAGACATTCCTCACTTTTCTCCCGTTTCGTGGCAGTGATGGCCACTGTTGGAAGTCCATCCAGTCTGGGATACTAGGCTCTACAGACTCTCACACCATTGTGTCTGTTCTGTGTCTCTGGTCAGGATAGGTTGCCTATAGCAGAAGTACCTTTTACACAGCACCAGTGGCTTGTCCTGCAGTACATCTGCAAAGACATTCAGCTATGAATTGGTGTATTAAAGTAGCAGCATTCTAGTGCATTTCTTCATATTGAGATATGCATTATCAGTGCTAAATAAACAAACACAACGAAGCTACTATACTTGCTTCCATGTTTCAAGACTGTAATTTTGATTTGGGAGTTTCCCTGCGGCTTTGCGGTTTACAAAACCAGCGGTAAAAGGCTATAAAATCACAGCTGCATTCTAAGCCGGAGTTGAGTCTGGATAAAAAGACTGGGAAAATCAAGTGTTGTTTGAGGAATACAGGCTGGGGAAGTGGGCAGCAGGGAGAGGGATTGAACCTGGAAGCAGCACAGTTAATCACCTGTTCTAAGGATTGCACTCATACACTCCAGATAATGGGGAGAGGGTGGAGGGAGGAATTTAGAGTAGCTTAAAGTCATTAAGCCAGAAAGACTATCCGATTCCTTCTCTGTAGCAACATAAAGTACCTTATTCAAGTAAAGAAGGGCTTTACTTACTGTAAATCTGACAAAGTTTATGCCACCCCAGATACAAACGTCACTCTAACGTGTTTGCTCTGGGGAAGGTTCACGGTTTGGTTTTGTTTTTTCGGGGTTTTTTTTTGAGCAATAATAGTCTTTGTAAGATGGCTGCAGTGTCAGCATTTATCTTGAAACTCTTGGATATTAGTTTTGACTGCAGTCACCTTTCTGACAAGTGTTATTGCGACTGTGTTTTATATCCCTGTTCAGGATGATTTCTAATGATAATGCTCTGTCTACCTCACTGCTTCACACTAAATTATAGATGCCACTATGACAGGACAAACTATATCCAAGTGCTAAACTCTACTCCCTTTGTGTGATGTCAGTGCCTTCACTACTTTGTGCCTGGAATTAAAAACAGGATAGGAAGATATGCAAAACATTTCTGCTTAAAAATAATGTTCTGTCAGTTATTAAACAAGTGATATTTCATTTAATCAGCTCAAGGGGATTATTTTAAATGAAAAGGCAGAGAGTATGATTTTATTAACACATTCCTGCCCTAGAGTCCTACTGTAATAATTCTTTACTTGACTAAATTAAAAAGTTATAATTCAGTCCATCCACAACAAACACTTATGGATGCTTAAATTTCATTAGTTTTTCTGTTTTGAGTTGTGCATAGAATAAAGGGAAGGAAGGCATCATGTCTCCAGAAGATATGTCCTGAAGTAAACATTGCATTATGAATACAAGCAAACCAGACTTTTAGTGAAGGATGTTATATTATCCAGTTTCCACTAGTTAATCTGATACCTTCAGCATTAAAACTGTGGTATTTGTGCTATCTCTGTGCATATGTGTTTGCTAAAACAAAAGCTTTTATCAAGTAGTGAAATTTTTTCAGCGTCAAAAATGTGAACTAAGGCAGGCTGAACCTACTACTCTTATCAGCCTGAGTACCTACACTTGTGTTGACTATAATACAAGCAATGCTTTATAAACCATTTTGATTGATGATTTTTTATTAATTGGGCATCAGAAACACTACCAAAACTTAGCAGGAGGATATGCAAAAGCCATTTGAACACACACGTATACCTGCACTAGTATGCACATATACACACGCATTCATACAAATCTATCTGTAGAAGCAGATCAATAATAAGGGTGTCACTAGCGACTTCATAATTAAGACTGCACTGAGATTGGGAAGTGTACTTAAAATCTTGTTTTAAGGGGGATAAATACATATTTCTTAGTCTATGACAATATACATAAGACTTTTTTTCCTCTTTCTTCTTACGCAGTTCTAAGAAAATAGGGTCTATAGCTGTCCTTAAAATTTCGGAGGATGATGTTGAATGTTAAACCAACAACAATCAATTTTGAATAATATTTTAGGCTACAAGTGTACATAATTCTCAAAGTGGATCCTTGTAATACTCTGGAGGTCCATTTTTTTAATTGAGAGCATAAATGTGTTCACTTTCATCTTGTGTGTCTCAAATTTAAAACAGCTGACTAAATTCTGGTCCTGTTTATGGATATAAATCTTAAGTAACTATACTGAAATCTTTGGTGATATTCTGCATTTTCTCCCATGAAAACCGAGAGTAAAATTTCATCCCATTGCTATAAAAAGAAACTGGATATTACTCCTGGGAAGGTTAAAAACATTCTAGCTGATATCACTTCAGATTGAAAACTGTATAATAAATAAGAAAACAAGTGATAGATCAGACAACTGAAAGGAAAGAGTGAGTAGCTAAATATTGTAAATAGACGGATAGACCAAGTTATTTTTTTATAAATTCCGTCTCAGAGGATTACTTCATTTATCTTTTGAGAGAGACTTTCTCATTACAAGAGGTATTTCACTAAAAAATTAATTGTTTATTAAGAATTAATTAAATAGGTTAGCATGGGACTATCTGATCAGGGAATATCAGTCTCAGTACTTTGAACTTGCAGGTGCTGCAGTGGTTGTAGTTAAGACATTCTATCGCAGCTTTCCTTCATTGCAAAGGGCTGTGTCAAGAAAATCTTTAATATAAAAATAAAAAGCAGTTCATGCATAAAGCATGACGCCCTGAAGCATATTAGATCTGTTTATCTCTCTGTTTAAAACGAACGGTACCTGGTATAGTTTACATAACAAGGCAGGGATCAGTTTGATAAAGCATTTATATCACCTGGGGAACACGCTGGCTCATTTCCTCAACACCTTTCCGCATGACTCGTTCACCAGCGAGTCTAATAGCAAACAAAGTTTTAATAGGTCAAGAGCAGACGACCTGCTTGTGTTGAAGACATTTCAGTTTGCCCTCTGACAAATAGCTCATATTTCAAGCCTGGGTCTCTGCAGCTGATCATTGAATGATAATTACAGATTAAATCTTTTATGGACAAATCCTTAATTGTGTTTGATCATTTGCAGCCTTAAAGATGGTTTTTTTAGCAGGACAAGTTAAAGCTTAGTGTTTATTTGCCGTACACAAAATGTGTAAATTATCCAGGGGGGGCCAAATGAAGGACCAGGATGGCCTCTTGCTCCCCAGATGCAGTGGCAAAGCTCTAGTGACCTCATTAGAAACAAAGTTTCACCTCAGAACATTAACATTTTTGGCAAATACTACAGCATAAATCTGCGAGTTAACATTTGAAAACGCTTTTTTAAACAAATGAATTTCAATTTAGTTTGCAATTAAAATCTGTTGTTAGACTAACAGATTTTTTTTGTCACTCTTCCATTTTGTTTAATGTAATCCAGGATATGAGTCACATTTGCTTGTTGTTTCTATATGTGAAGCAAATACTGTAGCTGCTGTTTCTGTCATAGCACATCTGCTCTGCTGAAAACTGCAAAATGATAGATAAACACATGGACAGGAAAAGAAATAGATGAATAACACTTTGTAATTCTTTCTTCAGTGAACAGTAATCATCACCAAATGTCTTTGCAGTTCAAAGGCTATTTTTGTTAAGCGGACATACATGAAGCTTCCATACAAGCTATTGTAACTTTTTAGTATTTTTATTTTAAGTACTGAAAAATATGTTTTCCCCCAACTGGCACTTTCAGGGCTGCGTCGTTAAAGCAACATTGTGTTCATCAGCTGTCCCATAACAAAGGGAAAAATGGTTCAGTGAGGAGAAGAATTATTACACTTTGCTTTTTCTGGAAAGTTCAGCAGTGGAATACATCGTCTTTAGAGCATAATTAATAACAATTTGTGATGCTTTTATGCACAGATACAATTCAGAGTATCTGTTCGCTATATATAATGTAACAAAAATAAGCTGATATCACTTACAGGATATGTATCTAGCATCCCAGTGGACATAAATCAGTAATTGAGCCACAGATAAATAGATTAGATGTGGCAATAGGAAGGGGAAAGAAGCTGAGAAGAAAATCCACAAAAATAATTTTGCAAAGCTTGTCTTATGTTTTCATCAGAAACTAAGCAAAATAATCTGACAAGGGCAGAAATCAAGTCATCTGACAAACTCTTCTACTTTTCTTTTATCAGACAATGTAATACAGCACACGACACTAAAAATAATAATGTGTTGTCTAAGGACAGGATGGTAATACTATGCCTTTTATTTGGAAGTAGCCAACCCCAACAGCCTTTACGGTAGCTTCTTCATATGCTTGGTGCTCTTCTGATCACCCAGGCCTGTGCACCGTTCGTGCCTTCCTCCCCCAGAACTATACTCCCCTTCCAGACGCAAAGAACCCCGGAGAGCTGCTTAAATGGTAGCTCTGTTTTCTGCACAAAGGCAACGTCCGCACGTCTGTCTGCTGCTGTGCAGTTGTTAGATATGAGCTCTTGGGAATACATGCCTTACACAAGCTCGGAGGGGTGTGTGCTTGGGCAACTCTCAGCACTCCGAGGTGCTCTAGCAGACCTGAGGAATCTGTATATACCTTGTGGTTAGCAAGATGCTCTTTCCTACAGACTTTTTTTTGCGTGAGCTCATTGTAAGAGTGTATGTGACTGCTGACTTCTAGTGGCTGGCCTGCAGATGACATTAGTCCTGGTACTACTGCCCCTGACAGGGATTCTCCAAGGGCTCAAGTGTGAGGCAACATGTGGCCACCCAAGCAGAAGGACCTAAGCATCTCCTCTACGCAATCCTCTAGTAATCCATGGAGATGCATGGGGGTTGTCGCTGGCACAGGGAAATCAGAAAAACAGGCAAAACTTTGGCTGAAAATGGCAGAGAAGAATTGTGCGCCGTGCATTCAGCAATTATTGATACAAAGCAGACGGGGTGGGTGGGGGGGGGAAATCATCAAATTACTGTGTTTCTTTTGCTCCTCATGTCACTTGCCCCCCTGTGCCTCTGTGCCTAGAAGAATACAATATATTCCTCAAACACCTGCCCCGGCTGCCATGCTGCGTGTCATTAGGATTTCTGCCCTGGTTTTGGCTTTTCTTGCTGTGTGGTGCTACACTTGTATGACCTAAATTTTGTTGCGCTCAATCCAAAAATCTTTGGCATTATGGGAGCTTTGTGAAAAAGGCCCGTCATCATTCATACAGTTCAACATAAACATAAAGAACTGTATAATGAAATATGTCTTTAAAGGAACCTTTTAAGACAGATTGGCTTATTAGAATTACATTATTATGAATGTATTTCTGTGCATTAGGTAAGGGGACTACACTGGCAAAAAAATGTAATGTGTGCCTCAAGTCATAATTCCTAAGTTCATTTTAATGTCCTAAATAAGTGACCTAATTTTCAAAAATGGTGAGAACCAATTTGTCTCTCACGTGATTTCCATGACAGCTTCCAAGTGCAATTTTAAAGTTGACTTGTAGGATCAGGTCCTCCTATTGTCAAGGAAGCTGTGTATTCCTCTGAACTGCTCAGCTGTGAACTGTCAGAATCAAATAAAACTGGGCAAGGCAGAATAGGATTCCTGGATGGAAAAAAAAAAAAAAAAAAAAAAAGGAAAGAAATCTGTGCCAGTGAAATTTAGATCAGTAGAGTACAGTTTGCCATATTAGAATTCAGTCACAAATCAGCTCCAGAAATACTGCTCCGGCAAAGAAAAAAAGCCGCATGCTGTTCATAACAATAAGTGGTTAGGGCTTCGCTTATCCACTTCCCCCAAAAGAAATGGTCTTCTAATTAAACAATTGTTCACAGAAATCATATCCCAAGAACTGAAGGAAAAGAAATGGAAAACTCATGATTGTTCCTTTTTATATTTTAGTGCTATGAACTGAAATGCAGTTTATCACAAAACTAGATTTTTCTTCAGTTCAGCCTGCTGTTTATAGTAAAAGAAAATTACATATTAACATAAAGCTGTGAATCCAGTTTTAAAGTCTTCTTCTGATGTCAAAAGGCCCTTCATACTCTTCAGATGAGCCTTGTTAAACATCTAGCTCCCTCTTCAGCCCCTTCCTCTACTTACAGACCTGATTACGGTACCTGCGGTTGTGCCACTGTATCTAGGACTTTGCAGCTCAGACTATTCTTATGCAATAATTTTCTAGCTTAACTTGACCACAAAACGAATTCATTGGCTATAAAAGCAAATCGAGTATAAAGCAAATAAAAACTTGGAGCATATCTTATTTACCTGTGCACTTGTCAAGTTCGCTTACTGGGTTCCCAGTTTCCTCAGCAGCTCTCCTCTGGGGAATCCTGCTTGCTTTTACCTTTCCCCTTTTCTTTTAATGACTACGTTGACTACGTTGTATAGGCTGAATTTATGGGTGATATTCCTGAAAGGAAGACAGAGACTATACACCAAATGTTTGTCTTTGCCTGAGGCTGTGCTGAGGTTATTCATCGAAAGCCTATGTCTTCTGTCTGTCTGATACCATGGTTTTCCACCTCAGACTGTAGACAAGCAGCTGTTCTTTCTCCTCAGAATATTTTAGTGGTGTTTAATTTCTTGCTACTGTAAATAGTTGTTGTGTTGACTAACTGTTGCGTTTCATTTTCACTTTTGTCAAAGCAGAATTGCGTTCAGGCACCCTCACGTTATAATATGTCGAATCCCAACACTGGATGCGTGCAGACTTCAAGTACTTTTATTTTGTAGGTTGTTCTGAGACAGGGCATCAGAAGCATAATACTTCCCAGACTGTAGGATTTGGTATGTGGCTTGACCTAAAAGAGTCAAATGGAAGGTGAAAGCAAGCTCCGCTTCTAAAGCTCTCTTGTATGAACAGGCCATCACAACTCTTCTTTAACTTAGCATGTGACTCAGCTGCTCATTAAAGTCACACTGTTTAGGCAAGGTTAGGCCTCCTCTGAGAAAAGGGACCTACGCTTCCATTCTCACATAGTGCTGCAGCTTCTCTTTGTCTCCTCACGTTCGAAGTCTGGGACAGGGAGCTGAAAGCAAGTAGAAGCATTACCCCCGGAATGCCAATGGTGCCAGCGCTGCAGCAGGAGTCAGGGAGCATTGACATGGCTAAAGCCTCTTAATCTTCCTCGACAGATGCATGCCTAAGCGTGTCTTACTTCCCGAGTCCCTTGTGCAGGTGTGGATGGGGCTGTGCAGCCATTTTGACATTGCGGTATACGAGCACGGACCAAGAGGGTCATTGTATTCAGGCTGAGTTCTGCGGTTTGTCATTTATTAATGTTGTGGCATTTATGCCATAAACTCTTTCTAACTTAAGAAATCTCTTTTGGGACACCCCCACGAGCAATGTTGTCCAAGGGGGTTTGCTGTATCTGTTTGAAATTTGCGTAGATACCAGTATGCTCATCATGGAAGGTCCTATATAAGTTAATCAGCAATATTACTAATGTCAGGTTTTATGAACACGCATCTGTATATTGTATAAATATCAGCTGATCCATTTGCGTGAGTCACTTATCTTCTAACAAGGAAACTTTATGGTTCATGATTTTGCATCGAAAGTTAATTATTGTCTCATGGCTCCATTAGTGTTCGATAAAATGGACCTTCCTGGAGAACATTCAGTGAGCGTAGATGGATGTGACACTTAAGGCACTCAAAGTATAGCTCACAAAGGAAAAACAAATGAGTATTGCTTACATGTTCAGCATTACCTTTAGGAGGTCTACAGAGATTTTGGTCTCTGTTTGCGCTAATCTTATGTTAGTGACTGTCATATTACATTAGCAAATTTAATCTTTGTTAATGTGATAGAAAGTTCCTAATACAATGAGACTCATTATATTAACAACTTTTGCATCATGTTAGCAAAAGCAAAATTTGCTAACAGAATGCAAAAATTACCAATATGATGAGGTAATCATTATCATTGTTCTAACACCTGATTATATTAAGCAGCTACTAACATTTTTTACATGAAATCACTATTTGCACTGTACAGGGATTTTCTAGGAGAATTTGGGGTGCCTAAGTAGGAAATCACAAATATTTTTTAACAAAAGCTTTTTAGAGATATGGGGTTTCTTTTGTATTGTGATACAAATGTCACTGAATCAAAGTCATACTGAAATTAAATTTCTTCACATAGGAAACTTTCCTTTCCATAGAACAGGAAACGATATGATGAGCTATGTCATAACTAAGCCAGTAAGGAGAGTATAAAGAAAATGTGGATCACTGTTGGTCTTATATCACCTTTGTTTTTGAAAAGTAATTTCACATTACAAGTCATATTTTGCAGCATATAAGAACTTACTTATGCAATATTTCATTAAAACATGTTCATTTCACTGTTATGATTTTTTTTGTAGCAAGACACACATGTAAGATTTATAGTCTTCCCTGATTACCTTATATCTGTCCACTAAAAATGTATAAGGATAAAATGAAAAATATTATAATAATATTTTTAATATACAGAATATCATCTGACAGCAAAAATTTTTGATTGCTACATCTCTTTATAATTTATTTGAAAACGGTATTATTATTATTCTCTACAAAGCCTTCATTCCTCTACAAGCTATGTAACAATAATCTTTTAGCTTTAAAGATGTAAAGATTGAGGAAATGGACTTCAGCATAGAGTAGTCATGAACAATTCCGTAATGGTAATGGACAAGCTTTGCAAGCTGCTTTCTGCCGTATAAATAGTAGAGTGGGGAAAACATAGAGAGTATTTTGAATATATAATGTGTATGCAGCAAAGCCAGAAGTCTTAGGTCAGCTGGATGATGGAGCTTCTCAGTTATGACGAGATGTTGAACTTAATGTTAAGTCCATTCAAGGACCTCTAATGCCTTCAGCTGAAAGTACTTGAATTTTTCAATACTCAAAGAGGACCACTGGCAAGAGGTTCACCACAGATCTCCTTGGCTTCAGAATTTCATAGAATCAGAATCACAGAATCAAAGAATAGTTTGGGTTGGAAGTGACCTTTAAAGGTCATCTAGTCCAACCCCCCTGCAATGAGCAGGGACATCTTCAACTAGATCAGGTTGCTCACAAAGCCCTCTTCAGCCTGACCTTGAATGTTTCCAGGGATGGGGCATCTACCACTTCTCTGGGCAACCTGGGCCAGTGTTTCACCACCCTCATTGTAAAAAATGTCTTCCTTATGTCTAGTCTCAATCTACCCTCTTTTAGTTTAAAACCATTACCCCTCATCCTATCACAACAGGCCCTGCTAAAAAGTTTGTCCCCATCTTTCTTGTAAGCCCCTTTTAAGTACTGAAAGGCTGCAATAAGGTCTCCTTGAAGCCTTCTCTTCTCTAGACTACAACAACCCTAACTCTCTCAGCCTGTGCTCACAGAAGAGGTGTTCCAGCCCTCTGATCATTTTTGTGGCCCTCCTCTGGACCTTCTCCAATGGGTCTTTCCTGTACTGAGGACTCCAGAGCTGGACACAGTACCCCAGTGGGGTCTCACAAAGCGGAGTACAGGGGCAGAATTACCTCCCTTGTCCTGCTGGCCACACTTCTTTTGATGCAGTGCAGGATACAGTTTACTCCTACCTTAACACAAATCAGCTTTAAGTTAAGAAATCTTTTTTGTATACATACTTAGGGAATTATTTGAAGGAATATTTCTTTTGTCCATATGGGCTATAGGACTTCTAGTGTCCTGATGTAAAATGTGACTGCTTTAACTTCTAGAGAAAGTGCATCAGGATGTTTCAATTCAAAGTCAGCAAATGAAGGAAAGAGGTCAAGGAGTTGTGTCTTCCTTCTGGAGAGACTCCATTTTGTTCTGTGCTACTGATTACTTAGAAGCCACTGGAGAATTTTAAACCTGGTGGTGGATGAGTAAACAAGAGAAGCATCTCGTGCCACAGATCTTTATATCGAAGAGGATTTCTTAGGAACACAGGAATTCATATAATGTATGAGTCAACATTGTCTATTTAGACCACTAGCTTGTCTTTTAGAGTAGCTGGTACTGAATATTTCTAAACCACATGTAAAATCTACAGAATGGTAACTGTACCATATAAGTTGAAGCATTAAACTCGATATCTCATGTAGATTTTAGTATACATACTGTAGCACGGTTATTCTTGTTAGTCTCATAGATATTTAGTCCTTCTTTTGCAGTTCTTTTATATATATATTGATCATGCATTGTGTAGATTACATGTTGTGGGGGAAAAATTCTTCGGTTTTATCATTTTATCTTTATCACCTCAAAATGTGTTTTCCCTTCAATTTATTGGAAATCTCCTTGTTCTTGTATTATCTTCTATGTATCATTCATTATTTTATGTACCTTTTGTCACATCACTTCTTATTTATCTACTCTCAAAGATAAATATTTATAATCTCATTAATCTCTCTTCAGATGTCTTTTACTAGAGTCTTTCTGTTTCCATTATTCTCTTTTTTAATAGCAGATGACCAAAACTGAACACAATACTCAGTGTAAAGCTTGGACTATAAAATTACATAATGGCATTGTAATATTTTCTTTATTAATTTTAGATTCATTTTTATTGTGTTCTAACATCTCATTTAACTTTTTCATCATAACGGTCTCCTTACAGAGCCGATGTTTTCACTGAGATACTTCCATTTCCTTTTATTGCCTAGTTATAGTTATTTTAAATTCCTCAATATACAGGGATAGGTTATTTGAAAGTGTGCTACATCTTGCACTTTTTAGCATGAATTTCATCTATTGCTCTGTTGTTCAGTTGTCTGGTCTGACTGCTATTTAGGTCCCTCTCATGTTCCTCCTGATCTTCTTTTGATGTAAATAGCTGCAGTTTAAAGTCTTTCTATACTGACACTCACCATTCAAGTAAAACACATAGCAGATGGGAAGTCTACAGGTGCTTTCCACTGATTTGCTTAGTTTAGGCATGTATCTACCAAGAACAGTTAAAATGTTGAAACTGTCCCTTAAGAAAAGAGGCTTAAGAACCAAGATAGGCCAAACCAGATTCCTATGCCTCACTCTTTCGCTCTCTTTCCCAGTACTGTATCTGAGGTAAATCACAGATGACTTCTGTGGAGAGGGAAGTTGTTGATAAGGATATGGTATCCTGTAAATTGTAATGTGATGGAAATGTCCGAAATATCAGGCAATAGAAGAAAATAAAATGCTGTAAAAAGAGATAAAAACTAGAAGAGAAGCAAAAATGTAACCTGCTGGAAGTTGGTATCAGAGAGGGAAAGCGGGCTTTTGTGCAAACCGTGAACCCAGGTATGATTCCTGGTTTTAGGCACGGAGTGAACTATGTCAATGTAAAAGTATTTTATATACTTTATATAAAAGTATTTTACATACTTCTGTAAACACAAAAGAATATGTAAAGATGGATATATTTATATATGAACTTAAAGTCAAAGGTCAGATCCAGCTTTGCTTAAGATTTACCAGTAGTATGATACGTTTCTTTCTAATTCCCTTTCTTTAGTATAAGCCTGTATTTTTTATTGTCTTGGCACTCCAGTAAAGCAACCTTGTTGAAATACATAATATTTTTATCTATTGGAAAGAATGCATATGAATATGCTTTTCAAATTTCAAATTGAAATCGTCTGCAGGGGTACTTTTCAAGGACAGAAGGGTTAGCTGGCACACAGGTGGGAGAAGAGTTGCTCATTAGGGAAGGTTTGTTATATGGTAACGTATAATTAAGGTAATGGTCACAGCTTGTGTGACAGCAAACACTCTGGCAGTTGTTTGATTGCTGTCTGGGTCAGGAGATCAGCTCTTTCTACAAGATGTATCCACATTAGTGTGTTAGTGAACAGGTTAGAAAGCAAATTACAGCTGCCTTTCTTAGGCATATTACTGTCGAGGCTCATTGTTTTGGGTTTTGTACTGTACATCAACAGTAATATGGCTTCTGAAGACTTCATGTGACAGGTTAGGCATTTTATCCTTTGAGTAAACAGTAATCATGGTGTGAAGAAAGTGGGGCATTGGAGATTTTTCCCATTCTTTGAGAATTCCATTCTTCCTTTTTAGTTTGCTCCAAGGGCTCTTTGGGGATACATATATTAAGCCCTTTAAATAGTTCATAATAAATCTTTGTCTCAGGCCGATTCTGACAGTTTTTTAAAGAGTCTTTTAAGAGAGAATCCTCAATCATTTGTTAATCCATGGGGTGATCTTGAGACTTGGAGGAAAAAGAAACAGTGCAAGCTCCAGGGTTGTGTAGAAAAATTTTAACTCAGAAAAACTCAGGAAATACTGTACCACGGAAACTTCGCCAATCACGCTGTGTTCTGCCTGTGTCCAAATGATCATTCTCCTGTTTGCAAACACTGAACATAGAAAAATGGGCCAACAAAAAAAAAACAAGGGAAGAACAATTATTATTGATCATCTTGTTCCTATTATCTTGGGTATGGCTTTATTTCACTTAAAGCTTGAATTGAAGGGGCATTATTGGGAAACAGAAGTCATTGTTCCCATTGTTAAAATAAAGCAAATAAGTAGAAGTAGCATTCCTTCTGTTAAGTGTTTACCATTCAAGCCTTGTGATAAATCTGCCAAAATACCTGCACTGTGGGCTGCTTTTTAAAATGCTGTTTCCTGTGTAATATGACAGATCCTGATTCTGTCTGTCAAAAACCTTCTTAACTCCGCAGTGCAAAATAAATAAATAAAGGGGAAAAACACAATAAAAGTAAGATGTCCGGTTCGTTTGACATTTGTTTTCACCAAATAATTTGAGTGAGTTGTTTTCTAAGAATAATGCATGGCTGCAGCCCACTGGAACTACTGTTAGGTATTTGTTTTCAGCAGCCTCAGGTCTGTCATTTTTGGAGATACCCGTTCTCAACTCTCTTTGAATTTCAATGACATGGTGCTTGTCATTATTTTAGGCTTTTTTTGTAAATTCTACATAAGCAAAGAAATCTATAAATGCTAACTTATCTGTATAAGAGCCCTCTCAGCGTATCTTAGGAATGTCGTTGCCCTATTTTAATTTAATATGCTACCCTGAGGAGAAAATACTGTAATGGGAACAGGGAAGGGGTACCAATAAGGGACAAAGCTATAGAGAAACCTGGATAGTTAGACTTCTTACCAGCTGAGCAGTACATCCCAAAAGCATCAGGTACCTGCCACGCCAGCTGTGCTAGCAAGTTCCTCAGTGGCAGCAGGTTTCGGAGCCTGCCTGGTTCTGCCTAGCCTGGACTGGGCCACGGAGTGTCTGTATGGCAGATGAGAAGGGACAGTTGCACGGCGAATCTTGTGATGATGGAAATGTTAATAGTGTTCCGAAGCAAATTTGGATGCACAGTGCATGTTTAAGTAATAGTTCTGATCACAGGATATTTTTAAGTGTTACTGGTTTGAGGCAAAGGATGGGAAAGCCTATATTGCTGAATTTTTTCCATTATTCTTTTTCTTTAAAACTAACAGTGTGGTCACAAGGGGTTTTGACATGGATAAGTAGATTCCATGTGAGTATATGAAATTATGTTTTTTCTGATGTTTTAAAAGTGTAGCTTGACTGTCTTCTGAACTATGGAGCTATGCAGCTGGAGAAAGTAGTTCCTAAGGTACATTAGACCATGGCTTTGTACACATCCTGCAAAATCAGCAGCATTTCCCTTTATCCCCCAAAGAATCTGCATATTGTCGTGAGACTTAGCACTGTACCTATTCCCACTGTTCAGTAATGAAGTTAGCTGTGAGCCAAACATTAAACCCTATGGGGAAAACGTTCTTCTCGCCAATTATATTCATATTCCCTTGACAACATATGGCTTTTTAGTCTTACTCTTTTTTTTTGTTTTATTATTGAACCATTCTAAATTAGCTAAATAGTTGTTTTATAAAAAAAATATTTCTTGCCTTCCATACTTCAAAATATTTATAAAATACCAGTTTGCATTTAACACACCAGTACACATCCTGATGAGGTTCAAACTTGGAAAAGGGAACAGTTTGGTAAAGCCCGTATGACTGACATTCAAAGAACAGAATGGAAACCTGTTTGCAGTTCTAAATAGTTGTCCAGTGCTATCAAAGATGAAGCCAGACACTTGCCATGTTTGAAAAAAATAGGAGATCAAATTATGCCACAATCTTACCACCCCTTTTTGCCATTTTCAGTGTGTGAACAGAAAGCAGTAGGTCAGATGGCCCTCTGTGTTTATTGCTGCTAAACCAGTAAGCACTTGCCATTAGTAATGATCAGTCTGTGTTTGCACATGTACGCTTGCTTGGTGTTTAAACGTATGCCCAGTAGCTACGTACTTTTCCAGAAAGGTTATTCAGCAAGGTTACGCAATTTGTGCAAAGTGATTTCTTGGCAAGATTCTATACACATTGATATAGCAATCCAGTAGATACTAGCAACCAGTTCCTGCCCCTTGGTTAGGCTGCATGGAAGATTCATGTATATAAAATAGTGTATTAAAGTAAACTTACAAAAGCAAAGAGCAATCATTGCAAATGTAATTTTTTCTTCCTCTTTGGGATTCTAATTTTAAAAGCATTAAAGAAGACAGCTGCTCATGCTGTGATATGCGCTAAACAGCCTGAAGGATGGAAAAAAATATATTTGTAGCTCATAATAACTATTGACCTTTCTGATATACAATGTTCTCTATGTTAGCTATTCTGTTCTATCAACAGTGAAGATTGAACATGACTTTTTAATAGAAAACATGGGGTTTCAAGCTGCTTTCACAAAGGTGTTTATGTATTGTTATTTTGTATTGTAGTACAAAGACTAAGTCCTGATGCCCTTTGTCTGACATCATGTTTGTCATAAAAAAGCCCCACTGTTACTGACTGTTTTATATGAGGAATTGGCTCGTAACCATTTTATAGTCGTGATAAAAGCGTTGCTCCACTAGATCCAGAACACGGGTATTGAAAATAGAATCCCCCAAATATCCCAGCAGCACAAAAGGTATTTTCTGAAGAAATAGATTCCTCAAGTGGCTATATTTACGGGAGTATTCCACTAAGATTTAAAACACTCGCTTTTTGCATTCGGACTGTTTGTTCCTTGGCATACACTGGCTGCTGCATAATAGCTTTTGCTGGATGTCATGTGCTCTCAAAGACTATCTTTATGATACTCCGTTTTTTTCTCTTGAACTTTCCTACTGCTTAGTTGCTGAGTACAGAAACATCCACTAGCAGCAGCTTGACTCTAACACTTGCGTGTTTCCCTGGAGTGGATCATCCAAACATCGACTGAGCAGCATGAGGTAACTCGGCTGCTCTTCTTCCCTCAGGGAAAAGCTTCACCAAAAAGCACCTCCCATTTGGCATATGAAAATCTGGAAAGCAACCTCTTTATTGTGCTTTTTAAGCCCAAGCAGGCTGGCAGTGTTAGGCAACATCAGAAGGGACTTTTTAATGTTTGTTGGGGGTGTTTTTATGCCATGTGCTGGGAAGGAACTTTAGTGGGCCATTATTGGCAGCTCTGAACCACAGTTATTTTCACAGCTATGCTCTGGAGTGTCAGTTAATGATTCACAAGTTACTAGGCAAGAGCAGAAAACTAGCAAGAGAGAAAAAAATACCCTCAGTTGATCCTTCTAGGGCATGAAAGAAGGGGAACAGCATCAGCATTTAATGGCAATTTTGTGCTGAAACAAAATGCTCAAAATTGTTTATAAGTTGCTCAGTAAGGATAACGATCATTTGAGTTGTGGAAACCGGCCACATCTCAAAGGAGCACTGTATAGCATTTGTATTCCTCGCAGGCCCATAAAGCTCTCAGGGAACTCAGTGAAGTTCTTTATGCTCAAAAATAGTCAGGGGCCTTTTTTTCCTTTGCTGTTTCCTCGTCCCCCAGTTTCTTTCCTCTGTACCCATTCCCTAACAGAGGATAGATGTGCTAGTACTTATGATCCTGAACTCTCCTAGCATCAGGACCTTTCCTAGACATTGGATGTCTTCTGTTTCAAACTTTATTGGGATTGCTGCAATGCAAGTAAACAGTAAGGAAATGAGACCACTGTGTTCATTTTCTTTGGGACTGTCACCGAACCTTGAAAATGTATGAGTTTTGCTGACCTCACATGAAACCAAGCCGACAGGTCGGGTCAGATTATTTATTCCATTGCTTAAAATAAATTAACTTTAAATGTAAAAATGTGGAAGCAAGTTTGAGCTTCATACACAGTATGGTTTATGTACCACTCACTCACTAGACCATAACAGCTCTTCCAGAGTTGTTCCGGTCTATTGAATGAATGTGGATACATTTGTGAGTGTTTAGATAATGGATTGAAGCCCAGTAGACTGTAACATTTCCAAAAGCTTTTTCAGAGTTAAAGTTTCCTACCGTGATTAGTTCTGTTAATACCAAATCTTTATTATGTTGTTTTCAAACAGGCAAAAAAGCTCTATGTATTTCATAGACCACTGACCTACCAAAATTTGTTGCAAAATCTGTCTTTCAACGTTATAAGAGGAAGAAAAATCTTATTCATAGCTTCAGTTTATTTACAGCTCTTATCCTGGCACCTAACTCATTCTATATTTTACCAGATATATGAAGAATTCTGTGGGATAAAGTTTACATAGGAAGCAAGTCACATATGTTGGGAATTAATAGCCTGTTAAGACATGTTTCTAGACTAGAAGTAGAAGCAATAGAAGGAGATGCAGAAGCAGAAGAAGAAGAAATGAAGCTTTGAGAGGCATTAAATAAAGTAATACTTTTTAGTCCAATAAAGAGTAGTTCAGATTACTTTGGTTCCCAAAGGATAATAGAACATTCAAAATTTTCCCTGTATAATAATAGGGAAAGCCTATCAATGAGTTTGTACTTTAGTTTATTCTACGTAAATACAGCCAGTACAAGGGCCTAGTCTGGGTTAAAAAACAACAGAGTAAGCTTATTATTTGTAACGCCACAGGGTAACTTTTCAAAGCATGGCTTGTTTCTCTGCAGATCCAGTCTTTTGTGTGCCCAAAATATAGTATGCACTTAGTATTGTTTGCACCTGTAAAACCTGCAAACTGAGCAGTAACAATCACAGACGAATATAGTTTGCACATTAAAGTGGTGGTGTTTGTATATGTGTGCTAGTTCTGTGAAACTATGACTTATTTTGCCAGTAATTGCACGAACAGTTTTGCTTATTCATTGGTAAAAGAGCGTTAAGCCACTTCAGAGAATTCCGGTTTACTTTTGCCTGTGGTTAATGGTAAGTCTGGTGTATTTTGGGGAATAACATAAGCACATTTCAAAGGCTGGTGTAACCACATACACCAGACGGAATGTTGGCATGTGCAGCCAAAGCCCTAAGCAACAGGCCACACAGGATGCTAGAAATGCTAAAATGATAATCAGGAACTTGATGCAAGTCTTTTCATAGTATTCCTACGTACTTAAATGGGACCAGGCTCTAGTGCCTTAAGTTTCCCAAAGATAGGGAACTAGTGCTACTTGAGCCACACCTGGCATCCATCAGCTGCTCCAGAAAGACTTGGGTCTTCTGGAGGTCCTGTGTGAAAGAGCCATTCCTATGCACATCTCAGACACTGTGGGGCAGCTGGCAAGAACGCTGTAGACCTATGTGTGGGTAACTGAATTAAGTCTTCAGTCACTTAAGATTCATCCCTGAAATGAAGGAGCTGTTCTTCTTGATGCATTTCTAATAGTTTGTCTGATTACATTTTGTATAGTTAAGCATCGGGATTTTCACTACTTCCTTTGGAGAAAATTTTCAGCAAATCAAAAAGTCAGGATTAACTATGAAATTAAAATATTAACTACACTGTGTTGTAGCCAAACAGTTCAAGCCAACGGATTCCTGTATAATATCCAAGTTATCCCCATTCTTGTAAATCCACAGTGTATAGGGCGGATCAGATATTAAACATGTTTTCCCACTTTTCTGGCAGTGTGTCTAAATTCACTGCTACTTTACTGACTTGACTTTTGCCTGAACTTGCATACTTTTATCACATTAAATAGATGTGCTCTGTATGTCTGAGTCAGTGACTTGTTCTCCCAGTTTCAAACATCTGTGCTTAACATTGTGCACTGTCACATGTGGACCATAGCCTAGTAATTACAGATTTTGATTATAAAAATAATCATATCTCTATATGTAAATATATATAATATAATTTTTTTAATATTATGACAAAATATGAAATAAGCATATATGTAAGATTTCAGTGTCAAATTAGTTGTAAAAAATTAAGGATTTTATATAACGTCAGCCTAACTGAAACAATCTGAGGTGTCAGCCCATCTCATCAATTGTTAGATCTGGAAAATTTGGAGAGATGAGAAAGAAAAAAAAAAAAACCAACCCCAAAAAATTAGAAGAAACAGCTTTCAACAAAAGTCTGATAGGGTTTAAAGTTTTTATGCCTTTGAGTTTCTAATAGGCTTATAGGTCATGAAAAGTGAATTGTCTTCATCTTGGAGGTAGAATGACAAGAAAGAACAGTTTATTATCTTGTCTGAAAACATTACCTAGCAATAAATTCTTTAGAGCAAGTCATCCTTCTTTCCATTTCTTGTGGAAGAGCTGCCCTGAGCCTTCCCCTTTTCAGTGAAACCTTGGCCAGAACCGAGCTTTATTCCTTCTGTGTAAAGGGAAGAAGGGAACTAAGTCACCGAAAGCCTGGAGTCCAATTCTTAACTTCTTCAGCTTTTCAATAAACAGCAAAACAGATATTTTGAGAGCCTTACTAAGTTAAATACAAGTACCATGAATTTCAAATCCAAGTCTGGTTATTCAGGAATTCAAGTTCCTGTTTATGACTGGGACAGCTTACAGCAAAAATATTATTCCTACAGCTCCTTTTAAAAATAGTATTGCCTTGGAAGTACGAACTAGGTTCTTCTTCGCCTCCCATGAGGTTAACTGAAAAGCTCAGATAGTCCTTGATTTTGCGAGGTGCTGAGCACACCAGCGAGACCCAAGAGAGCACGCGTAGAAATTGCTGGCTCTGTGCTCATCGGTTGATCTCCAGGGAGGCTGCCCATGTGCATGAATACGCCCAAGTGGTGCATCTGAACAGTCCAAGAATCTTCAGCACCTTCCTAGACCAAGCTTTAGCTTCCGGTACTTGCCCATGCTCAGCCTGCAATCAGACTGAACCTACTTCACCTAAAACCATGCATTTGGGCAAGTGTTAAGTATAATTTCATAGTAACTTGCACATATTGGAAACAAATTGTCTTAACTTGAAGCTTTTGAATTGTATTTGCTGTGCTAGTAGTGAGAAAAATCTATCTTTTAGCTTCTAAAATGATCAAATTTGATCTGTAAACTACTGATAGAGAATGACCTTGGCAACAGTGCTTTTTTGAGGGTCACTTTTCTGATTAAAAACACGCTTTAAGAGGCAATAATATGAGAAAACGCAGGACAGTTAACTACTCAAGGTTAAATTTTCCTAGAAAGTCTTTTAATACCTGGTTACAGACAATAAACTGCACAGAAGAAATAGAAACATTTACAAAGATGCATCTAGTCCAACTGAAAATGATAGATTTATATTACCTAATTATTCATCTGAAAATAATGATTCTCAGTTGCCTATGCAAAGGCTTATAAGACTTTAAGAAAATGCGGAAAGAGGTTTGCAAGTGTAGAAAATAACACGAGAAGAGAGCTCTCTTTTTCTTACTATTTCGTATGTTGTCCTATTTTGTTTCTCTTTTAAGAGCTGTATAGTTGGTGTTTGAGAATGTCTCTTAAAAGCTGCATAGACACCTGTTTTCAAGGAACAGAAATGAAAGCCAGGTGGAAACTTCCTGAAATTCTACCAAATCCAGAATGTCCTGTATTTTAAACCGTAAACTTTTTTCCCACCAACCCCCTCAAATTCCTTGTTGGTGTTTGGTTTTACCTCTGTAGCTTCTTGTCCTCCTACGAATGCGAAGCCTATTTTTTAGCTGTTTGGAATGCAAAAATACATTTTTCTCCTCTCAATTATTTTTAATGCATGTGAGGAAAAAAAAAAAAAACAGAAGTTGGTGAATATTTATTCAAGCTGCTTTGGCAGCATTTCATTATTTAAGACATAAATCAAATTCGGAACTTCTTTTTTTCCTGGGGGACAAATTGTTTATCTGAATTTGAATGTGCTTGTGAATCAGTCATAGGGATAGTACTTGTGCTATTGCTGTGTAATAGCAATTATTTGCATTGTTTAACATTGCTTTGCTCTATAGCATTAAGGTAGTCAGGCTGCACATAGATGCTGGAGTACATCTGCAGATCGCTGCAGGATCAGATCCACGGACCTTAGTCCCCCAAGCAGTTACGTGCATGTTTATTTATCAGTACACGTTCCACTAGCATCAGAAGAACTTTTCCAGCAGGTAAAGTTAAACAGCGCATGACTGGTTTGTGGGGTCTGAGCCTAAGATTATTCCCAAGGCAAAGCCCGTTGAAGGACCAGAGTCTCAAGGCTTGGTCACAAAGAAATGCTTAGAAGGAAGATAACTAAATAATTTTGGGAACTGGCCACTAGTTCATATTATCTCCCCATTTGCCTCTGTGGCTCTTAGTTTTAACATATATGACACTTTTGTACAGTATAGTGGGTTGCAGCATCATGCCCTTTGAAATGGACAATGCATTCCTCGTGTCCAGAAAGCTCATCCTGCATTACCAGCTTTGGGAGTGGAAAGAGAAGAGGTTTATTCCTTTAGTAGTAGCTGCCAAAGATATTTAAGGACACACAAAGGTGAGTGCTTCCCAACAAAGTACACAGTTATGTTTTGCAAAGACAATCTAGACTTACTTTTTATACTTCTGAGCCTGACAGTGTATAGTGCTTTCAGTCACACGCAGTGAGCATTGACTTTTATCATATTATTAGCATCCTAAACTCAGTTTCAGAGGTTTATAACCCAACAGTAGGTTTAGACTCAGTAAATTCAGCCCAGGAGCACTATTTTTCAGTGTAAAAGACATCTTTAGTTACTACAGTATCAAGCAAAGCGGACTTGCTTATTTCGGGCTTTTTTAAAGGTCTTAGATTACAAATTTAAAAAAAAAAAACTCTTGAAAAAATGAGTTGTTACAGAGTTTCATTCTGATGTTCCTCGGATTGCTAGCTTCCTTTGACATAACTGGAAAAAAAATTGAAAAGGCTGAGTGATAGGCATTTAAAATCAACTCCTGAGAAATCATAATGGACCGTATTCCATATATTCCTGTGCAAATCTCACTGACATCGGTGGATGCGTTCTGTACACATCCTATTTTTAAAATCCCGCATGCATAATCACCGTTAGCATTGTTACAGTATCTACCATGGGTGGGTGCAAGTCTGAATGCAGATTTGTACTATCGCCCGTAATGGTTCTCTCCTGAGAGAAATTCAGAAAGCCGATCATAAGCTATTCTGGACTTCTAGGTAACTAATCCCATCTCACACATACACTCTCAGGTACCTTTGTTAAATACAATCAAACACTTCAGCATACATATTTGTATGACAGACACTGTTACAGTCTGTTGGATAAATTATATGCATTTTATAACATTCACTCACAGAGACGTATAGGTTTGTACATACTACGGTAACAGCAAAATAATGTTAAACTTATGATATAAGGTGACATTGAGCCCAGAAAATGTCAATGCCACATACATTGTACTAGGTGTCAGATGTTTTCCTTTCTTTCGTAAAACTGTGTACGAAAGAGAAATTTTCATTTCAGTTGCTTGGGAATGCTACGTATGTATTACAGCCCGATCATTTTTCGAGCGTGAGATATTGTGTGTTTAATTAACATTACTTCTGTGTGTTTAGGTAATTACCATTAGAACACATGAGGACATATTATACTTATTGCCTGTGCTAGAGCATAATGTGCTGGACTACAACAGCTATGCTTGTTAGGCTGATTTTAGCATTTCTTCACACAGCAGGAAGCACCCATGCTGTGGTTTCTTAATGTACTCTTTAACTACTGCACTGTAGAGTACTGTACGATAAAAATAATAATTAATTATGATCCTCATCTTAGCAGTGCTGCTGCTATCCCGGTGATCCTGGTTGCTGTTTCAGGGTTCTACTATACTGTGGAACTATTCGCTACCCACTATCTTTCTTTTCAGAGTTTTATTTCTCAGATGATATTACTGAAGAGAGATGAATTTTTTGAGGACAGGTTTGTTGCATGGATTGTGATGGCTTCGCATTTGTTCAGGTCTCCAAGGACCAGCACCAATAAATGTGAGAGAGACAACAGCAGAATGGCATACTTTCCCATTTCCACCAGGATGAAAAAAAATACTCTAAATTAAGTCTAACCTTAAATGTATAATCTGTCCTTGGGAGCAAAAAAAAAAAGGATATAGCATCTTCAAGCTCTTGGCATCCCTTACGAGAAAAAATTGGTTCTAAGGGTCTCTGATCTTGTGTTTTAGTAAAATAGAACTGCACGGCTGACTGACAGTTCTGATCTAAAGCATTTACGTTTAAGTTTTGATCTCTCTGCTTTTGATTAAAACTAATGAGCTCATTTAATTCAAAATGGGAATCTCTGATAAGAGAAATAAGGTTGATGTGATTGGATTAGAGGGGCAAATTAAACTCTTAGAGCAGAAGTTTGTGCTTATATAGTGTATTAAAAAGCTGTTGGCGTATTATGGCGTGTTAGATGATGAGAAAAATTTCATAGTAATTCATATTTAATCAGAAGAAATGAAAGTACTAAATATAACATGGCTCTGCTTTTCCCTCGAGTGATAAAGAGCTGTACATTTAAAATGACATCGAATTCATGCTCTCTAAAACAAAAAAATCTTAAGCGAGAAACTAAAGAAAGGGGCACTGTTGTCAGTCACTTCATCACAATAGAGTTGAAATGTCACAAATATAAGACAATTCAATATAATCCTTAGCTCACAAACAAGTTTTTGTGTTTCTGTTGACTACATAACCGCTTTTGAAATACGTGAATACTTTCTACTAGTATTTTGTTCGGTTCTCCAAAACAACAGCAGAATAATTTCAAAGTAACTTTTATATTCGGTGTTAATTTCTCATTGAAACTGAAAGTTAGTTAATCTCCAATAATGGTCGCTTATTGTAAGCTGCTCCAGAATTTTCACATGAACAATATTTTGGGGAGAGGTTAGTTATCAGGGCTAAAAATAGCAATAATAAAGGTTGTGTGAAGAATATCTCAGTGCTGACTAGGTTTCTACCCGCTATTTTTTCACAGTTTACACTAGGAGTATTTCTTTACTATTTTAAGTGGTTGAAGTTGAGGGAGTGAGAAGCACAGGTGAGAGCTATAATTTCAAACAGGAAATATCTCTTCAATTGGACTGCAAAGACATTTCATTAGTGACAAATTAGTCACCAATAATTAACAACTGTGATCATGACGACGACAACAACAATAATAATAATAATAATAATGTGTCATTTAGTTGAGCATTTTTGCCTTCAGGCTGTTCAGTGCTTTACTGATGATAATTGACCCTCAGTAATGGGGAAACCAAGGCACTCAAACCCAGCAGTGACTCACCCTAGGTATCACTGCAAGAGAGGAGCGGAGGCTAGGGAATAAAAGCCTGCAGAATTAGCAGCTTATTTCAGCAGGCAGAATTGCCACCTCAGAGAGACTTTGCCTTTCGCAAAATACTGAAGAACTCCCCAGTTTTTAAAACAACGTAATACCCTAACAAAATAATTCCAGTCATAACAAAATTGTACAAGAAAGAGTTAATGAGGCAAATCTCTGTTAAAAATTCTATGGGAAAAATAACTTGAAAATGAGACTTACTGAGTATACATATATTTTTCAATTTTTTTTTTTTTTGCTAAGTAAACATTTTCTAAACGAGGTAAATTGATTACAACACTCTTAGCATCCATCAGTCATTTATTTTTAGTGAGTTCAAGGATTGCACCTGAAAAATAGCTTAGAGGGGATGTATAAAATCTAAATTATGTGTATATGTATTTTTTCTATTCCCTAGTGGAATCTACAAGCCCCAGTTTACTAACCACTGACAACACTCTAGAGCGCTCTTTTTTCATCCGAATGAAATCTACACTGACCAAGCGAGGAGTGCACATCAAATCGTCAGGATACAAGGTAAGGGTTGCACTGTAGCATGAAATAGTGACATCTTTAAATTATGTTCATTCATATTCCAGGGACACATTAATAGATAGAGAAAGGAGCTATTTCACATTTGCATATGTCTCATTCCTTTTGTTAAAGAATCATTAATACAATATTTCCAGCCTGAGGTTTGGCTTTGGTACTGCGCCTCCATTAAATTGATCTTTATTACAATAAACATTGATGATAACAGCACGATAGCTTTCGAAAGAGCAACACTTCCAGACTAAAGGTATATTCTACCAATGAAGGTGAGACGGAGTAACGTGACTTTTTCCATAGTGGAAAATTACTGCTCATTTTGTTAGACTGTAAGTTGTCTTTGGGTTATGTTTTTCCCAGAGAGGCAGGATTTCTTCATGCAGACAGTATGTTAGAGCTATTTAATTTTGCTGCTGTTCTGGCTGAAGGAAACAACAAGCCACAATGAGTACTTTTCCACCATTTTTCTTTCATTGTCTGTCTGAGGGGCATCTGCTGCTAGGGATCATATTTGCTGGATTTCAGACTCTTTTAAGATATGAAAGTCTCTTGTTCCTTATCAGCAGTAATCTCATTTTTCTTCAGTCATATATCGCTCATAGTGCCTGTAGCTATCAGTGGCTTTGCAGTGTACTAAAACTAGAAGGAATAGCACATTTTTAACATTGTCAACTTGTGGAATGAAATATGTCATCCATTAAGTATTATACAAGATAAAAGAGTGGTGCGAGAAAGTAAGTCTGAGAATGTGTGTGTATTTAAAGAAGTTGCTTGTCAATGTTCATTGGAAAACTTTCACAAGCAATTTTTTTCGGTTTTCAAGAGAAGATTTAGAGGAGCTTTGAAGTAAAATTCCCCAGCTCACTTTTACCCAAAAACTCTCTCTGTGAATATAGCATCGAGGTAGTCTGCCTGAGTGGTAAAAATCTGGTAGAAATGTCGTCTTTGCAAGCAAATGACTGGGAGTCCTTCTGTTGGATGACTTCTCAGTCAAGATGATTAAAGTAGTTGCTAATGGAAGTTTAGGTCCAAATCAGGGGTTTCTTAAGGCACCACAGGTTTTGATCTGTGTACTGCTTAATTGTCAGCACCTGAAAGAATGCACTCAGTTGTTGTTCGTGCAGAACGCTTTACAAGTCTCAGACTTGTAGGTATCAAGACAGGGAAGTGTACTGGCAGTCTCAGGAGGAGGAAGGCGAATGAATGAATGAATGAGCAGGTCATTGAAGTGATAGTCATTTCTATGATTAGGCATGGTCCATCCAGGCTAGGTCAAAGTTACATTGGCAGAGAACTTGCTTTGCTGGATATTTTTCCTGCAATAATAATGGGAAAAAATAGAGAATTCGTCTGTGGATTTTGTAGTCTGTCTGACATTTTTTTGCCAGATGTAGGTGAGAACAAAAGGTAGACATGTGAGTGACTTTGTCATTCTCTCTTCTTGGACTTCTGGCAATCTAATGTTTGTCCAGCACCAGAATAGGACACATCTAGAACGGGCTGGCTTCACAAGGTGGGTTTTTTACTCGTTACAATACAGTTTTTGAAGTTCACGGTAGACTCTTTACTCAAAAGAAAGACACTGTAATGCCTACCATATAAATACAATTTCATTTCTCTTTTAGACCTGCTGATGCCTCCTGGAAACACTGCAAACCATAACTGAGATGTCACAGATAGAGCAGAATGAATTTTGAAAGATCAGATATCATTCTTTTTATAGCCAGTTTTTCCTAGACACAAAGAATGAGTAAAAGGTATGATAGTAGACAAAGCTGTCTGTAAATAAAACATTTGGGTTTTTTCCAAATTTTTCCAAGAGGCATCAGCAAGTCAGCATGAATGAAAATGCATAAACAGTGTGCAAGTCCTAGGCAGGTGTAAATAGAGAAGTATAGTTCCGTTGCTTTTTGATGTTTTCAGGGATTTTGTAACTGACAGCATTTGGCTGAATTCAGCTGTGTCCAGCCATACTAATTGTACTTTGACAGTTTTTCAAGAGCATGGTTATTGGCACTCTCTATTCTATGGAAGGATAATTATCCACAGCCTCAGTGAGCCCCAGAAAAATTGTGTATTCATTTTAGAAGAGTTGGATCACGTGAATGTCTTTTTGACCAAGTATTAAGAACTGCTTTGCTTAAACATCACATTCTCGGTGTATTAGACAAGCATAATAAACCTCAACTGCTATAGTGAATGTTGCTCACACTTTCAGGAATGTTACCAATTTATTCATTGATTTCTAGAGGTCCAGTACTAGAACAAACTTAAAGCTTCTAGAATTTGTTCAGGTATTCATTTTATTAAAATTAAGAAAGATCCATGAGCCTTATGGATGTATAGCTATGAGAAAGTATCAAAGGGAAGAACAGTTGCATCATAATGACAAAACTCATGGGAACAGCTGGCTAAGTTCTGTGTCAGAGGTCCCTGGAAGACCTCCAGCACTTAATCAGGAAACTGTGCCAGCTGGAGTCATGTGCAGCAGAGTTCCTGTGGGAAATCCTGGTGGAGCAGGCTGACTCAGGAGCAGCTATCTCACACCTTCAGAATACCACAGAGCACTGATTTTTCCCTCTGCAAAAATCGAGAGACCCTGGCTAACAGCTTCCCTTGAGCTCTTGTGTCATTGTGGGTGGGTAACCCTCCTGAATCAGCATACAGCGTTCATCAGGAGCAGTCTGCTGCGAAGTCCGTGTCTTATGTGAGTCAGGTTTTAGCTCTGTCAAAGGTATTCATCTCCCTGTGGATTCAATCCTCCAGCAGTGACAAAATTTTTCATCTTTGTGAAGTGGTTGTGTCTCGTTCCAAACTCTTACTGAGCTCAGAACCACATCCCCATTTTTCCCCTGCTTTGAGGACTGCTGATGAATGTTTTCTTTAGATAGCAAATGATTGAGGTGGTCCACAAGATGCTTAGCCAATTTTCAGAATGAATGAACCCTGCCTCAGGAAAATCACATAAAATTGAAAACAGTCAGAGAATGAGATTGATTAATCATTTGGGTTGATCTAGTCAGGACTAATTTTCTATCAAAAGAGATCTTGGAACAAAAATCACACTGACAGACTTACACATATGTATACCTCAAAAAGACCCTGTTCCAGACTGTTTTGACACGAGATGAACCCTGTTTATAATCCCTTCCTGGAGTGATTTAGTTAGTCCTCAGTTATATGTAAAGATGGAGGTAATGGCTTTTTTCCCATGAATTATATTACCTTAAAAGTCTGAAATGGGAAAGTGGTTACATGATTATTCCTCCCTTTCTCCTTCTCTTTCATTGCTCCTCAGCACCTTCCTTGAATTGGATTTTCCCATTCTTAATATTCTTAGGCTCAAAGGTAAAAGGAGAAGAGTTTACATAGAGTGCTAGAAGGCTATTCAGTTTTCAGTGAGTAAATCTAAAATCTTAAAAAAAAAAAAAAGTCACATAAAATTTAGTCAGCTGCTAAAACACATTGGAAACAAATAAAAAGAAAAAAATGATAATTCCATTCACTGCAAAATTCAGAATGAATTACCATTACAGCTGTTGTCAAAGATACATGATTCAGAGACTTAGTGATTTTCTCTGCTGAAAATGTATCACATCTTCCTTTTTTCAATTTTTTTCATCAATAAAAGATAGTTTTGTATTTAATTTGGATTTTTGTTCTCTCCATTTTATCTCCTTTTTCATTTGTTTTCGTCCGTTTGAGGGCCACAATTCTGTCCACTTAACAGTTATCCCACCTTCAATGTTTCTACTGTCCAACTTATATTTTGATTATGTCCGGCATATTTTAATTACTCAGGCTAATTTTGATTGAAAACTACTTTGTCCAAGTCCAGTGATACCTTTCCTACTCCCCTGTAGTATCCTGTTATTGTTTTGTCACGTTTACTTTCATGTCAGATTGTGCTAGGATTTTTTTTATTCAAACCTTTAGGGCCTGATACTGGTCTCTTGAATAAAGCATAATTAATGGGATGAAGAATTAGTCAAAGCATCGAACATCATCAGAGCCATTAGTTGCCAGTAGTTTCCTGTTCATCAGCTCATCAGATGTTTTTGTATATATCCATACATATTATTCTACTGTTTTATGGAGTAGCCCTCTCATGATAAGCTATTACAGAGGTGGATAAGCAAATATGAGGAGATTCCCTTTGAACTTTTACTGTCACTGTGGCAATCTCTGTATTTGGTATAACCAACACCTGTTGCCTCTTTGTCTTCCAAGAAGCTGGCAATCAACCTTCTTGGTGATCCATCAGCAGAGTTAAGGGCATCTTAAAAATCCTTCAGGCTGTACCTTCCCACTTGGAGTGGTACTTTCTATCTGCTGTGCTACCTGGATCCCTGCTTTGGCCCATTCAGTGTCAACAAGAAACAGTCTCCATGTCATTAAAACATCAAAGTCATTGAGGTCACATGGCAATGAGTCTACTGCAAACTCTTCAGTAACTGGAAGTAAATACAGCAGCTATCGTGCTCTGAGCAAAACCTTGTTTGCAACCTTAGACTTTTGAGCCTATGTTATTGAGAAAAGAAGTATTTCCTAGGTTATTCAGATACTTCTGCCTTGAAGTGAAGCCTTGGTGTCTTTGAAAAGTGCCTTGGGATTATGGAAAAGCGTATACATAGTCTTTGGAAATGAATGAAATGGACTTTGTTTCAGCTATTTGTATATGACTTTCAGGAGTTCTGAAGTCCTTTAATATGGGACAGAAGCGTTAGCAGTGGATACAAGTGTAAGGCCTGCATTGCTGCTTTACAGAATCACAGCTCTTATCAATGCCAATAACAGGTATTTACACCTGTTTTTCTCTCTGATGTTCTTCACATGCAAGACAATTGTGGAAAGTAGGCAAATTTAAAAAAACTGACCAAACTGCAATGAAGGGAGCAAAGTTACATTCATTATTTCTTAAATCACAGAGGACTGTTAAACCTGACAGCATAATCTGAAGTATCAGTGGACATATTGCATAAAAATAAGAAAAGTGGTATACAAAAAATTTGGTTTAGCAAGTTTAGTTTAGAGATTTTGATGTTTTGTTGCGCGTCTAATGTCTGCATTTCAGTAATGGAGGATTCAAATTTGTTTAACTATGCCTCATATATCAGCTGTGGTATATCAAAATATTTTAAATGATACTTAAAACTCCATAAAAGTACGTTCACAAATTAGTCCTTGTAGTCTACATGAACTCATATTTTTGTTTTGTGCAAAACTTGTTTAAAATTAAATATTTTCTGTCACTGTGGTCTCAGATTTTGCACTTAAAATCATAAAGTTAGAATTCTTTGAATACCAATTTTGAAGATGGAAATCCAAACTTCGTGTTGAAATTTTATGTCCATCACAGTTCTATTATCAGCCTTTTTCACGCTATTCCTGCCTTTATACATGATTTAAAATTAATATTTTTAAATATTTTTTTAGAAGAACTTGAAGAGTTGGGCAAGATTTGAAAATCTCAGTTGTACGCTTGAAGTAAGTGCAGTTTTTGACAGAATTTAGATTCCTTAATCTAAGAGGGCAAGAGAGCAAAAAGCTCTGTTAGAAAGACAAAATTATGCCATTGCACTTGCCTCATAATACCATTCTATTGATTCAATCCAAAACTGAAATAATTGTTTCCCATTTAAGTGAAAGATTCACCTGGAATTCAGAAACAAGATGTCCCTATTCCAAAATCACTTTAAAGACCCAATATATAATGGGATGGTTAAGAACATGGCAGGTAACCACCTTCCATTTCAGGGGATTAGGAAGGAGGAAGAAAGAGAAGGCAGCTGGTTTTTGCATAATAGTCTAATGATTAATACGTTTCTCATATGTGGGCTATGTTAGAGTCAGATTTAATTCCCTCCTTAGCCTGAGGGAATTCACATATCCCACTTTCCAGCTTGGCCTAAATTCTGTTCTCCTCTTCTAATATTTTTCCCTCTTGAAATCTTTTCTGTCAAGCATTTTACTCTGTCCCAGAAAGGTATCCTGACCTTTCTCTGTAGGAAGAAAGAGAACTGCAGAATTTAGTATTTCATCACATGGCTACTGCCACACCTCCTTAATTGAGTGAAGAAGGAATAAGAAACCAACATCAGGAAGCATTATGTGAAGAGTTTTCTAAATGTCAGCACATGCATTCCCCAGACTTTTCAGCACTGGGAAGACTTAAAGGTAATTTGTCAGAGAGAAAGAACTGATCGAGAATTCACCCATGTAAATCGATGACCTTTTAGTCAAAAGGAAGTCTCTTAGCTAGTAAAGATGCAGCATTACTTATAAAAGAACAAAATACTAATGGGCCAATCTGAGTCTTATGAAGTATCTACTTGTAGATATAAAGATACGGTTCAAGAAAAGATGGTCTGCAACAGGATTAAGAAGACCAGAGTTCATTTTATGCCTTGCTGTAGAGCTGTGAGATTCTATTAGGAGAGCTGTCTGGAAAAGCTTGGTTCACACTCAGCATCTAAATACATTAACCATTTTTTTTTAAGTGTCCAGCAGCTACTAACTCCACCTTCTTGAAAAACATTTTCAGGGCTAAGCATCTTTTAAACAGGATTTATAGCATTGTTCTGCCATCTGGAAACATGAATATATGTCAGGCATTCATGATTGCAGTAGCACTAATGAAACTAACCAGTTACTTTTATATAAAAGGCCTTTTTATTGGCAGTCTTCTTTAAAAGAAAGATTCAAGCTTTGATCATTCCTTATGATGACTGCAGCTATAGTGTTCCTGACACCTGTATCAGAATGTGTTTCTCCGCAAACATTGTCTTAAATGTTCATATGGCTTTAGAGTTGTGGTTTTGTTGCAGTGTGTTCCAAACTGTGTCAATGGGAAATCACAAACTGGGTTCTGGAAGGGAAGAAAACATAAAATTGAGCACACACAGATTGCTTTCTAGGAGATGTTCTTTTTTTACTAAATTTTGTTCTCAAAGAATAAGTGATATAAAGAGATAATATTATCAAATTAGCAGCAATTGCCTTTGTTTCTGATCTTTAAGCAGCAAAATTCTGGAGCTACCTTTATTAAAAGTCAGTGGATACAACAGGGAAAGAAAACTAGGAGATCAAGAGTTACTCTGATATGTAATAAAATATTCAAAATAGATAGAGATCAGCTCCAAGCCCAATCTGGTATTCTTTCAAGAACCAAGAGTTGTTGAGCCATAGAGGTACAAAATGTTGGTTGCACTTTCATAAGTAACACTAATTACCTAGATGTGTGAACTAATAATGCAGTGTAAGACCCATTGCAGTGTTAATAAACAGAGATCAATGAGTGGGATGAGAACAATGAGATCCCACCAGAGTGGGAACCAGAAAATACCTCCTATTACACACTGGGAGAAAGGTATCATGCTCCCAGGTGGGAATGCCTACTGAAAAAGAGAGGTCTTCAGTCCACTGTTTTCTTAAGTTATCCACCAATGTTGCCTGCCACTGCTTGTCTGTCGTTAATGATTGGGAATATGCTTTATTTAGGAGCAAAGAAAACCACTCAGTGAAGAATCAGCAGCCAAAATTTGCTCTAGGACAGATGCTGCTGCCAACATCTTTGCTCCACTTGGCTGTTTTGTAACTGCTTCCAGCAGATATTTTGGCCCACCTCCTTTTTGTAATGTAAACATTGTATTAGATGTGCATATGCAGACACTAATAGCTTTTTTTCATTATTTCTGCCACTTCCAGCAGTTCAAAGTTTTTGTCCAAAGTATGCTTAGAAAAGACAGTAAGCTCATACATTGAACAAATGTAACGAATAAGCTAATGTAGATGAGTGCATCTTCCTGCTCTTCAGCAGATACTTGCAGAAGCAGTATCATCTTTCCATTGGTAAAATTTTATTGACTGTGAAATTCAGAACTAAGATGAAACTGAGTGGAAGGTTCTTAAACTTGCATTTCAGTGAATTTTGCATTTAAGAAAATTTGTTTCTCATTGCATTTCTCTGTTGCATATTGTCTTGATCTGGTAACACGAAATCAATAGCTGCTGAATAGAGAATATGTCTTGAATTGATAGTCATAAGGGTTTAATCATGACATCTTATGCAAACACATGTGTATTTAGCCTTTGTAGAACTGTGATGGGTTAACTAGAGGGAGAAGACCACATTTTTGCAAGAGAGTATTTTTCACTGTTGCCTCTGCAAATAAATACTTCCTTGAAGAACTGCATGAAAATTCTGAACAAAAATATCTTCCAGTAATAAAGTCGTTCCACAAACGTGGAACCTACACTCAGACATTGCTTTTATTACACTGTGGTCTGTCACAGGCTGTATTAGTGGGCAAGCAGAAGTTCCTTTTGAACGTATCATTCATAAGTAACACAGACACCAGGAAAAAGCATAGTTGTTGCACTCAGGGAGGTAAAGCTGTGGGTTATCGCCTGTCTCCACATTCAGTCCACAAAGCAAAGGCCACCATGCATGTTCCCTTGAATAGCTAAGGCATTACAGCACATTTTACGTACCAGCTACACAAGTTGGGTCTCATTAGTAAATTTTTACAGTCACACGTTGTTTGAAATTTAAAAAACAGTAGAGAAAATCTCCTTTACAAATAGCTGGAAATATTTAAAATGCTATTTAAATATTGTTATTATGAATTACTTCCCTGTAATTTTTCCTTTATCATTAATTCTTGTATTCAATGCATGCTGAAATGTTAGCTGCCCACAATTCATAAGGATCAGGTAGTTTCTTTGTCCTGTTAAGCTGAATCCTTTTAAAAGTTCCTTTTCCTCCTGCTCCCTACTCTTCATATCTTCTTAGCGATATAATAACTGCATTAATTTATTTGCATTGTGCAACAACGAGATAAACAATGAATTATGATTTCACCTCATCATGAACTTGGAAAAGCATCTTTACTTCTAATTTATTTTTAACCCATAATTTGCACGTTTTTTAAACTTTCTTTTACTTTTTTGTTTTTTAAACTTTCTTTTACTTTTTGTGCAGGTTCTTACCTGCACGAAGCATTATGTTTTATTGGCTTTTTCCTGTGTCTTATAATGTTATCTATATTAATGAATGTACTTTTGCAACACTCCTCTGAGGGTGGAAAGTGCTGACATACCAAGAGATCAAGTAACTTGCCAAAGATAACAATGGCTGTTTGTATCAGAGCCAACTGTGATTACGTGCTGTACTTCATCCTCAGCCTTTCTTCCTAGTGCATGAATATTGTCAAATCATCTCTGCGTTCCAGTACATCACACTTCGTTTTCTCAGGCTGGTACTTCCTTTGTTTTGATGGTTGCCCTGAATAGGCAAAATGAGATGCCAAATGAAAAAGTTCTCAGGTCAGATAGTGTGAAGTTTAGCGGAACCTTCACAGAAAATCCAGAAAAAGATGAACTCCTGCTCTCAACTGGGCTACCACTGGCTGTAGAAGAGTTAGTCCAAAATCCTTTTCCTCAGAAAGGAAAAGCAGTGCACCAGCAGAAAAAAAACACGCATTTTCCTGCCCCTTAGATTTAGCCCAGGGAAACTGCCTGAGGCTGCTGTTCCTGCCACCTTGTTGTGGGAGAGGAGCAGGGCTGGTGGCATCCACCTTTTGGGCTGGCAGCTGGCTTGGCTCCCTGCAAACTTTGCCTTTCTCATTTCAGAACAAGCAAACTTTATAAAGAGACTTTTTTTTTTCCAATTTGATTAATATTTTTGCATATCCACCATAGATTTCTCCACCCTAAAGACATCCAAGCTTTATCAACTAGTGTGAATAATACACGTAAAAATGGCAGGGAATCATTATGCACTGTAGCTTTTTATATTTGGACCAAAGTGAAAGTATTAGCATATCAAAATGCCACATTCGCTTACACAGAGAGTACCACTTTGCAGCTGCTCTTCACTAACTCTCTCCATCAATAGGTGGTTGCATGAGGTTCTTGAGGCCCATCATTTACTCAAAAGCCAATTTTTTTAGTATAATTTGCTGTTACATGAAGCAAGGTTCTTCTGTACCTGTTCATTTGACAGAATGGGAGAACAAAGGCACAGAGCATTTCGGTGATGTGTCCATCACCAGTATTGCCATACGTGAAGCCAGTAGGGACCATCACACGAGACTTTTATTCCCTGTAGCTGTTGACTTAACTTGGTGCAATGACTTCTGTACAGTGACCTGGACATTGATTTGCTGTTTTTACCTTCTAGAACAGAAAATTTATCATGGGTGCTTCAGGCCGTGTTTCCCAGAGACGGTTCCTATATTATAAATGTCCTTTTTCTCTCTTGTCCAGAGTGCATATACACCACTATATCACCAAATAAGCCGTTATGCTTCTGTTTCTAACTGTTTAAGCATGCCCTTGATTTGTCTGTTTAATGCACTGATACTAGTTGAAGAATGCTGTTTAGTTGAGCCCGTCTGCTCTACCTTATGGAGAAGGCAGAATATAGATGTTTGGTGGGAAGAGTTTCAGTTTCTCCTTTTTACAGCATCATTAGGAAGCCATCGTTCTAATAATAATAATTCCCATTTGACATCATGGAGGTAAAAAGAAATCACTGCTGACATCAAAAATGAGGTGATATTTCAGCAGTATTATTTCACTGAAGATAAAATGAAAGTCTTTATTACTCCCAATGCTTTTAAAGAAAGCTGAGCAAGGCTTATACTGACCCTAGAGCTTATATACCTTAATGCATCTATAACCAGTATGAAATAAGAAACATTAATTGTTACTGCTATAGTTTTTGGCTGTCCCTCCTTAGAACCAAGAATTTTGTGCCTGCTGAAAGGAAAATAATCAGTGTCTGAGAATAAGCTTGGGAGAGCAGAATTATCTTTTTCTCCATTATTTAAAATTCATGCAAAAGACCCCAAACAAATGAAAACACTATGTGTATTACAAGAACTGGTAATTTTCTTACAAACTTCATATTGGAGCCTTTACTGGGAATCTATACAGATTGCATAAAGAGGTTTGAGCTCTGAAGAGGTTACCCTGAAGAGGGTTACAGGTTTTATTTCACTTTTTATGGATAGGTATTTTATTCTCTCTGAACTTCTTGTGCACATTGCTGTGTGAATTGCTTGCCATTAAAAGGACATAGCCAAGGTCTGTTTCATGAGTTTTAAAAAATATTTTTTCTCCTTTTGTTTGTGATAGCACATTAGAAGCTCCCATTCCCAACCCCATTTCCCTTTTCTTTGTGCAGACATATTCAGTTATAATTCTAGTCTTTTTATATTTTTCTGTCCTAAACCAAACAATACAGCACGTCAGTGACTCTATCCAAATGTACTTGGAAAAGAGTGTATCTGCCTAAGTTTTTTGGCAATATTTTCTAAATTTGAAATCTATTCTTGGTCTACTGATGCTCTTTTTTTTTAATTCAGGGGATGTATGAAGAGTAATATAGACTGCAAACAATTACAGCAACAGGATGCAAGTTCAGTGCCTTTACAATTGGCAGTATTGTTCTAATTAAAAGGGAGTTCAAGAAATATGGATTCTTCCCAAGGCTTCACTTTACAGAATTGGTCACATACTTGCAAGTGGTGTCTCCTATGTATAACAAGAGCCTGATCAAAATGTTTAATAGTCTTTTCACAATCAAACTTAAGAAACTTTTGCAATTAAATATGTGGTGGGATCATCACTTTATTTTTTCCAGGCAAATATGTTTATAACAGAGCAGTCACAACTCATCTGCTTTTGAGTTACTGCTTCTCAGTTATTATCAGAAATAAGATCTGAATTCTTACAGGCGTGCAAATATTTAATAGTTATAAGCCTGTAAAAAAGCAAAATTAATAGTCACTAGTTACAGTGCAATGTTTAAATCTGAAATGAACTCTGCACTTTCGTTGTAAATGGGTCTCATTTACAAACAATAGTTTGGGCGTTTTCCCCAAGAATTTGTGCGTGCATGAACTGAATGCTTAATTTTATTTCATGTGAACTCAATGAGCCCTTTCACTTTTGACATATTCTGGAAGGTCCAGGCATGCTTTCTCTCTGAAATATTAGATAAACATTTCTCTTCTCGAAAATCATTACCTTATTAGCCTTTTCATTCAGTTCTCTCTGCTCAAGTGCTCAGAAATGTTTTGGGATTTGTTTTCCTGACTAATCAACTGCTTTCAGTTCTTGTGATCCTTCACACTGTTCTATTGTCACAAAGACTATGTTGGTTAGGTAAGTCCACCGCTAGACCTAGCACTGTGTTTAAGAGATACCGAAATGGAGAGCCCTGTTTTAATTAGCTCTCAGGGCGTCTCTGAACCTTGGCTGGCTCTCCCACAGTCACATGCCCGGGGTTAGGAACAGGGCACTGGACACAGTTTTTCCTGAGGAAGCAAGGAGCTGATTCACAATACACAAACATGCATTATGGGTTGTTTTCAGCCACTTTATAGTCATATGCGTTCATAAATTTTGATATGGTTGTAAGATGCAGACTTTGATGGTACAAACCTCACAGAAGAGCTTTAGATCACTGGAGCAACCACAGGCAAAGTTTATGTTGACAATTTATCAGCTCTTCTCCGTCAAGGAAGATTGTTTTTTAGTGCATGCCTATTAGCAATCACATGCATATTATGAAATTGAGTTTTGGGGAGGACAGCCTGCCATCTGTCTTTTCTGTATTTTTTTCACAATGCATCATGCTAAAGTTAAAACTTTCTGTGCTTCAAATTGGTGTAAAATATGAGATGTCTATAATGGAGACACTTGGAAAGAAAAATAGACAAAGTAGAAATGTAAATCTTTATAAACTTTGTAAACAGGCAACTACTGATGCTATGCTTTATGTTTAGCTTCAAGTGTCCTCCACATTTCCACACACCATAGTGCCCACCACGTGCTCTTACTCTAGATTTCAGGGTTACTAAACTGATAACTAAGTAATATATATCTCAAGGAGTGTGTGAATGCTTTCTTCATAAACTCTTTCTGGTTCCGGGTGGTTTTTGTGTGAAATGGAACTGCAAATGCCTGATGTGGAGAATGAAAAAGATGTGTTCAGTTTCTTTTCTGTGTTCTGATATGCTAAGATTTTATCAATAATATTGTTTTCCTGTAAAAATATCTGCCTCAGAGAAAATCTGCTGTGTAGCTGTCAGGATTACACCTCTCAGAATATGCCTGTGATGATTCTGTTAAATTGATAAAAACAGAACACTCTGCTATGTAGAAGGATTGCTGAAAAGAATATTCTGAGGCCCTTTCATGTGTAACAGCACTTGTATGGCAGTACGTTTATTGTGCTATAAATTCCATCACTGATTTTGGCCATTTCAAATTGATTCCGCAGTAACTGTAAGTAATGAACCTTACAGACAGAGCCAAGGGAAAAAAAAAAAAAAAACAAAAAAAAACAAGCCAATAAACTTGTGGCTGTAGGAATACAAATTGTAGAGTTCATTTAGCCTCAGTTTTTATCAGATCATGCAGCCAATACCCCACAAAGCCAGAAAATATATTCAACAAAATATACAGTGCCATAGCCCTTGCTTGTTTAAATTTAGCAGCTAAACCGCTCAGTTATTCAAAGCACATGTTTGTATGAAGTGTCCTGAGGATTTCACCTGAGATTTAAGTAAGATACTCAGCATAAGTGTATGGCAAAACAGGAGAAAGTATAATAGAAGTGACTTAAATGGGATAATGAGCCAAATCCTGAGATGTTTTTCATGGTCTAAGCAATATCAGGCATCACTGGATTTCACGGGGTGCAGATCAGTGTGTAGTGAGCTACTAATGACTCACCAGGTCAAAATATATAGAAGCCTCCAGAATTTACACATGTTCCCAGTCTATTTCCTTTTTTTTACTGAGAAGTTCTACCAAGTTAACAAGAATGATGTGTTGTCTTTAACAATAACATAGACTTTAAAAGAGAATTTATGCGCTTGCTAAAGATTTCCGTAGGATGGTTTTAAAACCCATCAAAAAGATAATGTTCTATGCCTTTGCACATTAGTTTTGTAGATTTCCATTACATTCTCTAGCAACCCACTGATCTTGTTTTGTTAAATATTGTATACGTTTCTCATAATCTTATCAATGGATGCCAAGATCTTCTAAACTCTTATTTTGCAAATAGACCATGGATCTAGTCCCACTAAATCAGTGGGCTGGTCATGTGATTAAAATATATATGAATGTACATATATGTTCTACCCTTAGTTGTTACATGAACAGCTGACTTCAGATTTTAACTCAAACGCTGAAAAGACTGGAGCTTTCTTCTACATAGTTTTTCCAGCATTACAGGAGAGAGAAACAAGGCCATGTTTTATTCACTGTGCAAAAATAAATAAATGTCTGGGTTGGGTTCCTACAAGCCCTGCAGCACTTCTATGCATCCCAGCTTGCACACTCCTGTATCTTGCAGTCTGCATGGAGTGCTAAATTCGTTCTGTGTGTCTTCTTTTACCGAACTGTGCAGATTTATCTGAACCTTTGTATTGTCTGTGAGAGATATTAAATCCTCATTTTGAGATCAAAATGCTTGGGTCCATTCTAGTCTTATATAGACCACAAAGAAACTCATTGTCTAGGGCATATTCCTTGCCTCTCCGTATAAAAAAGTCTGTTTTGTCAATTTGTCCAGTTTACAGCAGCAGCCTGAGAGACATACAGTGGAAAAAAGAGAGAGTCTGAGGCTTTCAGTTAAACACCAAATACGGAGAAAGCCATAATAAAATAATGAGAGTTAGGAACACTGTTTTTTCTCTCACTCTCTGCTGGTTTATGTTGCAATGAGGAACACAGTGAGTGAGCCTGAAGTTGTGTGAATAGCCCCTGGTAACCAAGAGCAAAGAAACCTTGCTCATTATCTCGACTCCCCTTCTGAATAAACATTTCAGCCATCGTAAATGAGTGTGACATGAAGGGCAAATGAATGGCTCTCATTCCAGATGAGAAACACTTGACAGCTGAGCAACCTGAAGGTTGTTGTGAAGGTACAGATCCTCTAACCACTGGGCGATGGGGCAAGCTTACCATTTATTTCAATAGGACTTGAGATGTATCATACTCTTAAAGGAGAGATTCCCAGCCTTGCAGAGGATAGGTCCTAGGTGTTCAAACAGACTTCTGGTTAGGACTGCAGTGAGTAAAAGGCAGAGCTGTCCCAATTTTTTCTTGTTATTTTATTAAAATATATATTAAAACTTAGTCAAATATAGGGAAAGGTTCAGTATGGATTGACAGATGTCATGCAACACCCCTACTGTATCTCATTTATAAATATGATTGATGTGGAGGTGATTTCTTGGTAATCTATTTATAGAAAAAAAACATATTCTAGCTGGTAGGTTAGTAAAAGAAAATTAATCTTTCCATGTTTCCATGAGTATAACAATCAATTAATAAATGTTAAGCAAACAACAGAAAATCAGTGAATTAAATATTACTAAATTGATTCCAAGTGCAGATAAAGCAAGAGGCTGCCATAATTCTTCAGTGTAGGTTCGAGAACACGAATCTTGTCTCATCAGTACTTGCTCCCCATTTATCCACATCTGGCATTTTAAACAATGCTGGGTTATTATGATTTTTACCAAAACATTGCTATCCATAATCTAGCTTGCTACATTAAGTGGATTATAGAAACAAATCATAAATAGTAGTCCATTTGTAGCTGTCAAGGAGAAGGTCAGAGCTTTGCAACGACCATCCATCTCCAAGTGTAACAGAAGTTTTTTCTTCAAAGAGAAATCGCATACCTTGTTTGGGTGGACTTCAGCTACTAATGACAGTACAGTTCCTTGAAATACCCACAAAATTTAATTTATTTGGGGTCAGAAATCTTTTTCAAAATTGGGGTGATTTGACATGAAACAGATCTCATCACAGAATATTTCTGGGCAAATTTGATTTGATTGGAAGTATTTATTTATGTTTTTGCATTCTTCAAAAGTTTCAGGAGAGGCTTAGGATGGCATTGGAGGCTTATGGGTCACACGTCTGTGGAAAGGAGCTTGAGCCTGAGATCCAAATGTTTATGACCTATTGCTGTCACTGCCACTGAACACACAGTTTGTATGTCTCTTAATTTATCAATATTATTTCATTTCACAGAATTGTGCAAAATAAGTCTGTATACTCGTTCTCATTTTTTTGCAGAAAGTCGTAGGGAGATTTGTTTCAGGAAGGGCATCTCCTAGTAGACGTGTTGCTTTCATATATGTTAATTTACAGTGCTTAGTGTAAACAGGAGGCAACACCTTCCTTGTGTCTTAGCACAAGGGAGCTCATAACCTAGAACAGTTCTACCGAAACTAAAATAAAAATAGCAGTGGTAAAGGTCTGAGTAAACATAACGTGTCAAGGAAAAGTCAAAGACTTTTGCAAGACTTTCTTGGGGAACTAGCAGGCATATCTACAGGGATTTCCATTTGATACAGAGTAGCTGCACTTCCAGCATGGGAACCAGCAGGGTCCCTGACCAAAAGTCTGAAAGAAATTAAGTTGCCAGTGGAGGGGAGGATCCTCTCATTGATAATTGCTTTAAAAAAACAAAAGACAAGAATGGTCACTTTTCTCAATTTGAGTGGTCACTGCTGCTTTTACACAGAGATTGCTGTTTGTGGGGTCTTTGGTTCTCAATATATTGGTAAATTAAATGGAAACCAAGGTGAACAGGAAAGTTACAGTGCTTATTGGATTGTAAAAATGTAATTCTAATGTGAACAGTAGCACAAGAACTTCATGATTCTGTGTGAAAGGGGCTATAAAATAGCAGATAAAATTCAGTTCAGGTAAATGTAAAGTAGTACACCTGGGGAAAAAAGAATCCTGGCTCTACATATACAATGAAGAGCTCTGAACTAGCTGTTACTGCTCAGAGAAGATACCTCAGAGCTGCAATGGGCAGTTTATGAAAGGAACAGCTCAGTGCTTGGTAGTGGTCAGAAAGCAAGTGGAGTGCTAAGAAATTTTTAGCAAAGAAATTAAAAATGAAACAGAAAATGTCATTATATCACTGTATAAATCAATGTTTTTCCTTTATCTTGAATACTTGTGCACTTGTTATCCCACCTCATCTCAAACTGAAGATCATAGAACAGCAAAAAAGTGACAACATTGATCAATATTATGGAACATAATATACCTCGGAGATGTAGCTTGGAAGAAAGATGACTAAGGAGGTACATGATAGAGAACATCAGCATAGAGAGGTGAATAGGGTATAATTTTCTGCAGTCTCTCAATAGGTAGGGCGGGGAACAAAATTAAAGTAGTAAATGGTAAATTCAGAACAAGCAAAAGGAGATACTGATTCCAGAGTTCAACAGTGAAACTCATTGCCCCAGGGCACTACGAGTGCGAGGGCTTACCAAACACATGCCTGTACCTCAGGAAGTCCTGGGAGAGTACACAAGGGAAATGCCATTGGGTGCTTGCCCAGTCTGATACTCTCCCTTAGTCAGCCTGAGTGACTCACTGAGGATGCTGATCCAGAAAGGCCTTTGGTTTCACCGGCTACAGCAGCTCTTAAGGACACACAGTTGCTTCTTTGGAAGGACTGTCATGGTGTGCACCAGCCTTCTCCTACAGCCAGAGCCTCTGTAAAGCCATTGTAGGGTTTGCAGTTTGAATGCCGGATGCTTTCTTTATCAGGACCATGCAAGACCCATTTAAAACTGTTCAAATATAACGCTGAGCACATTCAGAGAACTCCTGAGACTAGATGTTGGAAGACATGACAGAAGAGTCTTGCCTCTCATCCTGTGATCATTCCTTTTCGCCATCTGGATGTGGAGGCACTACTAGCCACCTGTAGCAGCTTTTCTGAAATTTGCAGTTGTATTTCTCATAAAATCAGCTCATATACTTTGCTGCATCTTTTCCCCTTCTAAATTGAAAATCTGTAGTTTAGATTCATACCAGTGTCATTGATGGGAGGAAAATGAAAGCATATTAATAATTATGGCAAATTAATCTTTTTTGCCTACCTCCACCTTTGCTTCTGTCACAGTTGTGGCATTCTGCAGGAAAGCTCACGCATTCTGTTCTCCAAGATCTTTCAATACAACTGGTGTGTTTGCATACAGCCAGTGAAAATTGTGCCGTGCTAGAGGAAACCATGTAAGCATTAAAATAAACAAAATGGTCACTTCTCTGTGGAAGAGCCTGTACCAGACACCATTAAAACAAACAGAGGGATCTTGGTATTAATGAAATTCAAATAGTAATTCTCAACCTTTTTCATAGTGTGCCTTTGCTGTACTATGAGACAAACTCAGATCTTGCCATCCATTTAGCCATAAAATAAGAAAGCGTGAATATGACTTTTCTTGACTAACTTCAGAACAAATTCTTGGGTTGCAACCCAAGGTGGAGAGCTTGAGTAGAACATAAACGTTACTGTCTTAATCAAGGCTAAGTTGGGGGATCTGTTTCTGTCTTTACAGACAACAGCATTTTCTACATTTTTTTCTGCGTCTGGGAAAAATGCATTAATACGAGGTATTTTGTTTTATCTAGTCCTTGCTCACTGTGCAGAGAATCACCTAAGGTAATTGTTGGGCTACTAAGAACTACATCAAATAAAACAGTAGGGGGAAAAAAAAAGAAAAAAACCCTTTATTTCTCCCTCCAAAGACAGAAATAAAGACACCATCTGATGAATGTTTATTATTGGTTGTCTTTAGTGCAACAAGATTTGGTTGCACATACAGGATTCGGGCTAATTTTTTTTAAAAAACTTTTCCGCCCTTTCTGTTGCAGAATTGTGTAGCCAGTTCCCACCACCCCCCGATACTCTGATAAACTGCATTGGAACGGATGCAACAACAGTCTTTTTTCAGGTTTAATTTTTACTGCTGGCAGGAGCACCAGAATTTTGGAATAGTGAGCTCTGAGAGAGTTTGCTCATGGGCAGGGATGACAATTCCTTTATTAGAACCCTGCACACTTCAATAGCTAAATGCTTTCAACTTTCTTTAAATGGTATTAAGGAAAAAATATCCTCAAGGCATTATTTTTAAAGGGGACTTCAAACATTCTGTGAGGGAAAAAAAATGCAACACATTTGAACACCAAGGGATTTGCAGTGGAAAATCTGTTGAAGTGGAGCTATCTTTTGAGTTTCAGGGTTAAATAAGTATTGGCCAGAAATCAGGGATGCAGACTACCAAAAATTCTGAAGCATTCGAGATTTCTAGTTTATACCAGCAGTAGCCAGATTCCATAATAGATCATTTAGAAATAACTTTGTTACATTAGCTAGATTTTAAAATAAATGTTTCATTTATTCCTCCAAATTCAACATACAAAATCCATTATAACATTTGCTAGAAGTATAAGAAAATCCCAGGCTCTTAATCTTTTTTACTATATAGACTTAATTCTGCAATAACTCAATATTAGATATTTTAGAGTTTATATTTAAAAGCAGCTGTGAAGCTAGCAGATATGCAAGGGTAAATCTGCTCATCTTGAATCCTTCTGCAAATGGTCTGCTCTGGAGGTCATATCAAAGAGATTCTTTTTCCAGCTTAAACCTGTCTTTTCTAAATAGATCTCAACCTGATCTCATTTAATGCATTGATGTCTGGTTTCTTAGTCATTATATTTGCTGTATTACATATCAAAAGGACTCTTGAGAAATTCCCCCGAATTGATAATTCTAATTTCTTATGTATAGCTACTCTATATTCACTCTGAGGACAGCTGTATTGTATGCTAAACCACGAATTGTAAAAATTGATCCCTTTGTATGTAGGTTTGTATTAAATTGAGATACTTTATTTTTTCCTGTTTGTTGCCACACATGGGTTCCTGGTGTCAGTTTGTATTTGACTGTTTGAGCATATTAAAGTTTTGCTAGTGCTTATGATGTTCTTGCCAAGAGCGCTCTTGCAGCAATCTGCACTAGAACAGTCTTTGTGCCAATTACTTCAAATAGTATTCTGTTATAAAACCAATTTTTTATGGCTACTTTTTCAGGTTGCAGTGTGGTGATTTAATTTAGTTTCTTCTTTTTCCATTTTTTTTAGAAATGTTTCTAAGTTTTGGATTATGAAAAAATAATGCTGTGTTGATAGATTGAGTTGTTAATAAGACATCTTAAAAAGGAAAAAGGTTCAAAGGTATTAAAATAAAACCTGGCATGTTGAATTACTAACACTGCGTATATTTAAAGGATACTATTTAACAGTAGAATGTTTGGAGCTCTTATTGCAGGGGCTGATTACGAAAACGAAACCTTTGTGGTTACATAAAGCAAAATAAATAAATTATAATGTGTAATGACTCAACACAGTGTTTCTTGAGCTTATATTATGAGGCTGATTTCAGGAGAGTCAGCTCTGCAACATCTTTTGTTTAGAGAAAACCAGCTTGCTAATCCATTGCAATTAATAAAAAAATCACAAAGTGGGAAAGGAAGGCATGGTAACATATTTTACTATACAAATATGCTTTTGAATAGAGGGTCTTGATCATGCAGCCTTCACTACTTCAACGAATGCCAATGCAAGACTAGACCTCAGAATTCTGATGTGAGAGCCTTCATTGCGATAAAGACATATATGTGTCCGCACACAGTGCAGAACACTGCACTATGACAGACTGAACAACAACTGCTGATCTATTACCCCAAATAATAAAATGGGAATGCTGTTATGTAACAGAATGAAAAATCAGCCATAAATTGAGGGTTTAATAACATTAATCTAAAGGATCTAAAACTGCAAATATATTTTTATTAATTATTCTTGAGCAACCTCTGGTCTGTTGTTCATTTCCCAGGCAATTAAGATTTGGTAACTCTTGAAAAAAAACCTATTGTACACTCTTGAAAATACTTTTTTTTTTTTTTGTAAATGGCACCTTTAGGAATTGTTTGTCATACAACGGTCTTCCTTTACTCCCACAGAGAAGCTGTAGTTTATTCTTTAGATAACCCTAACCTAGCCATGTCCAAATCAGGGAGCTTCATATGATAGATGTAACATGGGCAATGTCAGATTCTTGTTTTGTCTTCGCTCTTTTGGAGAGTTAGGAAGCTGTCCCCATTCCTTTCCCTCTGGTTTATTATCTAGTGAGAGGCAAGTGGGAAGTAAGAGGTTGTGCATCCTGAGGTTGAGGAAGAGTTGCAATTAGTTATCCAAGCAGCTTTTTGTGTGAGTGCTCAAAACACTAACTTTTATGCAGAAGAGCAGCTGCTCCCTGTGGTGTACTTGAATGAAAGTAGCTGTGGCTATCGTGCTTGCTGCTAGTCTCAGTATTCCTCATATGCAATAAATAATACTCTACTCAGGTTGTTTTAGGGACTGAGCAAGGGCTATGAACTGAGCCTGCCAAGCCAGCATGTTTCTCATGATGTTTGTCTTTAAGCACCCAATGAGTTTGAGGTCTCACAAGGATACTTTCTTTAAACCCCTGAGGATTAGCCTAAATTCTGCCTCTGACTGTTTTAAGCAGCAAAATAGCTTTTGAATCTTATTATTTGGAGAGAGTGATATCAGAGGAAAGATGCGAAAAGCCTAGAGTGTCTCCAAAAACTAGTATTGACTTTTTAACAATAAAATACATCCTGAGACCAAATATGCTGTTTAAATGTAAATACCATTCCCATTTTCAGACTGTCTTTTGCAGGTGTATTTGAGGGGATTTGAAATGTACTTGTAGATGGAAAAGAGGCTATTGACCTTGAAACTATGTATGTGTTAGGAATAATGTTCGCCCTCCTTGAAATCAGACTCATATTCTTTGAATGGGTGCTCAAGACCACAACTCTTAACAGTGGTTCAGGTGGCATCCAGTGCGTAACTGAATTAAGACTGACTGCATTTTACTTACAAAGCTGTTTCTCAGGAGTCACAGATTACTGTCTAGTCTCTTTTTTTTTAATCCACCATGGTTCAGAATGACTCACTGACAGCTGCACTATCTAATGGTTTCCTTTGTTCTGGTGTGGACTTTGTATAATCGGTAAAGGTTTGTGTCTAGAAGCAATGTCTTTTATTAGATGGACTACAATAATCAAAAAAAAAACAACCCAAACACGTTTTTCAGCCTACAAGTCCTTTTTCAAGCCTAAAACTGAAGCAGCAAAATTCTGAATCAAATAAGAGCTGAGAACAATTACTGTAAGTAGACCTGTTATTCTGTTACGCTGTCCAAGAGAAAAGCTAAGTGATACTGATGAGATTGGAGATGGGTGATGTTAACAAGGGAAAAGATGATATGATGGTTATTTTATAGAAGAAAAGAGACAGTAGGCATAACATTGATACAACAGGAGCATACATCTACAAGCTTTACCTTTCACAACTTCATTATCTGAGGAGTGATTGATCAGGTTACCAGACCTGCAGGAATCCCCATGAGTGGCCACTGGGCACGTGCAAACTACTTTACATGGCTCATGTTGCAAGTCCAGTGTGTCCTCTGTGTGTTAACCTAACTGTACACATGATAGAGAATTGATCTGTGTGTGTACAGCTAGTTGGGTGCGTGTGGGACACATCAAACTTGCTGCACATGTGGGATGATCCAACATATTGCACCTGTAGTGGCTCACTCCTTTTCAACACCCAAATGTCACGCTCCATGGGACCTCCTGTTACAAATACGACAGTGTTTATTGAAATGCAGTAAGTCTGAGAATAGGATATGTAAGTATCACTGGAACTGCAAGCACAAGGCCTTACTGGACCTCTTTGATCCCAACTGCTGTTGAATAATAAGTGATTTATTTTCCTAAAGCTTTCCTGAAGACTGGGAGAGCAGGCTTTGGTCTCAGTGAGGAGGGGGCTGTGGAGCCCCAGAAGCAAATGGCTTCTGACCATGAGAAAACATAAGCAAATAGAAATTTTGTAGTGACTCCAGCGGGGTACAGGGAGGAAAGAAGAGAACTGTGGTTTCCTGTGGAAAGAAACCTATACTGAAGTTTAGGTCGATAGGCATGGATATATTTTGATGTCAGAAAAGGAGAGCCTTTAGAATATCACTATATGAACTCCAGATGTGACAGTAGACTCTGTTTTCTTTGAAAAGTCTGGAGGAAAGCCTCTTTCCAAATGTTCAGTCTGAGTTTAGAAATCACCTGAAACCATATAGGAACCCTTTACCTTGTGGGGCGTTACAACATTTGTCTCACTAGTTTCCCAAGCAGCTTTTGAGATGCGTGTCTGTGTTTCTGTGAGTGAAGGAGCACACAACTCTTCAAAAGAAAAATGTAAGAAAGTGGCTATAGTTTGATATTTCTTCAGCCAATTTTAGCAGTTCAAATTAATTGTGTTTTGAAGATTTAGGTGTTGATTTTGGAAGTATAAAATAACATCTTTGAGAGACCAAAACAACCGAAACAAATATATATGTCTTTGTGAATCACAGTTGTTTCTCTAAATAGGGATAAATATATGTGAGTTGTTCGTAAGACAGCTAAATAAATATCTAGGCACACAAACTGAATTAGGATGCTTTCATACATGACTGTCCTCTCAAAATTTGGGTCCAAGCAATAATTTTAAAGCTTCAAATTTAGTATCTCATTTAGAAAAATGAAGTGGAGGGAGCACTTCTGCCAGCGCTGTGGTTTCAGTCTTATAATAAATTGGCATAGTGATTTACACAGAGAACAAAAGAAATAGTTTAGAAATTTCTTTCTAATGGAAGTTTAAGTTCTGAAGAACACAGAGACATATGAAAGGTGAAATTCACAGATTTTTCATGCTTGCAGGTTTTTATAGCCTCTGGTAATGCATGTCCTTACTCTGACATCACATGTATGTGAAAAAATGGATGTAATATTTAAAGATGTCTTTTGACAAAGAAAGTATTTCCATCTCCAGAGGTGAGATTTAGCTTTAAAGGATAGTGAGCAGGTTCCAGATGTGTTTTTCAATCGCTGGGCTTTCCTTTCCTTAAGTATTGACAGAGGGAAGGTTTTATCAAGGTCTTTGTGATGTGCTTGTTTATAATGAGTAGACATTAGTAGAGCACATCTAAGTGCTTATTGCTAACAGATGACTAAAGAGAGCATATGGCAGGGAAAAGAAATATATATTTGTCCAAGCAATGTGGCTTGTTAACACTCTCACACTCATAAACTGTGTTTACATGTACTTACAATATTTTGCAAATCCCTTTTCTAATCAGCTAAAAATAAAAGCCAAATAATGATTTTTTTTTCCCAATATTGGAACGTCAAGCAAAGTAGATTTAGAAATTTTTTAACAAAACAATTAAACAGTACAGAAGTTTTTTATAGTATTTGTTTTGCTTCAGCATGACATCTTTACAGCAGTGTATGTGTTATATTCATTTCACAGTGTTAAAAGTTTTATTGTTACAGAATGTTTTTTGGTTCACCCACCTGTCTATCCAAGTATAACTATTATACAACTAGGTTACAGTACAAGCAATAATACAGCTTGGAATGACCTGTGTCAAATCCTGGTCTAGATCAGGTCACAAGGTTTATTTTCCCTCTGCTTCTATAGGATGAAATCATCATTCAAGTTACAACACCTGCCAATAAACAGTTTGTAAACAAAAAAGTCTTTGAACTGTTAACCCAGTCCAGCTCCCATTAGAGTAAAAAAAGGAGTCTTGCTAAATTTCACTTAAGAGGTAGATGGAGAAATGCTGGGGAAATCTGTACAGCTCTTGACAAACAAAGTTTCTGATGATGCCTGTGATCAGGTGTGTAACATTCACCCACCTTTTTGTAATGGACAGAAGACAGTATCACTGTCTTTTCTCCCTGTGACATCTAAACGTGCCAGTCTATTCATATAGCATTATCAGAAAGAAAATTATAGTTTAAAGATGGATTTGGACTGTTGCATACTTTTCAGAAGAAAGCGTTTATAAAGAAAACTGCACAGAAGAGCTGCAATTACTTTTGATTTTCAGAATATTCCTAGCAAATTTTTATTAAATATTTACATTTGGATCCAAGTATTGTCCTTCATAAAACAGTTTATTCTTGCAATTTAGCTTCATTAAAGTCATAATACTGCTTTAGGATGTGATAGACTAGTGCTGTGGGATTGAATTATAAAGAGATTAATTTTAGCTACCGGAGATAATTGACCCTATAATTCCTATCACCCTTAATCCCAGTTCAAATGAACCAGTGTTAAAAGTGGCAATACTCACAATGTAGACAAGGTCATGACAGCTAGAATTGTTTTTTACTACCAATTAGATTTCCCACTTGGTGCGTTTGACTAATGTTGTCATAGAAAGGGATTTCAGGCATGGAAATACAGTTTCTTTAGAGGCGCACAGGCACTGGAACTGATGGGCAGTTTGCTGTACATTTCCCGGTGTACAGAATCAGAATGCAATTGAGTGCTGACCCCTAAAATTTGAATTCACATGGGGATTTAGAACATGTTTTGATCCATGATAGAGCTAGGAACAAGCTAAGTAGTTTGAATCTGGAAGCAAACTCTTGAAATTCAACAATGTTAATATATGATGGGTCTAGCAGTTTTGGAACCGTCTCTTGGGGTAATGCTACATCTGAGGTGTATTTCAGATGAGGAATCAGAAAAAAGTGAGGTACTGACTGAATACAGAGTTGTTCAAAAACAAATCATGTTGATATTTAGCTGCAAATGACATGGAGGTTTCAAAAAATACAAGGAAGAGATAAATGGATTTTCAGTATGATATATTTTAAAAATTCCCTCAAGTGATAGTGCCAACTTCAAACATATTAGCATAAGGACTCTTATGAAAAAACAACAGAACAACAATACTTTTGCATAGCACGTTCAGTATAAGATTATTTTTCACATTATTACTAGCTATCCATCAGCATTTTTCCGAGCATTTACAGATTTGAGTTTTTGCAGTAAGCTGAAACTGCATGATAAAGAGAGACAGATAATGATAAAAAGCAGATGTATATGCAAGCCTAGCTAGAAGGAGCAAAATATACTATTATTGCCCCTCCTGTGAAGTTAATCCTATTTCTTGTAGCTATTTCTTCATTAGTTAATGAGGTCTTGAAAAAAAAAAATAAAGTGTGTTTGAAATGGTGTTTTTGCATCCTTGCCTTTAGGAACTTTTTCAAATATTCATAGAATAGTTTGCTCTTGGAAGGTGCATAAAGTGTGAGTTTAGGCAATAATTACTTGAAATGTGGGTGGTCAGAAGCCTGTAACTGAAATGGACAAACACAGCAGCTAATCACTTGCCTCATTCAGATTCATCAGACTGGCTGGAGTAGAAGTGTAAAATAGGTGAGAAAGGAGATATTTTAATAATTAGGTTAAAAAAAGAGAAACAAACTTCAAGGCTTATTTCACAGATCTGCTAGCATGAATTAGATTTGAATTTGGATGCACTTTGTGGTTTGCAGTTATTTATTAATGAAAGATTTTCTTCTCTCTCACTTTCTATTAATCAATCTCAGATCGGAAGCAAAGAATTTGGCTGCTGTCTTTGTGAGATGAGTATCAGTGGATGTATAACCACATCCCATCTCTATCACCTCCTCCAGTGCACTTGGTACCAACCAACAGCTCTGTTGGCCTCTGGGTAGTGAGTCTGGGATCACAGTGAAAGGGACCCCCATCTCCTGGAAGCCTTTGCTTCATGTTCATGTTGTAACATACTCTGAGGGTAAAAATCTGGGACAGCCTGCAACTCCCGGTTCTTATGGTTGTCTGATTTCAGTTTGATGTCTGGCATTGGTGCTGTGCTTATATACTTTTGTTGAAAAAACAACCCCTTTATTTATCCACAGAACAGATATATATGCAAGCCTATCTGGAAGGAGCAAAATATACTATTACTGCCCCTCCTGTGAATTTAATCCTATTTCTTTTAGCTATTTCTTCATTAGTTAATGAGGAAATTAGTTATCACAGAAGGAGCGAAACTGGAAGTGGTGGATTAACATTCTTAGCATTTCACTCTCCAGGGGTGCAATTGGATCTCCCGGGCATCTTCTGGCATTATCTTCTGAATAGGGAAAGAAACCTTCCACCCCCAGAGCTCTCTATACATACAAAGTACACCAGGCAAAGGCATTGTGTGTCTACCAGCTCTTAAAAAGCTTGCTGTGGATGCAGGAAGACCATCCTACAGCTGAGCTCATTGATCACTTCTAGGCTGTTGCTTCTCAAATTGCCAACCACAAAGAAGTAATTCAAGGCTGTGAGCAGTGTCTCCACGATGTAGGTGACTAGCAATTCAATTAAATCCAATCTGGAAAACTTTCAGAACTGTCAATACTTCTGTCTCATATTCAATCTCCAAATGTTATGAAATTAGGATTTTATTAGTTTATACCTTCATTATTTCTGTTTTATCCCCCTCTCTTTTCTTTTGTTGAATTTCTAGTTTGTTCTTTTTCTTCTTCTCTCTTTACGTAACAACCACAGTAACAAAAATCAATAACGTAGGAGTTCTGAGGGTTTTATTTGATGAATGTGAAGCATTTGCCTGTTATGTTCTTGTCTTCTTTTTTGCCATGAGGACATATAGGACATGTTGACAGCCAATATTAATAAGCTTAACACTAATACTGGCAGTTACTTAGTACAATTTTTAGCTGTGTTAAGTGGTCTATAGGGAATAGTAATGCTATCCTTTAAAAGAAACTGATGTCACAGTTGCATCCAGAATTCACTGGGGTTTCTTTTATTGTTTTTATTTTCCAGGTGATTCATATAACAGGCCGGTTACGTCTGAGAGTGTCACTGTCCCACGGACGGACAGTACCCAGCCAAATCATGGGACTTGTTGTCGTTGCTCATGCTTTGCCACCTCCTACAATTAATGAAGTCAGGATTGACTGCCACATGTTTGTCACTCGCGTGAATATGGACCTCAATATCATTTACTGTGAAAATAGGTACAGCTTTTAGCTCCTTTTTTCTTTGTTTTAGCTGTGTGTATTCTTTGTTCCATGGGCTTGGCAAAAAGTTTTGAAATTTCTGACTCCTGCAATGTCATCCTGGTCTTGTGTGAGAGCATTGAATTCACTCTCATCATCATCACCTTCATTTTCATTACATTCTTAGAGGATAAAGGTAAATTAAAAACTATAATTTGCAGGACTTCTTCCTGGAATAGGGGAGGATAGACCAGGAAAGATTCCTCTAAGCTATCCCTGCTTTTTACAATCTCTCGCCATCCCTCTCAGAGGCAAGATTTGGTACTAGACAGACGTTGGTCTGACCTGTATGGCTGTCCTTATGCTCCCCCGTCCTCCACTCCACAAGTCTTTCTCTCTGAAGTTTTAAAGTTTTCCATTTTTGAACTAATTTGCAGATTACAGCACATCGTGCTAAGTGTTTAATGGAACAGAAGCACAGATGGCCTAGATAGTAGGCTAGAGAGGTGGGATCTGTTGCAGTAAGAGGTGGGAAAACTGTAGAATAAAATTGGTTAAGGGCATACTTGGAAAGACAGCAGTGAAATGGGAACAGGTGATGAGGAGTTGGGGGGGGCGGTATGTTCGATGTGATAGCGACAAGTGATCTGGGAAGGTGGAAGAGAGGATTTAAATTCAGCTGTCTGCTCCCTGGGGGCTGGGCGCCCGTAGCGTCGGGGGCTCCCCATGGCGGTCTGTCAGGGCAGGGCCGGGCAGCCAGGGCCTGTCCCACCACCCAGCCAGGAGTGGGGCAGCAGGGGGACACCGGGACAGCCCCACTCCCGGGCACTGGGCACCTCCCTGGGGACTGGCCAAGGAGAGGCCGGGACGTGGGCCCAGCTCGGCAGGGCCCATGGCCGGGCAGGGCAGGGCTGTGGGGAGCTGGAGAGTGGCCCTGCTGCGGCGTCACTGGGGCAGGGGCTGACGGCCCCAGGAGGCTGACACGGGGCCCTGGGTCGCAGGCAGGCTGGGGGAAGGCCCAGACAGTTAAGGCTTATCGGTGCCCTCAGGGCCCTGAAAAATAAAAATAAAATCTAGGGAACAGGTATTTAGAGCAGAGTGAGGATATCTGAGAAGGAAGATATTAGTAATAAAGAAGTTTGGGTCCGTGGGTGGAAGTCTGAAGTATGAGGGAAAGGTTGGAAAGGAAAAAAGAAGATAATGCAGCCAGAAGAAATTTTTTCGAGGGGACCTATCATCAAAAAGTGGAACAAACAAGATGACTAATGCAAGTTTTTCATGTGACAGCAGCCATGGCATATTATAAGCTAAGACTGGAAGCTCTCTGATATGAGCAATTATAATTGCTCAATCATAATGGAATACCTATGATCAGGATAACACATCAATATAAACTTTTATAATAAGAGATAAAGTCAAATGCTTTGTTGAATCGGGGCCTTAAACAATTTAAAATAATCTTGGATTTCAGTTATGAGGTTATCTTTGCTGTCGTGTTGCTGAACTGCCACAATAGTATTAATAATAATATTACTTGGCTATTAGAGAGAACACTTCATCTAAACTTCCAAAGCATTATCTCAAAGAGAATTTATTATTCTCATTCTTAAGCTTGGAAAAACTGTTCCATAGAAAGTGGCTTGCACAAGGTCACAGAGAAAGCTGGTAACTATTAAAAGTTTGGGCTGAGTTTTTGCCTGTGACTCTACCCAGTGACCATCTAGATTCTGTATAATCTGGCAACTGGTGAAAGAGCTCTGGGGATTAGCAGTAGGATCTAGAAGAAACCTTTTCCCTTAGTCTTTGATTTGACTGTGACCTACCTAGATAGTAGTGGAAAGCTGCTACCACTGCAGCGTCAATGGCCTCTGTGAAATGGGTTGCTGGTATCTGTCCAGTTCCTAATGAACAGATTTCCTTTCAACAAAATCACCTGCACTTACTGTTACCTTCATTGGCAACCTCAATAAAAAAGCTAGGAATCAAATGGATGTGACAAATGAACTATTCTGACAGGTCAAATATGATATGAATTTGTGGGCCATGTTAGAAAGATTTATACTTTCTCTGCCATCAGTTTGGCATTTTTATGAGACCTAAATTGTATGTGTTTTTTCTTAATTAAACATTTTTCTCAAACCTTCCCTTTACATTCATGTAGCTATAAAACTTTCAAGTGCCTGAGAAAGGCATCACTGAAAAACGTTAAAATGCATCAGACGTGGAGCGCTGATTGGTAATGACATAGAAAGAGCTGATAACACGTGGTAAACTATAGTAAGCCGGCTGACTTATGCAAAAAAAGTGTTGAGCTTACTGATGGTTTACATTTGTTAAGGTAAAGGCAACATTGTAAAGCAACTTTTCATTGTTTGTGATGGATTTTATCCCATATGCTAGGGTAGAGGAGTACTTGAATTTATGTTGCAATAGTTCCATTTTAAGCCCCTGTGTCAGTGTTAAAAATAGTTTATAAAAGGAATTTCAAATAGTCGAAATGCTTCTGCTGGGGTTAGGAGGTGAATATTAGCTCACTGAGGTGGTGGGATTTCCACCGATGGAAAATGGAGCAAGATTGACAGGATTTGGATTTCATAGCAGGTAAAAAGCAGAATATAACTGTAGAAGCTGGAGGAATGGAAAGGACAGAAGAAGGCGAAAGCAGAGAATTAACTGAACAACTGATTGAAGCTGTCAGATGAATTATCTGGGCATTTGCCAAGGCCATTCTCCGAGTCAGGGAAGTTGGGATCTCTCTTCTGGGACTATAGAAAAGGAGATAAGTATCCCATCCTGAATAAATGGGCTTGACTCTTGGCACTTGTGGGCAGACGGGAAATTCTTTGTGGTGCCACAGTAAAGCAAGCACAACATTGATGAAAACAGAGAAAAATGGATCCATGCTGGGAAAGCTGTGAGCACTATTTATGGAGCAATGGGGAGTTACTGGCAGCCGCGGGGAGTATGGAGCAGAAGCCATGCTACTTAACTGAAATGAATGCTCACAGTGGACCATTGGATCAGCAGGGGTGAGATCAATAGTACTCCTAGTTTTCCAAGTGGTTGCCTGCTTGCAACAGCAGGGAGCAGGAGTGACATTACTCAAGTCTTTGGGTGCATCTTGTTACTTTCCTCTGAATTAAGAGATCTGCATCAGAATCCTGGACTCAGTGTACAAACTAGTCAACAGTTAGCTTCTCTTTGAGACAGGATCCATTAGCTAGTGCACTGACTATTTCTAACAGTAATATTTTGTTCTCAGAGTGTTAAATGGGGATGTAAAATTTTGTTGCCTAAAATGTGGTGTGTTAATCCTTGTCTGTTTTCCAAATGTGGGATTCCTGTCATCTAACTTCACCACGTAATCTAAAATAATCTAAAATTTCTTTATTAGTCAGTGGAGAGAGAAAAGCACCTGCAGAGGACAAAGCATCTTAGACAGTGGTAAATAACTAAAACCAAAATAAAGAGACTGCTGCTAGACTACAACATCAGTCTGTGTATTTTCAGTGTCAACTGTTAGTGATTGGAAACCATCTGGAGGGAGCCTGTAGCCCAGTTTAATGTGGACTGCTATAGCTATATCTGCTAATATATGCCCAAAAGGAAATAATCGAGTGAACATCATGTTTTCCAAGTGCAAGAGGTTTGGTCTGTTGGCCATGACAGTGGTTGCCAAACGTTCAGATATACAGAAACAGTCTTGGGTAGAGAGCTTCAAGCCAGCAAATGTGTGCACAATTTGGTCCTAATTCAGCAAAGCACTGTACCATATACCTTTAAATTTCAATCACGTTAACAGTCCTGAAAGTCAGTGGAACCACTGATCTGCTCAGACGTAAGCTTGTGCTTGTTTTACAGGATCAGGTCTGTGTATTCAGCAGAACCGAGTTCCAACCTATCAACCTGTTGCTTTATTTTGTCAAAGGGCTTGGAAGCCACAAGATCCGGCTCCTAACTAGTGCTTTAAGATATACTAAAATATTTCTTTTTTTTTCTTCATGCAAACTATTTATTTTCCATCTTTGGTACCTTTGATATAAGCATGAGTGTCCTATTTGATGTAATTTCTTTTGCTTCTGGTTTTGGTGTCATTGCTTGCCAGTGATCATCACTTACATTTGGATATTCTTTCTGTTTCTTCTTCCACTTTTTTCATCAGAAAAAATCTTATGTCCTTCATATGTCTGTTTGAAAAAGCTTTTTCTTAATATTATCTTTAAACTTAAGTGATTAGGAATCTGCTTCCACAGTTGCCTTGCTGTGTTCATTTTTATCTGTGAAGACTTTACAGAAACACGCTCCTGCAGAGAAACAAAATACAGCTGAACGAACAGTAGCACTCACAGCCTGGGTACATCACAGGGCAGTGACCTGCCTGGAGATTGCCCCTTTCTACTAGGCTGGGCAGGATGGGATTTCCTCATCTTGAAGCAGAGCTGCCTTCTAACAGAAAACACGCAGTTCTTGGGCCAGAGAAGGGGCAACAAAGTATGCCAGTGAGGAGAGTGTAAACATGGGAGGGGGAGAGACTTGAGTTCTGGTTCCTGCTCCATGGACTGTTTATACACTTAGTTTAGTATCAAAAGATATGTATATATATACAGTATGGGAGACAGGTACCTTTAAATCTCAGATTCCTTTCCTTTTGGTGAGGTTTCTTATCACTGGGCAGAGATCCCAGATCCCTTGTTTCCCAGCCCATAAATCACTGTGCAACCAAAAAGTGGAGGAACTCAGCAGGAGGCATAGGAGTCCCACTGCCACCATTCCAGGCTTGTCTTTATCCTGGTGAATTGTGTTCTCTGTGAGAAGGTAGGAGAGGTGCTTTTCAACTGTAGTTTGTGATAAACATTAGACAGGTATCCCCAGATGGGTATCCCACATTCGGTTAAGTGCTATATACCTATATATACCTACTATATAAGTGCTATACCAGGCAGGTATTTGAAGAATGCACATACTTCAACACACTCTGTCATGAAAGTGGGAGAAGGCTGTTGTGTTTTGTGCTAAACTTGATTTTTGCGATTTTTACTAGCAAATATGATTCTACCTGCTTTACCTGTGACGTTTTTCGTGTTTGGTTTTTTTCAACTGGGGCAAACCACCCATGCCGCTGTGGTTCTGTCTAATGCTTCCGTTTTCCTCCATTCCTTCTGGTCTATGCGTTCTCCCTTCCTCACACACCCAGGCAAACACAGCTCTGCTAGTGAGGGCCTCAGTGGCTGTGTTCACCCCATCTGCCTGCCGGGAACCCCCCAGACCTATGCAGTTCGGTTTCTGGTTTAGCCTCCCCACTGGCCTCCCTCAGGATCACACTCAAGTATTTTCAGCTATCTGGCTATATAAAGATGCTTGGTGTTTCTTACAACTCCCTTAAATGGACGGCAATTCTCTCTTACAATTGCAAAGTGGGCTTAACCCCAATAACTGCAGCAGATTTCAAACCCTAAAAATTATTCTATTTCCAGAAAACAGACATACTTTTAAATGCTTGTGTGAGCAAGGCATTTTCCAATTGTTTTGTTATTTTCTGTACTGCATTTAAGGACACCGACATCTTGACACTCCATAACAGAAGTTTACACATGCAGACAGACACAAGCATGCAGACACACACACACAGACGCACGCACACAAAGGTCTGCAGAATAGATTTTAAAGTTTCTCTGTGCAATAAACAACAAAGTCCCAGTTGAAAGGGCCCAGAGTGAAAGCTGAGCTCCCAAATGAATTAGACTAAAAAAGATAACACCCTGAGGCATCTGTATGTCTCAGCATTTAAATTATATCCCTTGAAATATCAGTTTGGACTTGGTGCCAAGAAATGGTTGAAGAGCTTTTTCATGAATATACCCAATAGAAGACCAATCTGTTGAAATGAAATGTGTCTCTAATCATCTGTTATAAACATAACATGTTTTTACTTTATTATGTAACCTTGAATCATCTTGGTCTTTTAATGAGGATTTTGGATTGTTGCTAATGCTTTACAATTTCATGGAATTATATTGTCTTGGTGTTATGCTACGGGGAGAATAAGCACTAGAATTTAACTTTCCACTTATTTAAATGGATAAAATGATTTCAAGGTTTCTTTAAAAAATGTTTTCTGTCTTTTTTTTTTCTTTAGGGCTGTGTCTCGTTTGTACAGATATTACATTCAAATTAGTATAGTAGTGAAAAAAACTTTTTGCAGATTTCACTTTCTGAGTCAATTGACAGTTCTTGTATTCTTTTCCTTCTTGAATTATAGACTTCTTTTTTCCTTTTTAGGATTAGTGATTACATGGATCTGACCCCTGTAGATATTGTAGGAAAGAGATGTTACCACTTCATTCATGCTGAAGATGTGGAAGGCATCAGACATAGTCACTTAGACTGTAAGTACTTCCATTTTTGTCAAAATAATCTGGTACAACACTTCATCTTGCACCTGCTTTTTTTGTCATAGGGTTTCATAGACGGTGGCTCAGATATAACTTTTTGTATTATTTATTTTCAAGTCTTTTTATAGAAGTATAAGATTGCTCACATATGTGGAAATAAAAAAAAAATATTTGTATTACCAGATTTTCCAGCAGCTGTTCATTTACACATACTGTGCATTATTTTACTTCTTCAAAGAGGTATTGCTTAGGTGAGAAACTCCGTCCCTAGCACAGAAAATGAACTCCTCTCTTTGTTTTTTATTTCTGAGTCATAACGTGGAGGTCAAAAACTGCAACATATTTGGGATTTCACCAGGTTTCTCAATACAGAACTGAGCTACAGCTCTATCAGTGTTTTAACCACCCCCTGTATTAACATCTAAATGGCCCCCATCCCTGTAGCATCTAAGTCCCCGTTATTTGCACACAGGTAGTCTCTGATCAGGATAAGGATAGCAGAATTACAAAAATGTTACGAGAGACAAACCTTACCAGAGAGCATGTGCATATGTCTGTGTATGCGGGAAGGGAAGTTCAGCTTGATTCCTGTAATTAAACTCTTTGTATTCCTCTTATTAAAAGCCATAGGGCCTAATTCTTTTCTTGTTGAGATCTGTTGACTTCAGTGATGGTGCTCCTGATTTACCCTGGTGCGAAAAGAGACTTAGGCCCATAATCTCTAATTTATCTGTGCCTGCAGTGAAGCCAGATAATTCTTTGGAAGTTTCAGTGACTGACTGCATTTATGATTGACTTGTGTGTTTTTCTTAATGTAAAAGACTATCTGCAAACTGCCTCTTAAATTCAGAGTCCCAGATTTGAATAACTCTGGTCCCGCTGCACCATGTCCTGCTACCATTTCCTAGTAAAAGCATAGAAACCCAAATACAGCCATATTTAATTAGCTTTTACAAACCCATACATCTACAATAGACAGCAGTATAAATCTTCGGTCCAAAAGCACCTTGCTTGATCTGCAAGGGAAGGTAGGAGGATAACTGCAACCGGAAAGCTGGAGGACAGGGACAGCTTCTATGATAATATCTGGTATCCAACAACAGTATCAAGCTCTGTAAAGCTTTCAAATAGTCCCTGAAGTTTCTAAAAGGTAAAGTGCATTTAGCATAAGAAGGTCAGCTTAGATACATTTCTGTGGAAAAAATAAAATCAACTATCCAAAAGAATAAGCAAAGTAGTTTTGCATCATTTACATTTTGAGTGTTTAGTTTCACAGAATCGCAGAATGGTCAGGGTTGGAAGGGACCTCTGGAGATCATCTAGTTCAATCCCCTTGCCAGAGCAGGGTCACCTACAGCAGGTTGCACAGGACGGTGTCCAGGAGGGTTTGGAATGTCTTCAGAGTCAGAGACCCCACCACCTCTCTGGGCAGCCTGTGCCAGTGCTCTGCCACCCTCAAAGTAAAGAAGTTCCTCCTCATGTTTAGATGGAACTTCCTATGTTCAAGTCTGTGCCCGTTACCTCTTGTCCTGTCACTGGGCACCACTGAAAAAAGACTCCTCCCATCCCCCTGGCACCCACCGTTTAAGCATTTATAAGCATTGATAAGATACCCCCTCAGTGTTCTTTTCTCTAGACTAAAAAGACCCAAGTCCCTCAGCCTTTCCTCATAAGAGAGATGTTCCAATCCCCTAATCATCTTTGTAGCCCTTTGCTGGACCCTTTCCAGCAGTTCCCTGTCCTTCTTGAATCGGGGAGCCCAGAACTGGACGCAATAGTCCAGATGCGGCCTCACCAGGGCAGAGTAGAGGGGGAGGATAACCTCCCTCAACCTGCTGGCCATGCTTTTCTTGATGCACCCCAGGATGCCATTGGCCTTCTTGGCCACAAGGGCACATTGCTGGCTCATGGTCATCCTGTTGTCCACCAGGACTCCCAGGTCCCTTTCCACAGAGCTGCTTTCCGGCAGGTCAGACTCTAACCTGTACTGAGGTATAGGAGAATATGTCAGTTGCTCAGAAATGAAGGAGCAAATTCAGAAACTTACTTAGTGCTCTTGAAACTGGAAGTCAAAAATGACAAGTTGCACTTCCACTGCACTATCTGACCAAGGAAATAAAATATATTTATGACTCAGACTTAACATACCACCTGGCAGAGATGAACATCCCATTTGAAAAAGACCTTAATCTTCTGAATGACCACTTCTCTCTGAAATAGAATATGCTTTATGAAACATTCATCTTCAGAAAACTTGGAGACCTATGCAGTCAGTGTGAGTGCAGCGTGGTCCAGCGTTTAAGCACTGGGCTAGGACTCAGGAGACCCTGGAGACAGGAATGACTTCTAGAAAATCACTTCACCTTACTGTGTTCCTGCTCTCACTGTATGTCCAGTTTAACTGATTAGATTGCAAGCTTTGTAAACACAGGGACTTTCTCCTATTACAAGCACCCAGCACAGTGGGGTTCCAAACTTGGCTATGTAGCTATAGCATAATTATTCTTGCTAGACTAATTTTATTTTTTTTAATAGATGAGGCTAGCTACATCTTTTATGTATAGTTGTTCTCTTGGCTTATAGGAAAAAGATGTTCATAGAATCATTCAGGTTGGAAAGGACACTGGGACATCTTCTAGTCCCACCTTATGCTCAAAACAGGATCGACACTGATTCAAAGCAAATTGCTTAGCACTTTGTCTAGTTGATCATAGAATCATAGAATCATTGAATGGTTAGAATTAGAAGGGACCTTAAAGATCATCGAGTTCCAATCCCCCTGCCATGGGCAGGGACACTAGACCAGGTTGCTCAAAGCCCCATCCAGCATGGCCTTGAACACTTCCAGGAAGGGGGCATGCACAACTTCTCTGGGCAGCCTGTTGTAGTGTTTCACCACCCCCACAGTAAAGAATTTCTTACTAATATCTAATCAAAATCTACCCTTTTTCAGTTTAAAACCATTACCCCTCGTCCTATTGCTACACTCCCTGATAAAGAGTCCCTCTCCACCTTTTCTGTAGGCCCCCTTTAAATACTGAAAGGCCCCTATAAGGTCTCCCTGGAGCCTTCTCTTCACCAGGCTGAACAACTCCAACTCTCTCAGCCTATCTTCATAGGAGAGTACTCCAGCCCCTGACCATCTTGACAGACCTCTGCTAAGCTCACTGAAGTTTATCAATATATTTCCTTTACTGGGAGCCTAAAATTAGATTCCAGATGCAATCTAAAGAGTGATGAGTGAAGGGTAACAATGGCTTTCTGTGATCTACTGCCTACATGCTTTTTAGTACAGCCCATAGAGCACACTGCTGATTCATACTTAGCACACTGTCCCCCAGGATCCCCAGGTCTTTTTTCAGCAAAGCAACAATCCAGCCAGTCAGTCCCCAGCCTGTACCATTGCAAGGAATCAGTCCAGCCCAGATACAGGACTTTGCATTTATCTTTTCACGTTGTTCAAACTCATGCTCTGGATGAAAGATCTTCAAGTTTAAATTAGACTTGGGAATAGCTCAGGAAGAATACCTGCCCATTATAACTCCTGCAGAAGCTGCAGTAGCTCATATCTTTGCCCAGAGAGATGCTCGACTTTTCTAGCACTTGGAAAAAGACTTTATAGAAAAAAAAAAAAACAAGAGAAAGAAAACACAAAACCCCAAAACACTTCATAGCAACTTGTCCATCCTAGAAAATCAAGTTCAAACCAAACTATAAAGAGAAAATCCTGCTGGTTTAGTTAAAATAAAATTAGAGCTAAAATTGAGGAACCTGCAGACACTGGCTGCAGAAGGTAAAACTCGGCAGAACTGCAGCTCCCCAAAATAGACAATGCAGTTGCCAGTACAACATAGGAAATAATTGCTTGAGAATACCATGAAAAAGAAAAGCATTATGCAATATTTTGAAGAGGAACTGGAAGCTAAAGTAATGGCTGGAAAGCCCTATTGAAAAGTAGAAGCAGGACCTGAGAAAGCAGCAAACTGAAAAGGTTGTGTTTGATGGAGGACTGCAGAATGCAGCTAAAAATCTTGATTGATTTTTACAGGAGAGAAAATAATTTTTAAAGATTAAAACAGGAAGAATCCCATATTGCAATGGTAGATCTAAGGGTAAAAAGAAACACAAATAAAACTGCTACTCTGCCTATTCACTGAAAACATATAAGAAAAAAATGGAAAAAGTAAGACCAGTACATCTTGCCTTCTCATCCAGGTTATTCAAAGACATCAAAGAGGAAAACAAGCAAAGAAGAAAATGTTGCACAAAATCACACAGAAAAAAATCAAGAGGGCTGTTGATGGCTTCAGATCATAGCAGCCCATTAGAAACTTTGAAAACCAGGCCTTGTTAACGCTATCTCAGATAAAAGAAGACAAAAGCAGTTTCAGGAATGTGACCATAATAAGTATAATGGTGAAGAAGGTCTGCAGGACTATAGCGGTGACAACAGTCTTTTGTAAGGGTACTGCTGCCCTAATGAAAGGTCAGTTACAGTCAATGGAAAAGGTTTCATTGGCTTCAATGGACATGGGGATTATGCCCCAAAAAAGCAAATTTATATGGACTAAAATTCTGACCCCAGTGAAATAAATAGCAAAAATTTCATTAAGTTCACCTGGGTCAAGATTTCTACTTAGAGATTTATGTTAGTTATAGTTTGATGCCCTTGTGGATTAATAAAACAATGTTCATATTCTAACTCTACATACGCCTGCATTTATTCCAACACAATAATACATGGTGGTGATCCCACAAGTTATTGGAGCATCAGTTTTTTTCAAACAGAAATAAAAAGTTTAGGGATATTGTTTCTATCTTGTTTTACTCAAGCTTTCAACGCTTTTTCACAAATCTCCCAGCCAATTGTTTGGTGTTACAATTCTACCTTATTAACCTGTTTCCCATTTTATAATGCTTCATGGTTTCAGAAGTTTGGGAAACTTCTCATTTGTTCATCTTTGCTGTGTTTGTTGAACAAATTGCTGATAGAATCCTGACAGGTATCACTGTCTCTCTCACAGAGATTATAGTTAAAGTGTTTTCTAGACCAACAGCCTGTACACCGTCCAGCATCATGGCTCAGCTGTCGGCTCAGCTGACACACAGCAACTGGCTCAGCTGTAAGAACTTGTGTTTGAATCTGAGCCCTCCAAAATTGCAGGTCTAGCTGTACCCTGGTTCAGATACACTCCCTAATCCTAGTTCTGTGTAACAGAGCTCTTCGTTATGATACTTGGCACAAAAGAGTTGAATATATTATGTTTTTCATAGTTATGCACCTGGAACTAACACCCTAGAAAGACCCCTCATGCCCCCAGTTTTACTTTACCACTTGTAAGAATGGGGAAGGTGATCAGGTCCTCTCTTTTACTTACCTCTGCATAGAAATGTCGCAGGCCTGGACTGCATGGCAAATATCGGGCAGTTCATGCACTTTCACCAAGCCGTGAGTCCCTGCATGGGTAGAACTGCCCTTGTTCCAATGACAAGAAGATATCCCTCATCTTAAAACTAGCAGGATATATTTTATGTCAAATCAATATCAGAAATCAAGCAGATTAATAAAAGTACTGTTGTAACAAGTCTTAGCACTGTCTGTGGAGCTCAGCAAGGGTAATTGACACCGCTCTCTGGAGTATGGTGCTGCGTGTACGTGCTTCCCTTTGGTTGACACTGTTATCACACAGAGGTCTATAACATCCTTTTTTGATTTAAGTACATTTCTTGCTAAGAATGAATGGATGTCATATGCTGTAAGAGTATACATCTTCCATTTAATTGAAAAAAATTAATGATCTTCATTGAACATCAAGTATTTGATGTTACTGTTCAATGAAAGTCACTAAGAAAGCAGCAAGGAAGGACAGAAGTCAAGACCTCTGAAGGCAGCCGTGAATATATTTTTGGACAGATATAGGACAACGTGCCACCATTTGAAAATTAATATATTGCTTGCAAGAACACTGTCACAAGTATATATTGGTATATAATACATGCTTTTTCATTTTGGAATCCTAATTGAGGTCTGAATTCAGAAACCTGACACCGACAAAAAAGATACTTCTTGTCCTCTGCTACTGCTTAGAAAATATCATCCTGTTTCTTCAGGACTTGATTTACAGCTATAAGAAATACAGTTCCTCAGGAACAGTGAGCCAGGGCAGTTCATTTCCCATAAAGCAAAGGTCTCTGATGAGTATGTTTGGTAGCCCTCCCTCTGATCTACTTCATCTGGTTTCCAGTGGTTAGAATAATCCAGTCTTTCTGAAAATAAACTATTCCACATTCACCTTTTTCACGGCTCCCCTATTTTTCAAGGGATATTACCCCCTCAGTTTGCTTTTAAATCAGTTATATATTCATGATTTCTTTTATGTATGTTCAGTAGAAAAATTCTATTGCTGTACAAAATATTGCTTGGTGGTTTAGCCTACCAGCTGTAGTTGAACTAACCCTTTTAACTTATGCACATCAGTTATAATTTTTTATTCTCTTAATAACCTCAAACACATGAAAAACAAATAGAATGAGTTGGTAATTTCTAACAGTAAAATACACTTCACATATTTTGCTATCATGCTGTGGAATAACTCTGCAATGTCAAGTAGCACACAATTAGTAAAACTGTAGGGGGAAAAAAAGAAGTGTTTTGATCCTGAGGAATTTTTATCCTAATCAGATCGAAATTTCAATGCTCTTGTAGTGCTTAATATCTTCAATCACCAAAAAAATCAAACTGATTCCAATGTCAGGTTTTGCATTCTGGGACTGAAATAAAATGCTAAAATATACAAATGAATCTCATGTTTGTACAAGTTTATTATCATCACTAAAAAGCAAGATTGATTCTAAATTAGGCTGATAGAATGTCTGATGTTTAGCTAATTCTTAAACCAAGCCCGCCTAGCATCCTGATGACAGTATCTTGTTTTCAAAGTATTGCAGAAGTGTTGGTCTGATCACTTGCACAATCTCCCTCTTTGTCCATACTATAGACCAGCAAAGATTTCTGCGTTGGAGACCGCCATCCTTATGTCCTTTTGACTGGAGATAGTGGTGGTAGAGCAGGACGAGGGAACAGGAGATAAGAAACTAGAATAAACTGGAGCATATAAAGAAAACAGTTTTTTTGATTCATACCAGGAAAAAAATGAGCATGGTCTTTGGTTTTAGCCTATGCTTAGTGGTCTTTTTTTTCAGTCCTAATGAATCTTAAGAGATGCGCACCTAACCAAGAGTGTGTACGTTTCATGTCTTTTAGCCATGCTCTGAAATCCTGCAGATGTTGTGTTTGCTCCTGCAAGTACTTCTTTGTGTTATGAGAGTTGCTAGTCTCTCTAGCTCGATTTCTTTGGCTGCTCTCTGACCAGAGCCGGTTGCTTCTTTAGAAGAAGCGGGGAGACACTCTGCGATGTGCAATTATGTACGCCATGCACCCTTGCTTTCTGCGTAATACACTATTAACTCATGGTTGGTTCGTTCCTTGAAAGATGAGAATTTATACCACTGCTTACATTTTTGTTTGTGGAGGGCGCTTGTTACTATTGTAATATTTGGTGTTCTAATTATCCATATGAATATTCAGATATCATTTTAAATCCGGATAAATTTCTGATCTTCATGATATTTTTGTGGCTCAGTTTTTCATGTGCAAGTTGTGCGCTGTTGGACAAATGTTTTCTGTATGTAAAGTATGAAAGAGAGTTTACCAGAAGCATCAGATCCTTTGGATAGTAAACAAAGCAGAAAACTCTACAAAGCTAAAAAATTAAGCTATTTAAACCACTAGCTGCTGAACCTAATTGCAGAGTTTTGCCTTCTATAGCTTAGCAATATACATTTGTTTTGCAAGATGCCTCAGATATACTTTGCATCAATAACCTTTTAACTTTCAGTCTGTAGGCTCTCCATTGTAAATCTTCCATAGCTCACGGTCAGCTGAAAGTTACACCTAAACTCTTCTCCTATTTGTACATTAAAAATGCATGTAGTACCACCTGTATAAGTACAGCTACTGCATTAAAGGGCTATAGGATGAAGGCTGAGCTCCCACTTCTGCTGGGAACCTCTGGTTTCCCAGTTACTCCCTTAATCATTTTCTTTATTTATTAAAAAGTCTCTTTGTGCTCAAAATTTCCAACCCCAAGGATGAATTTATACTTTGGTATTATTCTTGATGGATTGCAGAAGCACAAGATAAATTGCAAAGCCATGGGAATAAAAGGTTTTACTGTGCACCTCCAGCAGCTTCACCTTCACTCTGTCCACTAAACTATTTCTGTGGTGAGTTTTGCTACATAATGTAAATGGATGCCATTTTAAAATTGAAGGAGAAAGGTACTTCAGCCACATATCTTTTTACCTTCGTTGCTGAGGTTCGCTCCAAGATTACTGAGACAAAAAGTGTTCATCACCTTGTAGTCAGAAACAGTGTTGCTTCATTGAAAATCCAAGGACGGATTAAGGATTTTGTTTGTAGCTTGCTAGGCTGTGAAATACTCCATCCTGAAATGCCACTATGTGAAGGTATGAAAAAACTGTTGCAGATCTTTCCAGAGTTTTAGATACACATTAGTGCTATGCATTTTTTTCTTCTTTTCATTTTTCAAAGGTCTGGACAGTTGACCTTGTGTCTCTGAGGGAGACAGTTTTCAAAGCTGGAAGGATATGAAAATAGTATCAGTAAAATGTGTAGCATATATCAGATATGTGATGGCATGGTAGTAGGTCTTATTAGCACTCGCTTGAAAGAACCTGCATAAATCACTTGTGGCTTAGCCATCCATGAGTGATGTGGCCAGTGGTGGATCAATGTTGATTTTGATGTCTGATAACTTATAACGCGAGTGGGCTGGTGTCCAGGACTTCGGCTCAGTGGGCTTTTGGGAATGTCCTGCCAAACATCTGAAGCCTTTGTACCCAATGTCCATAGATTGCTAGGTATTGGTTGTAAAATCATAAGATACGTACTTATTCAGCAGTTCTTTTATTTTTATTTTACAAGGGATTTTTTTTGTTAGTTCTAAGCTGTCTTTTTGAGGCTTGTAGAGAAAGGTGGAAAGTTTTAGGTTGTTTCATTTTCCTTTTCTTTTTACAAGTTATCTGGTATAAAGGGACAATATGCTTTAAAAATATCTAATGTAGTTTACTGCCAAATGTGAGACAGTGATGAATCTTTATGGTGGTTAGAAGGGTGTTTGAACATTCAGTTGTGCCATACCACCATGAAACTGTGCTGTGGATCCCTTTCTGCTAGAGATTAGGCTGAGAAAAGCACTCATTTCACTCAGTCCAATTACCCAAACAGAGACTCATCCCAGAAATGAAAACATGTTTAAAGGGATCCAGTGCCTTGAAACAGACCGTCTTTAACCTATTAAATTCAAAAAGAAAATTAATATTGCTTCTATGAAACTTCTGTCTCTTTTCCTATGTGTAGGAGATATAGTTGTGTGTAGTCTGCTGATACATTTGACACGGAAAGGGTTACATTCTAAAGTCATTAATCTTACATAGGTTGTCATATGATGGACATTAATATTAGTGGAGAGATGGAGGACAGATTTAAGTTTCTTGAGCAAGCAGGGCCAAATTTCTCCTCTGATGTCGCATTTTAGTAGCTGAGGGCAAAATTGGGATCTGGGATTTCATTTTCCCCTCCAGTTTGAACAGAGAGAGTTCATTAATGATAATGGAAGTTCTGTCTGAAGTTGGTGTTCAAAGCGGGCTTGGGTTTCTAAACGACCATTTCAATATTAGCAGAAGGATATCACTTTGTGGCAGGATTGAAGTTTTGAAAGTCAGGGGGAGACAGACAAATCGTGAGGGAACAGAAAAGTTATGAAAGAGAGAAGAAAACCTAGAGAATCCTAGGTAGACAAATCTAGTGTTCATTTTTCAATCCAGTTTATCGTTAAATAAACTTAGTTTCTTTACCTCATTTTTAGCTATAGAAACAAAAGATAAGTTTTCTGTTATGCATGCTGTAAGCTTCCATGGAAGAGTGCATCTAGTGACACATTGAATTATATATTATAATTCTGTCATTACATTCGATCAATACCTACATAATGTTTTAAAATAAACATCCTACCTAGCATTACATAGTCTTGTTAATAGTTATTGTTAAGCATAATTATAAAATTGTAATTTTAAATGATGGACCGTGGGCAAACAGTATGTTGTAACCACCGTGAAAGGGAGAGGGGAAGAAAAGTGTCTCTGATGTTCAAGTAGGAGATGATGATTTGTGCTTAGTGCTGGGAAATACTTTTTTTTTCTGTTTTTGCTGGGTTTTAACAAATTTGTACTGCTGCTGTGAACTGATATTCGTGCGGATAACATAGGTTGATTTTAAACAAAATATCTTTCTGGTCCTTATCTGAGATAATTTGGAATCAAATGAAGGCAATCAAGTGAAGGCAGAATGTCTAGGAGAGGCTAGGAATTTCCAGAGTGCTGGAGTACCACTGTCCTGGGATTAGGATATGTTACAAAATCCATGAATGTTTTCCAAACTATTTTCACTATTTAGAGTTACTTTTCTTCCCTAGCCGGACATGTAGCATGCAAGACTTTTTTCACTATATTTGGCAAGCGATGACCTTGAGCTGCAAATTCAATCCTAATATGAATCCACATTTTTTTAACGGTTTGACTTAGACCACTTTTAAGATTTGCTTTTCTGCAAAGTGAGGCAGGAAAAACATTGCTTAGTTTTTTAAGATTCTTAGCCTTTCCAGTTTTTCTAAATGGTTGATTAAGGCCTCTTAGTTTTTTCCTGCAAGGTTGTGGATCCTTATTTTTGCCTAATTTTTCAGGTATTTATGTATATAACATCCCTACACTGGAAGATTAAACAGTGTTCCGTATTGCAGAAGTAAGCAATGAATCAGTTGCCACACTTAGCATTTTCAGAGTGACTGTATATGTTTGAAAGAATTATCCCAGGTGAATGAAGAAGTTAGGTGGGAGTTTGGGTACCAATGAGCACAGCTTGCTTTCATGAATCTGACCTGCTACTTCCTGCTTGACTTTGGAAAAGATGACTTTGTGTTTAGAAGCCAGCAATTATTACTTTCTAATATTCATATCACGATAGCAGCCAAGTCTCAGTCAGTGTTATTGACACAATATACTGCATCCTACCCAAACCTAAAAAAGATGTTCTCGGTCCAGCACTCCGGGCTTTCTGCTGTCATATGGTGTGAGTAAAATGCAACTTTCACAGAACCCATATTTTACTAAACAGTTATCATCTTTCTATGTTTCTTAAGAGAACTCTGTTGAGATACTGTAAGTCACACAGGGCTGATAAGCAATTGTCTACAATGAGAGGAGGTGGAGCAAGGTGACCCATGGGGACTTTTGTGATGGGAAGGTGGCGTTCTTCCCCAAGCAATCTGCTCTGGAGGCCACACTTTTGGCCTGGTGGGTAGAGAAAGCATTTGCACACTGTCCTGGCTTACATCCCCTCCTCCTCACCTCAACCCATGTGGTGAATCCAAAATTGAAGTGTTTGTGGAGAATTATATAAATGGCACACGTTTGCTCACAGCATGTCTACAAGTCTCCTATCATCTCGCTCTTAATTCTGTTTAGGTAACAAACATCATTTAAGATTGCTAAATATTGCTCAGTAGTTCTTTTTTTTCATTGCTAAAATCCAATTTGTGGATACCTACTATTTAAAACATCTAACTCACTAATTGCAAAATCTATAGAAAAGTCCTTACAACATCAAAGGCTCACTTGATCCTCGGAGCTGTTATAAATGAAAAACTGTCTCTGTTACAACCAAATAAGGCACTTAATGCACTCTTTCTGGCTGTGATGCTATTTTTCCTGTGGGTTTTGAAAATGACCTTCCTGTAAGCATCAAGGACTGTAACTTTTCAGATAAAGAAACTTGTTCTTGTTTTAAGTCTATGCCAGGTTCATTCCCCTATAGCCCGCAGTTTTCAAAAGCAGAAGAAAAAGTAATCCAGAATTAAAAAAATAAAAAAACCTTCTGTTTCCAGAACGAAGTTACCCTGTCAGCTTGCCTTGGGCCTTAGGTGGAGAAGAGGAGATTAAAGAGTCAGTATTCCTTTTCATGTTTCGTCTGCCAGTTTTGTGAATGTAGAAAGAGTACTTGTGGCTGCAGCTAAGTATCCGACTATGGTATTAAGTATGGCATTTTCATCCTCATGCAGTAAATTAAAAATATTCTTATAAGTTTATCACAAGGGGAATTCAGTATCAATACCATCCAGTCATTGATAAAGGTATTTCAAGGAGAAGGGTGAATAGCACAGCAGATGTAACCTCAATATTTTCACCAATTATAAAGAGCCTCTTTGTGAAGCTGTGTGAATATGTAAGATGATCTCATCATTTCCTATTTACTCAATACTTACCTGAATACGCAATATAGTGTAGCTTTTAAATGCATATGCACATGAGTAAAACGTCCTTTTGTAAGAGACTTTGCTAAAAGACTGCTTTTGATACACAATTTCTTCATCTCCTCTTCAAACTGAATTAAGCTACTTCCTTCTTTTAAAACACAACTCACTATTTAGAAGCTTTGGCTTTGATTTCTCAGAACAGCCTTACAGGAAGAAACTATGTTCTTTTTCTTTTTGTAACCATATTTCTGGAGACAAACTTGTACTGATTTATTTTGATTTTCTAACAGAAATAGGTTCCTGCAAAGAACACTAACTGTTTCTTCTTCCCCCCCCCCCCTTCACTCCACTGCTACAAGAATATTGCTGTGCGCAAAGCTACCAAGGAAAACTGAAATCCCTCTGTTGGGAACTGTGTACATAGCAATATATTCATACTTTGAGAAATAAGTGAGGGGTTTTTTTTTAGTCCTTAGCATGACATACGGTGCATTTCTTGCATGCTAACCACTGAATTCAAATCGAGTAACTAGTACCGTTTCAGCAAATTTTGGTGAAGTTTAGCATGCACTGTTTTAGGGAATATATCTGTGCAGCTAGCATAAAGGTCACCAGTTTTAAAACATTAACCCTCAGTTATTCCTTTTGATTAAAGGGCTTATATATGTGTGTGTATATATATAATTATATTTGTCATCCTATTCTTTGTATTTAAGATTTGTTTCATTCTCCTGTTTACAGTTACAGTCACTGAAAAGGTTGTTCCTGACAGCTATTAAGGTGAAATCCAGTGTTAGAAAGATTTCTCTATATTTCCACACAATATGCCTTAGTAACAAGGCCTTTTTTTTCCGTCTTTCTTTTAAACGTGTAACTCCCATTAACATTTTGGAGACTTATGCATTGGTTAGCAGAAGAAACTAAGCCTGTAAGAGAGGTCACCTCCCCTGCTATTCTTACAAATGGACTGATACACCCTGTCCTGCATAATCCTGTGTAATTTCAGTCACACGAGCCATCCCACTGATGTGGTCACAAGTCTCACCTTCCCCCATACTGCATTGTCTGCCAGACTGGATACTCCATGTATAATACAAATAGAAATTTAAAACTCTGCATTTCTCACTATGCAAAAATACGGAGCTGAACACTGATTCTCAGTAACGGATTTGCCTTAAGTACAGTCTGAATAAATTCAATATGTGGTCCACAGGGCATTACTTTTTCAGAAGTTTATGCTAAGCTGAAATGCATGGTCTGTTGCTAGTAACAAAACGTAACTTCACAAACAGAGCTTAGGGTGGACTAATTCTTTACTTTCACTTCTTCTCAAAATCAGTAACTTTATTAATGGACTCCCTGTACCTGCAAACTGAAGAACCTCAAAATGAATCTGGGTTTTACGCGGTAACACTAGGTTATCAATAAACCAGAGAGATTTCCCTTCCTGATGTGTCCTTCTAGTTGCTTGTTTTCTCAAAATTCTCACCTAATTTCTAAGTTTCAGCATGGCAATGTTAACAGTTAAAAACCACTGTAAATTAGAAAACATTTCAAATTTTTTTCATGCTTTCTTGTATCACATTGAGAAATTTCTTCCCAAGCTATAGTATGAGCTTTCAGAATTGGCTTGGAGGTGCCTAGTTCGCTCTCAAAGGATGTGAGAACCAGATTTAGCAGCACAGCACAGCACAGCTGGTCTGCCGGAGAATCTCTTTACAGAGAGAATTTTTATATTGAATCGTGGGACTTCCTTCAGAGTGCAGTCCACAAATCTCTCATATGAAACGTGCTTTAGACAGATGCAGGAAGTAAAATCCTGTGTATGTGGTAATATATCTGGGCCGGCCAAATAGGGAGTAGGAATTTGCAGGTAGATGAACTTCATGGAAAGCTCATTTTCAAGACAGTATTTCAAATATTCTTTGGATGTATAGTAATTTGAGAGCCTGAACTGACTGTAGATGGTTTGTATGTGACTCTGAGGCACCGAATTCTCTTTCTTGAAACAGCAAGCACCTTTCCCTTCAGAAATAACTTATCAGGTTTTAATTTCACCCTTTATTCTATAGTTTTGAAATTAATGCTCTTCTCAGCTCATCACATAGACTTTTCCAGTGGTGCAACATTCAATAGAAAAGGTGCTGGGAGGAAGAACTTGTCTAGGATGAAATGGACTGAAAGAGCTGGAGGGTCTGGCTCCTCATAGCCATCACAATGCAGAATTGCAGTGTGCTCTTCATCACTAGCTACTGACTCACCTGGTACCTTGACTTCCGAATATGCGTGTGGGCAGCGGTGAGAATTCATCCTTTGGTGTTTGTATAGCATGGTAATGTCTTCAGATAAAAACCGTTAGAAAGAAGATGACAGTATATTTAGTAGATACAAGTGCAGACAGATTTTACTAGTTTCTGCACAAACCTGTGGGTGTTCGGGTTTCCAGAAAGGAGCCAATATCACTCCAGACGTCCAGGCATATCAGTTTAACTGTCAGCTGTAAGCGGAGTATTTTGAATGTCCTATTTTACCGAAATGGAAAAGTCTACCATAATCAAAACTTGCAGCAGCATTTTTCTTCCCTTATTCTTCATAACTGATAAAGTTCGGCTAATTTATGTGAGATTGTTTTCTAAAGTGGCATACAACATTGGTTTGACAGAAATGCTGCTGTTCATATTTTATCTTTATTCTGCTGTATAATGAGGTTTTGAAGCCAATGAGTTATCATAGCAGAATAGTTAGAGCTTGGAATACAAAAGTAAAAATTTAGGGAAACTTATGGATCTCTGCTAGAAACAAACCTAGTTAACTAGAGATTGCTGAAAAACAACAGGACCCAGATCACAAATATTTGTTCATATTGCAGCTGAACCTAAATTGCGCTTTGTATTCACTTTACATTGCACGTTTTTACATGCATTTTTTTATTCAGTATTTAAAAAATTGGAGTGGGTATTGGGGGATTCCTCCAAGGTAAGAAAGCATCTGTGTTTGTATGGCTGCCTTTGTAAATATCTTTTTCTGCAGATATCTGTTGTACACGGATTTAGATATAGATACATTCATATGTATAATTAGGGGTATAGACATTTGGTTAACTTGAAAGCTCCAAAGTGTCGTTTGTCACATTTATGGTAGGAACTTTAACTGCCTTAAATACTTATTCTTTTCCAAAGTGACTTTTTTCTTTTCCCTCTACAAAAAAAAATCAGAATGTACTTCATGAAACTATTGTATATGAAGCACTTATTAGCCGTAATTAAATGGACAATATGAATTTACTACGTCTTTAGGACTCTGGCTTGTTCTGGTTTAGAGCAAGATGATTAATGCAAATACATATTACTTGAGATAACCATTTAGCAGCTAATTTAGCCAAATTTATTACAGCAGTTAGAGGTTTTTCATTTTAGCAGACGGAGACAAGGACATGACAAAAGCAGAAGGTGTATATGAATGCACACTGCCCTCTAGTGCACAAAGCTTTATGGGATTAGTGAGAAGTGCAGAGGATAGTAAGTGCTCCAGTAACAATAGTACCCGATTTTGTGTAGTTCAGGTTTTCTTTAAAACCATGCTGCTCCCTTCCACTGAAAGATTTGCATTTCGTCCCCTTCTCCTGACACTGAAGCCTCAGATACAAGCCAAATTCCCTTCAACTTGGCAATATTTTGGCTGAAATATTACTTTAAACATCTGTATTTTTAAGCCTTCTTGCTGCGAGCATTTAATAACACCGTTTCACATTACTGATTGCTTTTACTTGTTTCTGTTTCCTAGCATATTTCAAACATCGGAGAGAGCTGTCACTCTTTGGCTCTATCCAAGCCATTCTGTGCCTCCCTTAGGCCTCTTTCTCAGTCTGTTGGTGGATTTACTTTTCTCTGCTAGAAAGTAAATTCTCCCAAGACCTTCCCCCCACTGACCAGTGGAGATTTGGTTCATCTGAGAACTGTAAATTCTGTTTGACAAGATCAAAGAAACAGATGTATAAGTTCAGTGGTTGATATCGCCTGCAATAAGGAGAAATGATCAAAGCAGCAGGGGTAGAGTATCTTCCCAAACCTTTCAAATATCCAGAATCTCAAAGAGGTCTACCTAGGAGCTATGAATAAATCACATATAAATTTGCCTCTTTTTTTCCTTTTCTTTTTTTTACAGTTTGACATTGAGTGCATTGAAAATGTCCACACAGCAATAAGTATTCTGTGAACCAAAGAGATTTGTAGTTCTTTTTACTTTTCTTCTTCCGCTAGAGTTTCCAAAAACAGATTAAAATTATACTTTAAAAACTTGTAAAACATACAGCTAGTTATGCTGAACTTCAGATCCTGTTCGTCATCTCACTGGCATGTCGCATCAAACCTAAAGAAAGTCAAGTATCCTCTGCTTATACTTGTGGTGTGTTGTACAATGAAGATCATTTTACCGCAGTTCTAAAATGCACTGTATCATGCTTCGATTTTGTTTGTATTTTTTGCCAGTGCTGAATAAGGGTCAATGTGTAACAAAGTATTACCGCTGGATGCAGAAGAACGGAGGCTATATCTGGATACAGTCTAGCGCAACCATAGCTGTCAACGCCAAGAACGCAAGTGAGAAGAATATCATCTGGGTCAATTACCTTCTTAGGTAGGTCTTCCAGTCACTTCTCTCACTTGAACTGCTGTCTCTGTTGCTTCTCTCTGTTGGTGAGAGCTTTAGGGAAAAAACAATTGCCTACTGGAAAAAGTTAAGGAGAAGAACTCAAAAACAGTGCCATTTGGTTATATTTATTGAGGCATCTGTCATGTCTCAGTACACTGGAATATTCTTGAATTATGCTGCCTCAGTCTTCAAATAAACCCTCAGCCATTTTATTGCTTGCCTCCACTACCCTGAAATCTACTCAACCTGAGCTCAAAGATCAAAATGATCCACACCAAGTTTCAGTAGTTGTGTTATATAACCTGGTGTGAAGTGTTGGGCACTGGTTTATTTGGTTATTGAAAATGCATGGAAGCAAGCTTCTGGAATGCGACAAAAAGGTCTCTCTGAAAGGTGTTTGCCAGTTCACTCCAGAGAGAGGAATTTTCTCAGGAGAAAAGCCTTGAACTAGTACGCTGCTCCTGTAACCATCAGACAGTATTGACACTGAAAAATGCAAAATGGGATTTAAAAATAAAAGTAGCAATTAAAACTGGTTTAAACTATTAGAACTATTGTAAATGGAAATAATAGTAGTATCTTGAATGAAAGGCTGAGAAATTCCGTTTTAGCAAAGCGTTAGTATTTTTAAAGGACTGGTTTCTGAGCTCAGGGGAAGACCAACAGTCACTGAGAGACAGTGAATTATAAACCTGACCTTTCTCATCTGAAAATACCTTTCAACACATTCTGTTTTGTGAAAATGTTCAATAAGATGGGCGATTTTCTGTTTCATTCCAGAGCAGAACAAACAAACAAATAAAATTTGAAACCTTGAGATTGTCATGAAATGCAATTGTCATTTTCTGGCCTGTTCTCCTTTCAAGTTGCTTGTCATGGTTTGTTACATTCCCTTTGATGCCATGAGAGTTCAAAGTGATGTCGAGGGGTTAGATTGTGACTTATTATGCCAAGTCCAGCAAGCCCTGAAGAAACGGTGCCTGCGTAAACTTGCATGTTGAAATACTTTTGATTCCCCTTTTGGGGAAGAGGAGGAAGCAACCCCTGGCAGGAGAGCATTGAGGGATACTGCGGGAAACCTTCCACAGCAGTGGAGTGTTCATTGGGGCTTGCATGTTTCTGTCCTGCTATGATTGAGCACGGGCATTTCTGAATATATCCTTACCCAGCTACATTTTGTCTCTCTTTGAAAGAGTAAGGCAGGATGCAGCATTTCAAGAGGGCTTGTCGGCCAATTCTGAACTGGAAGTACAGCTTCACTGCCCCAGTCCTAACAGGACTTCAAAGTGTCCAGAAATGTGCTCATATACTAGCTGGAAAAGTGGTGCATAAGAATTATGAACAGTTGCCTCTGTCCCCTTTGCCGCTTTCCAGAAAATAGGTGAACCTAGTCCACAAACGTCCCACAAAATTATTCTTTCTACCAAGAGAATATACCTAAGAAAAAAAGAAAAGCAATGTGGTCTTCCCCAAGTCTACTCCCAGAACTTGATTTTTCTGCTGCATTCCCTTCACTGGTCTGTTAGAGAAAGATTAACTTCTCCACTGAATTTGTATTTTTAATTTAGATTTTTCCTAGTACTGGAATCCATGAAAGATCCAAATGTCCAAATAATATTTTAATGACAGATCAAGGCATAATTAGGTCTACTCTTAGCAGGAGTACTGGTCTGTATACATTTCCATGCATTAGAAAGTATGATTCAGCTGTCTGTAAAAGGATAGACTAATTATAGTGACAGGGAGGATTAATGCTGTTCTTGTTCTAGCAACTTGTTATTCACAGTGTGAAAGCCCTCAAACATCTTTTGCTTGGAAGGGGCAAATTTCGGGACTGTGCTGGGGTGCAACAGAATAAAGTCACTTTATCAGGACAAAACCATAAAGATGATAATCATAAGAATGGCATTTCAAAGTGAACTGTGTGAACTCTGAATTTTCACAGTACCCTGTAATAGGCTGAATATGGGCACACTGTCATTGTGATAGTGTGTCAGTCACCCCCAGTGCTGCCTCATATTGTTCTATGCAGGACTGTGGATTTTCTGGTCTATCACCAGGCTGGAATTTGAACTGCATAGAAATGCTCACCTATTCAAAAACGATTAAAGACTTTGTTTATTTTCAACATTCCTATGCCACTTATGTCTAGCTGTTTCTGTTTCCCTGCCTTTGCACAGATTTGGGAAAGGAACACATTTTGAAAGGTACAAACCAAGAAAAAACATCGGCTTGGGGTGGTTTTTTTTTTCAGTTTCTCTGGTAGTGTAGCTTTTTTACATTGCAGTCATGTTCATTGCTAACAAGTCACAGGTGAGCACCACATGAGCAGATGAAGATATGATTATAATGGGTGTGTTGACAGTTCTTTATCCCTAACATATGCATCTTAACATGCACATGTGCATCTGTCATATAGTTAGAGTGGTTGCTTTTGGTTTCTTGGTGATGTGGATGCACGTGTGCAGTGTTTAAAAAATACATAACCCTTTTTATCTATTTTGGGCCAAAGTCTTTTAAGCAGTGGTCATTTTCTCTAGCCCTAACTGAGCGCCTTCTTACTAACCTTATGTATGGTCTGCTTGATTAAAGTGTGGAAAACAGGAATGCTGAGAAAAACAGGTATTGAAAGGGCTCCAGCAAGGTTGATAGAGAACATTGTTACAGAGATAACTCTAATAGACATTGCCGGTGGGAGAGAAACAGATTGGAAAAGTTAAAACACCCTCTCTGTCCTTCCAGGCACAGTAATGGGATCGAAATCGAGATATTTTGTTGTTGGATGATTACACAGTGTAGCTTTACTGTTAGATATTGCACAAGCCATGGTGTCCCACTTCCGTAAGAACGCTTTGATAGCTCTAAAACTTCACTAGAATCAAACGAGTTTTAGTACCTGGTCAATATAAGTATTTGACAGCAGCATTAAAATAAACCTTCATAAAATCCCTGCTGTGAAGCTCTGAGGAGCCAAAAATGTATGTTTCTGTGTTTGCTCTGCTATTCTTCCTATTTATGTTCTTTGTTCCTGAACTTTGATATGAAAGAGGGAAAACCCATGAAACTGCAAATCATCCAATTGTGTTTATATTTGCTGTCACTTCTTCAGTAACCCAGAGTACAAGGACACTCCAATGGATATTGCACAACTTCCTCATCTGCCAGAGAAAACCTCAGAATCCTCGGAGACCTCTGACTCTGAATCGGACTCAAAGGACAACTCAGGTAACACACATGGTGTACCTTTACACCCACAAAAGGTCCATATCATGAGAGCCATGTGGTTGGCATTCCAGTTGCTTTTACTCCTCAAGGATTGTTCCATTATAACAAAAAAAAAAAAATAACCACAACCCAAAATCAAAAAAATCCTGTAAAGTTAAATTGAAAAATACTAGCAAAATCTTTTCATGACCTCAGCATTTCCACAGTATCTCCATTTCCTCAGTATTTCTCTTCACTCTGTGCATGCATCCTTGCCTACATTGCATTGAATTAAATATTTGATTTCCCAGCTAAGCTTCATGAGCAGGTACTGTGCCTTATGGAGAAGACCTGGGATTGTGACTGTTGATTGTAATTGTAATTCTTGTTGTTATCTTTCCAAAGTAGGCGTGCGTTCTGAAGATAAGTCCCTACTGTCAATCTTTTATGACCCTTTTTCCGGTACAAATACATTTTTGAAGAGTCTCGCTAGGGGGCAGTGAAGATTGCAAAATTTGAGGGTTTTCTTGGGTTAAAAGAATTATATTTTATTAGAAGGTATGAGTTCAAGCACTTGTTTCTAAGTTCTTTAAGACTGGGACTTCAGCTGTTTTTTAAAAGCTAAACGTAGTTGTCAAACTCAATGTGTAAATTAGTCCTGCAGATGGTCCAGTGCTCAGATGGTTCACACATTCCCCATCAGTTTTGAAAGTGGTTACCTAGGTACAGGTACAGATCATCTGGCTTTGAAAGGAGCATGGTTTCCTGTGGCCCAAGAACTAAGGATGTTACTCTGCTGTAGTATGCGAGATATATATAGATAGATAGATACACGATTTTTTTCTCATGTCTATGATAACAACCAAAAAAATCTGGAGAAAATGGATCATAGTGACATAAATCAAGCAAAAGCAAGAGGATCAGGCCTTAATGTTATATTATATTATATGGCTATTCCCTTTGATCTTTTCACGGAATCACGGAGTTTTCAGAGTTGGAAGGGACCTCTAGAGATCATCTAGTCCAACGCCCCTGCTAAAGCAGGATTGCCTCGAGCACATTACTCAGGACTGCATCCAGGCGGGTCTTGAAAATCTCCAGAGAAGGGGACTCCACAACCTCCCTGGGCAGCCTGTGCCAGTGCTCTGTCACCCTCACCGTAAAGAAGTTTTTCCGTGTATTTGAACGGAACTTCCTGTGTTCTAACTTGTGCCCATTACCCCTCGTCCTGTCACTTGGAACCATCGAAAAGAGCCTGGCTCCATCCTCCTTCAACCCACCCTTTAGATACTTGTATGCCATAATAAAGTCTCCCCTCAGCCTTCTCTTCTCCAGGCTAAAGAGTCCCAGCTCTCTCAGCCTTTCCTCATAAGGGAGGTGCTCCAAGCCCTTAATCATCTTAGTTGCCCTTCGCTGGACTCGCTCCAGCAGTTCCCTGTCCCTCTTGAACTGGGGAGCCCAAAACTGGACACAGTATTCCAGTTGTGGCCTCACCAGTGCAGAGTAGAGGGGGAGAATGACCTCCCTCGACCTACTGGCCACACTCTTCCCTATGCAGCCCAGGATTCCATTGGCCTTTTTGGCAACAAGGGCACATTGCTGGGTCATGGATAATTTACTGTCTACCACAACCCCCAGATCCTTCTCCTCCAAGCTACTTCCCAGCAGATCCGCCCCTAACCTGTACTGGTGCCTAGCATTCTTCCTCCCCAGGTGGAGGACCTTGCACTTGCTTTTGTTGAACCTCATTAGGTTCTTCTCTGCCCAGCTCTCCAGCCTGTCCAGGTCACGCTGGATGGCAGCACGGTCCTCTGGGGTGTCAGCCACCCCACCCAGTTTGGTATCATCAGCGAACTTGCTGAGGATACACTCTGTCCCCTTATCCAGGTCATTAATGAATATATTAAACAAACTTGGACCAAGTATTGACCCCTGGGGGACACCACTGGTTACAGGCCTCCAACTAGACTCTGTGCCGCTGATCACAACTCTCTCAGTTCTGTCCCACAGCCAACTCTCAATCCACCTCGCTGTCGCCTCATCTAGCCCATACTTCCTCAGCTTCCTAATGAGGATGTTATGGGAGACAGTGTCAAAAGCCTTGCTAAAGTCAAGGTAGATGAGATCTACGACTCTCCCCTCATCCAGCCAACCAATTATAACATCATAGAAAGCTATCAGATTGGTCAAGCATGATTTACCCTTGGTAAATCCATGTTGACCACTTCCAATAACTTCCTGTTCCTCAACGTGTTTGGAGATGACATCCAGAATGAGTCGCTCCATTACTTTCCCAGGGACAGAGGTGAGACTAACTGTCTGTAGTTCTCTGGGTCCTCCTTCTTGCCTTTTTTGAAGATCGGAGTGATGTCAGCCTTTTGCCTTCATTTTTTTCTTCTTTGATAGCTTGGTTTAATGGTTGAAGTCAACATTAGGCACACCTACAGGCTTGTTGCTCACCATCATTTGGCATCTGTTCACCCATTCCCAGTGCTTCTTATATGCTGTCATGTGCCTAAATAGCCAAATAACACACATGTGGAGAACAGTTTGCATTTCCTATGTGCACTGTAAGTTTCTCTAGGTGAGAAGTACATGTGCATTCATGACTCCTAAGGCTGATGCAGAGCAAGGGAGCATTCTTCAAAGGTGGACAGATGTGTGCATCCCAGAAGGAGGTGTCTGGTAGTCTTGGAAGACAGCAGAGACAAGGGGTTGTTTCTTAAAAAATAATTAAATAGAAATGCCAAAAGACCTGAAATTAGACCAGCATCTAGGATGAAACCAACATATTCAGTTCAAGCTCTGATAAAATCCCAGGCAAGTTTTGTGCAGCTTTAGACTACCTCACCCTAAGCCCACTCTTGATTAGCTAGAAATCATGGCCTTAAAAGAAAGCATCTTCAAGAAAAGGAAAAAAAAAATGTATGAGAAACTCAGCCCTGGGTGGAACAAAAAGCTGGATGAGATTTAGGGGGCTGTGGCTGTTACTTTTTCTTCTGTGGGGTTTACTTTTCAAAAGGGAGGGTCTCTCTGCTGCTGGTGACTCAAGCAAAAGTCCCATTAAGTGACTTGAAGTGCATTGCCCTGAATCCTCAGGCAGCTTCCCTGTCAAGCCCACCTTCTCCAGCACTTCTGGGAAACTGTTTGGTATTGACATGGCTCCAGGAGTAGCCAATCTTTAGAGGAAAACTGGGCCTTCCTCTCTCCCCTTAAAATGAGTACATTGAAAAGGAGTAGTACTTGGCTCTGATGAGTGAAAAAACATCTTTTATTTCACAACAAAAGATTTCTGGCTGGTCTGTAAAAGACAGGGTCTCTCTGAAGCCTTCCATGACCCCTTCAAACATAGTACGATGATGGAGAGTATTCATTCTCAAAGCTGCTTTGGCTGCCTGAGTCCATGGCTAGAGTGTTTATCTCATCTGTATTAGAATTAGGTAAAAATCTAAGCCACAACTAAATTAATTCAGACAAGAAGAGTGACAGCTTCTCAGTGCCGTAGCTGGGCTATTTCAATGGCCCTTAGATGATTTGGATCAGTCAAGAGTTTAATTCACTGCCTGATTTTTTTCTATTGTGTTTTTTTTTTTATATTGTTTGTTGCCCTTCAGGGAAATATGAGAAGACAGTCTAGCAACGTAACAAAATTGTTATAACTGGTTTATTCATTCAGATTTATACCTGTATGACCTACGTCTCCTCTGACATGGGAGGAAATCGGCAGTAATTCCACTGAAGTCAGAGACACTATGCCACTTCAAAAGCGGCAATGGTGAGAGGAAAATGAGATGAGAGGACTAGAGTCTTCATTAGTAAATAGCACTACACCTGGATGCTTGCCCACTGTAGGAGAACACGGATGTGAAAGAACAATCACCAGAACATAACAGTCATAATGGGATTGTTCGCTGACTCCTCTTTGGATGACACAGCTACAATGCTGTTGTGCTCACAGTTGTCAAAATGGTTCTTGTCCAGCAAGCAGATGAAAAGGCCCCCCCTCGGTCAAGATGCAGGCCATATGGCATTGGCTTTTAGTGCACTAACAGTCCTGAGTCAGGGAGATCCATGGTGATCGAAACTCTCCCAAAACAAAATTGCAAAAAGTTGTGGTGCTACAGAAAAGAACGCCTTTTGCCAAAAACATTTACAGCAATCAAATCTCATTGGTAGGTAGAAATCTGGACTTGGGTTATAATATTATGTTCCTGTTGCTAACGGTTTGTTTCACTTTCCTTTTGCTCCAGAGGACAATGAGAACTCAAAGTCAGATGAGAAAGGAAACCAGTCAGAAAACAGTGAAGACCCTGAATCCGATAGGAAAAAGTCAGGAAATCAGTCGGATAACGAAATGAACTGTAATGATGACGGGAACAGCTCCAGCAACCAGGACAGCAGGGACAGTGATGACAGCTTTGAAAACTCTGACTTCGAGAATCAAAAGGCCCCTGAGGACAGTTTTGGCACTCTTGGCTCTATGCAGATCAAGGTGGAGCGCTATGTTGAGAGTGAGTCGGACTTGCGGTTGCAGAACTGTGAATCACTGACCTCGGACAGTGCCAAGGACTCAGACAGTGCAGGGGAAGTAAATGCCCAGTCTTCCAGCAAACATCAAAAGAGGAAGAAGAGGAGAAAAAAGCAAAAGGGAGGCAGCATGACCCGGAGAAGGCTGTCAAGCACCTCAAGTCCAAATGGACTTGACTCAGCTTTGGTGGACCAGCCCCAGCTGCTCTCGTCGCCAAACAGTGCCTCAGTGCTCAAAATTAAAACAGAAATCTCAGAACCTATCAATTTTGATAATGATAGCAGTATTTGGAATTACCCACCCAACAGGGAAATCTCAAGGAATGAATCACCCTACAGTATGACCAAGCCCCCCAGCTCCGAGCACTTCCCTTCCCCCCAAGCCAGCAGTAGTTTACATGTCTCCATTCCAGACTCCGTTCTCACCCCACCAGGGACTGAAAATACTGCCAGCCGTAAAACTCAGTTCAGCACCTCATCCAACTCGGCCTTGGCTCCTGTGTCCTCTGACCCTTTGTCACCCCCGCTTTCAGCATCTCCACGGGACAAACATCCAGGAGGTCCCACAACGTCCAACTCTTTGTTGTACACTGGGGATCTGGAAGCCCTTCAGAGGTTACAAGCAGGCAATGTGGTGCTTCCTTTGGTTCACAGGGTAACGGGAACCCTTGCTGCGACCAGCACTGCTGCTCAGAGGGTCTACACCACTGGCACTATTCGGTATGCTCCAGCTGAAGTTACTTTAGCCATGCAGGGCAACCTCCTCCCCAACACCCACGCTGTTAACTTTGTTGATGTTAACAGCCCCAGCTTTGGGCTGGATCCTAAAACACCGATGGAAATGCTCTACCACCACGTTCACCGACTCAATATGTCGGGACCGTTTGGAAGTGCTGTGAGCGGGGCCAGTCTGACCCAAATGCCTGCAGGGAATGTGTTCACAACTGCCGAAGGACTTTTTTCCACTCTTCCATTTCCTGTGTACAGCAATGGCATTCACACTACACAGACTCTGGAACGGAAAGAGGATTGAAATATGACCACATACTGTGTTCAGTGTTATACTCTGAGGCATAGACTATGTTTTAATTTAGACCTTTAATTCTAGCACTTTGAATTTGAGCAGGTCAGCTTATTCTCTCAATACGATCTCCCATTTCATTCCCTTTCTCTTTAACTTGACTTATTCTTTAATGTAAAGATATTTTTTTATTTTTGCCTTCAGAGAGTCGAAGTACCAGTTGCCTGCCATTTTGTCTTCTTCTAAGATGTGTGTTTTTTCCTTTGCATCTTTATTAAGATGCCTTTAATATGTGTATGCCTCTGCCATAGAATACTCAGTGTTGTGGTAAAGAGATTTTAAAGTGACAACCATTGGTTTTACTTCAAAATGATCTTGATATGATCAAGATTAAAAGAGACAAGCATAAACAATGTGCCCTGTTTGACTAAGTCAAATGAAAAGGGGTTTTTGTTCCTAATTCCTTTAAAATAGGGGATAGTATTTTAGAATTTTATGCAGAGTTTAATTCTCTTTTTATGGTTAAGATTTTCTTACTTGCACATAAAATAATTTGGGTTCTTAAAAAGTTAATTTCTGGCCTGTGACTAGAATGTTAAAAAGTTGGACTAAATGTTAATTACTGAAACTTTAACTTAATTTCTAAAACCATGGTGCTATCATTTATTAATCTGTAATGTCTTCATACAATATGCAGCTTGTGGGCTGGGTTTTTTGGAAAGAATGTGTCTCGTACTGGTTTATAGTTGGGTGCTGCAGTCTCCTTGGTTAGTTAAGACAAAAGCCCTCATTAACATTTGCTGCAGGACTTAAAAGTTTTTACCTCCAAACTAACAAGCATAGCCTCACATCAAATTTAAATGGGTCAGGAAGCCTTTTTCAAAAAGCGCTTAAAAACAAAAAACTCAATTTAATTGACGCGAGGAGCAGTTTCTTAGGTGCATATTGTTTTGCTTTATTTTTTTCTCAGTGTAACTGAGGCTAATTTTACAGCGTCAAATAACACTTCGGAGTAAAAAAAAAAAACCAGAAAAACTATTTAACATGTTTGTTTTGTTTTTCATTTAATATTATAGAGGGAAGGTTGTAAATTTCTTTCTGTTCTTTGATTTGGGTATTTTTTGTTATTTTTTCCTTATTTCTAGTGTTGAAACCAATATGTTTTAAAACTAAAGAATGGGTTAATAAGCTTGAAATAGATAACTACAACTGAAAACTGCACATTAAGTAAAAGAAAAGAAATCTCCTATTTTGTCTTTGTTGCCAGAAATCACAGTGTAGTGTCAAACACTCCAAATGACTGTCAAATATAAATTCTTCTTCCACTCCATCTTTGGCAGCTGTTTGTTAAGGCATCTAATAACAGATGTGAGAACTGTAATGTGTACAATGTGTAAGTGTCCTTGGCTGTCAGTCCCATTGCAGTTTCAATGTGTGTTACTATATGCAGTATATACTAAGCTAATGTAGTTGTTTTGTCCTTTGTCTTCTCTGTGCTTTATCTCTAGTCCGGAGTGGTAAAGTCCCATTCCTGCAGTCCTAGTGAACCAGTGATTCTTGGGGGTTAGTGGTTTTTGTGTGGTGGCCTTCCTCTGTAATGTCACCTTATGCTGCTTCCACTGTCTGTATACCTTTTAATTTCTGCTGTTGCTTTGCTGTTGTGTATTCTCAAACCTCTCTCTCCCCCCCTCCACACTTTTCCCCTCTCTCTTTCTCTTGCTCTCTCGTTCTCTCTTCTTCACTCTCAGAGATAAAAGACTCTTAACTAGCTCAAGGTTAATGGAGCCATTTTTCCCACAGAGGAATTCTGGGTATGACTTACTCTTCCAGTGTACCCCACAATGCACTACGGAGTAATGCTCAGATATATTAAGCAAATTGATGCCATATAGCCTCAGTTGTTAACATTCCCAGAGTCCCTTGTGCTCGAACTGTAAGCGGAGGGTGCATTTCTTTGGTTTTCTCCCAGGTGGGCTGGCGGAGTAATACGTAGAGCAATTACCAGTGAGAGAGGACATGCTTTCAAAGGGCGACCAGCGTCGTTTCAAAAGGAAACCGAGCTTAGGATTGTCATATATATTTGCTTATGTGTGCAATGCTAATACAGTAACTCGGCCGTCCTTTGGATTTTTCATCACTCACCGCACCGAGTCGATTCCTGCGGTAGCTTTGAATTTGAGAAGTAGGTCCGAGCCACGGTGGAGTAATAGTGAAAAGGGAATTGGACGCCACAAATGTAATTAATGATCTTTCAGAGGTTCCATTGGAAGGATTTAAGTGGGTCTAAAAAAGGCGAGAAAGCTGATTGGGAAGTTCAAAGTTTAATTTTGGAAGCTCTACTCTAGCTATGGAACAATCAAAGGAGTGCACCTATCAGCTACAAAAAACAGCTAGACAGCTGTTGTTGTTTTGGGTTTTTTTTTTTATAAATGTTTCTGTGTTGTGTCAAAATGATTTCTGGTGATTTAAACTAACAGATAATCACAGCTGCTGTCTAAATCCATAGTGTTTAAAATTACAAAATGAAAAAAAAACTTCATTACCTGTGAAGACTGTGTCTGTGTTTTTAACTATTTCTTGTACAAATATATGAAATCTTTTATGAGGAGACTGGTGCCAAGTAGCTGAATAATGGGGAAAGGGATTCTGTTCGTATAAATCTTAGCAGTGTTACCAACTCTACAATATAAAAAAAATTAAAACGTTAAAAAGTGACAGCTATGGTACATTTATTTTGTGTTAAGCTAACCGAATCTAACTTCTTGAGTGCCTGGCTTATTTGAAACATTTTTTTCATTGATCATTGATAATGCTGCAAATCAGAAATGTACATACTTCATTTACAACAGGGTTCTTTTTATACTTTTGTAGATTCTCATACATGTCATACATGGTTGTCTTTATGTAACTTAATTTTTTTTCATCCCGCAGGTGCCATTTTCATAATAAACTTCTCTTGGATTTGTTACTATCTGGCATCATTTCTTTTACATATAACCATCCTGACTAATGAATGCTGGTAGTATTTGTTTGAGCAGGTATTTTTTAATTGTTTTGTAAAAAAAAAAAAAAAAAGAAAAAAGAAAAAATAACCAAAAATCAAAGAGGATAAAGCTAGATTTTATTAACGCTTGCGAAATGAAGAAAAGAAGCTGTCAAGATGTAGGTTGAGAATGCTAATCCAAATACTACAACAAACTTGCCACCATCCTAAATTCTCAGCTACCCCAACTCATCGTCATATTGAGCATTTTTATGCACATTATCAAAGCTGAATAATGGACCTGCAACATTAACCACTATAGGAAGTGTGCATTTTTTTCTTGATTAATGCACACTGGAAGAGGTCAGCTTTTGTACATTAATCATTTAAAATGCACTCTATATTTTCATTTTTGTACTCTGCGATGTTACAGTGAAACTCTTTGGTGACATTATATCCTACCTAGGCTGCTGATTCTTTTCAATGTGTGCCTTCTTTCCCCAGACTGGCAACACGTAAGTTGTTGGTGTCGTGTGGGTAGACTTTCTGCCTTACAAACTGAGGACAGAAACATTTACCGGTGCAGAAAAGACAAGGCAAAAAGCCTTGACCTCACAACTGAAGGGTAAAAAAACCCTCAAATACAGTTTTGATTCGGCAGACAGCCACACACAGTGGTTGACCCTAAAAAGGGAACAGCCATCGGCAATTACGCCTGCAATTACATTCTGAAAAAAGACCCGGAGCAAGTGTGTTTGGTCTCTGCTGTGAAAAGCAGGGAGAAGCTGTGCTACAGGAGATGCCGCCCCCGGTACCCACGGCTGTGTGCTGACTCCAGCAGCGGCTGCTGCATGCGCTGGGTTGTGGCAGGGGAGGGGAGCGGGAGCCTTCTCACCCACCGTTCACACGGCCTCTGCATTTCTCCTTCATTTTTTTGGCTTTCTTTACAGTGCCTCTCCCACCTGCAACAAAGATTTCCAGATTCCATATTTTATTTTGTTATTGCTGAGGATGCAGTCTCCAAGAACAGAATTTTGGGCACGTAAAATCAAAACAGTGCTGCCCATAGCCAACATCTGTAAGCGATTTTGCATGCCCGACCTTTTCTCCTCTGTATGTCCACTTAGAAATTGAAACTATCAGGCTAGCCATTCTGGATGAGATTTTGCTTGCCTTGTTAATGCTGAGTAAAATTGTCTAATCAGTTGCAGGGTTTTCAGCACATCTTTTTACAGCAAAAGATACTCTCAGCTGAAGTAAGAGCATGTAAATCTGGCTCGCTGGGCTGATTAAAAACAAAAACAAAAACAAACCCACAAAAAATGCGTGCACAGTTATAGCTCGGTGGGCCGGCCCAATGGCTTCATACTCTGAAGTTTGGCTCTTTTGAGTTTCCAAGCAGTTCAGGATTCCCACTTCCCAGGCTCCAAGCACCGAGTTTGATATGTCTCCAACTTGCAGGGGGTATAAGGAGCAGAGGTTAGCGGTGCTGCTTTCAGCCCCGCTCGCGTGTTCCAGTTGGCAATGTGTCTTGTTTATGAGGTAGCCAACCGAGAGGAAAACGGAATTTAAATGGAGATTGGAAGAATGACCAGAATAAAGCTTAATGGAAGACTGTTCCAAATAAGTGTTAACCAATATTAATAAAGCCACTAATCCCAAGAGGGGGCTTGAGGAGGGCGTTTCCGAGCTCTTATAAAGGCTTTTTAAACCTCAACCATACTGCCTGGACGTTGCATCGGAGCACAGGGTTGATGTTCAAAGTGAACAGACTGCTCTAAGACTCCCAGTTGAATGAAAAAGTTTGTGCATTAAAGAAAATGATGGAAAGGCTGTTTTGGGGGGTTTGGGGTTTTGTTATCATGATGCTGTTGCATTGATATAGCTCTGGGGAATGGATTTGTAAATTATTATTTGCGCAATTTTAAGAAACCAAAACAGCTGCTTGAAAGGGTTGAATCCTTTTATAAGGGTTCTTTGGGGTTGGTCTCGTTGCTATTTTTATAATATTTGGACAAAAAAGCATTTGCCATGCAGGGAGTTGGGCAAACTTTGTCAAGTCATTTCATCAAAAAACATTTCCTAAAACAACAGATCTCAGTAATTGCCATCTCCGGAAAGTTTCTTCCTGAACCGCTTCTTTTGCAAGGTGACGTATGCAGGTATCGAAAAGCCACCTGAAGAGTTGCGAGGGGAAAAGGGCTCTTTCGAAGCATCATGAGTCTGAAAAGTTACAGTGATAGAAAAATGTTTCAGGATTACTTAGGTAACTAGCTCTGACAGCAGGCACTGCTGCTGTTGCAAGGTGGTCATGTCACGGGAGTAACGGTGATGCCCCTGACAGCATATTTATTGTTATGATTCTAGGAACTGCATTAGTTTAAATGTGTCAGTGCTTGCTGAGGTATCTGCATAGTATTTTTCCTTCTTGCCATTGTAATTTCTTTATTTTCATTGTAGGGCTGGGGGAGGAGGGTGGAAAGGCTGGATGTGCATTGTCAACTAATTTAATGAACTGTCATCTATCTATGATTCTATCTAGCGAGTTTACTGAGGAGCCTACAGAAGTGTGAACAAATGGGATGTCACCGGAGCCACAGATGCTCAGGTAAGATCAAACCATTTATAAAACATGCACATGCATGCACACAGACACACAGATCTGCTACCTCTGAAAGCCAGCTGGGTTGGGCAGGGAAGTACCTATGTATATGTGCATAAGAAAGGTCCTTTCTTCTCCTCTTCCACCTATTCCTTCATCTTTTCATCAGAAGGAGGGAGTGCTGGAAGCTGTGATTCTCTCGCTCTCAGAGTAAGTATTGTTTGTATAGTGTATGAACAGGTATATTTTACTGGCTGAAATAACACCCCAGTGATTCCTCTAATAGCTTTGAAATTTGCAAGTATCACTCAAGACCCAATTTTCATAAAACGTATCCAATCACATCAACACTTTCTTGTGCCAAATCAAACAGGACCTTTCTGAAAGAAACAGGACTCGAGATAAGCCAAGGACACAGAGTTCTGCTTTTAATTGACCTGAATCAGGATGGGTATTCTCCACCACGGTCTTGTTCAGAATCCTAAATTCAGCAACAGAGAGTGGAAGAATAGCTTTTATTTCCATAATCATTCTGAGGTGGGTCTTTCGGCAAGACAAAAGCCCAAAGTAGTTCAGAATTATTGCCCATAAATAACAACATTTCTAGAAGTATCCCACTCTAGAAGTAAAACTAGAGGGGTAAGTGACTCAGGTCCAAAGCCATGCAAATGAAGTCAATAATTATGAGTTTTATTACATTTGTAGAAAGTTTAAAATTTTCCCCATCTCGTAGGAGTTGTGGAGAGTAGATGCAATGCAGAAAATAAGGGATCTTTTAATAGACACCAACAGAACAATGAGTACTGACTTAATGCCCAGGCAGAATAAATCAGGACCCAATAAAGGCTTATGGGAAGTCAGCGGGAGAAGGTTTGCAGATAGAGGACTTTATTGCCCAGTGCTTTGTCTCTAATTACCTGTCACTGGCTCTAGAGACGTGGAAAGTATTGAGATTACCTTTCCCATTACAAGTTTTCCTGACAAAAAGGACCCCTGTCTTGTTTGTAATAAAAGGGGACGTAATATTTTCTTGCAAAAGGAAGGGAATCAGGTTTTCCTCTTGCTTTAAAAGCATTCACAGATTTATAGCGGAAATGACAGGAACAGGATGTATTAACCGTATGACCCCAGCAGAATGAGTCTACACCCTTGATTGATTTAAAAGTTTATCTGTGTCCTCTGAATAGCCACAAAGGGTCAAGTCTTGGTCCTGCTCAAATCAATGAGAGCTTGACTAATGACTTTAATGGCTTCAGGAACAGGACCAAAGTTTTGAGCCAATACTCATAAGCAAATAACAAAGTAGAGCCTATAGCACGAACGGCAGACAAACGAGTCAGGCTAATTGGTGCAGTGCATCAAGTTTTCTTTCTAATCCTGTACCGCACCACTCACACACTGAGAGAGCGGCTCTTTTTTGTTTCATTAAAAAGTCTTTCCCAGGCTTCCCAAACTGCATGGTCTGATCCTTCCAGAGATTCCTGCCTTTAAAACGGGTGGGGAGTGGGGCAGAGGTACAGGCAGGACTGGGAAGACTCTGCCTTCTCACGTACACTCTGTGGGAGGGGGCTTGGCTGCCTGGGTGTTTAACGTGGAAGCAAAGGACTCTGAAGTGGAAACTGTTGGACATCGAAGCTTGTGTGTTCTCGAACTACCAGCAGTGCTACCTGATGGCAGCGCCACTATCACCAATACAGCTTTCCCGGACCCTCTTCGGATATCATCCAAGAGATGGGAAAGTTCAGCACATGGTAAGGAGGTGAGTATTCACTGAAACCAGTTTCCAGGGCTGTGAATCTTTGAGGCCTCTTAGCATCCTTTGCGGGCTCTCCTGTGCCTCCGTTAAAATTTCGTTTCTTTCTTCTTGCCACTTTATTACAGCATGTAAGATAGCGTCTTGCAGGGTAGTGACAAAAGCTGATTTCAGCTCAGGAGGTCCAGTCTCCTTACATTATAGCAAGTGGAAGGAAGTAGGATTCTCCAAAGATTTACTTGAAGCTGAAAACACACCCTAAATGCTGCGATTCATCCCCATGGCAAGGACGCGGGGATCTTAGGCTTTGCAGGGTAAGAGCAGTTTCTGAGAACACGCCTCCCGCTTATTGCTCATTGGCATTTCGAACAAGCTTTGATAATTTTCTTTACTGACTGTTACCTGAAATTTCCAATCGCATGTTCATGTGATCATTTGCTTCCCATCAGGCTGCAGCCTTCATGTTTTCTGCGCGACATCATTTTTCCTCTGTTTTCCCCCGCCTTTGTTTTTGGCTTTGTTTTGGCTCATCCTTTTTAGCTTCACAAGGTCTTCACATACGCACTCCTGGGTGCACAGCACTTCCCCAGCGTGATCTATAAGCATTACTGCCACTCCCTGGTCCCTGTTACCAAGCCAATTTTATATCCAATCGAGTATTTTACCATCAGTCCCATACTCGCTAACCTTATAAATTAATCTGTTATGTGGCACTGTATTGAGAGCCTTTTCAAGTCCAAGTAAATTACGTCTCCTTCTTCACCCCTGTCCACTCTCGTTGTCACTTCCTCAGAGAAATGAATCAAGATTGTTAAGCATGACCTCCCTTTTGTAAATCCATGCTGACTATCTCTAACCAATCTATATTAGATTGATATTAAATCAGGACACAGACTCAAAGGGGGCCTGCTATATAAATGCAACCTAAGGTTGCTTCGTGTGGAGATGAGAGATGGGAATCGCTGATATGCTGAAGTTAACAGTACCAGGTCTGATGGTTTGCCGATAACTTATTAGCAGCCAGATCCCTCCCCAGGGTCGCAACCAGAACTCCTCCAGAGAAAACAAAAGCTTTTATCTGCATTTGCCTAGCATGTTTCTATTGCAGAAGTGAATGTGATCACTGAGGATGAGGAGAGAACTGGGCTCTGCTTTTATTCATCTATGATTAAGTCAAAATCACAAAGGCATTGCAAAAACCTCATTTTCAACAGAATATTGTCCCACAGCTTCCAAGAAGAGCTGCATCTGCATTACCTAAGGTGCATGTCAAAAGGCAGCATGGGCATTCGCTTCTTGTACAAGCACAGCCAAAGGATACCGAGAGTCTCCCACCTTGGCCAAGGTGCTGGAGAGCACGGGTACTACCTCAACTGCAACAATTTTCCCTATATCCCATTAAGACTCCTGGGATCTTACTTCCCCTAAAGCATGTGGACGTGTCACAACTGACTGATGCCAGAGAAGTAATTTTTTCCATGGAGATTAACAGCAAGAGGCGGGCTCAGGGACTGCAAGCTGCAGCTGAGTGAATCGCGCAACACCGCATCCCCTTCCTTGCTTGCTGGGCTACAAAGGTGTCAGCCTGCACAAGCAGTGTGAAGGGAGAGGCCCTCAGCGGTGAATCCTTGCAGTGGTTTTAGGTATACTTTGCTCACTGTTCCGCCTCTGTGACTGGAAATATCTCCCTCAATGCTGTAAGCATAATTGAGGTCTCTTTAGTTTGAGTGGGGGAAAAAAACTGATCCCAACAATCTGTCTTGAGCTGGTTTGACAACATATGCATCAAGCACGCGGAGATCCAGAGGAGATCAAAGACATCCCTTGGGAAACTAACCTTTGGCCTCCTGCCTCACAGCACACCCCAGGCGCACACAGGGAGCCTTCTAATCTACACCCTGTGGGCGCTTATTGCTTATAGCCTACATATACACTTTTGGTTCCCTTGCACCTTCAGATCAGAAAGGCGGTAGTCTATGTATGGCGGGAGAGATGTTGCTCTGGGAGAGTTCAGCCCAGGCAGTGCTGCTGCAGGACTTAGATATTCTGGCAAACGTCCACTGAAACAAAGGAAAGAGGCCCCCTCAATCAGTTTGGCCCGCTTTCAAGGCCTTCACCCTGTAACAGCCAGTACAGACATGCGCAGAAACATAACCAGCAAAAACAGTCGGTCAGTACAGAGAAGCATAGCTTAAAGATAAGGGTTATAAAGGTATAAAGAAAAAGTTGGAGCATGTCTTCCCTGTTTGGCGGAAAAAATTGCTCACATGCTTTATGATTAAAGAGTTCTGAAGAGGAAGTAAAACTATCATGTATTTCGTAGGCAAATAAAAAAAGCAGAAAAGCAAAAAAAAACAAATCAAAGCAGTGTTCAAGTTGCTAGAGTTATCACATCACTAGTACCTGCAGCTAAAACGTGTAGCCTTGTCATTGGCATAAAGATACATCACAGCTATATAGAGTCCCACAGTCAAAGAAGTATGGTTTAATATCAAGTGCATAATATGAATTTATACGTACAATCCAAGTTACCAAATATCTTTAAGGAATCAGCTATTGCATAGGCATATATCCCAGAAAGTCCCATCAGCCAGCAAGTTATATACCGTACCCTTCAAGCAGAAATGGTATAGGTATTTTTCTGAACAAATCTGATCATGAGTGACAGATCAGATGACAGTAACCATCTCTTCGGACCGTAAGACCCCATTGAAACAGGGAACTTGCTGACACCAGTAAGAAATCTGCTCTATAAGTGTGTAATTTGTAGAGTTAAGGATTAGACAAATTAGGAACAATAAAAAGGGAGCAAAAAATGTGAAACAAAACAAGCAGCAAAATTATTTGTCATGACTATAAATTTCTGCTTATGATTTCCAGCATATATTTGTGAGCAAGTAGTGAAGTCCTGTGAAGGATTGAAAGAGTCTTTCTGTTATGTTGGCTCCATGTTCTCCTGCGGCGGGTGAGTTGTACTTACAGGAATCAGCAGTGCACTTCAGAGAAAGGATCCGTGGGAGGAGCGGGTTTTTGAGATAGGAGATATCCTTTAACTTCAGCATTAAGTGCCTGCAGAGCATCTGCCTCCTCTGCCTCTTTGGTTCGTGCCTTGAAGATCTCCGTGCACCGAAACTGAACTGGTTCCCCACCATGAGCAGGGCCTCACACCAGCCGGACGGCTCGAGCGCTGGGCGGCAGGGTCACGGCAGGGCAGCACGGGGCACAGGACTTCAGCGCAGGCCTAGCCCGCTGCCAGCCACCACGGCCTGCACGCTGCCCCTCCCAGTGTCAGGGATATGCTGACTCTGCTGGGTGTGGGCACAGCACAGAACAGAACATCTAGAGACACTCGGGACCGTCTAAATTAAAATCAAGTTGCTTAGAATATTAAAACTCATATGACTGGAAAGCACACCATGAAAACGTTTCTCCCAAACCTCACCTTCACCAGTGGCTCAATATCAGGCTCGAGAAAAAGGCTATAAAGCTCAAAAATTCTTACATTGCGTTAATGGCCTGGTGCCGGGGGGTGCATCATCTCAAGTATGCACCACAAATATTCGTGGTGGTGCAATGAGACACAGGCTTTGTCACCTGGCTATGCATTTATTCCCATTACTTAAACTCCTCTTATGATAACGACATGAGGTTTTTTCAAACTAGATTAAATCACTACAATACCCTAGACCTTTTCTTAGACCATGAACACAAATCTTCCTCATAGAGACTCTCTGTAACTGAGCCACTGCTGCAGATGGAAAGATATCTCCCTGGAGTCCACACACACCCCTTAAAATTGGGAATCCCAAATGCCTTCTTTAAGAGATTCTTGCTTCGGCTTAAAATCTTCTCCCCTGTTATTTTGGCCAGGTCCAAAAGAACAAAAAACGTTGGAGGGAGTGATAAGTGAATGGATCTAAGAAAACAGCTACTACTAATGAACTAGAAATGAGTAGAGATAGTATTTAGTAGTGTTACTTAGTAATGATACTGCTACTTTTAGCAGTACTAGTTGCCTTAGCATCAGTGGTAGTAGTGCTGTACTGTAGTCGTAGTAGCATCGCATCTACTATCCCATAGTAATGATAGTACTGGAGATTAAATAGTTGAGGTGTTATCAAGATAAGATCGAAGTACTGCTGGATTTTTGTGTGCTTATGAAAGTGTGCCGAACTGGGAAGGTTTACGTCCAACTTCCTTGACCCTGTGCTTGCTTCTACCCTTTTCAGTCATTGATAGACTCATTTTTTTCATTTGTGTCCAAGATTAACGCTGTCAGAGGTTAGCAAAGCGGGCAATTTGGAGGCTTCATTTTGGAACATTATTTGTTGACCTTGTAATCATATCATTTGATAACTGCATATGACACCAGCATTTAATACTTTGTCTGGCCTGACAGATAAAATTCAAGGCACAAATCAGTAACTGTCCAAGGACCTGATCACTGTGAAGATGTCCTGCCTTCTTATGCCGTGCCCAAACTAATTCTGTCTAAAGAAATCTGCTTCAGCAATTAGGAGTGGTTCATCATGGTGGGTCACTGGCTCTTAAAATGATTCCTTTTATAATTTGCTACAGTGGGAACTTGGCAACCTTGTAAGGGGCATGCAAGAAGCTTTCCTTTAGTTGTCTAGAATGGCTGATAAATGCTGTGATGTTTTAAGTAAATAACATATCTTTGATGATATGAGTGAGGCTGGGGGCCTGCAAGGCAATCCTCTGCTCCATACTATAAGAAGATGTTACAGATCAGGGCTCAAAGAGCACCAAAATGCTCATCACTATCTCAGTACAGGTTTTAATAATAATAATAATAATAATAATAATAATAATAATAATAATAATAGAATTTTTAAACAGGCTTATTCATAAATATTTGTTAGAACTGAAATCTGATTAGATCTTCATATACATCCCATCTGTATACCTGACAGCCCTCTGCTGAGAAATAAAGGTGAGTGGCACGTGCTCAGTGAAGCTGACCCATACAGTGAAATGGTTTATGAGAAATGACGGTATATGATGAGAATACAAAACTTGATAATAGGTTTATTTATTGATTGAAAATAAAATTCATGAACTGTGAAGCTGAAAACTGCACCGGAGGGAGTTGGTCCGAGAGGACATTGACGGGGGGGAGAGAGAGACCGAGAGAGAGACAGAGAGAGAGAGAGAGAGAGAGTGTGTGTGTGTGTGTGTGTGTGTGTGTGTGTGTGTGTGTGTGTGTGTGTGTATTACATGTAAACTAAGTTAAAGGTTGCCTAAAGGCTTCTGATTCCACAAGCAGAGCCTCTGAGGATGGGATCTGAAAGCCTTTAATGCTACTAAGGCTTTGTCAGTAAGATATATGCATATTTTGCCTACAAACCCAAAATGCTGTATTAATTCATTTTTATTTACCTTTCTGCTGCTTCCAAAGGAAACCTGGCAGGAAGCCATTAATGACACAGCTTCATAAGAGATAATTTTCAGAGAGGTTTTGCAGGTAGTGACTGAAGGGGGAAAAAAATGTGTGTCAAATTTGGGTTATTAACAACATAATCCTTAAACAGACGGTATCTCAAAGACTAATTCATCTTCAAATTTGACTGTAAAAACTGCATGATCCTTCACTCCATGTGCATGAGAATTTATATTGCACGTCTTTTTTTCATCATGTTTACTAGAAAGGGAAGCGGGGAGAGTGTCGCAGCACTGGGCTGGAGGCCGGAAAACACAATTTCATCTTCATGTTATCACCCCTTCCATCCAGATCCGGGTCCTTTTCTCCACAGTCCACCAGCAAAACCCCTGGGCAAGCAGCTCTCTCTCGCAGCCCATGTGCAAAGCCATCGGGCAGCGCCAGGGCCCGTTTCCAACGGCGGTTGCCTGGGGACAACCACTTGGGCAGGTTGGGCCGGTGGGGACCTCTCTGCAGGACACCCCCCGGTCCCCAGCAAGTGACAGCCCAAAGGCTTTGCTCGCTTGGGGCGCCTTTGCTGTCTCCGGCATCACGCGTGGGGAATCCGGATTCCCACAAGGACTATCTGCAAACCAAACCCTGCTGGTATCTAAGGCATCGCCCAGGTTCCCCCCCAGAGAATCGGACCTGGCAGCCCGGATTTGTCCACGACTTGCAGCAGTAGGCGCTGGGAACGAGCCCTGCTGTATTTTTTTATAACTTAAATACTACTTTTAGTTGAGTTTAGTGCCAGGCTCTCGGGAGGCAAACCTTTGGAGAAACTGAATGAGAAGCAATTGCTCTGAAATCTGTGACCTCCTGTAAGAAAGCGGGAGTCCCATTTAATGCAATTTTAACAGCATGATTTGTTAGTCACAATATGGCAAGTGGTCTCAACCTTTTCCCCACTTAAGCATAAAGTACCAAAACCTTTGTGCCTTCCCACACTGAGACTTTTTCTCATGTGAATTCATAATACTCAGTACAAGCTTCTTGTAAACTTTCCTGTTGTTGGAGGTACGTTTTCCCTCTCTCTACTTGCATCCTTTTAAGATTTATAATTTATTAGAGGTTTCCTCTTCCTTCCTGTACTTTTCTGCTCTGGATGCTCTATTTATAGTCTTTGTAGTGTCAAAATTATCTCTGAGGAAAAACACAGAGAGTCCTATATGCAGGCAACATAAATGGGCTCTGCCCCTTCCACTGCCCAGTCCGGCACCTTTGCATCTCATTTGTCCTTTAAACAGAGGAACCATTTCTTCTAATTTATCTGCATACTAATTTGTCTACATTTGACCTATGTTTAATCATTTTATTGACATCTCATTTATCTCCATGCAGTAGCCCTTGTCTCCCCACATGTGCTGCATAGACCCGGTCTCCCACTGCATCCCCTGTTGGGCCGGCATGGGCATCATGTCCCTATGTACCGGTGTGCGCCTTGTCCTGCTTGTGACCCATCAATGGCTCTCAGAGCTGAAAGGAAAGATTATATACGTGAACCATATGAGGTGCCGGACACCTGGGCCCCACTGCCCTGGAGGCTGGGTGGAGACCAGGGGGAAGCAACACGTCCATTACATGACCACCATCCTTCCACGGCCTCTTTGGTGAAGCCAGTAAGATTTTGTGCAACTGTGAGTCTGCTTCAGGGGGGGCAAGGAGGAAAGAGTGGCCGTCCTCCCGCTCTGACACCTCCATCCCCTGCTCCCCAGCTACACCAAAGTGGGTCTGCACCCAGACTGTCATTTTGGTTCAGAAAAAGACTTGACCCATATTGTCCTGGAGGAAGACAAAAGGCCTCTATTCCTCGCCGAGCAGTTGTTCCCTGGAGCAATCCCACAGAAGTCAATAGCGCTCCTCCAGCCCAGTCCCCTGCCACTGCGCAGGTGGTTCAAAGGCAGACCCCACCGCAGTAATGGACACCTGGAGTCCATTACAAGGCCCCTTCTTCCTCTGATAGATGAGCAGCCAAAATGTGCTCCAACGAGAGCCCCGGGCACCCACCAGCCCCCGGCCGTGCGGGCAGGGCTGAGCAGGGAGGTGTACGGGGAGGGGACAGACGGCGATGGCAGCAATGACAAATTGCGAACAGAAAAGCTTCAGTTTCTACTGGTGTGTTACCCACGGTTTGGGAAGGTTTTTGCGGCTCCGTACTGAAAGGCTGCAGTGCATTGTGGTTATGTTTGTTCTTTGCAGGTGCTGGTTTGTTTCCCTTTTTTTTTCCCCGCAGGAACCAAGGAAATGTTGCATCTGGAAAACTGCAGGGTCGGCTCGTGCCGGTAGCTGTTGCTGGAGAAGCAGCCCTGTGACACCATTAACCAGGCCACAGCCGCAGCTAATTAATAGCAAACCCCACAGATGTTTCTTAGATCACGACATACAGAGATAGTGGAGAAAGTAAGAAAAAGAGATTTCTGGGTGGGGGACTTCAAGCTGGGACATTTCCCAAAGCAATTAGTACGGAGGAATAAAAAACCAGAAAGCTCAGGAATGTATGAGGGTTGGCGGTTTCTTCCTCCAAATACAAGTGCTTGAGATGTCTTTGAAAACTGGCAGCAGCTCTGTGTGCCCACGTCCTTTCCCACTGTGTGCTGTCCCGGGGACGCGCCAGGGGAAGGTGGCACAGCGGGGAAATCGGGTGTGCGGAAAGGGGGCTCTCAATGCACGTCTTCACTGAGCGCGCACGGGTCGTGTGCGGAAAAGGGCTCTTTGTGCTGGTGTTTGTGCCACGTAATTCTACTATGACAATTATTTTATAATCCTTTAATATATTTTTAACGAATTCAAAGTTCAGGGCTGACAGTCGATTAGCCATACAGCTTAATTATTTAAATGCTTAAGCCTTTTCTAACATACCAAAAAAGAGGGGAGTTTAGGAATTTCAGCTTTAATGCCCCGTGATAATTTTTCCCCTTCCTTCAAAAATGGTGGCAAAACAAACAAGTGAATAAAGAGAAACATTCAGGGCCAGAAACCGTATCTCCTCAGCGGCCATTACCAAAGTTTCATCCTTACTTGCAGGTCTGTAAGTTGAGCAAACCCTCAGGCAGCGGCACAAGGGGACTTGCGCAGGGCTGACCTCAGTGGGCGCTCGCATGGTGTGGCCCCACAGCCTCTCACTGCCGGGGGGATTTGGGAGGTTCGCCCGTTATTTCCCCATCCATTTTGCTCCCCCAAATGTGCACACGCTGCTCAACCAAGCGCACTTGAGGTTTTGGGGTTTTGTTTTCTTTCTGGTTTTGTCAGAGAGGTATACGGCACGGTATTCACGAGAGATTTCACTCCGCCAGTGCGGGCACTGTTAAGCCCATCTGCAAAAGTAGGGACAACTAGAACGCTTCCTGGCCCTTGTAAAGTTTCAATAAAAATAAGATGGTTCTAAATAGTTGTCAAATATCTGGTTTAAAACTGTTCTTTGTCGATGGACAGAATTTCAGTTGAAGTCAAAGAAAGTTGTCCGGTGCCTACTTTGCACTGCGTTTTAATATGGTTTTATGACACTTTCTATTTATGTTTCTATCACATCTTCAGTAAGAAAAAGAATTTAATAGAGAGGGGAAAAAGTATATATTCTGCTTACAAATGTAGGTGTGACAGATATACAACAGACATAACCATGTACAAACAACTGTGTCAAATATATGACCTCTTCCACCTGAAAACCTAATTTTGCCATAATAATTTACATAATAATTACTTCATCTGCTAGTGAATTTATTATATCAAAATGTCTGCTTGTTTATCTGTGTTAATTATTTTTTAAAGGAGTAGTAGTAAAAATAAGAAGCGGAAGAATCATATGCAAATGTGATGTCTGTCTAAAGAGCGATCATCATATAGGAAAGGAATTAGCTCTTCATACATGGTCGAGTTAAACTTACTCGGTATAATAGAGTAAAACATAAGCCATTTCAGGCAAGTTCCCCCGCTCCTGATAAGACATATTTGAAACGGATCTCATATCCTAATTATAATCTTTTCCCTCTGGGTAACAATGCTAGGTGTTATTCAGATTAACATCCCCCTTTACATTTATTTTCTTTCTCTTTATAATGTGAAAAAGTAAAATTGAAATGTATTCACACTCACACTTGTTAGAGCTTTGGAAGTTACACAGCAAGATTTTTGGAGACCTTTTCTCCTGTCAGGTTTCACTAACACATACATTTGCCAATTCCCTTCTAGTGGTTCCTTTCAGGAGATCAGCTGCATTAATTTAATTCCTCGACTGTGATTTGTAGTTAACAGTGACTAAACCTGGGATAAAAGGAGCTTGGTGACTGCTTCTGCCTTTTGCCATCATTTGCTTGGTCTGAAGATAATGGTGGCAACACTGACAACGTTTAAAAAAAAAAAAAAAAAAAGAGCACTTCAGGCTTTCACTCTAGGAAACAAAAGGCAATTATCCAAAGACAGAGAGAAAGGGAGATGATGTTGAAAGAAAGCTCAGAAGCCGGTGTCTGCTGAGAAAAGATGTCAGCTTTGAAAAAGCATCTTTTTGACCTAAATCTTTCCTGTTGGGCTCCTATTCCAGGTGTTCAACTTATGGATGTGGCCAACCCAGCACTGCACTGCCACCGCTGTCTGAGGGCCCACCGTGACTATCTCCAGGTTCTCCGGGTGGCTCCTGCACCACCCGCACATTTCCACCCGCCGAAGGAGAAGGACTGTTCAGCTGGTGGTTTTGCTGATGCCGGCAGCCCCATGGCATGGGAGGCAGAGGGGTGTGAGCACCCCGGCGTGTGCTGGGATTTAAACGTGCATGTACAGAGCTGGGATTTGTGCGTGTGTGTGTGTGTGTACATGCACAAGTCTCTATACCCCTCACTCTGCCTGCTGCTGCCTCGTGCCCTGAGTGGCTCTGGGGAGTCCTGTCCCCACGGGAGAGGCACCTCTCAAGAATACTGCTGTGTCCCTCACAATATAAATAATGAAGATGCGCCTCAGTCTTGTCTCCACAAAAAAAAAAAAAAAAAAGATACCTTTTTTTTCTGTTTTGGTTTTAATCTTGGCCTTCTAAACAAAGGGCATTATTCAGCTCCTGCATGGTAAAGAAAAACGTGTGGCTAAACTGCAGCGTACTTAGTACTTTGGCTGAAAAACTGAACACTTTAGCACACATGTAAGTGGCATTAAAAACGACATCAATTTGCAGATGGTTTCAAAAGCATCAAAGTCTCTCAGGAGGGGCTGTGGTGGAAAGGAGAGGGGTGGGCTGGGGCGTTGCACAGCCGGTGGTCAGGGCCTGGGGGGGGATACAGTCCCCTGCGGGACCGCTCGCTCCGCTCACATGTGAGGTTGCGGCGGGAAAGGCTACGCTGCGTCCCAACGAGACAGGGGATTGCATTGGAGACACCCTGAGCGGTCCCATACACCTTGAAGACCCTTCGTATCTGTCCCTCCAGCCCCTGCAGCTCCAGAAGAAGCTAAAGGAAGCTTTTAACACACCCTGTGACTGCAAGGAGACGGGTGCTAGTATGATCGTTTAACACCAAGGAAAAAGATGACAAAACAAAGCAAAAAAGAATCTTTTTATAAATATATCAGGGTGTCTCAGATTCATCACTGTGATCTATAAATCATGAGCCATTGCCTAACACAGCTTGTACCACTTGGTGGCAACACTTCCATGTTTGATTTATTGAACCTTTCTCGTAATCTTTCTTCTGATACTTGAAAGGACAAGTGTAGGCCCTGATTTGTGCAGTTAATTACTGCAGAGAATAAAAATGAAAGTTGTGAATGGCTTTGCGACTGTTTTCTGTCCAGGAATCATATTAAATAATTTACAAGAGCATGTTGCTTTAGGTCCTGAGACATTTCTAATAGGAAACTTCCGCATGCCACAGAGCCATCCCTGAGAAGTCTCGTGCAGCAAGCTTATCTTCAACACTGGTAGAAAACAATTTCTTCCACCGTGCAACCAGAACCATGAAAGGAAGTGTTGACCAGCTGCTTGCAGAGCATCAGCTGCTCTGGAAAGACAGGGTAGATGTCTACAACTGGGCAAGAGTCTCCATTGCAGCTGTGTTTTAAGACTGCAGGTACGCATCCGAACGGCATTCAAACCGACAGTCCTGAAAGCTGCTCTCTTGCGCGGTGCCCAGACAACAGCCGTGCCATGACTCTTTCTTGCAACTTAAGTTTGATCTGCAAGACTCATTCTTCGAGCAAAGATCACTCCGTGTCCCTGCCTGCTCACTTCTAGGACCCCACTAAACCTGCCAAGTAATGCCATTAATGTCAATAATTCCCAGAATTACAGGGTGTACAAGAGAAAACTCATTTACTACAAGGGAAAGAGGAAGAGCCACAGCAAACTCACCAGCATTGGCCCATACATCCTGCTTGTGGCAGCCAATTCTGTCACATGTCACGACAGTAACATGGCATCCCGAGGCTATCAAGGGGCAGGCAGGATAGCTCTGGGAACAGCTCAGGGGTGATACTGAGAATGGAGATGCTCCTGGGTCTCTGTTCACTGCCATGAGCAGATTCTGGGTAGCAAAGCTGTTCACAGGCCGTGCAGGTGAGGTCCATGTGCTGCAAAGCAGGAATGCTTTCCAGCCCAGCTCACCGTAGCCTCCAGCAGCACGGAGACAGTGCAAAAGGCAGAGCAAAAATCTAATAGCCCAAAGTCCTTGAGATCAGCAGCTGGTACAGCAAACGGGGACATCGTTTGAGTCTTACGACCACAGGGGGGAAGTCTCCTAGATATTCCTTTGCCTTTCGTGCCTGCTGCACGGGGTGGGGTGGGTCAGGGTGCTGGCACGGGTGGCCTGTCTGGAGGGGATGGCAGTGGGGTCCATCCCCTCCAAAGTGCTGAGCCAGTTTGGAAAGGATGTGCCGTCTGCAGAGCCTGGGGAAGCCCCCACCTCCTCCAAAATGGCCTCGTCTACAACTTCTGGCCATGATTTGCTGACGAGGGGAGTGAAAGGAAGCTGAGACTCCAACAATTTTGATGTGTTCCCTGGGCACATTCGCAGAGACTAAGCAAAGGAAATACACTAACAATAAGGGGGGAAATGTTTGGCTTGTGATATTAAAATATTTATAGCAGCAAGAACACTATAGGTTCAAAACTTATATAAAATTTTGATGGATTGCCAGTTTTAAAAGCGAAAGAAAAGTTTGCAAGATCTACCCATGGTATTTAATATCAATAACAAACACATCTAGGCTCAAGTACTGCTATACCAATTGCTTGAATTTACGACCACATTGGTTAACTCAAGTTCTTTCAGATGTGTTGAAAGAATTAATGACTCAGCTGAGAATTTACTTACAATATATTTGGAAATTGACACAGCTTTGCAGAGGGGAGAAAATGTTCAACGGAGGTCGCAAACGCTGACTTTCAGACAGATACACACACATTCTCTTTAACCAGGCCATGAACTGGGGGAGGGAGTGGAGGTTCCTGCCTTCAAAACCTTATATGCTCCCAAAGCATAACTTCTGATATCCCACTTCTTCATCACCCCCTTCATCATTCCCTTTTTTCCACCCCCAGTATTATTTCCATTTGTAATGAATGATTGAAGATGACCTATAATCCTATGTTTCCTAGAAAAAAAGAGAGCCCAAAGATCTGTATGGCTTCTCTGAATAGGATGGAAAGCAGGATGTGCTCCCTGCTCTAAATCTGTTCTCAGCTCTACCTTGAGGCTAGATCCAAAGGGGCATCAGGCTCAGATTGCAATTCCTGAATTTCAGACAGGAAGAAGAGGAGGACACCCCACAGCCTTAGGCACTAGATCAAAAGGTCTGGACATCAAATCGCGGGAGAGGTGCAACCTGCATGAAGTATCAGACAGGGAGCAGGTACAAAAGGATTCACCGCCACCTCGCTGCTGTGGAAAACGTGAGTTCAGGTCTTTGCTGCGTGGGGAGATGAGCGCTGTTGCTCGGCACAGAGCAGTGCCAGGCTGCAGGGTCCTCCTGGGGTATGCGATCACCATGCTCGACCTGCTGCACAGTGCATGTAGCATGGGTACCTGCAAGTGTATCGGGCTAGAAAGAAGAGGGCAGGGGAGGACAACCGCTCACAGCAGTGTCACACTGAGTTTCACTCCTCGGGAAGGGCAGCCCTGGCCTAGTCCCACACCAATGAGTGTTAGTGGTCCCCATAACAGTACACCGCAACAGGACAACCCCAGACCTCTTCCTTTCCATGGAGTATCTCGACCACTTAGGGTCCAAAAATCACACTTAAATTACCATGACACAGGACCTGGCATCTAGTCTTGTCAGTCCTTACTCACTGCGCCAAGAAAAAAAAATCACTTCTACCTATATCACTTCTGGCAGACATTTCTCCAACCACATCTCTGGCAATGGCATTTCCACAAATTCTTCGGGCACTCCAGTGGTTCAGTGGCCCAGCCGTAAGAAAGCTCTTCCTAATAGATAACTGGCAACTTCCTTGCTGCCATTTTATCCCATTATTTGTGTGTTATCCATCACAGGTATAGAGAACAAACTACTTTCTTATTCTTTGCAATAAACTTTCCTGAATTTTAAGACTCTTATTGTGCTTTAGCTTCCTCCTTCACTCCTCTCCCCACTCTCCTTATCCCAGGAAGAAACAACCCCATGTCTTTAAGCCTGTCTTCACAGGTTGTGTTTTCTAGGTCTCTGATCACACTCATTTTTTCCGGTGCACTGATAAGAGAACATTTTTTTCCACATCTTTCTTGAAGACAGCTGAGCCACAATAGCCCAGTTCAGATAAATTTCCTCTTGAATCCATGAAAATGTATTTATTCCCTTGGAAATGGAACAGCTTCAATGGGTTGACCAGAAAGGTCACATTCCCTCACCACTAGGACACACACTGTGTAGCCCAGGATCTTCTCCTGGTGGGTGAGCAAAGCCACCTTGGGTTGCTCCTTGGGTAAGCCTTCAGCATCCTGCCTCTGTGCCAAGGAAGGGCATAGGGGCAGCTCCCTTCCCTGCCATGGCCCACGTGGGACCCAGGCCCAGAAGGATCATGTCTGCTCAGTGCTGTCAAGACTGAGACAGGTCTTGACCAACTAGAAGGAGATGTGCTGGTGCTCTGGGAACTTTGCTAAAACGTAGTCCACTGTGGAGGCAGGCAGGAGGGTAGGTCTCCGGCATGCGGTGTAGCACTTGAGCACCCAGGGCCACATGTATGGCAATTAGTTATTACAGTTTAATAAACTAAGCTGCACAGCTGACGGTGGCTCATTGTCCTCCATCTCCCTGGCCCTGGGAGGGATTCACACCCCCAAACACTTTGTTCATACAGTTGCACCATGAAGCACATCACCAGCTTGGCTCTAGCCCCTTCATGTCCATGCATTGGGATCGCAGCACAGGGAGCTAAAAATAAAATAATCAGCCTTTCCCAAATCAAGGAAAGATACTGCAGGTGAGGACCAACAGTGGGAGCTAGGTAGAAGGCGAAATAAAACATTTGAAGAAAGAGAAATCAAAACAACTTTCTGTATTGACACTTGTTTTTAAACTAAAGACATAATTATCCTCTTGCAAGCCTTGGCTACAGAGAAAAACATCTTGTTGGGAACTAATTAAAGAATTAGCCAGTGTTTAGCTTCTCATAGATAACGGAGCATAAGCTTTGAAACAGAAGTGTTTGCAGTGAGCTTTTGAAAACTCTCTGAAGACAGCCAAGCTTAAGTCTGTTAAGCCTCTTCCTTCACCTACTAAATGTCTGTTCAGGCATCTTTTTTTTTTCTTTCTTTCTTTCTTTTTTCTTCTTATAAGAGAAGCCCCTGGTATCTCTTAACAGGCATCTTCTGCCTTGCTTGGAGCACGGGATGATGTGCTACCGTACCTCACAGTGATGAACACAGGGCATCCACTGAACCACTATAAAGGTGGGACAAATGTCAAAGCTGGCATGAAGTACAGTGTTTAGTAAATAAAAAGCAGCCCACCATCACTGCATGCCACAACATCACTCTGAGGTTATCTTCTGACCAGGCCTTTTCCAGGCGCAGCCACCTTGCCTGGCTCGCTTGGATTGCCACCGTGTCGCTGACAGAGACGACCTCTAGGGGCTGTAGGGGATGCCTGTCCCTTTTAAGAAGCTGACCAACTTCTTGGTCACGTGTGGAGAAATTTTCATCCAAGTTCCCCTACCTATGACCTCTTTTTCCTTGCTGGGATGTCTTTTATCAGTGAAAATTAAAACTTAGCTTATGTGGCTGGAGAAGTCAAATGTTTTGCAACCCAGTTCCAGCTACTGGTACTTTTCTTACTAGGCTGCTGGGCAACTGGTGAACTTGGCTGTATCCCCTGTGCTCCGCTGCATGTGCCAGAGAATGCTGCTACTTAAAATATGTAGATCCACAAGGAGATCCCGAAACCCCTCTGCCAGTTGCCCCCTAACCTAACACCGTGAGAACCCATGTTTTCTAAGTACTTCAGGCGTTGGATCTGCGCTTCTCCCAGTGCCTCTGCTGCCTATGTCTTGGCAGGGCCCAGCAGCTGACATCTGACGGGGGGCCCCTGACATCATTTGGGCCCCACTGCCTAGCTGGTCCTCCCTTTGAGGGAGACGGACCACCCACCTGCAACCTGCAGGCACCTTCTGTGCAGCCTCAGCTGCGCGCTCAAGGGTCCTACCAACACAGCGGCAGCCGCTGCGCTGAGCTTGGAACGGCAGTGACATTGCCACTTTATCTCCTTTGTATATAATCTTCTTCTATATCTTTGCATATAATCTTTTCTGTGTAATAACTTTCTGCTCTCTGTAGGCACTGAGACAGAGTGCTTAAATGCAACATGAGAGCTCTAATTCTCTCCTTGCTTTAAGGATACTGTTTCTCTCCCTGCCAGAAAAATGCCACTAAACCCTCTTTTCTTGCTTTTCTAGAAGTGTTACTGATTCAACTTCAAGAAGAAAACCAGGCCCTGATTAGTTTCTCTTTTATTTCACGTGAATATAACATATATTGAAACAGGAAGATATTTCCAACATGAAATGTGACTTCCTCTGTCTTTGGGGGAAAAAAACCAGCAGCATTTTCTTCAATTTATTGGGGTATCAGCAGTCACTGAGGAGGAAGGCAGGTGTTTCCCATGGGTGATCAGGGGACTTTACAGTACTGCTACAGGGAAATATCAAGCCCTCTTGGGTGCTTTGCATGTGCTTAGAAACAGCATGATTGGCAGGTTGATCAAGCCTGAGGTTTTGGCCAAATGTCAGTCTTCCTTTTCCTTTTCCTTTTCCTTTTCCTTTTCCTTTTCCTTTTCCTTTTCCTTTTCCTTTTCCTTTTCCTTTTCCTTTTCCTTTTCCTTTTCCTTTTCCTTTTCCTTTTCCTTTTCCTTTTCCTTTTCCTTTTCCTTTTCCTTTTCCTTTCCCTTTCCCTTTCCCTTTCCCTTTCCCTTTCCCTTTCCCTTTCCCTTTCCCTTTCCCTTTCCCTTTCCCTTTCCCTTTCCCTTTTCCTTTTCCTTTTTCCTTTTTCCTTTCAGATTAAATATGGAAATGTTATGCAGTTCTCCTGGATTCAGAAGTTTTTATGTTTGTTTTCAGGTTTCCATGCTAATGGTCCTTTCTTATCTCTACCATTAGGTCTGGCCAATGCCTTGGCCATGGGCTCAGAAGGCCCCTCCAGCCCCTCAGGTCTCCGAGCAGCAGGGACACATGCTTGCGGTCATGCAGGACACTGTCTGAGGCTGCTGAAGCTCATCCCAGGCCGTTCACCTCATCAGGACGGCACACGGGGACTCATCCCCAACAGCTTAGCAGCCAGTGGTGAGGGGATGGGTGGCAACTGGTAGGTGGGCAAAGGTCTTGAGTCCCAAGCAAGAGCATTACTCTCTTTGGGAATATGATTTGGAGATGTATTTTTCAGAGCTATCAATCAGGCCCATCACAGGCAGCCTCTGTAAAACAGCCCTGGGCTGAACTTTGCCCCATGGAGGCGTTTGATGGGAGATGAGATTCACCTGAATTAGACAAATCTGGAGCAGCAGTGTGATAATGGTTGGACTCGATGATCCCAAGGGTCTCTTCCAACCTAGACAATTCTATGATTCTGTGATTCTATAACAGGGATAGCACCGATTTTATTCCCCACTTTGCATCTTCCTGACTGACATGCAGTAATGCCACGTTGCAAAACAGCTGGGAGAGGACCGGGCAGGAGGGCTGGCGACTGCTGTGGTTTGCTACAGCGCTGCAGACCAGCCTAAGCCTGCTCCCTCCTGAGAACGGCACAAGTAAATTGTGGTTGTATCGTGAACAGATGCTTATACTTCTATGTTTTTCTAACTGTCTCTCCTTCAGTTTACTTAAGTGAAAAAAAAAAAAAAAGGCATTTTCAAAGACGCACCTTTCAGGAAGAGTAAATATTTTAACTACAGATCCACTCCCATGTCAGTCTTGGCAAAGGGAATGAGTCCCTTTTGTACACTGGAAAATGCAACCTATCTTTTCTCCAGTAACAGTAGTGAGGGAAGGAGCCGGGGAGGTTAGCTGAGCCATAACAAAGGATTGATGGTAAAATTACTGCTGTCTAAATTATGCCACTTTCAAAAGATGTGCGAGGTGGTTTCATTTTGCAGGCCTTTTAGGAAAAAGAACTGATTTATATTACCAACATTAGCTGGTAGCAGAGGAGAGACTTTCAGTTTTCTCAAATTAATTCCCCCTGGAGATCAGTCTTCCCTCTGGCTGCTCAGGGAAACACACATACACACACACACCCCCCCATGCACACCCACGCCTGCCGAGACCCGCGGAGCCTCCGATGCTTTTATCTTCCCGCTCCCCACAGGCAGCGGCTGCTGAGTCTCTGTTGCAGCACTGCAGAGATGTACCTGGATTCTTGTACTGGTATCAGAGCAAGCGAGCGGGAACAGTGACGGTAATGTCATCTTTCATAAACTTTAATAGCTCCACATCCCCTGCCAGGGAAGGGACAACCCAGCCTGAAGCGCGGGGGCGGCCGGCCTCAGCGTGGGCCCCTGCGGTGGCGTGTGTGCTCGACGCTGGGGGCTCGCCTCAGGGATGGCTGGGGCTCAGCTTCACAAGCAGCTTTTCTCCACCGTGAACACAGAGTTCGTCACTACGGCTGTCCCAGCCGCGGTGGTGGGAGCAGAGCTGCGGGGACAGCATCGCTCTGCAGAAAGGAAGTGAAAACAAAACTGGGACAAAAAAAGCCATTTGTTGTAAGAAAGTGGGACATGAGGTACAGACGGGGTGGCCAGCGGGGACTGGGTGGTCATGTGGCTCACCCTGTGAGGGGTGGCAAGTCTGTCTCGACAGACGGATACCTTGAGGAGTCTTCTGCAAAGCTCACCAGCACCAGCGATGCTATCGGCACCCGCTGTAGCCGGGTCCGGGATGTGCCTGTGCTCACAGCTGAGCGAGGCACTTGGGCAAACTGCTGGGAGACAGGAGATGTGTGACCGACTGTCCTGTGCCAAGGGGGGGAACGAGATCCCACTCCTCCCGGCTCCAGCTGCAAGGGCTGCTGTGGAAACGGCCCCTGTTGGTTCCCACATGCACCACCACCCTAAAGTTTTCATTTTTTAATTTTTTAAATAACCTTTTTTTCACTGCTTCCATGCGCTGGAGGGATTTGAATCTTTAAGTGCTCACAAGATGGAGGCATTACAGTACTGGGTGCTCCGGGTGCACCCTCAATTCCCTCCCTAACACCCACACCTAAGGCATGGGCACTTGTGAGTGCCACATTGGCCAGCAGCCTAGGAGGCACACAGCCACCTCAGCCAGGCCACTAATGCTGAAGATGGGGCAAAATGCCCCGTTTTTGCACAATTCCAGCTCAATCTGCAGTTCTCAGACAGGTGCTGCTCCACAACTGAGATTCATTTCTTGCCAGGGCAGGGTTTTTACTGCTGTGCTGCTGGTTTAGCCCTCACACAGCTCCCATACCTACCTGTGTAATGGTCTGTTCTGAAAGAGAAGCTTGGATGGAGGATGGGGCCGCTGCCTTCTGCCCAGCATCCTGAGGGAAGCCGTGAATTCAATCCCCTCTACCAGAAGCAAAGGCAAAACTGCGGAGGGTGGTCACGGCTCCATGTTGCAACCCCTAAATGCATACGTGCTTGGGCTCCCACTCTCAGCGTGACACTCCCCAGCTGGTCCCTGGGCTTTTCCACATTGGCAGGATGACGTGACTGGTCATGGCACGTGCTGGCAGATGGCAGCTCAGTGCCAGTGGCTGCTGTTCCCAGGGTGCTGGGCAAACCTGTCCATCACACTCTGGAGCCAGCATCACTGCCCTGGGGTCAATTCTTGTGCTAGCCCAGGTCTGCTCTCACCTATTAGTCATGGGTCCTGCTGATAGATAAGCATAACAAAACCAGCTTGCCGCAGCACCACCACCAGCTCTGTAGGGCAAAGGGGGCTTCAAATAGCTTTCCCCACCCCTTCTGTCCTTTCTACTGCTTCTTTGCTAAATCGGATGACGATTTCTTAGTTGAGAAATCTTCTGCGCTGCATACAGCATTATGGTGTTTGAAAGACTGTGCAGCAGCAATGCTTCATAGATCACGGGACATCAGGGACCAGGAAAATGCTCTAAAAGTCCACAGTTCTGCAAGTTACTAAATAGTAACAGCTGTATCAGAGAGGCGAGGCTTCTAAGAGAAGATAGTATTTTTTATTAATCAGACTGACAGAGTTGGGGAAAAAAAGGACGCATACAGGCACAGAAACCTTTCTGTTTAAATGCACCATCTGTGCTCTTTGGAGATCTCTTTCCCCCTAAGTGCTCGAGTTTAAACCTCCATTCTGATTTTGCTACGCTGAGGTGTTTTAGCACAAGGCACTCAACAGCTACGAGCTGAGAAAATGTCAAAATTAAAGGAACTACGAACAACCGTGTGTATTCACAAGTGATCTTCAGAGCTCTGTTAACTTGGACTACAAGGTCTTTCTTCCCATGCTTCTCACCAGCCACCCATACCGGAGACTGTAAAGAGGCAGACAGATTAACACTTTCCCAAAGCCTTGGGACCAGGCAGCCGCACTCCGACTGCCCTCGTACTAAATCAGTCTCCAGGGTGTTGGCAAATACTGGGGACCACAAACTGCCTCCTCTCTCATCTCTAGCTGGAAGATTTACCACTGTGGGTGTCCAGCAAAGGAACAGACCCACACGCTGGCGCTGACAGGGTTTGCCACCACCTGAGAATTGCTCTTGGCCTAGTGTAGTTTATTTAGCATCTCCAGCATTGTTTAAAATAAGCACACATGCAGATGAAATTATCCCCTTTCCATAAGATATTTCAGGAAAAAAAAAAATATATATATATCTACGCTTTGTGAAAGAGGGTGGGTTTTACCAACTCTCTGAAGTGGAAGTATTCCACAGAGACAAAATTATGTGGGAAAAGGGAATCAATTTTTGCTAACCTCTCTTCCACTGCCATGCTACTTTGTAATTTTCAGAGCAACCTCTCTTTTCAGACACATTCTCAAGAGTCATGGGAATTGTCAGTGTAAGTATATTTAGCCATATCCCTTTGGGTAGGTGGGGGAGGAAAGAGACCCCTAAATAGCTATAAGATAACAACTACAGCAAGCATATTTGCTTAGAGAAAGTTTAGTCAGAGTTCAGAGAAAAGACAAGTCCTTGGCAGCTGGGTGGCCAATGGCCAGCTTCTTCTCAAGCTGTCCCTACAAACCTTTACTCAGCGAGGAGCACGCTCAGAAGAGAAACCCCTCAGCTTTCCTCAGGTCTTCGCCAGTCTTCTCCACGAGCTCTAGGCACTCCTCGGTGTAAAAGAAGTGCTTAAGGAAGTGGGGAATTATCTAGAATGCTCTCCCCTCTTCGACCAAAAGAAGTAAAATCCAAGCCCTCCACAATAGAAAGCGTTACACTATTCACAATATTGCAACAGAATCAAAAAAGTTCACAGCACTTTAACAGACGAGTGAAAACGTCCTGGCTTTCATTCAACGGCCGTGTTAGTGGGAGTGCGGAAAAGCCTACTCACGGCTGCAGGAGAAAACTGTGGGACTCAGGCTGGAAAAGTTGCAGTGGGAGGATGTGAACACTGTTAAAAATAAAACTTATCAGAGGACAATTGAATCGTGAGAATGTTATCTGGTTCAACAGGAGCATGAAAACAAATAGGCATTTCAAGAAGAGGGTCACTAGCAAGGTAAATATCTTCAGAATAGCAGGAAGAGACCAAGGAAACGTGCCAAGCTGATGGCAACAAACAGAGCTCTCCCCGAGAGCAGACAGCGGCAGCCACCGGATCACGGTGTCACCTCTGTGCGGTGCCACCATCCTTCATGCAGCTGTGTGACACTGCAGCCACCTGCCGCAACCCCGGCCCCGCTAAGACACGAGACTGAAAAGATTTGCACAGGACAACACTTAACATGACCCAGTGTTTATTGACTCCTGCCACATTTTATTTTTATTTTTTTTTAATAGTAACAGGAACACAAAATGTGATGTATGGTACTACTAGGGGTTTCTAGATCAATCTGATGCAAAGTGCCAGCATTGTTGACCAGCATACAACCTGACAAGAGAAGATGTAGTCATAACTCAGTCTCAGATACCTGCTGGGAAGTACAGCACAGTCAAAGTAGAACTAGTTATTTGCCTGCAAACAGACACATTTTCTTCTAGATGCAAGCGGTGTTAGAGCCAGCTATTTTGCAACAACAAATACATATAATATATTCCAACATTTTTAAAAATGTCATAGGAAAGGACTAAAACTGTTTAAAGAGAGAAGGAAAAAAGAGTGGATCTTTTTAGACACTACTTAGCAGAGGCCATTCCTCACAGAACCAGAAGTAATCTAGTGAAAATAAGACTTATTAGAGGCTACTTTGCTCAAAAGGCCAGTGGTTACAGGTTTAAGAATAAAAATATTCTCTTGATTTTCAGTTCTGCCACCTGGCCTTTTTCCTCCCTGCATAACAAAAACCACCTGTCAGAAATTGTGGCTTGGTGGTTCTGCATATTTTCCCAATGCAACTGCATTTGGAAAGGCAACCATATTTCTTAAAGACCCATGGAAAAACTTGCATGACACGCACATGCAGCGTGTAACATCCTCACAGATATGAACGATGAAGGCACATTACCTAAAGACTGAAAAGACCCAATAAAACTATTGGAGGGCTGAAAATTAAATGCCTTAGAGAAAGAAAACGCTCTTTTTCACAACTGGGTGACAAGTACTGTTTAGCCATAGGTGTTTCAAAGAGTTTGCCATGAAGAGAAAACACAAGGAATGAGTCTCCTTGAAACGCTGTCCCTACTGCAGCAGCCTGCTTCCCCCACAGTTCTTCAGACAATTTCATTCTTGCCGAGCAGTTTGCAACCATTCCAGAGACAGGCAAGAGAGATCTGCGTAGAAAACATCAAGCCTGTGGATTCCTACATGACCAACACCCCACCCACACCCCCAGTTAAACGACAGCATCTTCAAGGAGATCATCCCACTGATCTGGAAACAGGATAAAGGTCTGGAAGAGAGGACTGAGGAATTGGTTTCAAAATCCTGCGCCCTCAACTGTTTTGTACTTAATTATATGTGTTAATAAAGAAAAATATAATGCTCTCTGCCAGAGAATAATTGCTCTCTCCTCTATCTAGATCAAGATATTGGTTAAAAATGAAAATATGTACTTTATTTACAATAAATGCATCTATACTGCTCCATGCTCCATCCACCACACACACATTGCCGACCGCTGCTGAAGCCCGGTGGTAGCAATAGTGGTCACTGAAGTACCTTTCTTTTTCAACCTTTATACAAAGCCTTTCCCCTCCCACCCCATCGTTTTTCCACTGTTCTAGGCTCCTGTGAGATGTGTACTAACATCTCTTTCTAGTGCATTTTTTTTTTTTTTAAGGTTACAGTTTCTAAAGGCAAAGCAAGACTCGCTCTGCTCTGTTGTAGCTGGTTTTGCCATCTTTAAAATAATGCAGGAGTTTCAATTTTACATGCCATTATCAACTTTGCATAGCAACACAACAGGTTGGGTTCCTCCCCTCCTGTCCCCGTCCCCGTCCCCTTTTAAATAATAATCCTGTGTTCCCCCTTTCTTTTTCAACACCTACCATCTTTCAAAGGGCTACCTCTCACTCTCAGGGAGGAGCCCTAACTCTTTCTCCTCCCATACGAACATTGCAGAATGAGAATTTCAAGTTATTCTTAAGTTTTCTTCAAGTCTATGTTGCGCTACTTAGAAGCAGCTGTAGTGGAATAATGTTCTTCCTAACATTAAAGGACATTTATCAGATTATTTGTCTTTTTCTAGTCTTGAGTTACAAGACTACTTGTCACACGCGTTCCCTCATATTCCTCTCTTAAGGTGCACAGTGATTAGGTTGAACAGCATCCAGCCCATAAGACCATAGCTGGATCTCTGGGAGAAGCCAGAGAGAACGAGGGGTTTCTTAGCACTACTGTATTTACATTCAGAATTCAAGGACAGGCTGAAGGATGCCCAGCTTTTGTGTTTATTCGTTTGGGTTTGTAGGTTTTTTGTTTGTTTGAAGACAGAACTGCTTAAAAAAATAATCCATTTCTACCACCATTTTTTTATGTCATTAAAGTCACTTCTTTTCTGCCCTATGCAGCTGTTACCCTTCTGTCACTGATGTTTAATAGTTGCCATTGCACACTGCCTTTTCGTTCCCTAGCTCCAGTGAGAGAGCACTGGTCCCAGACCCATCACCAACAGACCACCTTCACCACTGCGGCCAGGTGGCACAGGAAAACATGGGAGGCTAAAGAGGGCATCTATTTGGAATATTTAGTAGGGTCTGACATACACATTAACAACATGAGACGAACATGAATGCAAGTGAGTGTATTAGGTTGAGAACAATTAGTCCGAGTGATAAATACATCCACCCCAGCTCCCAGCTTCATTAAGAGCTATTCTGAACTGCATAGTAAGTGCTGGTTGTAGAAGCTTAGGCAGATTGGAGAGACCTCACCAGTTACTCATTGAGTCTAAGTTTAAAAAAAAAAAAAAAATAATGGAGGAAAAAAAAAAAAAATGTGCTTCGCCATTTGAGTAACTCTGATCTCACAGCTTGGGCACAGCAGGAGTAGTTACCTGGTGTAACAGATCAATTGAAACTGAACTGCTGTTTCATTCAAATTACATATGCATGCAAAGTTAAACAAGTGTGTTAACTAAGGATAAGCAGCATAGAAATCAAGTCTAAGTTACCCATTATTTATCATACATTTGTCAGACTGCCAGACATATCTCTTCCTTTCAGATTCACATCTGTCATACAGAGCATAGTAGATGAAGAAGTCACGAAAATAACACTTAACTCTACGTATCATAGGCCTTTAGTGCCAATGCATCGTGTGCCAGCAGACTTCCAAGTTTACCAGGCTTCTGGGAGAAAACAGCTGCTTTCCCAAACCATGAAAATAGAAAATGTACAACCCATCCCGCTCAGAACAGAAAGGAAATGGTTTTACAAAGTTGTGGACAGATGCGTAACTACCTCCCCCTCGGTCCTGGGACAGAAAGGGCAGCACAACCACACAGCCAGAGCTTGATTCTTGAAAAGCAAACAAAATCCAGGAAATGCGATGACTGCGTAGACAAAAATCTGTTTGGAAGGCCATGCTGTCGAAGAGCTGAGCCAATGCTCTGTGCACCAAAGTGATGAACCGTACATTGACGGGCCCATGTGGGACAGACCATAAGATGACACTCTACAAAAATCCAGTTTAATTTCACATTTCCAAAATCTCTCCTTGCCCATTAGCAGTCTGCCACAGATTTTAAACTTGTAAAGCTCCTTCCCATTGAGCTAGATTCCCCCCCCTCCCCCCCCCCCGGCCCCTAAAGTGCAAATAAGACTCAGGTTTTTACCACTAGTTCCAATGATCGTTATCTTGGCTACAAGAGTGATCAAAAGCCAGTTGGCTGAGCCACTACCACCAGGCGTAGTGACACTCTTTTTTTTTTTTTTTTTTTTTAACCCTGGTTACTTGTTCCAGCAAAAGGCAAATAGAAAACAAGTGTTCCTTCTGCCAGATGCAGGCATGACAGGAGGCTGCCTTAAGTACCATCGATGTAAGATGCACACGCTAGACACAACCAGTGCGTTCTTGTGCATAACAAGAATTTGCCCTTGTTTGCTGGAAATGGAAGTCATCTTTGGGATCTTATTTCCTCACAAAGAGTTCAGGAACAGTTGACTAGTCTTCATTAAGAGGTGCTTCTCTCTTCCTCGCATCTACATGGAAAAGATGAAAAAAGAAGAGGCAGTTAAAGCCAAAGGGTTCTGACAGCATTCATCTGAAAACTCAGAAACAGAACAAAGCTGGTTTGTTTTCAATGGACAGTACTTTCCATTTCAGACTCATGACATGAATTCACTACATGGACTGAAATGCTGTATGAATCCACAGCATGGTAATGAGATAGTCATAGCAAGGTTTCGTACGTTCGCCCTGTTGAAACTGAAGACAACTCGCACAGTATTTAAATAGCCCAGAAAACTTTCAAATCTGTGATCCTTTTCCCCCCCACTTTTAGTCCCTTGCTCATGATCCCGTTTAAGGGCAAAGCCAGTATTTGCATTGCATACCAGCTACAGAGATGACAACAGTCTGTTCTGAAAAGCATGTGACTTTGCTGATTCCCAGCTGCATAGGACTCATTTTAAAAAAAAAAAAAAATATATGCTCTTCACACCGTGTTTTGAGGAAGTGCCTGACGTAATCCCTGAAGACCCGATCATAAACTGCTCCAAGCAGCAGCAAACCTTTGAGTATGGGCCCAGTTAGGGTGTTGGAGCACATCTGGACAACTCAGTCCATCACTCATACACCATCACTACAGGAGCAGGCAGTGCGGCTGCTGTTGGGAAAGCTGGGGTCACCTCTTCCCAGGCTTCTGCATTAGTGTCCCTGGGCTCACTTTAAGCTATCTGTGAGATCCAGTTGAATGTAGTGGTGCTCTTGAAGTGCACCATGATCACAGCTACTCTAGCAACTGCCTGCCAAAAGATGCACTTACATATATTTCTCAATTTAGTTTCTTTCTAACTCATGATCTATACATTCCAAGGTCATTATGAATATCCCCACCCAGAAATCACTTGTAAATTAAAGACAAATCCCTTTCGCATTACTGCAGGCCCCAACTGCCCTTCATTAATCATAAATCATAGAATAGTTTAGGTTGGAAAGGACCTTGAAGATCATTGAGTTCCAACCACCCTGCCAGAGGCAGCAACACCTCTCACTAGACCAGGTTGCCCAAGGCCACATCCAGCCTGGCCTTGAACACCTCCAGGGATGGGGCCTCAACAACCTCTCTGGGCAACCTGTTCCAGTGCCTCACCACCCTCAAAGTAAAAAACTTCTTCCTAATGTTTAGTCTGAACCTGCCCTCTTCCAGTTTAAAGCCATTCCCCCTCGTCCTATCGCTACATGCCCTAGTAAAAAGTCCTTCCCCAGCTCTCCTGTAGGCCCCCTTTAGGTACTGGAAGGCCGCAATAAGATCTCCCCGGAGCCTTCTCTTCTCTAGGCTGAACAGCCCCAACTCTTTCAGCCTCTCCTCATAGGAGAGGTGCTCCAGCCCTCCCTTAATATATAAGACAGGCTCTGTTTGGCCAGAACATGTAGAGAACATGATTATGAAACTTTGTGCAAGTCTCATGACTTTGTGCTAAACAAAGTTTGGAGAAGACAAAATATACTTCCCAAATAACAAAAAAAGAACTTAGAGACTCCAGTGACTGGAGCAGCCACCTGGGGTGGGACAAAATCTCAGCAGCCACTTGGGACAGAAATCAGAAACTGCCTCTCCCATGTTCCCCATTCCGCTTCATCAGGGATACTGAGGCCAGACCTGAATCACCTTCCGTCACAACTTCTCCACTTCACATAAAGCAACTGACTAGTGATTAGAGATGAAAGAGCTTTCTAAAAATTAATATCACACCCATCTAGCTACAGAGTTATTCCCAGCCCGTCTCTGGCTTTGGAAATATCAAAATGCATTAAATTCTTTCCAGGGAATGCTTATAAAAGAATCATACCAGTTAAGTTCCTGAACTTTTTTTTGGCTTCTGCTCTTTCTTCGGCATCAAAATACCACACAGTCATGGCATATCTATAGAAGAAAGAAAAATTTGTCTTTGTTTCAACTTTTGCTATTAAAATAGACCCTTGAAGTTTTATGCTTATGGAGAAAGCAAACAACGAAACTGGATTAGGAGACAAAAATAGGATGCAAATGGCACATCTTTATAGGAAAACATAGACGGAATCTTAAATGTGCATTTTATCAAGTAAGATAGGTGAGAATTTCTGCTTGGAAGCACAAAAGAGTGCACAGGCCCTGGCAGAGGGCAAGAGTAGCTTACAGACCTTTGCATGTTTTTTTTCTGTTCTGGGATGCCTGCAGGCAGCTTGGGGGTTGCCCTGCATCACATCAGCTTTTCGTAGCTTGTTGACAGATGGTAGCCCCAAGAATCCCTATAGTGCTATGAGGGCAAAAGTATAACCCAGCATCTCCCAGCTAAATAGCTATGTCGGGCTCAGAAGATTTCTCCTGTCAATGGTTAAAGAGTTGGGTTTTTTCCATCACACAAGGATTCTTATCAGTCAAGCTTGTTCTTCCTCATTTCACTCCCAGTGACTCAAAACCATAAGATCCAATCAAAATCCAGCCACGTATTTTTTTTATGCACATTATATTTAAACAAATAGATGATGGCCATAATTTTAGATACAAATATTGGTAGAAGAGATGCTTTGCTTTTTCCTGGCCACGTATCAATACCAAATATGCTACTTACCTGGTTGCATAAGAAGGCTGGACTTCATGTGGATTCCTTCGATCTGACCAAAAAAACAGTAAACGGTCAAAAATCGGCTCAACATCTGCTACATAGGACTTTCCTTCTGGGAATATCCGAAGAATTCCACCATGCAGCTGAAAGAAAAGGAAAGGCTGTTTTTTTTATACACATAAATAGCCACACATTCATGTGAACAATGACTTATTTCTCCCTCTTCAGCACCCAACAAATAGGGAATAAACATCTAATGATAACCAAGACAGCTACATGACAACATTGGAAAACCGTACACTGAATCTCTTGGCCACCTTGATTTTCCCAAACAGTTTGTAATGTTTCAGCATAAACATCTGGGTAAAGTAAATGAACCAAGATACAGACAACACTGGCCCTGTAACAAACACTGGGAAATTTCTGAGCTCCCAGTCACATCTCTGGAACCAGTGAATACCACAAGGCAGGTAAGGGTGCTCCACTTGACCAGTCCAAGATCAGACTCTCCTCCCAGCAATTGCTAGTTGCTGCTCACGGTTTTTCAGAGCCTGCATCTGATCATATAGGAGTTAACTTTTACACCCTGGGGAAGAGCAAAGTCTGTTCTATTGTGGGATTTGTAATAAGCTTCCCATAAATGCGTTCTCTCTCCCAGCCAGTCTTTTCCCTACTTATGACATAGCCTGGTTTCTCTGCCACATCATTTCTCTCTTTCCATGTGCCAGGAGTTTCAGGGAAAAAGTCTGGTGACCTGCACGCACTGTGGAAAAGATGCAGATTGAACCCTGCCTCCTCCCAGCTGCTGTTAGAGGGCTCTTTGAAGCTGCACCACAGAGTGCAGGGAAGATCCTGTCAACCCAGCACTAACCTGACTTAGTACCTCCACGTGGCATGCAAACCTCAGTAAGAAACTGACAGGTCAGGTTTAAAGCAACATGGTTGCTTTCAAAGGCCAGCATGGTTCTATTGCATCTCCTCCAGCATACATTCGCATAACATTACCATCACACCCACATAATACTCTCCACCAGTGCTCTGGATTTCAGTTAGCTTGCTTAGTGTCCACTTGAGTGCTTCCTCACTATCAGAATAAGAGCACAGCGCACAAAATAGATTGGATATTTGCTTTTCCTCCCACATCTCCTCCTTCATTTTATTACAGTGAGATGTCTCACTGTCATCCTCTCTGTAAAGGAATGTGTTTTTCTCCAACGGTGCATTTTTCAGTGGCATCGCCTCTAAAGCTGAACTCACTTCTGAGAGTGCATAGGATTTATGTGTGCTTAAAGAGCATCCACCTGAAGTGGCCAAGACAAGTTAGAGAGACAAAAAAGATTGGGCGACTTTCAATAGATAAAAAACATGAACGTTTTTTGCCTCATTATGACAACAGAAGGGTAAACAAACATCCTGCAATTTCGCAAACGTAAACCCTTATTTTGTTTCTTACTTAAAGGTATTCAAGGGTGACTTTATTGCCTTATAGTAATAGAAGCAGAAACAAGAGCACCATCCTGGCAAGAGACCCACTGGCGGAGTCAAAGACAGAGAGGACAAACCAAGCCATGTGCTCGTTCCTCTTCCTAAGCCCCATCACTTCATAAGAAAACCCCAAAGGCAACTGCCTGAAGATCTTCTGCAGGTTAGCCTGAAGGAACAGTATTAAGAATGCTAGAGTCCCAAATTTGGGCTGTCATTTTATTCTGCTCCCAGAATCCACTTATTCCTTAGTGGATTACAGGGTTTTTTCCCCCTAGTGCTTCATTGCTCTTTCCGCTAAACAAAGCGTAAGAGCCAGCAGCCCGGTGCTTAGAAGCTTTATTCTATAGCAACAAAACAGTATGTGTGTGGGATAGGAGAGAGAATAAGGAAACAGTTCAGATTTTTACTTCCAAAGGGTTGCCATAAACACCAAGAAAATAAATGTAGAGATTAAGACTGGACCAGCTGTTCAAAAGTTCACCAGAGTTCACAGAAGCGACTGACGGCTCCAAAGCTCTGTTTAAGTTGTTTTTCCTTCATGCTCTGCCTCAGCCCCGTGGCTTACTCACCTTGGAGTCCCAGTTCTTATTCAAGTAATAAATACAGGTGATGCAGCGCCCGTCGCCATTTGGATTGTCCACATGACGAACATACCCAGTTCCATTTCCAGGATAGCAAGCGACCATAGCCTGAATGAAAGATAAAGACTGTTAAATAAAAAATAAATAAATTCTACAAGATGTCCACCTTCAGTTTTTCATTGCTAAGCATCCTCCCACCACCAGTTTGGCTCAGCATTTTTCAGATGATCAATCCAAAACCTGCAGCAGACACCACCAGAAGGTATCTTTGCACAGGCTTCTTTCACTGAGAGAGTCAGTGTGAAATTCCAAAGTGGAAATAAGTACCCTTTGTATTTCACAACATATATACCAAAGTATATACCAAAGGAACTAAAACATTGGTATGTATGCCACAAGCTTGTTGCTCTCTACAAGCTACGTGACTTTGAAGCAGTTTCAGCTAAAGTTTGCTTGGGTTTCTAAAGCTGAGCAGTCATTGCAAAACTGATTTTCCAGTCATAATGAAAGTAGAAAGCAATCCCAGGATGTCATGCCTTGCCACCACCATTCTCCTCTACTCATATCTTCCAGTTTCTGTCATATACATCCCTATGGTCCAACACAAAGTGAGGGTCCCCAAGAGGTGTGGGTAAAAGTCCATAGAGCAAAGTCTGCAAAAATCTGCAACTCCTTTGTGCTGTGTTTGCACAGGGCAGTGCATATTTGCTTTCATGGACTGAGCCACAGAACTAACCCAACAGCTTTCAGAAGCATACTTCTCTCTTTGATCATCTCCAGACTTGCTGATACGATCGCTTAATTCACAGTTCGTTTAAATTTCACCTTGAATGATGAGATAAGCCTAACATGAATTACTGCAAACCACATGACAGTCAACAGGTCTTAAAAGGGATTTTACAGCAGAAATGTATTAAACTTGAGTTGACACCATTAGCAGCCTAAGCAGGATGCAGGGAAGAGCAGGTGAGACTGCTGGTAGGGTACCAGATCTTTGCCTCAGAGTCACTTCTCCACTATTGGGACTACTTGGTAGTAATACCTGTCACATTCCATGGAGTTTACTCCACTAAAGCTGTGGCAATAGAAGTCCTCTTCCCACTCCTCTGACATCTTTCATTGCTTGCCAGTATTAGCAGCAAGAGTGATGGGAGATGATGGGCTAAGTTTGGTTAGAAAACTGGACGCAGTATCCAAATGTGCTCTCCCCAGGGCTGAGGAGAGGGTGACAATCACTCTCCTCAATCTACTGGCTGTGCTCCTGTGACTACTGCCCTGGATGCTTCCTTCCCCGGGGCCGGACTGCACATTTTTCCATTTTTAAATTCACAAAGGTTGCCATTGGCCTGTTTCTCCAGTCCATCTGCGTCCCTTTAGGTGGCAGCCCTGCCCTCAAGTGCATCGACTGATCCCCGTCAGTTTGGTGTCATCTCCACACTTGACGAGAGTGCATTCTGTTATGTGCTTCGGGTTACTGATAAAGGTAGTGAACAGGTCAGGTTCTGCGATTGACCCCCGTGGTGCCCCATTTGTTATCAGCTTCTGGGTATGATACAGCCGATTAACCACTGCCCTCCAAGCCCAACCATCCAACCAGTTTTTTTACCCACCTAGTTTTCCATCCATCCAGACCATAACATCCTAAATTGGCATACAAGAGTATTGTACATGACTGTCCCACAGAATGAGGATGTGATTGCGCACCACTTGCGTGACCTGCCCCCAGTAACCTGCCAAGCACAGCCGATAACACTGAAGGCTTTACCAAGAGCAATTGAAATTTTTATCTAGGAACCCCAGAGGTCTTGTTTTCTGCTTCCTAGCACATGCTAAAGCTGTGTTGTCCTCACGGGACACATGACCAACTAAAGTATAGCACACGCTGCTTTAATCACAAAGGTAATTTTATCATGCCAGCAAACACTGGCACAGAAGTCACCACCAGCCAGCACAAGGGGTCCCTGGACCCTCTGCTACCAAGAACGAAAAGCCTATTGACAGGAGTCGGCCAGTTAGGACAGGCGTACACATACACCTGCGAACATACTGCTCTGCGTTTCAAGTCATGTATGAGCCGACTTTCCCTCCTCCCCACGAGCACGGGCAGAACGGCACCCGCAGGCAGCAGTAAAGCCACCAGAGCCCGCTCCTTGCCCCGACACATCAGGCCACAGCTGCTTTTGGGCCGGCAGCCCTGCCGGGGCAGGAGATTACGCCGAATGAGAGTGAGTGCCTTTAATTCCCAGTAATAAGCCCTCTTCCATCATGCCTGGCAGCCGGCTAGGTGCCTCGCCATAGGTCCTGCCCGCTCTGTTGTCATTCTGCCATTACAAACAGCTCCGCAGCTGAGCTTACATTTCGCTTTTAGCCTGGTAACAGCAGTGAGGGCCACAGCCTGCAGCCTGGCACTGGAAACCAGCTGGGCTTAGGGGCACAAGGCTGGTGGAAACCACACGTAACCGCAGCGTAGGAATGGTCCGAGGAAGCTCTAGCCTCCCTGGGAGGCTAACCCCCCTCATGCAGCCCCCCCACCACCACCCCAACCCAACTGTGCGCACAGCAGCTCAGGCGGGTGCAGCCCTCACCCACCCCATGCACAGCGAGATGGATCAGGCCGCGCAATTAAGATAGTCACGCTTTGCTAAACCTCATCCTCGTACGCTGGGGAAGGTGACCCCAGGAGCTGGGAGAGGAGAGGAGAGGAGAGGAGAGGGGCCATGGATGGCAGCAGATGGGCAGGGAGGAGGGCTGCGCTGGGGGCTCGTCGCTGGAGCCCCCACAGCTGCTGCCCAGAGGATGGGCACCTACACCGCCATGGGGAGCCCTGGCTCGGCAGAGCTCTGCTAACCGTGCCAGAGGGATGACGCACAGGGGGGGAATAAAACTTTGTTGACTGATACTACCTCGTTTTTAAGTCGATGAGCAACACAAAATTATGGAAGCCTCTCTGTGGAGAGCAGACATTACTCCAAGAGTACTGAACTGCCAAAAAAAAAAAAAAAAAAAAAAATCAATCCAATATTACTGCTATTTTTTAATGCCACAATCAAAAAGCTGCTGAAGAATAACAAACTGAAGGCCAGATCCTTAAAGGGATTTAGGTGCTTTACTTACTACCAAAATCTGGGCAGAAGGCCAGAGTTTTCCCTGGCTTCCCCCACATAATATGTTCTCTTAGCAGAACGTGTGCTTTGACTCCGAGACATTGATGCATTATTTATTTATTTACAGCATGCACCTTTTGCACAGAGTCCCTGGGGATGAAGAAGCAGAACAATTCCCACAGAATCGAAAAGCATTGGCCACGTTCTAACTTAACTTTAAGAAAAGAAAAGAGAAAAAAAAAAAAAGTTTTCTAGTAGCAGCAGCGAAGGGAGAAAAGCAGAAGTGAAATATCCTTTTTCCTGGCATGGCGAATATTTGAATGAAACCTTAAACAATGAAGGGAAATCATTCTGGTCCTCCTAGAGCCTGTTGAAACGATAGCAAGCTTTATCAGAGCACTGGCTGGAGCAGCTCCAGAGCAGATCAAGCTGCCCTCAGCAGGGATTCCAGCTGTTAGCACTACTTTTGGATTCATTCAAAGCAAACAAGAAACAGGAGATGAGATGCATGACCCAGACTTAATTTAGGTAATTGGTGAACACTGGTATCGGCCAATTTAGTGCACGGGCTTGCTACAAAAGCCGGAGGCTGGATCGTAATAATCAAACCATTTACCCCGCGAGCAAGTGGACTGTCAGTAAAAAATGTTTCCTATACTTTTTCAGCTATTGTGTCCAAAAAAGCACATTCTGTTTCTGGAAACATCTCCCTTCATTAACCAACTCCAAGCCTAAACTAACTATAGCAGGCAGTAAGGAACACGAATGTACATAACTTTTTTTTTTTGCAATACAATCCATTACAATGGCTGTCAGTTGGCTCCACTTCCCTGCCTAAGTAAATTTCAGCAAGGCTCCCCTCCCTTATTTTAAGTTAAAATAGACAAGTTTGTCTTACACAACAGCTGAATAGTTAAAAACTCCAATATACAGATGCATGCATTTGCAGTCGCACACACACCCACCCCACAGCTTGGAGACCGATGCTCTGGTGGTCTAGTCGACAGTCATAAATTAAAGCCTGCAAAACTTGGAAAATAAAAAGCAAATCATCAACACTGCAGTTTCTGCTCTGTCATTTTCAGAGATGTTAGGTTTCCCAAGGGGGTGCAAATCAACCACCAGTTAAACAAGCAGTAATTACCAGCCTTAGTAAGGAGCCAGGATTCATCAGCAAACTCCGCGTTGCACAGAAGCTTGCAAAAATAAGCTATTCATCATTCAGTTTTTAAGTATTACACTCAAGTCAGCCAGAAAAATCTGCAAGTCAAACTGCAAGACACCGGCGAAGTTTGGAGGCAGATAAAAACCAACAGTTCCGTAGAGAGGAATTTTCCCTGCCTCCCAGTGCTTCTAGCGAGGGGAAAAACAAATTCTCTTAGCTGATAGCCAGGACCATGCTGCGAGGCACCATTCTGCTACATTTCCTAAAATAAGCAGCGCTGGAGTGGACTGATACTTGGAACAAAACGCTTCAGAGAACACCCCAGCTAGAAGACGCTCGAAAGTGGAAACGATCGCTGCCTAATAGGAGGCGGTGATGGCAGCAGGTCAGGAGGAGATGATCTCCGTGCCCGCCAGTGCTAAGCCAGGGCCCCAGTGAGCTCCTGGTGCAGGCTGCATAGGTGGTACTGTAACCCTATACTGATCCTGTGTTTTCCTCCCAGAACTAGTATGACCTTTGCAACCAGCAGAGAAAAACCTGACCTGCGTAACTCTATCCTGCCAACGCCAACCGCCCTTGCAGATTAACCTAAGGACTCCCCGATACGCTCTTCCATTTTCCGCACCAGATTTGTCCCGTATATTGTTGAACGGCGGCTACTTTTGATCTCTAGCGTAGATCACCTCTGCACACACAGTTTGCACATCGCATAGTAAAATTCAGAAATTACTTGGAAAGTCTTATTTAGATGAAAGGTACAATATAGACGCAAAGCAATATTGATCTACAATATGACTACGATGGCTGTCTAGAAAACCAAGGTATTACTAAAAATTAGCGGTGCTACAGCTACTGCAGCTTTCAGATACATTTTTATTTGGCGGCATACTTCCAGGTTTCCCAAATTTCAGTCCTATACGTGGTTCTCGGTCCTGAAGTCGAGCGCAAACGAAAAAATCACTTGACCGGAGTTTAAGAGATGAGGGTTACCAGGACTCACTTGATTGACTTAGGTCTGAGTGCATATTGTACTCAACCCGATTTTAGTTTGTAGACGCGCACAGTCTGTACAGCCAGAAAGGGAAAGGCACACAGCATGCTCTACATTAAAAGAACATGAGTAGTCTGACATTTCGTGATCAAAGACAAGAGATTCTCAGTTGAGGCTTGTCTGACACACAGGCACAACGGGGTGTTTCTTAAGTACTTTCTTGTTGCACCCAATTGCGCCCAAGTGTTTTCTACCGTGTAGCTTATAATGGTTGAGTATAAAATATTCATGAACATTATTAAATATTAGTTTGTTTGAATTTATGAAAGTTAAAACACTCAACTGCTATACTGAAGCATGAACTAGGAAAAGTGGTCTCATTTAATACTCTGTAGAGATGGGAGGGAACAGAGGGAAGACGATTATGTTAAAACACCAAAAAAATCAGTGACATTAGCTTCGTGCCCGTTGCAAAGGGAATCACCACCATGCACCCAAGAGGGGGTGAAACCCTGCTCGCTTCAGTCGTGCAAAACATGAAATGGGCTTCAGTGGCAGTGTTGCATGAGAAACCGGTACCTCATTTCTTCACACATAACTTGATTATCAGTCCTCAATCAAACAGCTGTTGGATTTACGCAGCTAAACCCAGCCACCTCCTCTTTGATCAGCTTCTTGCTCAGAGGTAGAGGTAAGAGAGGGGAAAAGTTGTGTGAGGAAGAAGCCTATTTTTAGAAATTAAGAAACACTGGGGAAAGTGTTAGAGTTTGGCAGGGCAAGACATCCGCACCTTTTCACTTCAACCTTCATCTTGATACGGAGGCCTAAACGAAAGTCCTATGGAAGACATCTAAAAAGCAAAAAAGCCAAGAGAAATAGCAATAAAAACCCTGGGGCAGTTACCTTCTTTCCTGAAACACAAAGCAGATCAAACTCCACAAACAGCTACAAGCACAGTTTGCCGAACACTGCCTTCATTAGCTTGCAGAAGTGGTCCTACACAATGAAGGTACCTTGGATGCAGGTAACAAGTGTCTACTGAAGGGTCAAATGAGCCACGGTAAACAAGATACGAAAGACTGATAGGACCTTGTACCATTAGGTGACTCATCTCTGGAGCACTATATCTTGGACGGACTGACATGAATGATCACAACTACTTTTGCTCCTTGCTCTTGTATTATATCAGCAATCTTGAAAATTTTAGAGGAAAGGAGAAGGCATTTCTATAGCCAGAGATGCAGCTGCACAAGTGAAAATAAATTCATTCTCAAAATTCCTCATCTCAGGAGCACAATGCCGTTTTCACGGTGCCCATCACCACCTCACCACCTCCTTTTTTTTTTTTAAATTATTTTTTTAACTAATACCTTCCTGCGGGACAAGTACTTATAACTGTACAAAAATCCTTTTTCCATGGAGAGTGTTTTATCCAGGTGGTCTGGTACTTGCTTCTCCCTGCACGTATGCAACCCTAATCATCAGATTCAGATCTTCCAAGAACTGGAAACCTCATCTCTCCCTTTTTATCCTATTTGGTTTTTCATATGCGCCATTGTAGATTGATTATTCTTTCCAGGTGCGTATAGGCACACTTCGGAAAATTTTTTGAGGAACAGCCTGAGTGGGAATTGTGGGAAAGACTACCGCTCTTATCTGCAGGAAAAAGATGCAAAGATACTGGTTTATCTTTGCTTACCAACCAAAAGGCTATTATTACCTGATATTATTCTAATTTCCCTAAGATGGAAAACTGTTCCTGATTATTACATTTCTTCTAGAACTAAAAGTAGAAACAAAGAGCTGCCCATGAAAGCTCTGTTCGTGGATTATCTCCATGCCTCCCAGGTGTTGATGGCTGGCATGTTATCTAGTGGTAGCTCAAGGAGCCCCTAATAAATGCTCAAATCTTATGGAATCTGTCTGTAAGGAAGCTAGATCACAGACTGATGCCGCTTTAAAAACGAGCTCCCTATTTAATGAATCTGTGGTGGGGCTTAGGAAGCTTTTCTAATGATTGGCAGAAGAATTTCATTCTTCATGGCCTGAAGAGTCCTATTAGCGTGGAGGACAGCTTCAGCTTGTGACTATTTTTTATTTATTTTCTTAGCAGGACACCCACTTCGAGATAAATCTGGATGCCCTTCATGTTCAAGCTGGCTGCCAGGGCACTGTGAAGTGGGAAGGCATGGAAGAGCCATGCCTCATGTCAGCGGTGGCCATCTGCCACTGCCAAGAGAACAGGGAGCATTTGCGAACCAAGCTTTGGAGACAGTGGTGAGTTTTGTTGAGCTGCCCCTGTTGCTGGATACTCCCTTGGATTCTGAAGCGAAGAGGCAATTCAGAAAGGACTGGACCGAGGGAGAAGTTCCCCAGGGTTCCAAGGACTTGTGGTTTCCTGGGCAAAGAAAAAGTCCCAGGCATTCATCTTCCTCTGTATGCTGTCTTCATTGCTGCCTTTTTTTTTTTTTTTTTTTTTTTTAAAAAGCCAAGTAAAATAACACCTCTTCCTTTCAGACCACCACTCAAATTCTCCATGTTCAGCCTCTGGGCATGGCCAGAAAAAAAAACGAACACTGAAATTTACCGAAACAAATCTAAAATTCCCATGAGATCACAACTGTCCTTGCAGTGAGCATCTTTGTCTCTTCGAATGATTAAAAGGATTAGCCTCCTTCCTTGTGTGTTGAATCTACATATTTCTCCATGTATGTCAATTAACACTTTTCTCCAGTTCCCCAGTGTTTCTCTCGTCTTCTGCAACGGTAAAATCAGGTTGAGGTTTTTATTGCACATCCTCCTCTGACCTAAAACTACATGTCGGACCGCAGCGTTCCTCAGTCGCTGTGCCTTGCACGCACACAGGGACAATCCAGTTTCAGAAGAGATTAGCGTGCTGTGAAGAGCGGGCATACCGTCACGGCAGGACCTGAAATTTAAAGGGCTATTGCCAGTTCAGTCAAGGATCTTCAGATTAAGCCTCCAATTAGCAGCCGTAAACATGTGCAGTGCATCGATGTATCAATAAAGGCTGCTTCAGTTGGGAAGGAGGGGGCCGCCCCTGCGCCGCGGAGCCCTGGCGGCGGGCCAGCCAGATGATGGCTTAACGACAGCGCTACGTGCGGAGCGTGAGGCCATCGGCCATCAAACGCAAACTTTACTCCAGAGAACACTCCGCAGAGACGCGGCGGAGGGAAGAGGGGGAAACCCACGCTTGCAGCACACAGACGCTCAAGGCGCTTCTCTGGTCTGGTTCTTACTGGTCTCCCTCCCTCCTCACCCCCCTGCAGGCATGCTTATTTCCCACACTTTAAAAAAAAAAAAAAATACTCTGTTTAATTAAATGTTAGGATTATTTTTGCCTGCTCTTGAAGGTCTCTTTCATCACCCAGAAAACTCTTTCAGTCCCCTCTTCTTCCCCCCAAGAGGCAAATGTGGACGAGCTGCACTAACGAGAAAGCATCGCAAGCAATCAATGCAGATAGAGAAAGCATCCCCTGTAATGAGTCCCGGGGGACACGGTGACAAGCGCCACCCCTGCAGAAAAGCAAATTCGTAAGTAAGTGCAGGCTCATTAAGGAAATCTGTAAGGACCGTCCCTGTATGTTCAGGTTCTCAGTGGGGAATAAAAGGCATGGTAACCAGCACAGACATCCTCTGCGGAATACCCTCATCTGTGTGGCAGAAAGACAATTTCATAGTTCTGTAAATATCCCAGCCTTTCGTTCTTTGTCAGCACTTAAGACCTTTTCAATTCTGCTACTAATCACCCAGAAGATTACACCACTCTCCCCCCCCCCCGGCAACATTTAAAGTACACTACATATTTTGATGCTCTTGCGGGTGCATTAATAAAGGCCAGGAAAGACAGCCACAACACAGGCAAGCTGTGTTTTGCTGGTGTTGGAGCTGCCCAAGCTGGCCAACATCCCTTTGGTACCATCTGTGGGCCCACAGCGAGTGAGCAGCGCTGCCCACGAGACTTTTATTAGCTCACACACTGTACGCAGCATCCCTAACGCCTCCCGTGAGCCTTTCCCTTTGGAGGCTCGTGGGGGGCACCCCGGGCACTCGCAGGTAGAGGAGGTGACAAGCCAACACCTCGAAGCACATGTGTCAAGGGCGACCAAGGGGATAGGGAGGTCCCAGCTGCCCAGCATGGTCCCTCCTTGGGGCCACCGCCCAGGACACCTCTTATCAGCTCACACACTCCCACCACAGTGGAGGCAGAAGCACACCAGGGAGATGGTAGGGTTTTTTTGTCCCCTTTGGTTCAGTGAAAGTCTCTCTGCTGCCAGAGGAGGAGGCAGGGCTCAGCCTAGCATCCTCACACTTGGCAGGTACCCCAAACATGCCTCCTCCCTAAACTGTCGGAGCCCTCTGGACTTCTGAGGCTGCCGAGACATTACTGCACTACATAAACAGAGAGACTAAGGGTTCTCAAGGGTTTGTTATCACAGCAGCAGCACCAAATTAAGGCTAATTGACGAGACCAGTTATCTCCTATGTTAACTTTGGAAGGAAGCAGATGCACTCACCCCCCACCACCCTTCCAGAGGACCTTGCCTAGCTAACAGTACATTTATTCCTGCATAGGGTTTTGTGTATATGAATATTTATGGACAAAACTCATTAAAATTACCTATAATAAATTACCATCAGAAATAATTTCTGCTATGCTTAAACAACACGTGTAGTCTTTACCTCTAAGGCTTTGCCTGCACATAAAGTTGTACTGCTCCGACTACACGTGTACATTACAACGGTACAATCTCTCCAGTGTGGCTGCAATTAAAGGGGATGAATGTGTATACAGTGACACAGCATCTTTCCACACAGGGAGAGAAACAAGTTATTCAGATTGAAAGCAATTTTGTAATAATATAGTTATACACCCGTACTAAGGTTAGGCAATAAAAATGCATGAGTGAAAAAAGAATAAATAAGTGTTGTGGTGCTCGCCCTCCCCACCATCTACTCAGTCGGTACTCGCAGCAGTAAGATGTGCGTGGACAGGATCTGGGCAACTCCGAACAAAGAAAGCGCGTGTAACCACAGACACGGACCCACACAACAAACTGAGCTCCAGCCTTACATCTGCACACCTTAAAGCCATTCACAAAAAGCTCTCAGCTCAGAGAGAAGGAAGCCTGGTCCTAAACCCAGCTGCGGGGCAACGTCAGGCTCCGGATTTGAACGCGGGCTGCTGAATTCCCACTTTTTCCACTGGTCAAGCCTCTCCCACGGATTTATGCTGCCACCACCTGACAGAATAGACCAACCCTACAGGCTGTCTGCCTGGCTTTAACTCACCGGCCAGGGCAGTGGCCCTGCACAGAGACACAGCCATGCCTGAAGGGTTCCCTCCCCACCTTCCCCTCCGGCCCCTGCTGCTCCGTTCCCCTGAAGTCCCCTCTGGAGCCTTACCCAGCCATTCCCACCGCAACAGCCCTTGGGAGGTTTCTCAAGACCCAGTTCTGGACCGGGTCTTAAAGTAACAACGCTTTTCGGCATTTAAGGTAGTTTTTGCAGGAAGCACAGCAACTGCTGCGGAGGGAGGTGGTCTCTCTGGTGTGGGTTCAGGATGTTTCCTGAGGATGCAGAAAGCCTGGAGTGGTCTTTCTGGCTTTGTTCCCTCCTTTTTCCTCTTCCTCTCCAAAACCTTTCCTCCCCGACAGCCAGTGTGACAAGACCAGTGCGACGAGACCAGCGTGTACTCGGAGCCACTGCAGGGGCGGCCGGGGATGAGCCAAGCTGGAGCTTGGCTGGGGGCTGCTCTCCCAGGATCATCCCTGTCCCTCCGGCTCCCCGGGATGGAGATGAGAGATGGTGGCTGCACAGGCACGTCAGGCTGTGGTAAGAAACCCCTCGGTGAGGGGCTGGAGCTGGCTTTGCCGGAGGTGCGGGGCGCAAGTGCATCCCTGCAGTGGGAAACGCAGAGGGGGAAGGCAGTACAGATGCGTGGTGGCAAGTCAGAGCTATAGGGGTATATATACATATTGAGGTGTGGGGGTGAAGTAGGTACTATGTCTGCCCATGGCTGTGGTCACCATTGGCACAACCAGTGCCTTTCCTAACTGCAGCCAAGACACTGTACTAACGCAGCTCATAATTAGCAGCAACAGCTTCTATGGATGGTGAGCAGCAAAACGGGCTTTTAACCGAGTGCCTGCAAAAGACAAAAGTAAACTAAGAACGAAAAATAATTGTACTTGTTTCAGTTGCAGACATCTTAGATAAGTGTAAACAAAGAAACAAACAAACAAAAAACCCCAAGTCAACTACATTTTCATCCTTGCTAAGAAATCTCCACCCTGAGCGTCAGACTGGTATTGAGCCTTCAGGTGACCAGTTAGACATCAAGTTATGCACCGAAAAATATAACGGTAAAATGCACAACCTTGACACTTCAGCCTTTGACTACCATCAAATGCTGAATTACAGTAAATTTGGCAACGAGGACCAGCATTCGCAAATCCTCTCATTGCTCCTCCGTGAAGAGGAAGTCTGTAAAAGAGTTAACCAGGCAGTGACCCTTCCTGTTGGCCTCCTTCAGAGACACCACGCACATGCTCTGCAGTCAACAGAAGACAGAGGGCAAATTAATTTAGGGAAGTGGAAACATTGGCGACTACTGTAAAGAATAGAGTTATTGATACATCCCGGGAGACTCTGTTCTGTTTGCGCACATCTAGTCATATGCCATGGTTTATATGCCTTAACAGCAGGACATTTTACAACATTTACAGTGAAGCTTCTCCTTTTCCAACTTCTCACACCACTTCTACCAGATTCCCTATGGAAAATCAGAAGGGGAAGGTACAGTTACACATATAGTCTTCAGCAGCAAGCACAACACCCTAAGACAATCTAGGAACAGCAAAGTCGATGACTAATTGACACCCTCCCCCCCCTTTTTTTTTTCTTTAATATCTCCTCTCCCAAATTCCCCTGGTTCTGCTTCCCCCACTTCCCCCCCTCCATGGTCCAGCGAGGGACTGTGTGCAAGAGACTTTCATCATTCCCTGGAGCCTACGGGTAGTTGGGATGCTCCATGCTGGCATGCAGCACCTCGGAGCCCGCTGTCCAACAGTGCCTCGCACCCTAGGGTGGCATTTCCCAGCCTGCACTGACTAGCACCCATCTTCCTGTATGCATTACTGGAATAGCTGCTACCCTTAATGGTGTAGGATAGGTTTGCCTCAAGACGCTCAATTCCAAAGGTCAGATAAAAATCCTAACTGATATCTGTAACTTCCATCAAGTCAGGCTCCTTGCTCCGTCCCCAAGACACCATGTAAAAGATGACCCATATTTCAAATCTAACACAAAATGTACGCAGAGACCAGGGATGGCACAAGAAATCACTGCAACTTTTCCTGAAGTTTTCTAAACATATGCTAGTATAGCCTAAGCCAAGCACCAGCACCAAAGGATGTGCTTCAGTCCCATTGATTTGAAAGAACCTTTTAAAAAAATACTTAAGTGAATTGCTGAACTGGGGCCAAAACTTTAAAGACATTTGCCTTATCAATTCGTATAAAAGATTACAGTGCAAGAAGACATAAGCAATGATTAATTATTATGACTTACAGACAAGAAAAATGCAAACATATTTCTTGTTTGGATTTCCAGGTCCAAAAAGAAAGCACAGAAAAGAGTCTGTTGCGACCAAAGGATACGTATGAACTATATATATATATGAGACTCAAAATGGTTAGTTTTTTGCTGCAAAGAAGGTTGCAATTCCCTGATGTTTGGCAAAAGACACGGCCACCCTGCCATTTCCAGCTGACAAAGCTTTGGACAAACTGTTTCCAGTCTGTGCAGAGTGTGATATGCCGTACTACTGCAATTTATACTATTCATTTTAAACTGGGTGGCTGGTGGCATGAACATTTTAGTAAGCCTCCATGGAACCATTACCGTCAGCAAAATCTCTTGCATTACTTTATTTGTGAAAAATCAGAGCAACAAGTAGCTCATTTAATCAACTGCTTTCTATTAAGTGCTTTGCATGGTGGCACTAAGTTTCTTTGTCTACTAATCTTATCAAAACACAATGACAAGAGAAAAATTACCGGAGGGAAAAGATCCTTTCTGTCACCGAGAGACAGTAGACGCCTATGTGTGAGTGCCTGATGGAGGGGAAGTGGGGCTTACAGGTCTCTCCAAATCACTCACAGGAACGGTCAGGAGTGGTGTGCTGATGGGATGACGTGCTTGTGAATAGTTTAAACAGTAGGAGATAGTCTGCTTGGCACGAGCCTCCTTCATCCATTTTCTTCCTCCACCTCACTGCCTGAACAGCTAGAGAGGCGACTTTCTTGCTTTGCTGACCAACTCCCTGCCATCTCTTTTCAAAGCGGTAAAAGGTCTAAACCAATGTTACGCATCAATCAAAATCTTTCGTCAAGCCCCACCACGTTCTGTGCCAATGCATTAGTTATTCCCCATGGAGCCCACCACAGGGGCCATCAGCTGCCCTAGGCACAGGTACCAGAAGCAGTTCCCAAACCACCTCGACCCAATAGCTCCTCTACTAATCCAATAAAACCTTTTCACAGAAGCTTAGGGAGCCTTGTGTTGCTGGCAGCTTTCTAACAATGCTGCTCCAGTCTTCAGCTTTATGACAGAAGGATTACAGTCACGATAAATCCAACCCAGGGCTTCAAATTCCCTCGAGCTGGTATGCACACATCTTCCTGCTCCATAAATCTAAGACCGGCAACACTTACTCTCGCAGGCTTCCTTTCCTGACTCTCATTCTCACAAGTCATCCACGGCAAAATCAATGAGCACTATGTGGCCTGCTGGTGCCAAAGGACCACTTGCCCCTGACCTATTACACAACAGGAAAAGGCAATCCAATTGAAACAGGAGCAGGAGAAAACTTTTCAAAAAGTGAATAACTCAAAAAAAAAAAAAAAAAAAAAAAAAGAGAAGTACTTTGACTTTGCAAGAGTCATCTTGAAACATTTGATAAAAGTATTGATTTCTTCCAAGTGTGTCCAGCCTGTTCAGCAAACATCAAGATTTCATCTGATTAAAAATGCGTTCATGTTTGGGTCACTGTGGTTTTATCTTCTCCCTCTATCCCACCACTTCCACATATGGGAAGGAATTGCTGAGGGAGTACAGACACGGTTGAACGTCCCCACCACCACAAGGAAAAAAAAAAAAAAAATTAAGGCAAAAAAATCTGTGCAGCACAGCAGAGAGGAGGGAGAAGACACTTCCACATACTAAATCCAGCAAATTGCCCAGGAAGCAACACACAGGGTAAGGCTGTATTACACTGAGCCACCGTCCAGATAAGTTTGGAAGTCAAAGAAAGAAGAGTTTACTGTGAAATCAGATAAAGACACTGGGATTAACACAGACAGCTGGAATCCTTAATGCAAAGAAACAAGTTCATTCTTACTGTGTACCTGCTGCCCTGCATCAGTGTTATAAGCATCAACGCATCTCCACTTAAACATATACTGTTATTAGCAGTGAGCTGTAATGAACTGAATTATTCATGAATAATTACCTTGGGAAAAGGCTGTGTACAAATATTAATAGCAAGGACCAGCTCCCCTCCCTCCCAAAACGCCAGCTCAGCGGGAGGGGGCACTGAACTCTGAATCTTGCCGTTTTCCCCAGTGGCTGTCCCAGGGATACTGTGCCTTGCAACGCCGTACACACCCCCACCAGTCCAAAGGACAAATGCTGCCCGAACCCAGAGGCATTAATGCCACCTGTATTACAGTGTCCTTCCCCACACAGCCGTGGAAGGTTTACACTGACATTTAATGAGCAATGAGCCCTCACACAAAAACAAACGGAGAGGCACATATTTACTTAGGGCTTGCAAGTACTAGGGATATTGGCAGGCACACCAGTAGGGCTACCACTGCAAGTCTCCGGCTTTAAGAGCTGACGTAGCGGTGCTGGGAAGGACTGGAACCAGAGCAGTCATGGCAGTGGGTAAGAAGGTACTGAGGAAAACGCACTACCACCGCGGGACAGATTGTGGAAAACTTCACCGCTTTGCCACCATTGTGTAACTCCAGAAAGTCGTGAAGCACTGCTTGACTGCAAAACTACAGACAATATCAAAAAAGTCAAGTAACTTGTCCTGATGCCACAAAGGTGTGCACAAACTCAGGATAAACAGACCACTCTGCTCTCCACGTTGCCTGAGAGCTCAGAGTTATTTCCCTTCTCTTACAGGATTAGCCGCCTTCTGCCTTCCTCTGCGCCTACGACTGTGAAGCACAGGGACAGGCTCCTAATGCGGTGTAAGGAAGGTCACTGGGTGGTTACAGACTTCTCCACAAGAGAGAGAAAGGAGGACCAACAGCAACCACCTGGCTGCCAAAGGCTCTGGCGTAACACACGCTGAAAACGGCTCATTTTTTCCACTGCCTACCACGGAGTAGGTCTACCAGCGCACTACAGTCAGGTTCTTAAGAGCGATGATAAGTAACAAGTACCAAATTCAAGCTGCTTGTAACTTCAGCACCCAAGTATGAGCTCAAACACCATTCCGTAGAGGCTACCCATGCTTCTGAACCCACTTACAGATATGTGCATGCCTCTCTATAAAATACTGACCCGCTTCTCCAATACCCTGTCCCTGCTGAGTGAAGAAGCGATCTGAAAGATCCTCCGAGTGCCTCTTTCAGAGAAATATCTTTTGAAAGTTTCAAAAAGTCATTGCGAATAATTTGATGAAGAACAAAACCAAGAGCTAATATGCTCAGGTTTATACTCATTTAATGCTCTGATTGTCAAGTAAAAATTATACATTCCTGTGTATAATTAACTAGGCTAACTAATCTCGCTTGACAAACACAGATATAAACATCAGCTCTGACACCGAGCCAAAGCAACCACTCTAGGATCTGTGCCAATGCTGAATTCCTCGGTCTGATATCATAAAACGACTTGTCTGTTGTATTTACAGTTCCAGTGGCTCTGGACTCTGCCGGCAGCTGGCCAGAAGAACAGATTTGAACTTACCCATTATGCCAGAACATGTGCATTTGATTAGAAGAAAGGGAAATTATGCATATTTCTTCTGGATGGTGGTATTCATCAGACCTCCCATTGTAGACTAATTGCAAGGCGTGCTGCTACGCAAGTATCAAAAATCCTTGGTGATACATAATAAACCAGTATATTCCTACAGGCATTACTGCTCTTCAGTACTGCTCTATAGCCAGTTTGCTGTTACCCTGCTCCCTACACCTGCACCTCAAATCAGAAAATGCAGCATTTCACTCTGTTTTAATTGCAAAGGATAGAATTCGAATGCTGTGGAACAGAACTTTTCTTTCCTCATACACAAATGCAAAAATATCTCACTTCATTACCCGAGTTATGAGGGACTTGATAAAACCGCTCAACCCAAGCCTGTGACATTTCATTTATTTCTTCAGTCCTCAGGAACAGAAATCTTGGTAACAACCTGCTAGACAGACCACGTTTCAAAACCAACTTAAGAACAGCCCATCGCGTGGTAGGCAGCAGGACCCGCTCTGGTTTTCAGGACCCGCTTCTCCTGTGACAGCCCGAGAGGGCTCATCAGGGTGGGGTGAGCAGGGGGAGGTGTCGTGGCTACAAATGGAGGATGCAGAAAACATCCTATAGGAAAGTGAAAGGCTCACATATACCTTTTGAAGCAAGTTTTCAAGAGGCTTCACATCCCACAGGGACTTCTAAATTAATTAATCTCATATTGAAAACAAATGTGTTTAAACTTCAGGCCATATACTTGACACTGAATGTGAGCAGTTGGGTTCTGAGCTAAAAACATCAGTTATGGGCTCCCTTCAACACAGGTGAGCTCTTCGGATTATGACTTCTTGCCTTATTTTCTAACCAGGGGGGCTCACTGGTGTCCAGCAGGCGCAAGATGAGCTCAAGGTCCCCAAAGGCAACTCTGACGTGGATTTCAACCCATGACGGCACGTAAGAGGGTACCAGTGACTCGCAGCAGGACACGCTGCTGTCAGGACCGGGGTGCAGAGTCCATGCAGAGCGCAGCCACACCAGTTCAAAGTACCTTCCACCCCTCGCCCGTGAGCACCAACGCAGCCCGCTGGCAGCACGGCAAGCGCTGACGCAGCCGAGGTGGCACAGGGCAGCAGGCGCTGACGGCATCGCTCTGGGACCCTGCCAGACCACGGGGAGAGCTGCCCTGCTCCAGCAGGGGCAAAACGGGGAAGGGGGCAATAGCCACAGCCTCTCCGCAGCAGATGAGCTGCCCAGGCAACCCACTGCGAACGAACGCTGCTTTCACCTTTCCGCGCGCCGGCCAGCCCACCCGGTTCCTGCCAGCCCCCGTCCCCTGCCTCCCCGCGGGAAGGACTTCCAGGGCCCACGGCTCCCCAGGCTCTGCAGCATCTGAAGCTGCCAAAGGGACGGATATGCCAAACTCTGCAGCACCTGGCACATCTGCAGCTTCTAACTTTAAAAAAATAAAAATAAAAATAAATCCTTTCTCATGTCTTGAAAGAGAAATTTCTCAAATGGCTTCTCTTCTGGAGTATTTTCCTGCCTTATTTTGGGGAGGTTTTTTAATGTTGCCGCTTTGATTTATTTATTTATAATACAGGGATTACTTTTCTACAAGGCAGACATTTCACCACCTACAGAGTTTTGTAATTGCCTCCCCGGAAAATTTTACAGTACACGGCAGGGCCCTGTGCCACCTCTGCACCCGAGCAATATTCATTTGCAAGTAGGCTCAAACCTTTTACAGACCACACCATCTCCACCATCCCCTCAAGCCCCCAAAAACCTCAATTATCCCATTGGGACCTGAGGAGTCAGAAGCTGCAGCACATCACCCTCTGCCCCGTGGTCCCCGGAGCACCACCTGACCTGGGGGCACTCCAGGTGACTGGCCACGGAGACCAAGCTGTGGCCTCGCTTCCCAGCCCAAACGACCCAGTCGGCTTTTCTCCACCAAGCGTCAAAGCTTCAGCACAGTAGAGACAGGTCCTCAAAACCAAAGTGACCTCTGTCCTCAGGGCAGAGTGTCCCTCTGCACAAGGATGTGAATCTTCTCACACCAAAGAGAGGACTTAACCTGGGTCAGTGATGCCTCGGTGAGATCCTTAGCTGTTTACCTCCTTCAAAAGGGGAATCGTGGCTTTATTTTACTAGGAAATGGAAACTGTAGTTGAAGAGAACGCAGAAGCCAACAAGCGGTACATCGGGTCTGTCAACAGAAGAGACCTTTAGAAGAATGTTATCAGGTTATTTTGATCATTTAACCATGTCAGCTAATATTTTAAAATATGACTTATTCTAAAGATAGATTTGGATCACTGGTCTGCAAAGATGAAAGGTTACATTTCATTATCAGCCCTCAAATGTCAACCAACAGCTCTTAAGAGTACCCAGTACCCTTGTAAAATTTTACTTCCATCTGTTCTCTTTGAAGCAGTCTTAACTTTTTTGTAATGCTGTTGGAAGTCATTTGGAAATGGCAAAATCCTGACTCGTTTCTCTCACGTAGCTACAAGGAAAGCTTTATTTATTGGACAAGTCATTCTTGTCTTCTTATGTTTGTGTAGCTACATGAAGCACATCACACTAAGCAGACAGTAAGCTGACAGAAGTTCATTTACTAAGCAAATCTCTCCCTCTCTTCCAACATTTAGGCTGAAGATTAAAGTCATACTATTGTTTTAAAAGCATAAACCTCTAAAGAATCACGAGGCTGATAATGCACAGATTCATTTCCGTGACAAGAGGAGTTACCATGTAGCCAAAGGCTTATAATTTCAACAAATTGTTCTGGACTCTTAGCCCCATCTAATACCTATATTCCAAAACAAATTATAATAGCACGCATCCAGCTAAGACATTCTGGTCCAGTTGCTCAGACTCATCCCATGCCCCTCCAAATGTTAAGACATGGAAGTTTTCTAGGCAACCGTTTATATGTAAACGGTTAAATTTGGGATTTTTGTGTATGCATTCACAAAATTTTAGAAGACAAGCAAAACGTGCAGCTTTAATGGTGGAAGAGAAACGTCTATAGGTGACGTGGGAACCTGCATGCACTGTAGTAGTCAGTTGGTTAGTCACAGGAATAATCTTCCTGCTGAAGGCGTCCCACATCTCAGTTACAGATGGCAGCTGCTATTCCAGGGCCTCACATATCCATGGTACTTATTATAATAATATGGGGATTGGTTACTATTAATTTCTGATGGAAATTCCTCTGCATTTAGTTCTACAAACAACATTTGAGTCTCTTTCAGTCCTGGACTGTTGTGTAAGCACTTCCATGAGCTGTTTGGAGTCTGACACTTTCCACACTAAAGCGCAAGGGCCAAGAGTCTCTCTTTATAGCAAGTAACTTGGTACCTGTTTATAAAACAAGTTCTGTCCTGTTATTACTATTTGTACAAAAACAACTGCAAGAACACCAAAACTCAGTTTTTAAATCATCTCTACAACCCCAAGGTCACTCCCCAAAAGACCCTCCTCCCCAGCTGGTGACAACAGCCACCAAGCATCCAGTTGACTCTTTCTCCAAATATTTTGTACAAATGCTGGACCACCTCCTTTCACTCCAGTCCGACTTTAACATAAGCCCCCACGTTTTTCCCCCTACAGGTGGCCAGCAATGCACTTCCAGCAGTAATCAGGCAAACAGAAGTCACCCAGAGAAAGAATAGGATGACCTTAAAGGCATGCCAAAGCAGAATGGTTATTTATACCTCCTAACACTGGACTCCCACCAGGTCTACTCTCATTTTAAACCAAATCTACCCAAGCTTTAACTGAACTACTGATCATCAGTTTAGTTGAGCTAAGCACAGGAGCAATGTTTCAACCTTTTATTATTCCCACCACTGTGTGGAAGTGTGCAGGGGGGTTCGCACACACAGGTTTTAAAGTGTTCTCAAGCAACTGGTAAACATCACCATACTGCTTTGTCTTCTATGAGAAAAAAAAAAAATCTCAGCACCATTCACACGTCCCCTTAGTTCAGTGCAAGTTAGGACCAAACGAAATGCCTAACTTTTCGCTTTTGTAATTTTTTTTTAAAAAGTTTCATCGTTTCTATTTATGGCATATCTCTAAAGGATGTGGATGTTTTGAAAATGCGCTATGTATTATAGAATTCAAGTCAGAAATAAAGAAATGGAGATGTTTTCAGCGTGCAGGACAGTGAAGCAAACTTCGTTCCAAGCCAGTCCGCTTTGCCACAGCAAAACAGACAAGGAAAGAAAAGACAAGTCATCCTAAACCGAAGTAATGACATCGCAAGTGCTAATAAACTTCATTGGGAAAGAAACCTACAACACAACCGTCCTCTCCATTTCTGAGGAAGAAAGTCTAGATTAAAAAAAAAAATAACTCTCCCCTTCAAAAAAAAAAAAAAAAGTTTGCTGTGCTCAAACTGAGCATCCCTTACTTTGTGCCACACATACCCAACGCAATAACGAAAACCTCTTCAGGTGCCGGACGCTGCCATGAGTTAGACCATCGAAACTACTTTGAATAACATTATCACATGGGCGCCAACAGCCAAATAATCGGCTCCGAGCCGCGTACGTGCGCGGGGAGGGAGTAAGGAGCTTTTCCCTCCACCTGAAACAATCCTCTCCAAAGGAAAGTCACGGTCAAGGCTAGGTGGTTATTTTGGCGGGGTTGGCGGTCCCCGCTCCCGGCAGCTAGGGCGGGCAGCGGCCAGCCGCGGGGGGCTGCCGGCCCCCGGCCCCACCGCCGGGAAGCGGGGTGCCGCCTGCAGCCCCCCACCCGCCCCCGATCGACTGCGAAGCGATCCCCGGTGGCACCCGGGGGTACCACGCAAGAGCCCGGCCGGGGTCCCGCACCCGAGGAGCCCGGCGAGGACCCAGCACGGGGCACGTCGGTGAACCGCCCCGGAGCGCTGCCGGCACCGGCGGGACGAGGGACCCGCAGCGGGCAGCCCCGTTGGCCGCGGTTTACAGCAAGACCTCCGCAGCCGCCCGCCGGCGGCAAGGGCTGGCCAGCGGTTGCCCGCCGCGGGCGTCCCCTGGGCAGCCGGCGGCGCCTCCGCCACCCGGAGCCGTCCTGCGGGGACAGCCCAGCGGGGCTCGCCTGCGCCACAGGCACCCGCGGAGAGCGAGGACGGGACACGGGCGGGGTGGGGGGAGCCCGTGGAAACTTTCCGCCGGGTCCCAGCGGCAGCTGCGAGGCGGGTCGGTCCGGGCGGGAGCCGGTGGTGTGGGGCGGGCGGGCCGGGACGCCGCGACCCCTTACCTTGGATCGCTCTTTCACGTAGTACTTGCCGAGCCGGCTCCCGCAGTACATCACCAGCCGGTCTATCAGCGTGAGGAGGAAGTTGATGGCCTCGCAGCCCTCCTCCGTGCCCCCGATCCACTTGATCTGGTCGCCGCGGAGGTGCCGCTTGGCGACGCCGCGGCTGGGGCCGGCCAGCTGCCCGTCGGCCAGCTCCCCGTCGCGGTGCATCCTCTTCACCCGCTCCAGCACGCAGTCCCCCACCACTTCCCCCAGGAAGTTGTCCAGGTAGCAGAAGCCGATGTCGTGCAAGCAGGGCACGACGTATTCCAGGGCGATTCTCTCCAGGTCGAGCCTCATGATGTGCCCCAGCGGCATGGCGCTGCGGGGACGGGCGCGCCGCTGCCCTGCCCGGCCCCCGCGTCAGGAGGCGATGCCGGCCGGGCCGCCGCCGGCTCCAGGCCGAGCCGGGCAAGGGCTCCGCCGCCGTGCGGGGCCAGGCGAGGCGAGGCAAGGCAAAACTTTCGCCGCGGCGGGCTGGGCTGGGCTGGGCTGGGATGCGCTCCGCGGCGGTGCTGCCGGACCCCCGCACTGCTGCCGCTGCCGCCCGAGCAGTGTGCGGGGACCCCCCCGGGGGGCCGTGTGAGAAATGCGCCCGGCAACCCCCGCGCGATTTACGGGCCGAGGCGGCAGATGGCCCCGCGCTGATTAACACGCCGGCTACGTGCGGGATGTGTGTGCTCGCCCCGCCGCCCGCTCGCGCGGCGCCGCCGCACGTGGGAGGAGCCCGCTCGCCCGCCGCGACACGGCGCGGCGCGTCTGGCCCCGCCCACTCCCCGCCCCTCCACCGACCCGGCAGCCAATCGGCCGTCGCGGGGCGTGGCCAGCCCCGCGGGGAACAAGCGGCGGGGGCTTCCACACGTGCGCCCGGGGGGCGGGGCCTGCCGGCTCGCCAGCCCCACCCCCTCTGGGGAGTGGGCGTGGCCAGCGCCATTGAGGAATTCTCCCCTCGCATGTCGGCGGCGCTGCCCCCCCCCCGCCCCCTCTCGCCCCGCCGCCGGACCGGGGGTACCGGCACCCCGCCTCGCCCTGCTCCGCTGGTGCGGGGGTCTTGGGCCGGTCCAAGTGAGGTTTGGAAATGCCCCCACCACCACTACCACCCCCCGCTCCGGGGCTTTCTTCTCTTTCATCCGCCTCCCGCGGCGGCAGTTTCAGCACCAGAGGGAAGTGTTTCATTGGGCGGCGGGTACGGCTCTGCTGGGCGAGGAGCGCACTACTGTTTAAAAAGTTTTATATAGTAAAATAGTACTTCTCTTGGTTATTTACCCCAAAAGGGCCCGCCGGGTTGTTGGGCTCTGCTGGAGGGAAACGCCTCCCGGACTGTCAGCGACTTCGTGCGACGCCGGGACAGCCTGAGTGACAAACCAGCTCCGTTCCCCGCTCCCGAACGAAAACGCGCCTTTCCCCGGCGTTAACTTTTTCGGTACCCGCACCGGCTGGCCACGAAACACCACCCCGCTTGTCGCTCCTCGGTCTGTCCCCGACGGGACAGATCGCATTCCATTAAAGGTGCCTCATAAGTAAATAACTACCCCGCTCCGCTCACAACACGCAACATGCCCGCGATTTGCTAAACAAACAAACAAACAAAGCCTCCACAGAAACCAAAACTGAAGCAAAGACGCATCACGGAGGGACGCCGGCTGCGGCCGGGCCGGGCTGGGAACCCGGCGGGACGAGGCGGTCGGTGACGAGCTCGGTGCCACTGAAGTTACCGACATCACGCCCCGCTCTAATTTTGCCACCCCGCAGCCGCCCGCGTGACGCGGGCATCCATCCTGCACGGCGCCCACCCGTGCTCTCCCGCCGCGCCCCCGTCGTCGTCCCCCCGGCAGCACCTCCACCGCTCCCGCCGGCGGGCTCCGCCGCAGGACGCGGGGCGCGTGCGTCCGTGGGGGGACACCCACACACGGGGGACGTGCCCCGCGGGAGGCCGCCACGCACCGGCGGAGCCCCGCGCGTGGAGCCGGCGGCGCGCAGCGGGCGCGGGGTTGCGCGGAGCCTGGGCCGGCCGTGCGGCGAGTCCCGCGGTGAGGCGCGGCCGCAGGTCACGCCACGGGAGGTACAGCTGGAACCCGGCACGTTTCACACCCAAAATCCACGCTGGCTGTTCCCTTCCCCTGCCGGGATTACAAGCAGCCCGTGTCGCTGCTGCGGCCGCTCGAGCTGCAGACTCCAGGTCCCGACACACGCAGGAGCGGGTCACGTCTCCCACGTTTGTTGTCCTCGGATCCAGCGGTATCTTACCCTCCAGCGCACAGCACTACGCACAGGTCCCCTCCGCTGGAGTTATTGCCTGACGGCTCTGCCGAGAGCCAAGCAGCACTTCTGCATCAGATAAATTCCTGTGCGGTCAGATACGGATTGTCAAAGGACTTTCTTTGATTTAGGTACGCACTTCACATTAAAGTGTGGTTGTAATTAATAAGATACAGTTCTGAATCTTATTAATCCCTTAATGCTTATCTGAAAAAGCAGTCAGGCATGGTAAGGTAAGAGCAGCTATAATAATCAGCAAGATTAACTCAACTGCAAAATGTCAACGTTATGAAGTTTGGACACATTAGGACACATTATTGCTGCATTGTTGTACTGTTCACACCTCACACTTTTTTTTGTCACGTAAAAGCCATCGTGTGCCAAAATCCTTTGATTTTTCTTGTTTTCTCCCCCCCTTCTTTCTTGTTTACGTGCACATGTGTGCACATGTGGTCCTGTGCCAGGATCAAGTAGCTGTAGACCCTGAACATGCAGCCTTTTTATCAAGCATAATGCTGCCGCTTTGACAAGTCGAGGGCTGAGAGGGATATCTTCTGGCTGTAGCCGGAGTTGGTCGTTACAGCTTTATATTGCTCCTTTTGAGAGTTTGAAATTATGAGTTAGGTAAATCTGCATCAGAAACAGCCGCCTCAGAGAATCAGAGATGTGTCATAGAACGCTGAGTCCACAGCCCCACTTGCAGAGTGACGTTCACAGAGTTGTAAATACTTTTATTCCACAAGCATTGAAAAGTCATGTCTTCCTCAGGAGGGCATCTGCTGCCCTTTGTTGGCAAATCAGGTTTTCTGGCGGACAGTGTGCTTGTTCTCTTGGAGCATGATGAGATTTTCACATCTAGCATTTGCAGTAGCAGTCAGATGCTTTAATTTTCCATGTGAAGATAAAACACCAGGAGAAACAAGCCCCAAGAGTAGCAATTTTATTTATTTTTATGTAGTGCTATTTTATTTCATTTGTTTGCCTCTGGCTTTTGTGGGAAGCGTGATGATGATGAAAGTGTGTGATAGCGATTGTGATTGTTTAGGTTAGAAACTCTTTCCCCATGCATACAGGTTGCACCCAGCAATGGTCTCCATATCATTATAGTGGAACAAGTTTGTAACCGAAGCAATCACAGTCTCTATCACACACCTTCATCATCACCAAGGAATGGCAAATACCTGCCTAACCCACAGGCACTCTGCACGAGCCCCCTCATTCCCCTTACGGGTACCAAAGCCGAGCGGAGAGATGCTGGGCTGCAATTGCAGTAACTCCCAAGCTAAGCCATGAACTTGCAGACACAAGAGGCAAAGTAGTCCTCAATGTACACTATCCTGCACAAGGACCACCGAGAGGAAGAGAAGAGCCAGAGCAGGACCAGACATTGAACCTTCCCAAGTGCTTCTCGTGACCACTCCACTGCTCTCCAAACAAAGCTATGGTGGCACGGACAATGTAACAGCGTTGCACAGGTCACGGATAAAGGCATGAAGGTGTGAAATAAGGCAACTCACAATGTCACCTGCACCTTTGGACACGCACAAAGTTTGTTTACAGTGCTGTGTATCACAGGCATGAAAGGCGTCACCACATTTTAATTAAAAATCCTGCATCATTCAATTACATATGAGCTATCCTTCTGCCATGTAAAGCTCTGTGTATCCTTACACTGTAGAAACTTTTATTTTCCCTTCTAAAATTTACTCTGTATTTTCTTATTTTCCATTCTAGAATTTCATTTTCAAAACTTTTAAGTCCTGCCTATCTGTTGCTTACACCTGCCTCCATCGTACACATTAATAGAGTCCAGTAGACTAAAACAGGACATTATTGTGCTGGCAGAGTGATTTTAAGGAGATTTGGCTTAGAGGATGGGAATAATTGGTAAGTGTCAGTAAAGCCTGGATATCTTGTTACACACTTATGCATTTTTTTGACAGCAGAGCTTACAGATGAACAGCTTCACACTTTTTTAGAGCAGAGAGTTTTAAACATTTTGAGTCTTGTTTTCAGATTCTTCCTTTCACAAAGCCAGACCCCTACAGTGCCAAGAGCTGAACTGCAAAGGCCCCAGCGAGAGAAAGGGAAGAGGGGAAAAGGATTCTTTATGTCAGTGAGAAACAAAAAATAGTATTTTTAATATCTCACAATGTGATTTGTAGAACTGATGTCTCACGACCTAGTTAGTTAGACACTAATTGAAGCCCTGCCTACAGAAGGAAGTTTCTGATGGTGTTGGTGTGGTTATACAGCCCCTCTCGCCGAGGGGCTGACAGTGTTTCTACGGGGGTGACACACCAACGCTAGCACACCTTGCTATGACTGCTCAAGAGGTCACTACCCCCACCTGCCCGTCCCACCCCTCTGCTGGAGGTTTCGACCTCTCCTCCACAGGGTTGACAGAGAGGAACGTGTGTTTTTGCCTCAGCCACTTCAAAAGTGCAAAGTCCAGAGCCTTAGACCCCCCTTGGCTGGGGGCTCGGTTTTACACAGAAGCAGCTGAGGCACCAGTACTTACGCCGTTCCCCTGCCGGCTGTCCAGGCAGCAACTCCTGGCAGAGCAGCCATATTTTGGTGTGGTGTCTCCTCCGACTACAACAGCGAGACTTGTCGGAGCTCCTTTGTCAGCACCCTTAATATTATGTCATACTGAAAGCAGGTGTGAGGGCAAAGGTATGTGTCATGGCTTGAGCTGATCTAGCAACTTGCTCAACGCCTTTTCCCCCACACCCCCTTTTGCACTTGCTTTGGCACACTTTGGACTCCTCCACGGCCAATCCCATTTGCTAAGGTGGCAGAAAAGAAACCTGGAACAAAACATTAAAGAAAGAGTCATTGTCTACCGGGTCAGTGAGTTGAATTGTCTTGGGTCAAGTCCCATGAGACCCGCTGGAAGGATGGGAACCATCGGGACTGACCCCTTTGGGCAGGGCTGAAGATTCGGTAGCTCGGCCCTCGCTGGTACCTTTCCTTCCTTGTCGGTCAGCTGGCCTGCACGAGGGTTCAGAGTTAGTTAACGCGTGATAAAACTTCAGGGTCGCCTTTGACTCAAGATTGCCTTGTTTGCAGTAGGCTGTTAACACGTGTCAACTGATGCATGGGTATCTTCCGAATCCTGGTCTTGGGAAAAAAACAACACTTTAAATGTTGTTAGCGCCAGGGGAGGTCAGCTAGCATCAGCGACAACCGAGTGTTTTCTCAAAGTTTTTCTAAAGCTTTCTAGTGTAAAAACAGCCCTTTGGGGACCGAGATTCCCAGCTTCCTGATGGGATTAAGTGCCCCTGTCTTGTTCCAGCAGTTCCCAAGATATGCGGAACCTTAAACCCGCCTCTCCCGCATCTCTTGTGGAGGAATGGATGTTTGTGGCATGCTGTCAGCTGTCTGAAGAGCCACGGGGTGTTCAAAACTGTCCTGCAGGGAGTTAGCAAGTGAGCAGAAGGCAAGTGGAGCAAAGTACCACAGTAAATGCAATTAATGCACAGTCTGACAATACAGCACTTGGCGGTTAATTTTATGGCTATCAACTATCATACTATCAAGAACTTGGAAGTAAATATGGCTATGAGGAAAAAAGGCAACTATTGAGACTTTCATTATGTAAACAAAGTTCAACGTGGTAAGTAAATAGCGCAAACAAGGGAAAGCAGTAAACTTTGCTAGCATAATATTTTTGTAAAACAAAGATTCAATGATTTCTAAATTGTTCACATCTTTTTAGGAATCTGACTGTACAGACATTCACATATATATATTTCCATTTTTTAAAGAGGTTTTTCTTACCTTTTTAATACGGAGTGATAAGTTAAGAACTACATCTAGGGCAAGTACCTACATTTGAAATTAAATAGAAAATTACCATAAGTAACATTATGATTGCCTTAAAACTGATTTCCTTTTTAAATAGATATTCCTCCTCAGAAACCATATCCTTTGCTACCAAGTATACCTCAGTGTTTCTGGGATTAAACAGTAAATCCTGACAACAGAGAAATAAGTCTGTCCCAAATGGTACATTGTAACAAAATAGAGAATTTGTTTGGGAAAGCCATAACCCACTGATCAGAAGACTGGAGCCATAGCTGTTAGCTGCACTGCAAAGGATTTCAAGTCAGAGAGCCCTCAGAAACATAAATTTTGACAGATCAGAAGTCAAAGTTCTCAACATTAAAGAGATTTCTACTGAAAGGACCAGGCTTTGAAATCTTTCCTATGTCTTTTCTTTCTCAAAGACATTAAATGGTCACTTAATATCAATATAAGTGAAGAAGAAAAAGAAAGCCAGAAATAAAGTGTTTAAAATATCTTCCCTGCTGGTTTGCAGTTGTTGATTTTTCACATTTCTCGTTCTCCCACAGCTTCCAAGGAAAACAAGAAATAAGTGTATGATGTAAACAAAAGCCCCTTTTCTCAAAAAAAAAAAAAAAAAAAAGGATCTTTGGTGATAGACAATTTTAGGGATCAGACATTCCACTTTTCAAGTTCTATTAGTCAATGAACGAGCAGTAGTTTATTATCCGGCTTTTATAAGTAAAGCCTCCACTGTGCAATTGTCAGTACAGGCAAAGTTAATTTCTGGGAAACCTCTAGCTGGCAATGAAAATTACAGTTGGCTTTCAGCAGTTATTGTCCTGCTGAAATACCAGTAAGATAGAAGAGTTGTCTGGGTTGGTTTATTCTTGGGTTTTTGCTTTGTAGTTTTTTGTTTGTTTGTTTGGTTTTTTAAGTTGCTGAAACAGGGAACAGTGAAATACCATATAAGGGAAGAAAATCAGAATTCTGGTTCTTCTTCCATTTTTCTGATTGATATGGGTACAAAATCATTGTCTTCAATATGAGTGAGTAGCGATACTGCTTTATCTTATTTCATCTCCTTGTCTTTTTATTTAGGCAGTCCTTACATACTACTGGAAAATTTTTGAGGGGCTCAGTGAGTATACCTTTTAACTCTCATGCCTCATCTCTCAAGAATTATGGTCCTCCACTTTGTCTTTAGAATGCAGTATGATCCAAGTTAAACAAACAAGCAGAAAACAAGATGGTTTTGTACTGCCTGAGTAAGAAGACAAAATGTCTTCCTCTAGATTACTTGAGATAATCAAAGCAGTGTATTTCTGCCATTTCTATTCTATCCCACAAGTATTGGTGCATTCATATTCCTACAAAGGTGCTTTATACTAGTATACAGATTTCTTTGCATCAGAAGGAGAATAAATCCTACAAAATATAAGGCACATTCATATTGCTGTAATTACTTCCGCACCAGTAGTTGTAGCAATACAATTATTCTGTCAAAAAAGTTTTAACGACTACTGATTATACATGTTGTGTATAGCCAGGCCATAAATAATGTGGTATCTGTAACATAAAGATTTTTTTGATTATGTTAATGAAAATATGGCATATACTTTGCTTTTTTTAATTTTATTAAAAATAGGGTTGACATTTTTGCATAAAGATCACAAGACAATAGTTTGGATTTGGGTTTCTGTGATACAACATGAATACAAATGTAAGCTTTTTCTATATTCTGAGTTTGATGATTAGGAACAGATGTTCATGGACTTGGACATCTTATTGTATATATAATTACTAGAGCTGTCCTCCTAATCATAGCGTGCAGAATTGATCACTTACCATATCTAATTAAAGCAATTTTTCCTTCTAATGCAGAACCATGAAAGTACTGTTCCCTAAATTCTCTTCTGCAGGGCTTGCTAATAAAACTTATATCAAAGATTTGTTTTCTTCTCTTAATGTTTCTAACAAAATTCATCTATTTTGTAGCATGTTTGCCAGATATTATTCTGAACAAGTACTGCCTGACTATTACTTTGGCTACATAAAATGTAGAATACATATTCATATCAACTTATAAAATTAATAATTTACATATATAAATAGTTGCAGTGCCAGCCTTAAAATAAAACTACAGTCAGTTTGTCCTGTACACCATTCCAAACACCCTCATGGCAGGACATACACTTTGTTTGATTTAAAATATGACTTGCTTGGTTTTTGTAAATAAAGTTTAATTAAGATCTTGACACTCATGCACTTCTGAGGATCTTGTTGGTGGCTACTTCTTGTTCACACATTTGTTTTTCTGATAAGCAATTTTTTTCTTCTTTTATTTTTTTTCTCCCTCAAGAGCTGATAGAGAGCTAGCCAGCCACATAATAGCAACAAAAATCAATGTTATTAGGTGAGTATCGTAAGTAAAACAGCAGAATTCACAGTAGCTATCAATCACACTTGCACAGATTTCAGCTCAGGTTGGGCAAATGCTACATTATTCCTCTTAAACCTCAAAGTCCCTGTCCTGGTGTTTGAATAGTCTGAACACAGCTTTACCATCTCTGACATGGGGCTCCCACTCTCTTTGCTGGCCAAATGACATCACATTTCACAAAACACATGCAACTCGGCAAAAAAATCACTACTTGTAATTAAAACCCGTCTTTTCAAACATACTTCGCTGTTTCCAAGTACCCAGTAGTATCTTTCCCCAGTGAACCTTTCAGAAGGCGATGCAGAAAAGAAAATCCAATTCATGTAGCGTGTAGAAAAAGCAGACTCTTAAAGGAATTTTAAGTATCGTGGAAAAAAAGATACTGTCAATATCTTTTCTCTTAAGTTTTGAAATTCTTTTTTTTTTATTGTGGTTTACAAAGGCCTACAGGAAAACTGAAAAGGAATCTGTGTGTTGCAGGGACAATATGGTGACTTAACTGACAGATAAGGAGGTTTAATGGAGAAAGACCTTATGGAATGACTGGCTTGCTTAATTAGTTACAAAAACAAAAGGAGTGAAAAATATTGTAACTAAAGGAGGTCACCGTTTATTTAAAACGCAGATTTTTAAATTTTTTTTAAATTATTATTTAATTCATATATATTTAAGTCACTAATTTGGTAGACAAGCCAACGTCCCTACAATTCATCTTGTGGCCAAAGCAAGGTTCCAATTACTTCTAATTCATTGTCACAATGGACTAATTGACCTTAATTCATGTTTTTCATCATCTGTTCATAGAGGCTGAAGTTAAATTCTTTCGTTCACTGTCAGTTTGACTATGAAATGTTAGCATGTCTGGGTGCTAGTATGTCCAAATAAAACCCCTAGATGTGGTGACCATAATCTGCTTCTGAAGAGGGACATCTTTGTCCCACAACATAAACTTTTTTCCCATGAGGGATCTCTTGAGCTGCCTTTCCTGCACAGAAATTGCAGTAATTAGGCTCAGTTCAAAATACCACTCTTACTTAATAAACAGATCAATCTCACTTTGCAGTCACTTCATTGCCTTTCTGGGGATTTACAAGTCAGAGGGCAAGCAGCTATTTACTGTCAAAAAACCCAATGGAGGTTCAATAGCAACCTCAAGGGAGGTCAAGCCTGGACACCACAGAGCAACACCACTTCTGGGAATGTGGGTGCCCAAACCAGATGGGAGCAGCTAATATCTTCAATGAAGACCTACCTTGACTTAAGATAATTTGAGCAGATACCAGGTAATTGCCATATCCAGAGACTGGAGCAGCTAGGCACATGTTCAAGGCCTTATGGCTACGGTGAGTCCCTACGTGATTCATTCTTTAGCAATTTTCTGGAAAAATATCTCTTTTTCTGGGTGTATGGAAGAAAGAGAAAAACACTCAGAGAACACCCATGACTGAGCTTGTCACCCATTGTGCGGTGGTGAATGGAAACTTCATCTGGGCTCTTATCTGCACTGCTGTGGTCTGATGTTATGATTTGAATAAGGAAGAAAAAAACAGCCTTAAAATTGTTCCTTTTCTCTCTTCCCTAAGGAAGAAAAACTTGTTTATGTTTTGCAAACAAAGATTTTAGCAAATGACCGCACCCTCACATAACAAGGAATTATTACGTGATTATGCCTTCTGGCTTGGGGGTGAGGAATCACCTGAAGAGATCTCTGCCACACTGCACTGTAATTTGAGAGGTTGATTACACTGTTTTTTTGAGGCTTCTTCTAGGTACGAGTCTATCCTGGGGGCCCAGGAGTCTGTCCTTGAGGCCATGTTATATCCCAGGAGCTACTCTCCTTTTTAAATGTAAGAACAAGCTGCCTGATGAAAAGCCCATTGAAATCTTGCACGTGACCTCAGTAAAGTCTCAGGAAAAAACATGCATATTTCTTCTGGCAGAGTTTTTGCTTTTCTAGAGGCCAGAATTGCAACAGATTATAATATATTGATCATAGAGTGGATTGATTCATGCTCATTATTTCTTGACATTTCTGTTAAAAACTCCTATGCCTTTTCTGTGAAATACATAATAGACAAATGGACATTTTAAAGATTATCTTACAAGTAAGCTGCTGTTTCAGCAACAAGCTGTCTGAGTGTATGAGTATTATTAAATACGTGACCAGTAGGAGTTACAGGATCGATGATAAGAGTAGGCTGATCTTACAGAGAAAAGTGGATCATCCCATTAACCTGTCTCGTATCAACAACACATGTTTCAGTGCAGGTGAACGTAAACTTGTTCACTAAGAAGCAAAGAACAGATCAGGGTCTCTGTGTGCATGTATATCTGGATGTATAATAACTAAACTATGTATTATTTTGCACTTTGGGATCCACAGTGATTTTCAAAACGCCTCAAAGGCCAGGGAAAATAAGTTTGCTTTGCAGGATCACAGCTGAGAAAGCGATGCAATCATGAAGTGTTGGTCTAAGCACAGGAATTACACCATGAGAATTTACTTTGCTCTAGTAAAGACCTGTGTGCACCATGCCCATAACTCCCTGGTGCTGATACATCCTGCTGATAATTTGGCATACTCTTTTCTAGTAGTGGAAACCCTTCCCAGTGGGCCACATCAGAGCAGCAGAAATGGCGACTGACATTGATACAGCCATCTGAATGCAGGTCACCTCACATTCAACAGTCAAGCGTCTGGAAAACTTTTTGAATGCTGCTGTCCATAATTCAAAGTCCCAACAATATTAAAAAGCTTTTTATATTGTGAGCTGCTACACTCCCACTTCTGTTCCCTGTAGATGAACATGAACTACGTGGTCAGTAAGGTGCAGAGAGGAAGCCACGGATTGTCTGGGACGGAGAGGCAAAGAACAAGTACAATGAACCGTCTGAAAGCCCAGCATTGGTCCAGGTCCAACCCTAACACAGAGACGGAGCCCAAGATCGCACTCAGATGCCTGAACTTTTATTACTCCACAAGAAAGGAAACCTAGCTAAACATTCGATACTCACACTAACCTCTGACAAATTCCTGAACAATAACCCTGAATTCAAAGTAATGTTTACTGTACAGTGAACAGTAACGTTTACTGTAATTTTAGTGAGCATCTCTGGACGTTACCTTCCCGGCCGATGAAGACAGGTATAAGTGAAAATGTGGGGACCCTGTCTTTCCTCCAGCTCATTCGCATATTTCCAAATCATCTTCCATTTCCCTCTCCGGCAAGTTTTTTTCTGATTCTCTACTACCTAAAAACAAAAAACCAAAACAGTTTCCTGAAAATGGATCATGAAATCACAGAGTTTTCAGAGTCGGGAGGGACCTCTAGAGATCATCTAGTCCAACTCCCATGAGATCATGAGATTCCTCAAACTCACTAAAATCCTTTTTTAAAACAGTTCGGTAATTTCCAGCAAGTGGCCTCCTCTATCCTCACACAACCCCCAAAGGCACCTTTATTACTGCCAAAGCCATAGGCTGAATGCAAGAGCAAAAGACAGTGCTTGGGGGTGGCAGCATTTTCACTTCAGTGACATAGTAAACAATAATTTGTTGATCTTTTTAAAGCATGTGATTCAATCCATTAATGAAACATAATTAAACCATATGAAGTGTATTGTGCAGTATTTGTATCACAAAATTAATTTACTGGGATGTCATATAGAAAAGTAGAGGAGTAAATTATATGATAGTTGCACACAAAACAAACTCATTGAATGTTACATGGATGAATGTGTGGTATGAAATATGATACACACTTATAAGCAACTAAGGGAAATGACATCTAAGACAGCTTAGAGAAATTAAATTGCATTATTTCCCAGCTAATATCGATGGTTTTGAACTTGAACAGGATTTGGGGTTTTTTTTCTGCTACAAACTCAGTCAGAGATACATCAACTTGCCTTGTGTGTGTATCAGAAGCCCACCTTTTTTGTTCAGACATAGACTTGAGTGGTGGGTTGTGCCATGCAGATATCACGTTGTGCTCCCCCTGTCTTGCCATGTGAGAGAAGAAGAATGTATGATGGCAGTATTTATTTAGGGGGTGGGGAGCAGCGACAACATCTACACTGTACTGTTACAGTGCTCTAAGGAGCGTGCCACAGCCACTGAGGGGCTGCTCTCACCTTCCAGTGCAGACACACCGTGATGAGCCACCACTGGAGAGGCAGAGGAGGGGAAGGAGCCAGAGAGGTCGCTTGGCAGAAGCCTATAAAAACTCACAGGATGTAGCCGCACTCAGTCCCGTAGCTTATAGGCATAGAACCTGTTCCATTCACGTATTTAAAGGCAGTGTTTTACAGGATGCTTAACACTTTGCCGGCACAGAGGAAGAAACTGAGTGTAGCAAGAAAGGAAAACACTCCTCATACTATTCCACCAGCCCTTCTCAGAAGGCTGTAAAAGACACTGGCTGCATATTTTCCCAGCTTGGCTCCTGTCACTTAGGGATTCCTCTTGAAAGATATTCCCTCAAGGATTCTGTCTGGAATGGTTTAACATCCTTCATTAAATACTTCCTCTGCTTACTCTTTCCTATCTCTTTATTTCAGTATTCCCAGGAGAAGTTTTACAAGATGCTGATCTTGCACAGTAGGGAAAAGAAATACTCAGCACCCAAGGCCTTAAATGGACTGTATGCTTCAAGACTCTAATTAACATTTAAATATATGTTTTTAAGTGGGGAAATAAAAGGACTAGGAACAATTATCTGTTCTTTGTATTTTTCAGTTCACCTGTGACCTCAAGGAGCAAATTTCTGCAATATCTTTCTACACCTCTGCAAAATTTCTGGTAAATGTTTGAACCATACAGAAAAAAAAGAGTGGTGAGTGCGCATTTTGTGAGCTTATGTCCAGAGGCCAACAAAACACCAACAGAAGCAGGAAATCCTGTGGTGTTGACTGTGGCACGTTAGGATGGTATGGCTGGGAAAGCATTGCTCCAGAAGCGTCTTATTATGGACTTTTCTGAAGCATCTCCTGCTGCCACAAGGAGGATGGCAAGTAACTGGACTTCTGCTCCAATCTAATATGGCCGTCCTTCTGGGAATGGCAAAGAAGTATTGAAAGATATGCAGCTGGATGCCATCCAGGCAATGAAACACAAGACAGAACTATTGGAAACTACAGCAGGGAATAGGCTGGCAACCACAGGAAATACAATCCCAGAGATGCAGAGCTGAAGGCTTGACAGCCATTGCCACCAGCCCATACGTACATCACACTCCATCAACTTGCCTCTTCCTCCTACGGAGCTTTCAATATCGTCTTCATCATCCCACAACTATACTTTGTTAATGAAGTTCACGTGTTTTGTAAATCAATGTCCTTTTATTGTGATAACCATAACAATAGACAGGAGATGAACAATGGAGACAGTAAAGATAAGCACCAGGGTGCAGCCTTACAATCACTAGGACAAGGAGATACTGTGTCACAATCACTCTCAAAATTAGTACTGCATTCCCCATCACCACTCAAAATGGCAGTACACCCACACACTGAGAGTGAACTTCACAAATTTTATGTCCCAAGAACCAAATAGGAAAGGTAGTCTAACGTAGTTTTGTTGTTGACCTTAAGCCATGTTATGAGAATATGCAACTTGCCTGTCAGTTGGCTTTCCACAGACCTCCTCCACACCCTCTGTGACCATCTGCCACTTGTTGCCTCCTTTAGCAGGAAGAGACCACTGGGTTTCGTCAGCCTGGAAAAGAAAAGATAGGCAGGGACAGCTAGTATCTTGATTAACATCATGAATATCAACTAGGTGATTGGGGAAGGGAGAAGTCCTTACTAACAGCTTTGCCAAGTGGTTCCTGAATTGCCTAACACTCTTCTCTAGCGGGGGCTGGCAGCACTGGGGTGTTCCCAGTGATCTGCTACAACATGGGAGTTATTAGCTCCCAGTTACCTCCCTGGCAGGTGGGTGAGGATGACAAAAAATAGCACCCACGATCAATTAGAAACTTGGAATGAATGCATATGGAGACTATATTCTCCCTGTATATTTTCACACCGAAAATCCACAGCTCCAAGGACGCGTGTGCCCTGAGGTTTTAGTTTCATTGCTGGCCAGTATAACAGCCAGATTCACCAAATTGTAAGTCTGCCCTGCAAACACACCACTCATAAGCAGTTACGTTTCATTCCTCTCACATGTGTTCTCCATCCTTAGACGTAAGCACTTACAGCATCCTTCCCGTTCCAGAGGGTTATATCCTGACCTAGCAATGGGAAAGGGCTTAATTACTCAGTCGTCACCCATACAGGTGATGATAGGCTCAGGCATCAGACAGACAAATAATCTAATAGATTAAACAAAGCTAAAAATTGTATTTGAACCTCAACTCCCACTATGATGAGAGCTGGTATGCTGCCAGGGCCCAAAGAGCATCCCTGTTCCCAGATGTCTGGTTGTGGGGTTCAGGGTCCCTTTGGTGGCTGTAGGGAGAGGCTTCCCCGCAGCGCTGCTGGTAGCCTCGGCAAGGGCTGACCCCTCTTCCCATGGCAGCTGCTTTGAGCCAAGCCTCTAACCATTGCCTCCCACTTCAGCTTGACCATCCCAGTGCTGTCTAACCCTGGTCCCCTTGCTGGGCCTGATCCTGGCCCCCGTCTCCAGGCTGACATCTCAGCCCGGCCATATCCCTGTCTGCAGTGGTCCCCAGCCTCCCCTGGTCCCTGGCTGAGGGCGGTGGGATGATCCTGTCTGGGAGGACCTGCCCTGCCTGCTCCAAGGGAGCCCTTGGCTGCTCACAGAACCCCGATGCACAGCGTGGTCGCACTGCTGACGTTTCTAATGGGGCATGGCTACAGCGAGTAAGATTGAGGACTTTGGTTATCCATGTGTGGTGTACTTCCACACTGCCACACGGAGCGAAGAACTGGGACATGACAAGGGGGCTCATAGTCAGCCACCCCACCAATAACATTTTTTTGGGTGAGCAAAATCAAGCACCTTGTACCTCAGCAGTCTGCATTTTTAGCTAACTTCTGGGTAGATTCGGAAAGACAGAAGTATTAGTGTGTGGCTTGTGCTAGTACAGGTATAACATGCCACCATGTGCAACAGCAGACAGACCGTGTCCAGAATAGTACAGCCCAGCATCCATATTTCAAAAGAAAACGTAAAAAAAATTCAAAGGTTCCTAAAAAGAATGATAGGAATGGCAGAAAACCTGCTTTACAGGGAGTCTGAGGAGACTGTATTACTTCACAGCAAGAAAAGTCTTTAATTTGGTATACAAGCACACAAAACAATCCAATGGCTAGAAGCCAAAGCTTCAATTTCAGATTAGCAATAAGGGGCACAGCAAAGGGAATAATTTACCAAATGCAGAAACAAATTTTTCACCATTTGGGGTACATAAATGAGCATTAAAAACTTTCCAACGCCCTCTGTCTTGACGCAATTTAGGGACTAAATGAAGAGCCACTGTGAAAGTTCAGTGGTTTCTGCTACACCTGTGGGCAGAGAAGGTACTTCCAATGGGCTGCTCCAGACGTCAATCTACAGCTGTTAAATAATTTTTTTTCCTAGGAGTTTGACAAGAAAAGGTTATTTTAGTTTTTTATAAGAGTAAATATCTTTTACCAAATTGGGGTAAAGATGTCGGAAAGTACAATGCTCTTGATCCTAGTTTAAGGAAGAAAACAGAAGAGAAAGGCACTGGGAGGTGATCCTTCCCCTCTACTCAGCACTGATGAGGCCACACCTGGAGCACTGCATCCAGTTTTGGGGTCCCCAGTACAAGAGAGACACGGACATACTGGAGACAGTCCAATGAAGGGCCATGAAGATGATGAAGGGATTGGAGTACCTCTTCTGTGAGGAAAGGCTGAGAGTGCTGGAGCTGTTTAGCTTGAAGAAGAGAAGACTCAGGGGGACCTCATCAATGTGCACAAATACCTGAAGGTAGGGTGCAAAGAAGATGGAGCCAGGATCTTTTCAGTGGTGCCCAGTGACAGGACCAGAGGCAATGGGCACAAACTGAAACACAGGAGGGTGCACCTGAACGTCAGAAAACACTTTTTTACTGTGAGGGTGACTGGGCACTGGCACAGGTTGCCCAGAGAGGTTATGGAGTCTCCATTCTTGGGAGAATCTGGGAGAACCCATCCGGACATGGTCCTGGGCAACTAGCTCTAGGTGGCCCTGCTTGAGCAGGGAGTTAGACCAGACGACCTCCAGAGGTCCCTTCCACCCTCAACCGTTCTGTGGTTCTGTGATTCTGAGAACAGACAAGACTGGGTTGTGAAGTGGTGAAACAAACTTGTGGTAGCCACCAGCATTGCTTGCGTGTATTTTTGAAAATGATATTACATGACTATTTTTTACTTGTATCACAGATGTTTTTTTTCCCTCTGGTCTGTGGAGCTAAACTTTGCTCTGAGTTTTATCAGTAGAGTCTGAAGCCAGATCACTCCAAAGAACCTGTAACCTGGTGTCCTTCTGCTAATCAAAGATCCACCTTTTGATATGGTGGCACTTGGCCCTGGGGACAGAATGAAATGAAGCCTATGTGAAATGTCCAGCCAATCTTTGCCAAACCCCTTTCCAGGGGAAAAGTACTAACAACATGAAATGGATGAAAACATTTAATGTAAAACTTCAGACCCTGTTCTAACACTAAAAGGGTTAAGCCTTCTATTCTGTTAAATTAACAAAAATGCTGTTACTATTTCCTCCTTGCCTGCCAGTGTGGTTTCCTCTGCAGTAACATCTGTGACACCACAGAATTTTTCAAGACCTAGTTTGTGATGTTAAAAGAGAATTTTAGTTCACCAGGCAGTTTGGGGAATAATGTAATTTATTTATATTTATATATATATATATGTTTGGTAAGCATCTTGAATCTTCCTCACGTCCCCATGAATCTTGTGTGGTAGCAGCCCTGGAATGCAAAAATCATCTAGGGAATTCCTCATTGCTAAGTTTAGTACTAAAGAGCTAATGGCTTCAGTATGTTGTATTGTTTAGATGTGAGATTATATTCAGAGATCAGACTCAGTTTCTTTTCTGGAAAACCAGTCTAAATACAGTTAGGGTGTGCATGTTCCATTTTTGACTGCCCTGCATTGGACCCTGGAAAGTGCAGAACAATTTAGAAGAGCAATAGCTTGGTTAAGAAGGAAAAAGGCATTAACTCAGTTTTTCATTTCTAATTCTCCAATCACTAAAATATTATCTGTCACCAGAAGAAGGAGCAGTGTTAAAAAGGACCACTGGCTTTAAGGAAAAGTACATTCACTGAATTCTTCAGAAAAACAGAGCTTACGTGTAAATTTAATTCCCACATCTTCAAAGGAGCCAGTTTATGTAAACTGGCTTAGGTAAATCAAAAGGTGCAAAGGATCTAGATCACTGTAGCTCTCTAAAATCAAATATATCCCACTTTAATTTAGTTTTAGAACTTGTTATATCTAGAATTTACTTTCCAACCCATGTTAATGGCTCTCTGCCTTTGTTCAACCCTTTTTAATCTCCTGCCCTATTTTCAATGGATAAGAAATTGCCTTTTGGTCATATTCCCACATCACTGAAGTGACTGATGAATTTGGCTAGAATTCTTTGCCTTTAGAACACAAGAGCTGAAATCTGCTGTTAATGGCTACAGCAATGCCTAGAAAGACTGTGAAGTAAAACCAGAGCTGTGTAATCTGCTAGACTGAAAAAAAACCAAAAAGTAATTACCGTCACTGGAAATAGCTGGCCACCACTGGGAAACAGAATGTAAAAATAATTATTTTTAGCTGTATTTATGCAACCAGGGCAAACGACAGTTAAATCAATAATAAAGAAAAAAGATTACTCAAATGCAGTCTTCTATGACCTGTGCCAGATTCCAATAATGAAAAGAGTATACCTACAAATACTGTAAAATCAGCAAATTATATAAACCCATATCTCTATCTGCTTTCTTTTACCCAGCCTTAGTAAATTCACCAGAATAGTCAAATATGATGATGTGGAAATAATCTGGGAGTCATAAAAAGTGGTTCTCATAATACAGCAGCACCAATTACTCCACATTTTTGCGAGACCAGCTGCTATTTTAGATGTCTTCTCTTGGATAATCTGAGAAGGTTCACTAAACCTATTATCCAGAATACTTCTTTCTGATCTCTCTTGCAAGGTCTAGCGGATGCCTTATATGTACTTAGCATAACCTTTGAATATGCTAATGGCCACTGGTGCAAGGGGGTAGCACTTTCAAAAATAGCATTGTGTCCTCTGAACTCCAGACAGATTCCTGTCCATAAAATCCTCCTCCCTCCTGCTGGCTGGTACCTGGCAATAGTCTCTTCTGTACAAAAACCAGTCAATAGTGTCAGCCAAACCACTTAAATATTGAAGCCACTGACGTTAATGCAGATTCCACCTTCTTGCTTTATCCCAGCTCCTTAGAGGAGGAGGGAGGGAGCGACTGCATCTTCTGGTTGGAGATAACTGGCATCAAGCTGTTCACAGGACTTTCAAAGGTGCACGTCCTAAACGTTTTGTAATATGAAAATTTAGGCAGAGTTTGTCATTCTTATAGGTTACTTGTGATTTTACTTTTCTGAGTCAACAAGCGTTACTCTGGGCAATGGAAAGAGTGCTGCTTATGCACCTGCTCCATTGCTACCCTCAGCTCCTGCCATAGCCCCTGCCATGGAGGGCAGCCCCTGCAGGTCCCAGGGCTGGGATCCAGATCGACTTGTCATCCATCTGGACTGGGCAATACACAGAGAAGGGATTTTGCTCCCATATCCTGCACTGAGCGCTCAGCTAGGTCTAAGAATTGGGCTAAGAGATACCATTAATAACTGCAGATTTTGAAAGAGTGGAAGCAAAACATCAATTGATTAAAATAACTCTTACATAACATTTCTCCATGCTAAACAAAAGGGACTGTATGGCTGAGAGAATTTTCATGGTGATTCAATAGTAGATCATAAGCTTTCCAGAAGCTATTTTTAAAGTCCTATGCTTTTTAAGCTGGTGGTGCGTTCGTAAAAGTTGTGTGGCATGGATTTAATATTATACACAGATCTGAAAAATCAGTATATATGAGAAAGACAAGTTTTCCTACCTATGCTGAGAATGGTTACAGTTAAGTAACTAAGATGAGAAGAAAATAACGTAGGTCTTCCAGTGTAACGCACCTGCTTTATCATTCCTTTCACTAAGTAGATTTAGATAGACATGGTGCAGAATGTGAACCCCTATTGACAGATAAACAGAAGTATAATACGTCAGTGAAACTGGGAACTTAAGCATTTCTGAAGAGATTACCTACTATTTAATGCAGGATACATTTAACAATCAAAGAAAAATCTATGAAAGTTCATTTTACTAAAGATGTTGTCATTTTCTACTAGCAAGACATTCTGCATTTTGCTATTTTATGGCCTTATGGCCACTGCTGCTATTTTATCATTCTGTAGAAAAAAATCACTTACAGAATTGTCCCTTTCTTTTTGCGGTAAGGACAAAATAAGCTTTCCACACTAAATTAAGATAGATTAAGATTGTATATTAAGAAAAAAAATCCCTTCTGATGCTATCTGAAAATAGCAGTAGTCTCCACCAACCATTATGATTTTTTTTACATTTAAAATAGCATATGTATAGCACAGGTAGCTGACAATAGTAGTTTAAATTAGTTATGTTATATACTGAAATGGAAAGTCAGAAGTACACAAAGGAACAGAAAACAACAAAAAAAAAATCCATAACCTGCATTCTAATGTGACAAGAAAAGATTAGGCTTTATGATGACAAAGACCAAGCAGAATATGAATACTAGCAACTTTTTTAGTAAATGTGCGCTATGAATGCAGAGCTTTGGGCATAACACAAAAGTTGCTTTGTAATGACAAAATTTCTTTCACCCCAAGGTGAATTTGATGCTGAAATACATTTCTGTGAAGAATACTGTGGTTCTTGTAAAAACTGAGATAATCGTAATGACTCTTTAATTATTAGCTGAGACTTATGACAAAATATGTCTGCACCCAGTGTTGCTAATAGCACTGGGTTGATGTAGGTCTTTGTTCCTTCCACACAGCTCAAGTCACATGAGGATAATGTTGACCTTATTTCAAGGAAGAATTATTCATGTCACTTCTTCTAGTTATAGAGGTTGTTCACCCAGTCATGCCTGACTGAAATAGAAAAGATGGATTTACAAATTCAGTGCCAGACACACCAAGTCGACAAAGTACTTTATTTAATCTGTAAAATTAGTTCCAGAGCTACAAAAGGCAGAGGAAAAGACTGATCCAGCACGCCTGCTGGAAGAACTCTAATATCATTTAGGACCTCAAGCAGTCACCTGTCAACTTCTATAGTCTATTCTCCTCCACAGACTTTGTCTCTCCATCCCTAATATAGTCCATATGCTTGCCTAGCCACACTACTCCATTTTTTTTTCTTTTCACTTCTACTATCATCTCTACACTGCCATCTCTCACACAGCCCAGCCTCTTAGCTTTCTCAGGTCCTTATTTTCTCCCCCAACAGAACCTCTGAACTCCTGACAGTCATGAAGACGCCTTCATAGGATTGCTCTCTGAAAAGCACACTTATTCCCCACCCCTCAATCACCAATCCTTCTCTTTTCTTTAAATTCCAAGGAAAGGAAGCAGAAACTCTGATGTGTCAAGATGACGAAGGAAAGCTATGTTTAAGCAGAGAATTAAATTCAGGATATCTACAGTCTTCATGAGAAGGCATCCTTCAAGTTTTTGAAGTCCCTTTTACTGCTACTTGGAATTTCGCCAGGGCAGAGAACTTGTAAAACAAGCCCTAAGTGTCAAATGAAAGATATCCCTGTCTGCTCCTGTAATGTTCTTACACTTGGGACACAGTGTAAGGCTCATCTCAGACGACACGATCCTAAATCCCTGTTTGAATCCCTTCTCCCTAAGAGAAGAAATTATATCAACCTATTTTCATTCTGAGTAAGAGTATCTATGCAGGACAAATAATGTTCAACCACTGCACTTTGGAGTGTCATACAGATTAGTCAAATATTCCTAGATACAGAAGCTTTAATGGATTTTTCCGCGCAGGTACTAGTCTGGTCAAGACTACTTCAGCATTAGAAGTGCGCCTTATATCATAAGACACCTTATATTGCAAATATGTTTTCCGTGTTGTCCACTTTAGTTAAGATATGTTATGGGGCATAGCACAGGGTGCCAGTTGTCTTAATGTTTATTAAGTGACTCATAAAGGTTAGCAAATGACAAGAATTGCTTGTTATGTCATGCACCATTACTTGTATGGACATTACAGTAGCCAGTGCTTCTACTCACATTTCAGTCCAATGTGACTGCTGTTTTCCACAATGATACATAAGCAGTAATAGGTAATAAGTACCCCATGACAAGCTCATTTTGGAGAGCCTGAGAACCCAAGCAGTGAAGGAATTAGCAGTGTTGCTTTTACGGTCCATGTTCATATTGGTATGGTAAGTAGCTAAACTGACAAAATGGCAGTATTTCTCTTAAGTGTCTCTCTATTTTCTCTCTTTTATGTAAGTGCACCCATTTCCATGTTTATTCCATTATCATTCACTAATACCGGAAATAATTGTGAGACTGAGATTTTCTTTCAAATACAGCTCTGCATCATTGACTTTATTTTAGCTTTGCTGTAGTTATGTTAACAAAAACAAGTATGTGAGCTATGAATGGTCTTGTCACAGCCGTTATCTTTTTTCTGATGGCTTTTTGAGTTCAACATGGTCTATTTACATGTAGCTTTGGGAATCACAGAAATAAGGGCAGGGAAGGACCTCAGGAGGTCACCCATCACCTCTCCCTGCTGCAGGGCAGAGCTGAACAGCTAAACCACACCTAAACAGACCTGAGTTCTCCCTAGCTGTTAACCTCTGACCCCTGTCCACATAATAGCCGCTGGTGGCTATTTACCTCAGCTTCAAGATCTGATCAATTTATAGATGCTGTGACTTTTAATAGATGCTGTGATCCGTACCATGCATTGTACGTATAGCTCTTTTCCTACTTACTGTCTTCTTTCACAATGCTCTGTGTCCTCTGCAGGTCCGAAAATCTACACATTGCAGTAGAAAGAAGGGCGTTTCCACTGTCCGTCTACCCAACTCTGTGATCAGCAAATAGTTTACATCAGCCTCTGTGTTCTCTGATAAATCCTTTGCTTTCACAACCCCGAGCATTTATAAATAACAACATAGGATATCACATCTTGATAAAGCCACAAGACTTCCCAAGAAACTGATTGCTCAACTGAAAATGCAGGGAAAAACTAACCATAATGTACCAGCTAAGCAAAACCTCCGAGACTTTGTTTCCTGCTTTATTTCATTTGCAAAGTAGACACAAGTGTTGTTTCTAAAATGATGAAGTTTGCTGAGGCTGCACAGAGCTCTCCCTGAAAATCCCTTTACACAGTGGAAACTCCACCGGGAGAATGTGGCTTGGATAATGAAGTGGTCTCGAAGCTGGTGGTCTGTGTTCTAGCAATACATTACTTATCCATATGTTGTTTTTTTGGTTTTTTGTTTTTTTTTCCTGAGGCATTCACCATCTTCATTCTGCCAGATATCGTTAAAATTGCTATGGAAAGGCACATATGTAATTGTAGGAACTTGTGTGCAACTATACAGTCGCAGGAGCACAGCAAAACATGCAGCACAGGAGCAAAATCCTACTCACTGAGCAGGAATTTTGCCAGGCAGTCTGGGATTTCATCCTTGAGACTGCCCCTCCCTTCAGAGCTGTGGATGAGGCAGAAAAGTATGACTAGCTTCACTTCAGAAGGGCAACATCAGACAATGAGCAAATTGTTCTACCGTTGTTGCTGAGTGGGTCTCGGTAATCGCCACAGCTCATTGCTCTAGAAACCTTGTCCTTGTGCCTTTTCTGACAGAATAGCATTAGCAAATTCTACACTTAAAAACTTTGTGGTTTGGTGTTTTGGTTTTTTTTTCCTTTCCCCACTGGGTGGGAGTTATCTGGTGCAATGTGCCTACATGATATAATCGATAGTTCACAGTTAAGGTTCACCCTAACTAGGGTAATCCCAGGGAGAAGAGCCTGATGGTGTCGAACAGATTTAGAATAACCAGCAAGGGCACAGATCTGAAGTATAATGCCATATTTCAAGTGCTCCAAATACACAGGGACTTTTAACCTATTAGAAATTATGAGCTTCAACCCACTGTGTAGTAAGAAAAAAACAAACCATAGAGTCATAGAATCATTTAGGTTGGAAAAGACCTTGAAGACCATCGAGTCCAACTGCAAAGCTAACACCGCCAAGTCCACCACTAAACGGTACTAACCCTACTGCCTGCTTAGGAAAGCCTCATAGCCACTTGACAGAACTTGTACAACCTTGCTCTATATAGAACATGCCTCACAACAAACGTCAGGAGTTAAGAATGAGAAGTAGGATTTGATTTACATTATACAAATAGAAACTTAGAAAGATTCAATGACCAAGTTAGTAATTTCCAGATTTTGCCAGTCCAAGGCAAAAATTCCAGAACTATAGGACATTCCCGACTCAGGATGGTGCCCTGTGATGTGCTGCATTATAATATGCCCCAGGGTAGGACAGCATTGTAGATTCACTGGAGAAAATGTTTCATTCCCACCTGGGTCTGAAAAATCTAGGGCCTGATCTCGGGAACAGTCACTGAAATAACTGACTCACACATCTATGAATAAAGTTGCTCCTATGAGCAAAATTGTTCCGCGTTTTTAGCACCGAGTCTAAAACTTGATACGTCAAAGACAAAAATGCACTGGATGATATACTGGAAACAGTTGATTCTCAGCACCCAAACTCTAAACAGTTAAGTCATACTAAAAATACCTCCAGGGATACTCACAGATGGCAGACACATATCTAATTGCCTGTTAGTATAAGGACATGCAGAGGAGCATGTTTCCAGCTCTTCGTCATCAGAAAGTGACTGAGACAATGTCCTAAATTCCAGTGATACAACTGGAATGGAAGTAGATGTAGGACCCAATGCATATGAATCATCCCACCAGCTAAATCTTGACTCTTCGCTCTGTTTGTTCAGTTCCTTTTCAGGCAAAGTTCTCGTTTACTTTAATGTGACTGTTTTCACAAGGGAAGGTCATAAGTGTAAGAGTCATTGCACTGCTCCTAAAGATAGATCATGGACCTTAAGTACACATTTATTAGAGAGCTGATAGGTAACAGATGATGTAACACAGCTGATTGAAGAAGACTTTTTTTGGCAAAAGAAATTAAATGGAGTGAATTAACTTTATGGATCAAAACTCAGTAAAGCACAGGAGGCCTACTGGAGAATGGATGTTTTCATTATTGAATGCTTCTGCTTACAAGAATGTAATATAAACTGCGCAAGAACAAGCTAAATTCTTTGTTACTCAGAGCAGATCAATTAACTTCATTGGGATTGCTTCTAAGAATGGTAATTTAAATGATTTAGAAAAGTTTAGCTGAAACCAAAACCTCTCCTTAGATTTTAAGGACCCGGAAGAGTTATGTATAGCAGTACAAGGGGTACCTAAAACAGCTAGATAAACCATCTATCACAAAAGTGTACTGTCAAAGTAAAAGAAACCAGGAAACCTGGCCAAATCATGGATTTCCAAGTCTCAGGCTTTGGAAGACGGAGACACCAAGGAGCTATTTGCCCAGCTAAGCACATGCAGTGTGGCTTCCAGAAGAGCCTCACACCAAGAGGGAACGGAACTTGCTGGAAGTATGATTAGCAGCTGGGTTGGGAACAGAACCGTGATTTTAACTGCTGCCAGTGGAAGTCTTAATCGATGCTGTTCTTCCTTGTTCTGCAGCTATTTACCTACGTACAGGTATGTATACACCTGCCACAGCAGTACTGCTCTGAGGAAGGGAGACTGAAACAGTGGTTCCAGAATGTTACAGAGTCTGGCAAAAACTGAGATTTGTGCAGAAAGGGATTTGTGATTTTCAGAATGACAGGAGGTGATAGCACAATATTTGCAGAGGATGCTCAGCTTTGGAATGATATGTGCAGAAGGGACAACGAGCATGCAATTTGGCTGAGGGTATACAGTGTGATGGACCAAGATTACACTTCTTTTCTTGGCTGTACCTGTCTCCCAGGCTGCAGACGTCTCCAACAGCAGGGCTTCTAGCCTCACGGTGAGCAGGTCTCATCAATAAGGATTTGAAACTGCCTATGGCATCCAGTGACTCATCTTATATAATGACTCAGTGTTGCAAGCTAATGGAGCTTAGCCAGACTTAGCAACAGTGGAAAGTTCCCCCCCCCCCCCTTTTTTTTTTTAACAGACAAGATTTTTGAGACTACCACCTACCCCTCTGCTCACAGATCCCTGTTCAGAGCCCCCTGCCCAGCCACTTCACAGATCTCACTGCAGGGCGCTTCAGTTTTGAAAATTGCTCAGTTCCCACAGTGATTCTATTCCTAGTATGTGAACAACATAGCTACAGCCTTCTTCCTGGGGGATGTCCCTCAGAGCATATGATGTTTTTAAGGAAAGATGGAGACCTGAGAACCACAATCAAATGATCAGATGTGAACTTACAAGATTGTCCTTAGGAGGAAGTATGATGCAGGAAATAAGATTTGCTGATTTTAGAACCATAATATTTATGATAATTGTGTTGCAAGGCAAAACTCTGCATAACCAGACATTGGGTAACGTAGGTTCAGTGGAAGCTGTGCTACCCATGTCTCACCATTCACCTCCCTATTACGCTGCAACAATCGTGTTACCCAGGGACAGGCCTCCTGGAAGTACAGGCAGGCTTTGTGTGATAGATTGCTGATTTTCATGCAGAAAAGCAAGACCACCAAACCTTTGCACTTGTCAATATTTGAACTCCAGCAGTTGGTGACTAATGGCTTAACACATTGATTCTTGTTGCCACCCTCCCCCTGTCTTCCAGGAAAAATAAGATTCAGTTTCCCAACTCAGGGGATTAGGAAAAAATCGAAAAACGCAGCCCAACCCCAGCCTCCAAAATAAATATTCTTTATTCTCACAAAGTCCTTTACCTACAAATACACCCCGGTATTAAGAACAAAACAAAATTATTAAAAATACAAAACCACAAAACCCCCACCCACCACCAGCAACAAACCCAGCAAGGACAGTGATGTCTATTTTAGAGGCAAAGCCTCAGTGTTTTGCCTGAGTTCACACAGGCGATCTCTACTTGACCCGGAACCAGAGCCCAAGACTTCCAGACTCACGTTTCAGTACCCTGGCAGCTAGATCAGTACAACCTACCTAGAACTCCCCCACCTTGCTTCCAACTTGCAGCCGTTTCTTGGCAGAGATGGGGAGGGGAGGTTCAAGCAGCATGCTCAGTAGTGAAATATCACCTCCTGCATCTCTGAACAGCACTGCACCAACCTAGAGGAGCTGCCTTTCACCACTTCCACCAAAGTAAATGATGCAGTAAACACAAACCAAACTCATCCTCTGTATGAGCCTGGTCAGCACAGACATACTTCTGCAAAACAGCCTGCCGAGGGTCAAAGACCTGGAGTTCAACTCCTTTGACTGGCAAGGTCAGGCCAGCTGGTATTCTTTCCCACTAAGGTTAACATATATCATTACAGATCGTCTTACTCCTCTTGTTTATGAAAATGGCTGTTTTTATTAAGTAGGAACTCTTTTCTTGGCAAAACCAATGAGACCTCTAATGCATTAGAAGCAGGCACTCACATTTCATGCTGTGCCAGGGTGTAAATCACCAATAATTAAAGTTTGATTTCATTTACAAATCTCTGAAAGCATGCAGTTTCAGTTTCACATTTTTATAGCTCTCTGCTTGAAAAGAGAGAGAGAAAAAAAAATAGAGATGGGAAGGGGAAAACGTTCGTGGCCCAAGGAATCATTAAATTCCTTTATGCCATGAGTGTTCTGCCAAGGCCTATCCACAGAAATAGAAGCAAAGGAGGACAGTGGTGCTTCTGCAGATTCTCCCTTTAAAATATTGGCTCTGCCAAGAATCATAGAATCATAGAATGGTTTAGGTTGGAAGGGACCTTGAAGATCATCGAGTTCCAACCCCCCTGTCATGGGCAGGGACACCTCCCGCTAGACCAGGTTGCTCAAAGCCCCATCCAACCTGGCCTTGAACACTTCCAGGTATGGGGCATCCACAACTTCTCTGGGCAACCTGTTCCAGTGCCTCACCACCCTCAAAGTGAAAAATTTCTTCCTAATATCTAATCTAAATCTACCTTCTTCCAGTCTGAAGCCATTCCCCTTCATCCTATCACTTCATGCCCTTGTAAAAAGTCCTTCCCCACGTCTCCTGTAGGCCCCCTTTAGGTACTGGAAGGCTGCGATAAGGTCTCCCCAGAGCCTTCTCTTCTCCAGGCTGAACAACCCCAACTCTCTCAGCCTGTCAAAGAAGCCTTAGCACAATTCTTAGTTTATGGCAAGATTATGGAACAGTTACAGCAAGAATACTGCGTGTCCCTTCAGCTCAAGGGTCCCATTTCTTAGGCCTGGGACTGCCAAGAGGTCCTGTGTGAAACCTCTTCCCCCAGCCCACACACAGTCCCAGAGATGGCTGATGCATTTCTCACAACTGGAGTCCAGGTAAAATCCACAGATATTAGAAGCCAGAACTGGAACTCAGAACAAACACTTTCTTCAAGAGTATTTTCAACATTGGGCTACAGCAGGACAGATTTTCAGCCTACCTATATTTGTTCATATGCAATCACTTGCTTACTTAATTGTCTGTCATAATTACCTTTACAAATGCACTTACACAAGCATAAATCAAAAAGGCTATTTAATTTTGGTAATGAAAATTTTCTACCAATAAAAAAATTGATCTTGCAATAGAAATATGTTTTTCCTTTCTTTCTTTCTTTGTGGAAAGCAAAGAAACTTTGAAAGAAAATATTTGCCAGTTTTTGCTGGATATAACTTTTTCCAAGTTTAGGTAAAATAAATTTACAAATCAGTATTTTGGCTCAAAACTTACCCAAAATCTGAGGTTTGGGGGAGGATCCTTTTACAGAAACTGACCAGAATACATAGGATTGTGGTTTCTTTCATTTTTTAAAAGGTTTTCTATAGAAATCCCCTGAAGATTAGCCACAAACATAGTGCCTGTGAGTATATCGGCCACATCCCTCCATGAACCACAAAGGCATTGCTATTCCTAATGCTAGACTTACGGCTTTTAAGATGGACATCTTAAACTAGAAACAGTAACGTTTAGCTAAAGGTCCTCTACATGAACTGCAAAACTCTGGTCAGGTAGCAGAGCGAAACAACTAAGTTATGTGAAGCGGCAGAAAGTTGTTGGTCAGGCTCCAAGATGATCGGGTGCTTCAGTTAAAAAACAAAATACCTGACCACTTGAGCTGCTACAAGATATTGCCAAAATAAACCACAATTATTTATTCAGATGATGTTCCTTGGCTTTCCTTTCAGGAAAACTGCCAGAAAATAAATGAAGTATTCACTGAATCAACAACCCAGAAAAGACACTTAAAGAAAGGTCTGAAGTCAGAATATGCAACACGCTTCATTTAACTAAGCAATATAGTTAGAGAAAGACTTGTTTTTCTTTAGCTCACTGAGATTGCTTTTTACCATTTAAAATTTAACAGGTTTATTTAGAATGAAAACAATTAGATAGTGCAGTGCATTATGCCACTAACAAGAAAAGCACCCAAAATAATATTTTTATTTACATTTACGAGAAATATTTTCCTCTCTGATTTCTCCCTTTCTTATCAGTGCTACTTGGCCAGTTTAGCCTTTAGTGATTTTGCTTTATGATTTATTACAGACAGGGTGGTCATTGCCTTTTTACTGTCTGTTGTTTTTTTTTTTTTCTTTAAACACGTACCTAAGAGTCTGAGTTCCGGGTGCAATAAGTGTGAATAGGGGGCAGTGGTTTGGGTTCATCAGCCATCATCAATGTGGGAACGCACAATGTCAAAAGCCGGGCATCTTGAGGTTTGAGCTCTGAGTGCTAACAACTGCTGCCTTGCATGGGAAATGTACGGGAGTACTCTAAGACTGACTTGTCTTGGGCCACCTTCTGGGAGACGGGCACCACTGGAAACCAGGTCCCCCATCCTTTGCTGTCGGGATCCACCAGCTTTGTCAGAATTCAGGCAAGAAGTACAGGGGAGGCTGTAGGAAGGGTGGGATGGTGGTGGTGACAACTATGGGCAGCCAAGTGGGGAGGGTCATTTAAAGAAAGGCACACAGTATCTCAGGATACAAGACCTGAGAGCCCACAACATGCCTGCTTTCAACTGCCATGTGTGTGTCGCCGTACGCTTGAAGTAAACCAGTCACTGAAACTGGAAGTGAAGGAAGGTAATGTGCCCAGTTGCTGTATGAGTAACTGCTGTAGTGTTAAAATACTCTCTGGCTAAAATAATTTAACTGATACATCTGACAGGGCAACCTGTTTCTTAACGCCTAAAGCCTGACTAATGCAAACTGTATGAAGACAAGTTAAATTACAGTGTACCTCGACTACAGTTTATGTGTTAGTTGAGTAGATTAGCTCGTAGCTATAAAAATAGTGACATAACTCTCTCCCCCTACCTTTTCCTGGAGGAGGTATATACCTTAGGCACAATTGGAATAACCCTGTACATGATTTTCAGTAACTGCCTGGTGTCAAATGAAACTCTTAAAATTGTCTCATTAAACCTGACTAACATTTGAGTCTAAAGCACTCCACATGAAGTGTGAGCCAATTTCTCTGTAAAAGACCTATTAACAATGAGAGAAAACATGAATAGAGAAGTTTTGAAGAACCCTAACTTGCTTTCTGTTGCTAAGGGATACACTTCCTTGGTCTACCCCCATGTTCTCAGCAAGTCTGACTCACAAGAAGTCTGGCTTTCAGTAAATAATGAAAGCCCCACACTGCTGAAAACAATGTAAGAAGGGTTAAAAATAAAATCAAACCAAATAACATGCAAATGAAATATTACTTCATGCACCCAGTTGCAGACACTAGGTAGGGTGCTCCACTACTGAAGTGCTCTCTATAGGCTACATACTGCACCTGGAAAATGAATGTTGAGACAGACTGGATGTTGTTGTTCCATTTGGAAAGTGATGTTTTTACTGCTCTGCTCCCACTTCTATTGAGCCCAAACAGCTCCTTGCTATTTGTGTCCCTTTTTTTTTTTTTTTCTTATTTTCTTTTTCTCTGCAGCAAATGCTTCTGCCAAATATCTTTCTCCCACGATATCTCCCTGTGCCTCTCACTTTTCATAACCTCTACTTGTTACATGGAACGGTTTCAGAGACACAGAGGTTAAAGCCAGAACGTATCCCAGCGACTTCCACTTTTGGATGTCTCCATACGGGGTGTCTGAAACCAGTGACATCTTTGGGATAGAGTTCTTAGTTCCCATGAAATTCAGAGAAAGCCATTGGTGGTCGTAACTTCTAAAATTAGGAATCACTTCTGAAAATTTTCACTAATCCGCTTCACCCTAAAGGTCACTGTGGGAGGGAAATCCAAAGTCCTAATGCTGGTTTTGGCATTTGCTGGATAGATTACAGAGGAAAGCCATAACCTCCTTGATCCTCCATGTGTGCTTACATATATGCTTACCTGTTCTGTGCCCATCCTCTCCCTTACTTTGTTACGCGCCAGCAGCATGACCAGTGGAATGACTGGCTCTGGATTTCCTATTGCATTTCGCTGAAACTGTTCACAAGTTCAGAGCCTGAGCTTAGCCAACATGTTCAAAAGAACTTTTTCTATGGAGGCTATGTCCTCCAAAATGCACAAAATGCCTGCATTTTTAAAACCAATATAGAATGTATGACTATATTATTACCTATACTACTATCTGTGTAACTATAGATCGGTAATCGAAATATACACCTTGAAAATCTGAGACAATTATACAAGAGAAGTAATCCATTTTAATAAATGCGGAAGAAATACCAAGTAGGATTTTCACCATTTGTTCACCTGAAAAGCAGGTTAAGGGGAATTTTTCCACTATTTTCAGAAGGTTGTATGCAGAGCTATTAATCCTCTGACTCACAAGTCAGTAAAAGGTCAGTGGTCTTTTCATGTACACACGCTAACAATTATATTATAACAAAGTTAAAAGAAAATCCCCATTGGGGCAGGATAATAAAAACCGGAAAAGAAATGTGAGTAATAGGGGAAGAAGAAAAAATTTAAAGAAGCTAACTTTAAAATGCAACATTGTTTTTGATTATTACAACACAGGTGTTACAAGAGGAAAAAATGTTAAAAAATAACTGGGATAATTTTTTATGCAAACACAGGAACTTTCTTACAAATCCCCTCTCCCAACTTATTTCCCCTTTGTTTGCCATTACACTTACTATTAAAGTTCCCACTAAAATAAATAGTTGCTATAAAATCCTGTGTACTAAATCTTGTAGTTCTTGTTCAAGCAAAAATTCCCACTGACTTAAGTGGAAATTGCATTTGCGCATGGCTTTGATGAAACTTATTTTATATTCCAGATCGCTGTAAGAGGAGCACCAGGCAACTGCATCAAGCAGGTAGAAATTTGAGTTTAAAAGCAGTCCTTCTATAATCTGCTCCTCCTAATGCACTTCACATTTGGAGGGATACTCATGCAAACCAGCATTTTCTTCATCCCAGTTAAAACATCTCTGAAGTTAGGAGTCTTCACGTGTTTCCTTCTTTGCTGCTGTACACAGTCAAGTAGAAAAGGATGTGGGTTTAGAGAACATTTTATTTAATTTAGCCATGCTTCTTGTCAAGCTTACAAATGCTAAACACTGGAGTCTTTAATGTAAGAAAAGTGCCAGTGACTTTAGGAAAATTATGTATGAGGTGTTTCTCTGCACCTTGAATTCTGACTGAAACTACAGCAATGTATCACTACTGTTGGACTAGATCCTGCTTCAGCTTTCAGAACGGACTGAAGTGCTCTTCATTTTTAAGACCCCAGGTCTAATATTGTCTTACTTTTCCTACCTAGAAAAGTCACAGTGGTACCTTCCATGTTAAAACAAGAAACGCGGTATTATAAGAAAGATAAATAATTCTTAACAGCTTTACATGAAAAAATTGATGCCTGGATTAAAAGCTGTTGACTGAGTTCAACTTATATTTTGCTTTTGGCTCAAATACAGTCAACGGTTGACCTAGAAGCATTTGCTCCAGTTTCAGAAAGCTGAATCTAATGGTTCCTTATCTGTAAACGGAACTTGTACGGTGCTATTGCATTAGTGGATGGACACCAGAGACAGTCATCAGTAACGGCAGTAATTTGTTCCCTATTTTGAGGTAAATTATTCCCACATTCAAAAGATGTGACTACAGTAGCAAATAAAGGCAGAGAAAATTTAAGAAGTTCACATCTTTCTCAGTAAGCTGTGCTACTAAATTTAAAAACTCTGCTTTGTGCCAAAGAGATATGCTGAACTATATGCATGCTACTAGGAAAAAGGCTGAGACATGTATAAACTAAGTAAGACTTTGCCCTTTCTGAGTGACTTCCATGTATATGAAGGTCTATCTTTAGATCTTAGATGTTTCATATATCAGAAAGAGGATGATTAATCACTGTCATTATCTTTTTCAAGGAAGATCAAGAGCAGCTTTCCATCCTAAAACAGAGTCTGAGTAACTAGCCATTGTCCCTTGTAACTCTAAAGTTATGGGGGCTCTCTGCTGCTGAAAGTGAGTTTAAATTACATGGTTGTGAAAACTCTCATGTACCCTTCTCCCAAGCAGTGTGCTTTTGTTAGCCCTTGTATTTTCAGCAATTTCCTGTTCACTTCATTATACTTTGTACACCCACACTTGAATGTGTGCTGTTCCTCACTACCTACTGCTTCTACCACCTACCATGAAATTAGAGCCAGTTCCCAAATCCTGAAGCGTACTGTCCCATACACGCTGAACCTCAGTGGTTGACATCATAGCTTGAAGATTTCACTTGCAATTCAGTGGGATGAAAGGCTCCATACAGTTGCACAATGACATCTTATTACCATGTCATCCAATTGGGAAAAAATGCACACAGAGAAAATGTTCACCTGGACACTTGATACAACTAGCAAAGGACCCAAGAGGGTATCCAATCTCTAAATACTTAAAATTAGGAGATTTACTACCATTCAGAGACTACTGCAGCTCTGTTGTCACAGTAACAAGTAGCAGCAATATCATTGCTGAACCAAATCACATTTGCAGTCTCCCAGCATTATATTCAACAGAATATATCTGAATGGTTTCCATTCGCTAGCACATGAAAGAACGATGTTAACTTAAATGAAAAGTAAGGACACAGGATTACACTCTCGTCTCTTATTTAACATGAAAGCAACAAAGTGGGAAAATCATGAATACACCTTTTGAAATATAATACACAGCATATTCTCTAATGTTCTGCTGTGATTCAAGGCAATTCAACCTTAATCAAACTTCAGAACTCTGGCCATTCATTTGCAAATGTTAAGGGTTTTTTTTAAAAAAAAATTAAAATCTGTGACTATTGATACAATTAAGAACTATTCAGCAGGTTGCTATGGGAAACTATTTTGCAGCTAACCCAATACCTTTACAGAGATTTCAGCTACTTACTAGTTCATTGGAAGTAGAAGTCTTATATTTAAGAATCTGCATGGGCGGCCTTTTTAAGACAGACAAAATATTTGTCCTCATTAAAAAACCCGCAAATTTTAAAGTGTCTTCTATCCTGGCTTTAAATAAAATAAAATTTAAAGAAAAAAAAAGTTAACTTCCTCTTACATTTATCAGGTGCTTGCAGAGAAAAATAATAAGAATACTAAAGGAGGAAGAATTCTAACCTACACAGAGTGAGGGGCTGATTCATTTCATCTCTTTGCTCGTATCGTTTCATTTTGACTGCTTGTCAGAAACACTCATCTCAGAGGAGGAATGATTGCTGCCTGTCACTGGTTTTCATGCTGAGTCATTGCACCATCTAATTTGGAGATCTAAAAACAAGCGTCTTCACTTTGTAGCCTGGTCTATAGGGAGCAATGGAACTGAGTCTGAAAATATATTTTCTCAAACAGGTACTGAAAGTGGCTCAAGGATGCAGAAAACCCCCTGGAATGTTTTCCATGCAGTGTCAGAAAGAGCTTGGGGAACTTTCTTTACTTTGGAGAATTTTTTCTTTTTAACAACCACTCCTTCTAGCATGCTCGTAGAATGCCTTGCAGCAGCACGTAACAGTGCTCTGAACTGTGTACGTGCTTGTTAAATACTGCTTAGATAAGACATGCTCCAACCAACCACACTGTTTTAATGTAAATGTGTGTTTTAATGTAAATGAATGTCACTGACAGAGCACCACCTAGCCCTACCCCTGCTGTTCCCGGCCCATGAAATCTCCCGAATCCTGTCCATCCAAAGTGAAAACTATGTCCCAAGGCAACAGTAATCTCTATAGCAGCCTCAGGTAGACATGGATTCAACAGTCCAGAAGAGGAAGCAACAAGAGCTAGTGTGGCCACAGCTACTGGGCCAGACCAGTGCAGCCTAAATCCCACTTCAGTTCCCATACCTGAAGTTCCCTGTAGGCTGGAGATAAGTTTACAGGCACTTTCTAGGCCATTCCCACCTACATCAATCCTTCTTAGTGGTCAAACATGAAAGGAGAAAACGTAACTTTGATTATTCCCTATGTGAACTGCTTGCTTGTTTTCACCAACTGTATTTCAGTCTAATTTAGTCACCATAACCCAGAACATGTTACAGAATGTATTTGAGATGAACTGTCATGTTTGGGCCCGTGCAGATCTGATCATTTTTATTATTACCCTGCCTAAGCACTCATCTTTCTAGGGTATTTCACCTCTTCGGTTTTTCCATTCTCTAGCACTGGACTTCAGCAACATGTAATTCCCTTTTCTGTCACCTTCCCCTCCCAAGTCACCTATTTGCTGTTAAAAACACCCTGTATCAGTTGGTAGGGAAGAATACGCACCAATGTACAGCCACCTCAGCAATACTGAAGCTGTATCCAGTGCTGCTGTAACAACAGCAGCTCCAGTCGCAAACAAGTTTGGCATGATTTGGGCAAGGACTAGTCAACTCATTTACCATTTGCATGGATATAAAGGAGAGAAAAGTTTTGCACAGTGTGGTTTCATATCACATACAAATAACCTGAGATTTCAATCCTGCTTATAGTCTCAAGGACAATTTTAGCTGATGCTTTCAAATAGGACTCTTGAAGAGGTGCCTTGCAAAGAACTGTTGTTCAAATATCACATTCAGTCCTCGCTAAGTAGTTCAGCCCAACTATGCAAGAGTTAAAAACAAAGTCCTGATCATACAGAAAAAAAAAAAAAGAATCCAAAGTCCATTGTTAGCAGGGAGAGGCAAGCACGAACAGCAGTTAGCAAATGCTAAATAGGACATGCAAAAAGACTTCCATCACGTAAACAGGGATAATTATAGGGTTACAGAAAATTCCCACAGAGTAGCAGACAAATTTGAAGAGACATATTGCTAACAAGGACAACTACTGAGGAAGACCTCTTCTGGTGCAAGAAGAGAAAGGTGGACAAGAACAGAAATGACATATCAACTGACTTTTTAAAAGAGCACAACAAACATGCAGTAGTATTGCAAGGATGATGAGATGGAGCTGAACAAATTCTATGCTTAAAATTAAGATATCAGAACCAGTAAAAGCAATATTTCTGTCTCCGTCTTCCAAGGCAACATGAAAATAAGCAGGAGGACTGACTTTTGGACACTCCAGTATTAACCCTAGCACACCTACCAGGCTTATCAGGTAGTCTTTCCTCTTGCTTCTGTCCACCTCTTTCTTTTGCCTTTTTTTTTTTTTTCATTTTAAGAGATTTTTTAACTCTCCATCATTAATTGTTGTCTCAAAACAAGAGAGAGAAGAGTTCAAAGTCAAGTACCAGAACACAAACAGACAGGGCAAAGGCATAACTGTAAAGACAGCAGAAGGTGTTAGAAAGATGATTAAAAAAAAAGAGTAAAGAAAAAAGTAGGAAGAAATGCTGGAGCTTCAAAGTAATAATAAGTGGGAAAGGAAATGCTGTATATTGGTATGTATTTTGATAGGCTTATTCTCTGTATAGCTATGCAATGTTGTAACTCCTAATACAGCAACACAGAAAAGGGAAGTATGGGATGTAATTGCTCGGGCAGAGTTATGAGGTATGCAGGCATACGTGAGCTCTTGCACACAGACCAGAACAAACACGAACACTTATTGTTGATTTGATAAAGAAATACAGCATATTTTGTGGTGTGCGCCAGCCAGCTGCCAACTCACTGCTAAATTGAATGTGCCTACAGTCTCTACTGAGTGGTCTTGCTGCCCCACACAGCGTTTGAACTGCTCATTACCGGCTTTCCCAGAGAATAAAGGAGATCGCAATGACTAGTGAACAGTAAATGATCTTGCTAATCTGTTTAAGCATTCCTAGTTCACCCCTAATGAGAACATCAAGGTGCCCGGGATATGATTAAGGGTCACATACCGACAAGCTGTTTGAGCCTCTGCCTTCTCTGCCTTGGCTTTAGGAACCCTGGCTTGATTATTAGCGGGGCTTTCTAATTCGCATGGAGAACTCACAATTTTGGAAGGCGGCCAGCAATACCGATCGTGACACTTGCACGGGCTCTCTCTTTGCAACTCCATTCCTTCACCATGGAATCTTCCTTGGAAAAAGGCTGCAGGAAAACAGGATCACTAGCGCAGCTGGTATAAAGCGGCGGCGTTTATTTCCAGCAGACCTACACAGACTTATACCAACTGCTTAATGCCAATATTAAGCACGGAATATTGCTAGTTGTTTATTCTTCTTGGAAAATATGGGCCTATCCACATATAAGCAAGTAACAGCAAGGTACCAGAAGCAGCCAACCTTGTACCTACAGGGCTGTGTTGTTGAGGAGGCTCCTAGGCCAATTCAGGGGTGGTCTGATAGCTCCAACTGTGTGTGTACTCTCAAAACCATGGTTTGTTCTCACAGGCAGTGTTGGACTGAAACTCAGAACTGGGTGTCTGCCCTTGCTGAGAGAAAGTAGGAGGGTGAATCCCAAAGGGAACTTTTGCAAGCAAAGCCCCTGCATTTCCCAGTGCTGTGCAAGCACGTGCCTTCTCTGGCTTCTGGCATCACATCATTTCAATTTCCTGCTGCACTCAGGCAAGAATATTTCTGTCGATCACTTTTAAATGAGCAGTCTCATTAGTATTAGTGCTTAAGGTCTTTGAAACTGTAGGTGGGTCAATACGGAAGGCATTACGAAAGGGCAGCAAGTTTAAAGGATTTCTGTTGACCTGCTTAAAGGATGAGATTGAACCAGATAACCAACCCAAACTTTCTGTAATTCTAGGAACTGTATTTTCAAACCAGTTTCTCTCAAGTCTGCTCTCAACCATTCATGTTTGTTGGAGTAAAAAGAAAGGAAATGGTATTAAACAGCAGAGTGTTCCTATAAATATGTTTGTCTTAGTCTCTCTTGCTAAGTAAGAGAACATTTTAATTCATTAGCTAAGTCCCACTCTTTTTGTCTCATCAGAATAAAGGGTTTAGGATAAATTAAAAGCATGTCTCCATGGACCAGGATATAGTTAGTAACCTACATTCTAAAAGTAATCTATAAAAACTTTTCATGCTGTCTCTCAAAAATTGTGCCAACCCTTTTCACAGACAGAATAAAAAAGACATATGAGGTCTCTGTCAACTAAGAGCAAAATATATATACGTTAAGCATGTTTTACCTATATAAGAAAATATAAGAGAGGAAGAACTGCAAACCCCTATAGTGGGACAAATGTAGTCAGTGAAAAATAGTCTAAAGTTGCCAGAAGACTGATGTCATTTGGACACCAGACCAAAATGTATCTCCTAGGACAACTGGCTGCTTTTGTCCGTTGTAGATCACCTTTATTTTTTTTTCAGGTATTCATAATAATTTTAAACAAACTGTATCAGTTGAGAGATTTTTTAGTTTGTTTTAGCTAGGTCCAGAAACTTGTCTCTCTGCTTTAAAGTACAAGTCTCATCACACAGCACAGTAAAAATAAATCATGATTTGCATTTCTCAATAGCCTTCAAATAACTACATGGAGTAAAGCCAAACCCAGCCTCTTCATTGAAACAAGCAGCTTGCATTTCACATACCAAGATTGCTTCTCCTTCACATAAAGGGTAATTTCTGCCTCCCAATTTCCACATGGCCCACTGTGCGACTTACTAGCAGCCACATTTTCTCGCTGGTAGCTCACGTAGCAAGTACTTTGAGTCAGCACGTTCAACCACAGCAGCAAACTTTGATAGGATTTCCTTTAACTACTGAAACGTTTAGGCACGTATTCAGCTCATGACTCAGGGTGCTTATCTGTCAAGCGAAACTCCCTCTGGGATGTGAAGCACCATCATCTCAATCACTTCTCCTTTTCCTCTGGAAAAAACAAACAAACATTCAGCACACTTCTGAGTCTAGGTCCTTCCCCCTTTCCCATCCGTCACCCATCCCTGGCCAGAGGCAAGCTTTGGAAAACACGAAGAACACAGGCACAATTGTTCTCGGCTTCTATCCTGTGCTCATTATATTGGCAAAGTTCAAAACCATTTGCTTCTGCCATTGTACTTTTAAACACCGTATTTCCAGAATATCAGCAAAATCGCAGCACTGTTCTCCACAATATGTTCCTGCCTCCCATTTTGGCATGCTTTCATTCACCAAACTCATCACCATGTTCTCATATTTATCTGGCAGATTATTAGATGTTCAGCCCTTATAAATAACATATGTCTTCAAAAGGGAAAGTTCCATTTTTCCCCAGCTTTCTTTTTTGACTGTGTGCTTTATTTTTTAAAAGGTAGAGGAGTCCCTCCAAACTAGTGTGAAGTAGACAGGAAGGAAACAGGTGCTTGACACACTTAGAAAGGGCTGCCCATGGTTAAGCTACAAAATTTGACAGGGAAAAGAAACAAAGAAGGGATGGATTTGTGTCTGAAGAACGATGTATGCGCCTTTACTTTTGTTTTTCTTTTCTGACCAACTACCCAGGTAAAGGGCAGTCATACCTGTTCACAAGGTAAGTAAACATAAGACAGAGAGGTCATCTACACACAAATGTTAAATTGTACTACCTATTCTAGGACAGTTAAAAAACACCCCAGTGTAGCTGCTACTATGCAGGCGGCAGAACAAAACAGGAGTGGTGTACTGCATGTAAATTCACAGTGAATTTTACTGGCTTAGATGTTTTGATGAAAACCTCAATGCTTCAGCTGAAATAGTTACTCTGATACGATAATGTAGAGTTCATAACTTCAGTAAGAGATTTGGAAGGAGTAGGAATCCTGAAACACAGTAGTTCTTTGACAGTATTATCTTCAAAAACCTCTTCCATCTGTATTCTTTTCTTTGTAGAAAGCTACCCACCAAACGTAATTCCAGAGGAAATCCAGATTTTGTGGCCATGGCCGTATTTGTTAAAAAACAGAATAAAGACTTCCTTGTAAAGAGTCAGCTTCACTAGTCAACAGAGAAGCTTGGCGATTTTTTCTAAGACTGCTGGCCAAAGAAACAAAAGAAATTAAAGAAGCTGTCAGGAAGAAAGCCTGGGCAGATAGCAGGAACAGGCTGGGGCAGAGACAGAGAACAAGAGAGATATACTGTGGATAAGGAAGTAGAGAAGTTTGAACTTCAGAGGAAGCCGAGGATAAACCTTGTGAGAGGAGTAAGAAAGGAAGTTTCTATACGTGCCTAAAATTGCACCTGCTAATCTACACAATGCAAACCCACAGGAAGTGACTCAGTGGTCAGAGCCTGACACACTAAAGGAAGCATCCTATATTCCAGGAAAAGGTATTTGGCTTATGTGTGGACATAATGTTTTTGTTCAGGTCTTGAACTGCAACTGCATTTGGTTGTGTTTCTCATATCCAGCAGTTGCCCAGTTCTAACTTACTATTTTTAACTCAAGCCCATCAAAGTAGGAAGAGCAATTTTTGAGGAGGATTGCAGTACTTCATCTGCATATGTATGACAGAAGGACTGGAGCCACAGTGCTCTGAGCACCTAACCTAGTCCAGTTTCTCTGTGTGTCTTCATCCATAACGTGGCAGTAAATAAAAATGAAGAAAAACTCACCTATTTGATGTTCCAGGCCAGGCACAAAGTAGCAAGACTATACTGCTCACACTGAAAGTAGTTTCTGTCATACCTTTTTTTATCCTGATTGATGCATGTGATGGTGCAACGCCCTTCTCCTTTAGGTCACTCAGTGCTTGGCACAATTTCCACCCCCCCTCCACCTGGGCCACGTAACAATACAATGGACCATAATGCCATGAAAATTCATTAACACCTGGGACACATAATAATCCAACATAAAAGAAAGAAAGAAAGTGAAGGGTGACAGACCAGAACATTATGGCAACCCCTTAGCGCACCTGACTGGTGACTCCTATTGCTTGGAAACAATAATGGTAATTGATCATTCCTGGCAATATCTGGATCGTGGCCCAAAGAGGGGGATGATACCATAACTTCAAGATCTGGCAAGTTCTGGGATTGTGCAACTGGTGGAAAGTACCGGAATATCCCATTTTTCAAGTTGGGCTGGAGCGGAAAGGTACCAGAATATCCCATTGTCCGAGTTGGACAGGAGTGAAAAAGTACCTGACAAAAGTCAATTATCTCAGACCCTATAGTGATTCTAGTGAGACCCTTTGAGCTCTCCTGGATTGCAGCAGGCTGTGACCAGTATATCCCCTGAGATGGGACTCCACTCAGGCAGATACCTCAAGGATTAAAAGGAAAGGGTGAGTCAACCCTCTCAAGTCTTAATTATCGCCCATTGAGGAATGCTGAGACATCATGAGTATCTACTTTAAACTCAAGAAGAGGGAAATTTTAACTATAGACTGGCCTCTCTTCATCCACCTCTCTATCTATCTGTCTATGTGTTTCTGATATACACATTAGCTGTGTGGGTGTTCTTATACTTTACTGGATCCAAACACTTTCTGTCCATTTGTCTATGCACAAGTAGGGAGTCAAAAGGGGCACCAGTAGGCTCACTAGAGTCGCTCACTGTGAAGGGACCTTCAGTCCTAGTAGTCAAAGACTTGGATGTGTGTGTATGTGACTCCCTGTTGGAGATGTGTGTTGGTGTATTTGTATTCATACACATACGTGTTGATTTAAGATACCCTATAGTAAGTTAGTGTGAATCTTGTCATTTTCAAATCTGTAATTAAGTTGCTGGTCAATTATTTTGTTAAATCATCTTGTAAAATCCTTAAATTGGTTAACGATTAAGTGCTGCTAAAATTCAACCTCTTGATCCACCTCAAATCATTAATAAATTTTGAACTGCAGCTGAATCCTAATTGTGTCAAATATTTCCATCCACGACAACGCAACAACATCACAATATAGTGCTGTCATACCCAATATACAAATCCCAATCACAAGCAGTTAGGCATCATGGCTACTGAATCCCACTAATTGACGCAGTAAACCAAAGGGATTTTATTGCCTTAATCTCTTAGGTTCCTCTATCCACACAGCTTCAAAGGAGAAAAGACAGGATGAATTAGCTGAAGTACCTCTTGGTTATCAAAGTTACTGCTGTAACTACTGCGAAGTTGTACAGGCTGCCATCGTCATTAGCAGACAGGACATACATAACTGAAATTTCACTCCAGCTGACTGCTCCCCTATTACCTGAGAAGCCCTGAATGCACCACCTGGAAGTCCTTGTCCTGGGGTCTGATTGGACCAATGTCCCATGGATCCACGGCACGGGAGGAGCAGCAGTTAGCAGAAAGCCACCTTGCTCCTACCCTGCAGACTTGCTCCAAGTGTCACTTGGCAGAGCCATAGCATGTGACCCTCAAGGTTTTGTAGTAAAAGGCAGACAGTTTCCAGCTCCTTTTTGACTGATATTGCAGAAGCATAAAGTCAAAACATACCAATCACATCTTAATCAATTGCATTTTCTCTCTGGAAAGAATAAATACAGCCTCTGTGAAGCCTAGCACACTGTACATAGACAATTAGAGGTTCCTGTAAAGGTTCGCTGAACTGTATTTTGAGTTGGTGCTAGCCCTGAGGATGATAACTAGTCACTGTTCTTGTGAGACGTGCGAAATGTCAGGGGAATATAAAGAAGTGTAGTGTTGTGTTCAGGAAGTGTGTGATGTGACTAATAGAGGATGACAAGGGGTGTGGTTATCATGAGATATTCACCTCCCTTCAGTGCCTTCATGAGACGTGAGAAAATAAGTATCTCCCTCCTCTCCCTGTCTCTCAGGGGCTTGTTTATCCACTTAGAACTAAGCTTCCAAAAGTTATGATACTGCTCTTATTAAAAGCTCTTTTGGGGCAGTTGCTCAGGAAGGAAGTTTATTACAGACTCTGAATTGCTGTTCCAGCTGAGTAATGCTGGACACAGAATTCAAGTTGACTTCACAGCAAATGGTTTATGAAAAAACTAAATTCTTGACCGGAACAATGTATTTCAAGCAAGCCTAACATTTCTTTGGTGTTCGAATATGAGGTCCACAAGTAGGACGGGCTACTCTCGTCTCTGATTCTCTCAGGGGACCACCTAGGTCCTTGTCTCTCAGCCTTGGTGTGACATCTTAGGGCAGGTAGGAAAAAGTGTATAGCCAAGAAGCCAATTCACATCTGCATGTAATTTTTTTTTTTTCTGGATGCAAAGGCAAGAGGAAAGGAACATATTGCTCTGAAGAAAACAGAGTGATAGAAAGAATGGGGGAATCAGGGAGAAGAACACTGGAGGGGTGTTAGAGCAAGGGCATGAATGTGTTGGCCAGAACGGGAAATTTAATTCAAAGATGGAGTAGTAGCAAAAGCGAGAGCAAGGCAGAAAGTAGAATGAGATGGACTTTGGGGATGGAAGAAAGGGAGCCCAGAGCTTGGAAGAGGAAGTTCTACTGTGAGAGAATTGAGGAGTTACTTTAGTAAGAAAGAAAAAAATAAATGAAAGGAAACGAAAGAAATTTAACAAACTGGGTCTGACAAAAAAGAAGAGGGGGAAAGAAACAGAAAAAAGATAATAAACAGTTGGAAGAAAAAAAGGAACAAGAAGTAGATAAAGTATTTTATCCATTACTTCTTTTTTTTTTTTTTTTTCTTGTATGACTCCCAGAATATCTCATGGTGAAATTAATGGAATTTTCTTTCCCAAGGAAAACAGCTATTTACAAAAGACAAAATGTTGTGTCCAGAACCCAAGTGTTACCCTTCACCTCCAGCCCCCACCCTCATGAGTGACCCTTCATTTCCACTAAATATTCACCATTCAGACTCTGGTTTAGACAGATTTACACCTGTAGGCATCTCAAACTACAAAGTACAGCTCAGTTCTTCAGAACAATAAAGCCAGCAAATTCATTTATTCCCAGCATTCCCTGTAGATTTTGCATAATGTTTCTGCAGAACTGAAAATCAGTTTGCGTGTTTTTTTTTTTTTTTTTCTCATTGCAACATCAGGAGACACTTACAATGTGTGACAAAACCAGGAAGGAGTTGGTGGTAACAGGCAATCCCATCTGCATTTCTCTCCCCCTCACACCTTGTGACAGAACAATTCTCACCACTATCATCACCACCCATATTTTCATATCCATGTTAAAAAAAACTCAGATGCATAACATACCCAACTGTTGCTAAAAATTCAGATACAACAGCCAAAGGGTTGGGCTTCAGGGCCTCAGGCTTATGAACGTGAGAAGCAGCTGCAAGATTAAAACACATAAATTGTCCTCAGGTGAATAACCGTGACTCGTGGGAAGTTCCAGACCAATGGAGGACCCTGGGGGACAGGCAGCCTCACAATTACAAAGACAGGGCCTATTCCTGCTTTGTCCCTGCAGGGAACATGGCCAGAAACAGACCAGGCTTTTGGGATGTCTCTGCTTAGCTCTAGTAAGAACATCCCATAACAACAGGGTGTGTATTTTGGGCCCAAGTGATAGCATTAAGGTAAAAGAAGAGCTAGTTTTGTATCAGAATATTGCACTAAAACCTGCACCACCAAGGCTGCTTACACAGTCAGTAGCATCCTAGCACTTTCTCCCAACCAATATTAGCAAAGCACTCCAGGAGTGCAAATAACCACAAATTGAGGCTAACTACTTCCCACCTGAATAGTTTCTTGAAATAAAGACTGGTCTGCCTTCACTGGAGCAAAAACCAGATGGAAACAATATCGGAACCATATCTACCACAGGAGATTAACCACTAGTGTGAGGCATGATGAGATTTCGGAATGTTCCTCAGTCTGGGAAGAGACCAAAGCTGGGGCAGAGCGTAAAGGCCAATATAAGGAAATCAGACGTCCAAGAAGCCGCAAACAATCACATGTTAAAGACTTCTGAGACATCCACGTGCACACTGAAAGCACAAAGAACTTAACTTGCAATAGCAAAGTAAACGAGGAAAGATGCACCTGTTAAAAAAAAAAAATCAAATGAGAAATCTTTCCATTTTTTTTTTATGAAATACCTACAACAAGCCATTTCTACCAGATGTATTCTTGGGATCTGTATTTAGAGGATGAAGAAATAAATCACAGAAACACTGGTTATTAAGGAGAACTAACTCAATGCCGGGGCAGGCCCAAATAGTAATGGTTTAGTGGTAGAAACCCTTCTTACAGAACTGGCCTGCACAATCCTGATTGTTGACATATTCAGCTACCTAAATACAATATGACATTATTGTATTATCTGGAAACTGTCACTGGCTCAATAGACTCATGGGACAGGGCTTAGTTACCTGGTTAGATTGTAATCCTTCAACAAAATACGGTAAGGCAGAGCTATGCACGTGTGTAGAAACCCATAGACTTTAGAAAGACTCCATGCAATGAAATTTTTCATGAGCATTGTGGTTTCAGTTGGGATAGAGTTAACTCGCTAGCAGCTGGTGTAGGGCTGTGTTTTGGATTTGAGATGAGAAACAGTGATGACAGTGCACTAATGTTTTTGGCTGTTACTAGGTAGTCAAGACCTATTCTGCTCCTCACACCGCCCTGCCAGCAAGTACGCTGGGGGGGGGCACAAGAAGTTAGGTGGGGATACAGCTGGGACAGTCAATCCCAACTGATCAAAGGGATATTCCATACCATGTGATGTCATGCTCAGTATATAAATTTGGGGAAAGAAGGAGGAAGGGGGGGACATTTGGAGTGATGGCATTTGTCTTCCCAAATAACTGTTACATGTGGTGGAGCCCTGCTTTCCTGGAGATGGCTGAATGCCCGCCTGCCCATGGGAAGCAGTGAATTAATTCCTTGTTTTGCTTCGCTTATTAAACTGTCTTTATCTCAACTCATGAGTTTTCTTTTACTCTTCTGATTCTCTCCTGCATCCCAACCAGGAGGGAGTGAGTGAGCAGCCACATGGTCCAAGATGCCAGCTGGGGTTAAACCGACAATGAGATTGGACCTGAGTGATGATTTAATGATTGTGATGCGTGCTTCAGCCTAAAAGACAGCTTTTTAAACTCTTCTTTAACCAGGCAGTTGACTCATCAGGCCATGAAATGCCATGGTAATGAGAGGTCATAACACATAGGTAATACACAAGCTTCCTATCATATGTCTACATGTGTAACGACATGGAGCTCTATAAGCAGCACAACAGGTTGAGTTTGGCTCCCTGTGGTGCAGATGCTTCTGGCTGGAGTTTCTTGTGTCTCATATTGTGCAGCCTTGGCCTTCACTTTTTGCCCTAGCTGAGTGCTCATCAAATCTTCCATATAGATGGATTGCTTGGTGTATAATAGCATTAAGCTCACACTCCAATCTTTTCTTCTGAAGGGTTATTGATAGACTCACTTGAGCTTTAATAATCTTTAATAAAGTTCTGCACTGCATTCAAATCGGCAAGCCAGTTCAAAACCTACTGTGAGTGCTCTCCTGTTAGAAAAATAGTCTAATTCTATTAAAAAACTAAGCTGTTAATTCCTGAAGGGATTCCCCTCTGTAGATTCTAAGGCCCTATTAGAGATGGCTGTTTCCTTACATGTGATATACTGTAGAGTTAGGGCCCTGGTAATCCGTATTATCTATATTCCCATCTAAACAATCCAGTCTCCTTGAGAAATGTTTTGTAAAGAGGACCTAGTTTTCGACAGGGACAGCATGGCTTCTACTGGCCAGAGACAAGGCATCATGTATTTTTAAAAAGCATTGCCAAAATCTGCTCTGGGAAACATTAGGCATGGACGGAAATGAAAGTTATGTGCCTTGTCCACAGCTTAGATTTGACAGAGAAGTGAAACAGAATGGTTTAAAGAGAGCAAGCGAGAGCGCACACAAGCTGTGGTTTCAAATAGACGCTGAGGATGGAAAGTCGGCTCCACTGAAGCTGACAGGAATTTCTGACCCTATGTATCTCCAGTTCCTGGAAAGTCCCACCAACAAACAGCAAGAACACATTCCCTCTGATAAGATTCTGTAACGTAGCAAATATTTATCTTTGTGACCAACAGTTTCTGCTGTTTGTTTTATGATGTTATAGAATACTTGGCTCTGCACCTGAATTGGGGCAAGGTGAGCATGCTCTCATTGCATCACATACCCCCAATTCTCCTCCGTTTGAGTTGAGATCCCATTGAAGCTGCTGCCAAAGCACATGGAGGGGTTGGCAGCAGTGCTGAGGGTAAAGGTTGAAGATATCTTTCACAATATCACCATCAGTTTGTTCATGAAGAATAATACAGGAAAGAGGCTGTTTCTTAAGGTGCCTTTTGTAACAGCTTCACTTGTAACAGCATTCAGCAGGACTGTAATCTGAACTTCAGGACTATGGTTGTAAACTCTGGAAGGAATCCCATATAAGGAGGACTGAAACAAATACTCAAAACTTGATTTTTTTTTCTCCATCAGAAAGAGCTTTTGACTAAATGAATGAACTGAAGATACATATTTTGATGTCAAAACGTCTTGAGAAATGGAGTGAGTTTGTGGCAGCTCTTTCCTACATATACTATGGCATAATCTGACCGTACACCCAATTGCAAGGCAGAGTAGTTGTCTAGTATCAGGGTGACGAGGAATGCACACAATTTGAGACACTGCCATCTCTACAGGGTCAGTGAAACAGTTCAGTAACACACAGAACAAACTACATAACTACTAATTCATTGTTTTTAGAAATGTTCTTCCAGGAGTGCCTTTTCCTTACCTAGATTAAGGTGTAAGAAGCAGAAGCCTGAGGTAATATCATGTTTTAACAGGCTAAATTTCCACCATGAAGTCACAGCCATGATTTTCATTTAAGGTATGCAGTTCCACGCATACCTTAAAGCTTTGGCTTAGTTTGTGTTAAAAGATTACATTTCTTCGGGCTGAATTGTGCAGAGAAAAACAGTTTCATTCGATAGTTACATTGCTTTGACTGGGTCAATCAAACAAAGGGTTGATTGATTGACCTACCTTCCCTGTATTCATGTAACACTGAATGAAATGAGGAACATCCCTTTAAATAAGTGAGACCTGGTCACTCTATTCCCTTAAGTTTTGGCATTTCTCATTTCTGGGCTAGAAGCAGCAAACAGTTTGGTTTATTTCCCAGTCTGAACTCTGAAAACTTGTAAAATCTATTCCCTTCACAGTAACTATATCAGGAACTATCAGAATCTCAAAGACTCGGGCACCTCTGGGGTTCTAGATTTAGCCTCTGTGAAGAACAAATCATTGCAATCTGGGATGAAGCCAGCTGGAATATATTCCCCCATAACCCCTCTTTGCTACTTCCTCAAGGACTCTTCTCTGGGACATCGTTCATTGTTTAGCCTTTCTGGATGGGTTTCCTTGACAAAATCTTTGATGTAATAATAGAGTCAGGCAACAGAACATCATAACATTAACATGAAGGCCATATGATCTTTACAGAAGAACACAACAAAACTGTCTCCTTTTTACCCTTTTCAAAAGGATCGCCATTTCACCTTCATCCTAACAATTCTCTCCTTTTTTCTTAGGTTAGACAAAATTACAGTGTAATTCAGTCCATTACAAAATATCAGAGACTGAAAGAGAAATAGTTCACTGGTCCACTATGCTTTCCTAGTACAGTTATCATGAAAAATTATTTAAAAACTCCTTTTCTGCAACACCTGCAGATAAACATAGGAGAGATTAATATTTAAAATGACATGAAATGATAACAAAGAAATCCCAAATGACGCAAATCTAATCTGACTTTGCTACTAATGTAGGAGTGAAGACCAAATTTGTCCAGAACCTCGAGGTCCAGCTTTCCTTTGAATCCTAAAAATTTTGTACGACCTTGCATTATAGTATAAGTAACAGAGAGTGAGGGAGGGATGGATGCACACTTTGGACTCAGAAGTCACCTAATTATTTGGGTATTTCTACATTTTTTTTCCACCACTTTGCCATCCCCAGTTCCCTCACTGGAGAGCATTTGAGGTCAGTAATGTCTTGTGGTTGAATAAACACCATTCCTGTCAGCTATTTTGCCCCGGTTAATGTTTGGCATCAGAATGGGTCCCATTCTAAGTTGTTTATCACAATGACTGTGATAACATTAATTTGGCAGTACCTATGGGTTATCATTTGCTTTTCCAATGCACACAACAGTCTACATATAGTTTGTTGAAATGGAGGCACGTGGGTTCAGTTTTAAAATTCAACACAGGAGCTTTGTTTTAGCAAAAAGTAATAAAAAGTTCAGTGTGAGTAATGAGCACAAGTAGATCTGAGTCTACCTGCTTATCTGGTTATACACAAATTTCTCTTTCAAATACTCTCCTGCGTGCACTGTAATCAAACCAGTCCACAAATAAATCAGTGTTGTCCTTCATTGTTTTTGTCCTCTCTGCTGCCAGATATGTACCCTTCACAGGCACCTGAGAGTGATATGGCCACCGATTTCAGTGGGGCCCAGATTTCAATCTTGATCTTCTCTATTCCAAAGGAAAGAGCTGAAAGTGTCTTCAGGGACGCAGGTACTCACAGAGAAATTCAAAACACTTAAAGACACTGTGGCAGCACACAGGGTTGTCAAAGTAGCAGAGAGCCTTCCATATTGATTAGTTCCATGTTTAATGTATACGATACTCTTGCAGTGTTTGCAAATAACCTTTTTTGTATGAAAACAGCAATGGCTTAGTCAAAGCCAGATCAAAGAGGCACGCATGACTCACATCCACTAAATAAACACTGATGCCTGATGGCAGTAATACAGCTATTTATATTCATTGCTTGATTTAACCAGTGGCATTCCTTTAATATGATAATAAGCACAGGCTGTTTGCTATGAAAAAAAGACTTGAGTGCTAAACTTGTTCTTAACACCAAATGAAAGTGATATTGGTGGGCAAGTTGAGATGTGCTAATTAACTTCCACTACAGACAAAATCAGAAGTTTAATTTTAGATTATGCTTCGGAATTTCATATGAACAAATAAGCAGACAACTTCAGTGGGAGTTAAGCACTTGAATACATTGGAGGGTCGGGTAGCCGGGCCTCACCACTGACCTCTGTGTTTCATTGGAATCACATTCTTGTGAATCTATCACTTCATCTCCTTTCTAGTAGCTGGTGTTGCAAAAAAGAGGGCAGAGCACTCTTTTAAATAGCATTATCATCAGTAACTATGGCCCTAACATCTCAAAAAACAGCACTAAACTGGTCTGCAACCAGCAAGTAGATCTCAGGAGCAACAAGTATCAGGAAGGCAGATGACAGACAACCCCTCTGCTGAAAGGGAACCTGAGCTGGTGCTGTGCCACAGATGCTCTCAGATGACCTGCTCTAAGCAAAAAAGCTTTCCAGATCCTGCTGTTCCACAGCCACTGCTGGTTACCGTCATTTTGCAGGCAATCCTCTGCCTGTGTTCATCATCCATATTAATTGACCAAAAGAAGAAAGAATGTATCCATATGAAAACAATTCACAACGCACAAAATAATCTAGAAGAATATGCTGGAAAACCTGTCATTGTATTCTTTCCCTGTTCTTATACTTTCCGCTTGGCATAACTATCAGGTCACTTCTGGGAACAGGATAATTTGTTAGAAGGACCTTTGATGTGGCCTACTATGGCTTTCCCCCCACTTCATCTCTTATGGTATTCACATGGCACAAGAGTGACTACTGTAAAAGCAGTTTCAGTTTTATCCAAAATCATCCATGCTACAAGAGTATGCATTCTCCGCCCTGTTTATAGTAAGAACTATCTGATTTTCAATGGTCAGTCGTGCCCTTAGGCAACATGAAAATGGTGGTGAAATCATTAAAACCACATGAGCAATGAGACAGCATCAGAGGAATCACAAGATCTTTTGAATTTGACCATGAGACTGATAAATATAGCAGGTTCTAGTAGACAACCAACAACTGAACAAGTCCCAGAATACAAAATCTGATGGACATTGCAGCCCAGACGGTATGCAATTATTTTGAGAAAGTCCAGAGCTATATGGATCTCTCCCTTACTCATTGGGAACCAACCCAATGTAAACAGAGTGGACAGACTCTCCAAATCTACTAGCATCATCACAGGAATAAATGGGGTAAAATTAAAACCAAACCAAACCAAAGCACACACCAAAAAAAACCCCAAACAAAACCAAACACACCAAAAAATCCCACAACTCTATGTGGACAAGGCTTCAGACTTTTCTTGAACAGCATCACTTATCCTTGTTTTCTTTCATTATTCCCCTTTAATAATACTTTCTCTCCTATGAATACCTGAAGAGTTGTAAACACTGTTTCCATTTGGGGTCATAGAGGAATGTTGTAGATTTGTTTTCATTCAGTTCTTTTGGCAAATTTCTTTTTGAAACTGTGACATGTCACAGCAGAAGCACGTTAGGTTTGAAATCTGGCAGGCACTTTTTGCTCCACCTCCATGTATATTTACCCTTCTCCATAATTCACTATTAGTTGATCTATTGGTAAAACTTATCTGATTTGGATAAAGACTGTTCTTTGATGGCTCCGTGTGCCATAAAATAGCAGCAGAATTCTATTTCCTGTATTCCAGATAAGGCTGCTTCAGTCTTAGAGTTGTGCTTTGACTTATTTGCTGATTTGCCTGATAAACAGAATGGCTTAAAGCCTTGAAGGAAGATGAATACATGTTGTGTCAGAATAACACAGGAATAACTGGGCTGCTAGTACTTCAAAGACAGCTTGTACTTCCTTATTAAAGAGCTGCAAGAGAAGTGAATTCATTATTTTTCCAATAATTAATAAAGAAAGTAGCTATTACTGTAACCAGCAATTTTGAAAGAGATTTCAAATCCTTATGTGTGTCCAACATACTGATAAAAAACAACATTAACTGCAACTTGAAGGAAACACCAATCTCTGAAGAGATTTTTGCTTGGATAATTGAGAGTGCTTGAACTAAGATGCTCCTTATAACTCTTATATCCTCAGCAACATCTAATGACTCAGACCTGCTTCTTCAGAGGTAGATTTGACACTGTCCCACAACCCCAAATATACAGATGTAACAGTGCACGTGCAGACCACAAACTGTTGCTTGGACTCATAACCATATTATCTCTTGCAAAGGTACCTTGAAAATATATCTGTTTCTATGGCTTCCGTCACCTGGTTGGCACTAGAGAGATCCCCCATTGTCTCAGACAGTTACATTCCTCATTCATTAGGAAACCATTATTAGTTTCAGGTAACTACTTTCATTTCCTCTGATCCCTTCTGTGAGGTTTAGCATCAATCACAGATTTACACACCTAATGTTGAGCTGGACTGCAAATTAATTTCAGGGTACTTAACATTTAAAGAGTTTGGAAAGTAGGTAGCTATATACATGAATTTTATTAAGTTATTCCACAATCTTTGAAGAGATTGCATGCTGGTGTTTCTCTATAAATGTCTGAAGACTGTTCTCATGGCCTTTATGAAGTTGTTCAAATTGAAGAATGTCTGTAGGCAGTAAATGCCCTTCAGTGTAACTTTGAAAATACATTATATTCTCCAGGAGTCTGGATTTTATTTATCTTTTGCAGTATTTGTGTGCTGTTTTCCAGCTTCTATCTCGTGCTACTTTAAGATGGATTATTATTTTACTGAACATAGTTTACCCACCTCTTCCAACAAATCTCTGTAAAAGTGATCCTAAGTTTGTTAATGTAAACTTGAGCTCCTTCCCCACCCACCCCCCACCCCCCACCCCGATATGAGAAGACTCAGGCTGAGTGTTGGCTGAATTGTTTGCTTTGATGGGAATACAGTATTTTTTAGAAGTGGTTGAAAATGTAAAGCTCTCCATGAATACAAGGACTGCTTGGGAGTCTGCAGCGGGTTCTCTATATCTGTGAAGAAGTGTTGCATCACAATCGTTGCCGATGCAGGCTGTTTTCTGTTCTCACAAAAGAAACCTTGACATCAACTGCCTTAAACTGTTGTGACAAAAATAAAAAGTGGAAGCCTGATTTTACTAGCAACACTCAGCCTTACGACGCTCAGGTAAGAGAGAAGACCAAGTAACGCCTACAGTGACCAGAACATTTAGAACTAAGCAAAAGTGAACGTTGCAAACCTACTTCTTCTGGAAGAGACATGACACGCAGAAATGAAGAAAAAAGCAATCCATTACAGGCTGCAGCTGTTTGGCATGCTGGGAAAAAACACTGTCCACCTACAGGAAGGCAGTCCTAGACTAGACTCATGGATAATAGTCAGTTTCTGTTGCTTAACTTCTCAAAAGGACTCTGCAAAGACAGATATGATTGTTTACAGCTTAGGAAACTTAGGAATAGGGAAAGTGAGGCAATTGGCCCAAGGCAAATTAATGACAGAGTTGTGAAGAGACTTTCATTACCCCACTCTTATTCTAACTGCTAATCAGCACAGCCTCCAGTCCTAAAGGAAGAGGGTATTTTGGCAGCGACAGCCTAGTACTCCCTCATACAGCTGGAGAATGCAGAACACAGGTGAGGGCCTTATCTCTGTTCTGGCATTCTCCCAGCTGCTAAAAATGTCCTACAGGCCCTAGTTCCTGCCAGGACAGCTCTCCTTGCTTTAGGCAGCACTGGAGAAAGTCCTAAGGCTCCTTGCTGAGGACCCTCCCTAGCTCTCTAGTTTTGGTTCCCGACAGAAATAGTGTCTTCCACTCTCCAGCAGGACTGTCTGTGGAAGAGTCTGTCTGGAATAACAGAGCCAAATCATGGAAATCACCAGGAAAATGCAGGCTACATTTCAAATGTATTACCTAAGAGTGACCTCCTGTGTCTGTACCAAGTGTTCTCATCTCTTTATGGAGAACAGCTATCAGAGTATTAAGCCACAGAAAATATATTAAAAAAAAAAAATCAAAGGAGAATTCTAAGGAAATGAACACTTTTCTTAATGAATTCCCCACACGCACAAGTTTTAGCACCTTAAAATTTTATCTGTACTGCACAACATATTCAACAGTAAACAGGCAAGTAATAAGTTCTAATAATGGCTCCTGCTATAAATTTCTCTTCTGCAATTTTGTAGCACTGTGTGAAGGCAAGAAAAAGTCTATGACATACATGAATACTGAGGACTCACTACACACCTGCATTAGTCTGAGAATTCAATTTTTTAACTTGGCTTCAGCTGTTTCTCTGCTGCATTTTACCTCCCTCTGGGATATAACACAGAAAAGGAATGGTAAAAATTCTTGCAGATGTCACAGGCAAAATAATAACTTAAAAAAAAACAACACCAAAATGCTTTGCGTGTTTGCTCCCTCTGAATGGATAATCATCAACACTATGCTACTTTCTAGATCAGAACAGTTTTCTACCTGCAGGCCAGAAATGGAGATCATTTGGATTCTGCTGTCACCCAAATACAGCAGCCAGATGAATGCCCACCTGAAGAGGTCCTCCCAGGGCAGGGTGGCACTCCGTTATATACTGAGCCTCCCTCCTGTCAAGGCACTATTACTGTAACACCAAGTTCCTATAACAGCAAATTTCCTTGCTGTAAGATACAAGACCTCTTAAGTCTGCTGGACTCAAAATCACAGAAAAGCATTGGAAAGCTTTGATAACTCAGGGCATATGTTATCTATCAAACAGAAATTGGGACTGGTGCACATTCACAACAGCTATAAACAGTTGCTTCCTAGGCAAACTTCTCTGCTTTGACAGTTATTCCCAGCAAGAAATTGAGCCAAAACCTCAGTGTTCTGCTCTTCAGTAGACTGACACAAGAATGGGATTATGGATTAGACATTCCTAACTGTTTCAGAGGTTGTGCATGTAGTAAAATTGACCAGGCTGGTAGTTCAGTAGACCGGTGGGGACTGGCAGCTCCCAGCAATCAGTTGTAGAGTTATATGGTGAGCTGGGGTCAGCACTTTCTTGGATTCCCAGCTCACCGACAGACATTCAGATCTTTCACAACTCTCTCTTTGATTCACCCAAAGCACAACAAACCAGAAGGCTCTAAACCAAATGCTTCCTGCTCAACCCTTTGTTTCTTGGGAAACTTTTGGCCTGCTCTATCCACAATCTCCTCTAAGAGCTCTGCTGTTTGTACCTCTGTACTTGGCACCTTCCATGCCAACCCCCCTTGGGATGCACAGTGTTAGGACCTAGAAATAACAGGGTGCAGTTAGCAGCCTGTGTCCTTAGCCATGTGACAGATCATGCTATTGCTTTTCTTCAGCTTGTTGGCAAAGCAGAGAGGGGAGGGAGGGGGCAAAAGTCCTTTGTCATTGCTCTGTGCAGCCTTGGGAGCCAGAACTGAACCTAGTTGGGCTCCTTCGGTGCCACCACGGCTGGATTGTGCCCCAGGGACTCCAGGTAGAAGCTGCAGTGGGGACAGTGAGGGCTTAGCCTTCCAACGCAGGGTTGGTTAATAAAGCAGAGAAACCTGCAAAGCTTTTAAGAGTGGGACCCAGAGGAGTCATGCCAGATAACTTTTTATTTTCTGATTTTCCTTTTTCAATTAAATTTGACATTTTTGAGAGCAAACTTGGTTACAGACTATTAATCTGTGGCTGAGAGCCAAGGAAGGAAAACACTTCAGTGAGAAGAACTGAACACTGAAAAGCTTTGTCTGTAATACAGCATGATAAGATCATTTTAGTGAGTTCTGAGAAACCCAGACAGTGGCAGTTTACTCCTGTGTAACAAAGATATGTTTCTGCAGTGCTTTCAGAAAAGGAAATGGCAACATTTTTAAGCCCATTTTCTTCCTTTCTTTTACATTCAAAAGGCATATCAGCTAGTGAAAGTTGAGCACTAATTGATATTTGCCACCAGCTGTCGTGATCAACCTGAAGTGAAAGGGTTGCAACCCTTGCAACAGACTGAGAACATCTAACTGGATCTTTGGAAGGAGCTAAGTTCCCAATTTCAAGCAAATCAGGATCACATGAGAGATTCAGAGGGTAAACATGAGAAGTTCCATGATTTTTATCTGAAATCTGATTATCTACAGCAGCTAGAATAGATCTGCATTTGAGAACTAGTTCATACCTGATTCTCTGAGGTATAAAGCTAAAACATGAAAGCAAACAAAAAATTTTATTATGAAGTGAAACTACCACTTAGTTGTATGGCGTACTTTTGAAGCTATGGCTTTAATACCTAATCCTTAGGGTCCTTATTCACTTGTTTTTCAGGAAAATAAAATTCCATTTTAGCAATGGAATAAAGCAAAACATTGAGTTGCAAGTTCTGGAAAGATCCAAGATCTGGATTTGAACATTATGTCTTGGATACGCTCCTTAAAACAAATAAACAAAAGGAAACTAAAACCACATGTGGAAGTTAAACAGGCACCTGTAAGCTCAGAATGAACAAGTGTCAAATGAATGCTTCCTCTGGAAGTTTTGGAAACAGTTTTTCTATCACGTGTCTCTCGCGTGCAGGAAGAAGCCCTGGAAAAGTTTTCCAGTCAAATAGGAAATGGAAAGCGTTCAGCACCAGATGGAGGGGAACTTCGCAGAAAATTTTAATCGCGTGTTAAGGCGTTGATCACAACCAGGCAGTAATGGAATACAAATTGCTATTAAAACAACTTATCAGTGTGAGAACTGTAGAGCAAAATGAAGGCAAAAAAAGTCACCTCACTGGTAAAGATTATAATCCTCCTTCAATGCCAGACCATTAATGACAGTAGTTGTTACAGCTTTTGATCAGTGTCTTAACCCTTTATCTTAAGATATAATTGCTCATTCTTGCTGGAAGTCACTCATGCGCCAGTGAGGAAGGGCAGAAGGAGTCCTTTTATAGAATTAGGCCAGTTTGTAGAAGGTTTCTGTTTAATTGCTGCTCAGTGAATCATGGTTACGTATGTTAAAGTAATTATGAGTGGTTTGTTTAACAAAACAAGAAATAGGGTTTTTTAAGCATTTAATCACTGCTGAAAGCTCTAAAATCAGAACTCCACCAAGCTTGTTTCCTCTGTACCTATTTTCTGTCCCTGTCTGTCCTGCATTTTTGGCAAGCCAAAAGAAAGCTTCCAGTGAAAGTCACTTTTGTTTCTGTGCAAGACTCACAAGCACGAGCTCATAACGCATTGCAAGTATGATCAAAGAGTACAGATGTAGGAGATAAAAACCAATGGCGAAATTGTACCTAGATGATGTATTCAAGCACTGCCATTGAAGGAAACCTCCTGAACTTTAATGCATTACAGAAGTCAGAGGACTGTCAGTGGAATAGGGCTGTTCACTGTGGAAAGCACTATTTACCCAAAGCCCTGTTCCTTAAGCAGGTGCATTTAACTGCTCCAAGAATAATTACTAAACAGTTTCGAAGACCAGTCTCATCTACAAAGAGAATTACAGTGGTGCAGTTCCAAGCGGACAGGCTCCAACCCATGCTGTTCATCAGTTGGGTATTTTTGTACATATTCTAGATTCAGTTTTACAACAGTGAGTGAAGGGCAAGCAGGGTGAGCCTCATCTCATATATGGCAAATAAGGACATGGAGATTCTGCAAAGAATATAACTATTTTTTGTGCCCGAGTAGACATCCTGGCAGCAGTGCTTTCCAGAGAGCTTACCATCATACAACCTTCACCTGTTTAGAAAGCACTGGTCCCACTGTCTTGAGATATAGGTGTAAATGTCAACCCACACGCACATTGGGACAAAAGCCTAACAGAAGGCACAAAGAAAATTAGGAAAAGAGAGGGAGTGGTCACTTATGGAAAGTTTTGTTCATGTTACTTTTCATGACATCATGTGGATCTCTGTGGCAGTAGCAGGAAGAAGAGACTCATTTTTTCAGGACATCTTCCAGTTATCTTAACCATGAAACCACACTGTATCTCTTCAAGGGAACTCTGCATCCCAACACCCAATTCAGTACAAAGTTCCAATTCACCCCCAGAGCAAGTCTATTCTGAACAATATGCAAGCAGGGTTTCACAGGAGAAAGAAAAAGAAGGTATGGACCATGTAGTCCATAAGACTAAGCCATATACATATACAGAAGAGGAACAGTTGCAATCCCATAGACAACCTGATTTCAGACTTTTCTGACTTGTGATTCTATATCCTTTCGTGAGTTTTTCCACCCAGGCTTAGGAAGATGAAGGAGTATTTCATGGTCTGGATTTCATGAAGGCATTGCACTGAGTCAGTGAAAAAGATGCTACAATAAATGTGCTTAGACGGAGGGCTTTTTCATCAAAGGCCTGGGGCGTAAGAATCAACAAAGGTCTCTACTTGCTTTCTTTTTTCTTTAATTGAAAAGTTTCTCACTTTATTCTAATTCCCAACAGGTTTTCATTGCATTCATAGGACAATTAGAGGCTCCTTCCTCTGGCTATATTTAATACCTACAAATTCCCACCAAAATCTTTGCAGAAGAGTAACAAAAAAAAAAATCTGTTTTATATTATTAATTAGGGACCTGAAATCCTGCAGGAATTGTATTTTTATGACAAATTATTCATATTTTTTCTTTCAGTATCAAATCAACTAGTATATTTCCAGCACCTAATTAAATGTCACAGTTGTAACTCAAAGCCAAGCAAGATAAAGAGTATTAAGAAAAGAAGAGGGAGCAAAAGAATTCTCATTCTCTTCACTTTTTTTCTTGAAAGATCAAAACCTATAATATGATAGGCCTGAATTTCATGAAATTTTGGATCTGTATAAGCTAGGAAAATCATTTTGTTTGAACTTTATGGCTCTTATGTTCAGTTTTAAAATAACATACTTCTAAGTCCCTTACAACATTAAATACAGGGTTCTGTAATTGGAGCTTCTGTCTCACTGATATTTCCAAGATATCATGTCCAAATCCTGATTATATTTCATTTAAATTGTTAATAGCTTTTACCACAGATCAGAGTCTTTGCATGTGAGTTTCTGAACCTAGATGAGTCTTATTGCTGTATCACTCTGAGCTCAGGAAAATACACCAAATTCTGATGGCTAAACTACAGAAACCATATTTGTAGGACTGAATTGGCCCTATTTTACTTTATTTTTCAAATATACAGCATCTCTCTGAATGCTTTATTCAAATAAGTGTGCCTAGGAAGATCACGCAAGCAGGCTCAAAGTCCGTCACAGCCCTGAAGGCACTAACCAGCCTGACCCATGGGGCTCCCCCCACCCTGCCCACAGCCCAGGGCCCCATGTCAGCCCCCGGGGGCCATCAGCCCCTGCCCCAGTGACGCCGCAGCAGGGCCATTCTCCGGCTCCTCACAGCCCTGCCCTGCCCAGCCATGGGCCCCACTGAGCCAGGCCCACATCCCGGCCTGTCCTCGGCCAGTCCCCAGGGCAGTGCCCAGTGCCCGGGAGTGGGGCTGCCCCAGTGTCCCCCCCCGCTGTTCCGCTCCTGGCTGGGTGGTGGGATGGGCCCTGGCTGCCTGGTCCTGCCCTGATGGACCGCCATGGGGAGCCCCGGATACCGCAGGCCCCAGAGCACCCTGATATTTTTATATGCTATCAGGCCTACTCAGCTCAAAAAACCTTGGCGTTAATTTCACTGGGTATTGGACTGAGTCCTTATTTATGTAAGATAAAATCGCCCCTTTTGCAGAAAGAAGGCCTTTGTGAAAATTTATGCAGCACACCAACACATATATCAAAACTGCATTTCAGCATATTACTTGAGAAACCTCCCCCTGATCGTTCCCGAAGTCTTTGGGCAGGGATTGCTTCTTTTTCCTCCTGTGTCTTCACACGTCCTCCTGGACTGTGCCAAGTGCTCTTAGGCAATAGATATAATAAACAAGGACCACAGCCTGAAAATTAACTCACTGTTAATTATGAGGCTTGGGTAGGGGTGCAAGTAAGCTAATTGGAACTCAGCAGGAGATTGTCTTATCATCCTGGGAAAAACTCCACCATTTCATAAGATCTTCAAAGTCCCAAACTGGAGCAAAATGGATCAAGGCAATTAAAATCCTTTGTATCCAAACTTGATCAGGTAGCCCTAGGACTGTCCTGTCTTTCTTCCTCCTGTTCTCCCCATGCCCACAATGACTAGTCCATCAAGCGTGCTTTAGCTGAGATTTAAAAAAGACCAAACAAATAAAAAACCCCGGCATGTCCTTTATTTTTCTCCTTTTCTTAGCTCGTTTTCTATCAAAATTCAGGATTCGTCTATCTTGGAAGTTATTTGACTGTATAGTAAACCAGAATATAAATAGTAACAAATCCACCAACAAAGTGAAGTTGATTAAGAAGAATCTTTTTTTCCTTATTGTTTAGCAGTTTGAAGATTTGAGGGCTACCTTTGATACTAGGCCAAAAAAAAAAATCCTGTTTGTTATGCTTTCCTCCTCTCTATCCTTTCAACAAAATGCCAGAGAACATTCTCGAAATATCTGTGGGCCATGCAAAGATTCCTCCAAAAACTCAGGGAAGGGAAGGTAACCCTCTGCAGGTTACCATTTCCAACACAACATCCAAGCAGATAAAACTCAGTAATCTGACATGGTATCTTTTTAACCAGAAACAAACAGCTGCTTTGATGCCATGGTCTTTCTTTTGCCAGACATTTTAAAAAGTAAAAGCTGAAAGTTACGTAAGTCAAAACCTTATGGGAATAGTTTTGTTAACAACTTTGTTGGAAGTCAAACAGAATTAGACTGTGCACGGGCATTCTAAAAGGTAGCAACGTAATGCTCAGGCATATAAGTAAACAGGAAATATGGGCAGGCATTGAAATCATAGTGGAGTGTGATAGAGATTAAAGATAACCATAGTTTAGACCAACCCCCCAGTGCTTCTTTGTCAGTTATATCAAGTATGGTAGAAATACCAAGTGGGGATGTAAAGGAAGAGTGGCTAAAAAGAACAAAAATAGCAACCAAAAGTAGTGTGTTAGAGCAGAAAGAGGCTGAAGACCTCTGTGCATTCCAACTTGCAGGAGGCTGAGTTACCTTCAAACCCCAAAGAAATGGCTTGTGAAGTTGCAGGTCCACTCCATAGAATTCTTTATCAAATCTTCCAAGAAGTCATACAGACAGAGGAGAGCAAAACAGGAAGAAACATAATGTGGTTAAATAGAGGTTCATTAGTCTGACCACAATTGTACACTACTTTTTAGAACAAACTTTGATGGAAAGCATAATTAAAGACATGGAAGGAAGTGGACAGAAATGCTGCACAAGTTTACTAAAAGTAGAACACGCAAGACTAAACAAGTAAGTAATTATTAAGGCTCAGGAGAGACAGCCAATTCAATCTACCTGGACACTGGTACAATACTTAGCATGACGTGGCATGAGAGAGTAATCACTAAGTCAGAAACTGGAGATTAATATGACATTAGATTATACATTAGGAGAGGAACTGGCTAAAGGGGAGATTACAGGGAAATTAGAAGCCTGGAGATAATGGATAATTAATAGGCATTTTCTCCAGACTATGCTTTAGAATAAGTTTGATTCATATTTTCTTTAATGAATCTGGTGCAAAAAAGTGATTGCACCATTAAAATTTGCTGTTGTCTCAGAACATTAAGGCATCAATACAGAGGAAAATCATATTGTTATTGAAAGAGTTGAGTGACCTCAAAAACTAGAGTGAGACATATGGGATGAAAGTCATTTGCACCAAGCACAAGGTCATGCATGAAGGTCAAGGGTTCTTGCTATACATATATCTGTTGGGAATAACCAAAGAGGGAGAAAACATGAGAAGGATGGAGACCCCAGGATGATGATGAACTACCAATATAATTCAGATGTGAAAGAGTCAGATTGTACACCAGGATTTTATCAGGCAAGATATTTCGAGAACATGCCAAAAACCTATTAAAATTATTTACAAAGCACTAGTAACATCTAGCTGATCCAGCCCATGTCTGAAAATATAAACTTCAGATAGATCAGGTGATACTTATTAGTCTCCCCATCCCCTTATCATTCAATCTGTTGAAAGAAACTTAAGTTCTATCTATACTGCAGGATCTTAAAGCATGCTCCATATCTTTAGTTTGTGAGCTGTTCCTAGTCACATCCCAGTTTCACATCAGGACAAGGCCACATTATGCCTTGCTTCCCTCTTTTCCCCTTATGTCCTAGTTTCCATAAGAAGGCAACTTCGATGTCTAGGATAGAAGGAAGCCATGACATGCTGCAACAGGTTCTCCAATTTAAACAGGGGAGGGAAATGACAGGAGATATGCCATGGAGCAGCATACGTATTGCCAAAGAGATACGACATTTTTGCCTAGCAGCTTGATGACCGAGAGGTACGCTGTCTATAAAAACACAGTCAGTGAACAGTGGGAAAAAAGAAACGTAAAGGAAAAGGAGCCAGAAAGAAAATATTAGCACAAGAACAAGCTGCATAAGCTAGCCATAAATTTCAAATGGAGACCTAAGAGAGGGGCAGCTAGGATAGAGGATCATCCCTCTAGCCTTGAAAGCCAGAAGGCCCTGGCATAGCCTTGCAGTAGAAATAAAAACTACAAAGAAAAGCTAGATTCAGAGCTTGATCAGCTGCTGGAGCAGTTTACATGATCTGGTTGTCTGGCTGTAGCATTTCCAGTGACCCGGGAGTTCCCCTCTAGAGCTACAATCCTAATTATAACATTAGCATCTGCCAAATTTTATCACACTGAATTCTTTATAAACAGAGCTGGACTTCCAGAAGTATGTAGTCCATAGGCACAATGTTTTCTACATCTCTTGCTTTGCAACGTTGCAGAAGAAATCCTTGTAGTGCAAGTGAATTCCTTCTACCTCTAATGCACACAAAATATTTCCCATGAAATAAAACGGAGATCATTCCCTTGATCCTAAAGAAAAGTACATCTGCTGAACAGTGGGAAACGATAGAGGGAAGATGGAAACACTGAAAACAGTTTGGAAAAGAGTCAAGGACTCTCTCATTTCAAATTGCCACCTTTGACTTTGTTTTAGTAGTTTTTCAAATATTATCTCTGTTCCTTCTTTTACAACATCTCCAAAGCAATCAAAGAACACAATACAACTATAACAACAGCACTCAGGAGTCCTTTCAGAGGCTATATTGAATTTTGACAGCTACAGATTTTGTAGTAAGGGACAGAAAGCCTAGAAAGATAAAATATGGAGTAGGAATGAAGATTTCTGACCCTGCTGCCAGAGAGCAGCAGACAATTTTAAAAATTCAATGAAGGCTACAATTTTGTGTGTGGTTCATGTTCCACTTTCTTTGAAGTGGATCCCCATAGAGGGTCAGGGTTTTTTTTCCACTGTGAGAGATAAGCAAGGCAGACAGCACAACTGGATTTCAAAATAACTGTTTTACTATTCATCTTTGAAGAAGCTGTAAGTTTCTGTAAGCTTCAGCCCTTCCAACTTCCCAGGAAACTCCATACTATTTAAAAGGATATTATGGGAATTGGCATTCAGCTTCAAATATATTGGAAGGGGAAGGTAATGTGAAAGTAATAGGTATGTTGTTATAACTTAGCATACCATACACCCCAGCATTATCAATAATGTGCTCCTTTAGAGGAAGCATACAGTCAAAGTAGTGGTAAAACTGTCCATTCACAAATTAATATTTGTCAAACATGCACTTGAGACCATAACATAGCCTGTGACAATGTCAAATGTTTTCCGAGTGCCCTGCTATTTAGCTTGAAATCATTCTGCCCTATGGCAGCTGGACAGATGTTTGGATGTTGGGAACTCTTCTGAAATTGCCAAGGGAGGAAGGAAGAACAGTATCCTTCAGCTTTACAGCAACAGGCAAGCATGATGTGGTTTCTCAGGGTAAGATTTCTATATGACAGGATGCTCCAGTTTTCATTCCCATGCAAGTGGGCAAGGTAAACTTCAGTAGGGATTGCCCATGGCCAGGTAAAACAAGGAAAACCCTGAGTATGTGTGTCCTATGATATTTTATGTTGAAATTATTATCTCAATGTAAAAAAAAAAAAAAAAAGGTACAGTTTTTCTGCAGGTAAACTTACTTCTAAGATGCTTATTTACTGCAGCAAAAAAATAGACTGCAATAGATCAGATAAAATAAAGATCTTAACAGGAGGTAAATGGTTGCAACTGCTAACAACCTACTTGTGAGGCCAGTAACCTTTTCTGTCTGAGATCTGAGGTACAGAATACACGTTTCTCCTTATAAGGATTCCAGTGCTCTGTTAATGAGTGAAGGAGATCCATTATCTGACTTCCCTCAGGCCTGCTTTTATAATCCTGCTTGAAATGACCTTATCCGTCTCAGGCTGGACAGCCGTAATATCTGGTTGGGAACCCTAAATAAGTGAGGTGCTGAGCTGCAGACAGTTTGGGACAGTTCCATGACAGGTTGTCCTTATTCCAGGGTGAAGACCACCAACTTCGCTTCTAGACTTTCACCCAATATTTCTTGTGAGTCCGAATCCTCTGCCATTTGGAAAACAGCAGCCATGAGCTTGGGTATAAGCTACCCAAGTGTGCAGCAGCCTGTGGGAATTTTCATTACTGCTTCTAAGGCAGGAGGCAGCTCAAGGAGACAGGCACATAAAACTTAAGTGAACTTCAATAACTGCATTGGACAAGTGGACCGTTGTTACCTCCTTGCAAGAGGTGAAGGCTTACACACAGGCATGGATAATGTTATTGTCAGAATACACACAAACACAGAGGTGAGGTTTTCCTCAAGGAATAGATGCTACAAAATATCTAACAAAATGAGACAAATTTTAGAGTGAGTGGGAGTCAAATAGAGAATTCAAATCTTGGGAGAAAAGGAATCTGTACTGCAAGGCTCTTTTTTTGCTGATCATGCTGTTGGGCTAGAAGAACTTTGGAGGTAACTTGCCAGTTGTCCGGTTCTCTATCTGCCATTCCAGAGTCTTCTTTTCCCAAACTTCAGAAAGTTCTGGTTATATCAAGTTTTAATATCTCGTTCCAAGTTAATCCACCTTGCTTCTTTAATGTCCCAGTGTGAATTTAAATGACTAATTTATGCTGGAATACACCATAGTTGTTTTCTTAATTACCTATACCATCAATACAAACCCAGACAATCTTTTCCCCTCTGACCACAGTGCCAGGTAAAAAAGTAATTTATGAACGTTCCAGGTGGAGCCTCACCTTTCTTGCAGTCACCGTTTGTCGTGGTTTGGCCTCAGCCAGCAACAAAGAGCCACGCAGCCGCTCGCTCGACTCCCACAGCCGTGGGAAAAATCGGCAGAAAAAGGCAAAACTCATGGGCTGAAATAGTGTAATTTAACAGAACAGACAAAGAGAAGAAGAAAGAAAAACAATAACACCGATGAAGGAGTATAAGTACGCGATCACAGTACCGCCGCGCAGCGCGCCGACCGGACCCTCCCCGCCGCAGCCCGCCCCTGAGTGGCGACTGCCCCCCCCTCCCTGGCTACCGCCTCTTATAGCGGGGCATGGGTCACGTGGGATGGAATACCTGCCTCCCCTGCCGGCTCCGTGGGGAAATTAACCCCATCCTTGCTGGAACCAGGACACCGTTTACACAAGATGACAAGCAATTACAAGAAGGGGTGCATGCTCCTTGGGATAAGGGCTAACAAAGAACAAAATACGTGAGTAGTAGGTTGTTCCCCTACTATTTTGGGATGCTTTTCTCACTTAAGGAAATGTCAGATTAGATAAAATATGGGCTGATTGCAGCAGATGAAATGCACTTCACTCTGATAAGGAAGTAAGATCACGCAAGAGTATCTGAGCAACCTGATCTAGTTGAAGATGTCCCTGCTTATTGCAGGGGTGTTGGACTAGATGATCTTTAAAGGTCCCTTCCAACCCAAACTATTCTATGATTATAAGTGTCATTGTTATCTCAATTTAGGGGAAACCCTAAGTGAAACAAGGGCTATTATATGAAACATGTGAACCAGCCAGGTACCGAGAGGATTATCTGTGCCACCTCAGGATGTTGCACAATGGTATTTTGTGTCCTGGATTCAGCCAGGTCCACCATGATGTTTAACAAGAAGGTATGTAATTTTTACTGAGGTAAGAGACACACAATGGCAACTTCTGCCATTACTATATCAAAACTATGGGCATAGCCGGTGGAAATACCACCCTCCTCACCGTCTCTACACTGCACTCCAAGACTGTACCTGTATCACCAAGTGGGGGTTTCACTTTATCAAAGACAGCTTTTTCCAGTATAGACACCCAGATCTAAGCTTCTTAAGTAAATTCCCCCATGGCTAATGGAAAACACCTACATTTCTAGTGTACAAATCATCCTAAAATAGATTTCTTAACTAGAACAAATGAGTTGTGCCTTAAAAGTTCTCATTCTTCCCCACTGATTATGAGGGGACCCTGGACAAGTTTAGATACCGTAGCTTGTGGTGCTGCATATGCCTACTTCAACAATTAAAACTGGCCCTTTATTTACTCATTCTTCCAGCAGAACTATAAAAATCAAGCTCCATCTATATCTACAAGATTAGACACACACCAGGATAGTGGTGCACCACACCCAGAAGAACCAAGTTCCCCTATGTTGAGAGCAAATTTTTAAAAAGGTGAAGTGAATCACTTTCGGTCATGCACTATTGTGCAGCCAGTAAGAAACCTACGTAGGCAGAAGCTCTTTGAAAATATATGTTGCTTTCCATTACCTTTGATCATTGCCTTGTCAGGAGGTCTCCTCCTTCCTTGCCTACAAGGCTAAGGACAAGTCCTTTCTACCCTGCTGTACAATGGCAGTGGAGCAGTGATTGACAATCGCCACAAGAGAAGCTTTCAGCAAAAAATCTGGGGCCTGGAAAAATAATGGGAAGATTTCTTACTCTGTTCTCTGTCCTCCCAATGGTCACGGTCACTAGCTCCAGCACTCACTTTCCCCCTTCCCAGATCAACTCATCTTCTAGAAAAACATCTAGAGTTGTTAGGAGAATTACTCTTTCCAAGTTTCTTGGCTTTTTCCAGGAGGGGGCTGTTCATCAGCAGTAACAGACAGCCACTTTTATTTATTTTAATGCAAGGGAAAAATCAACAGGAATCAATGAAGGTCACACTCCTGTGAGGGAGTTATCTGTAGCAGTTACAGCACCTCAAAGCATAGCAAACCGCATTGGTAGAGGTGCTTTCTCTGTCAGAGAAGAGCTGTATGGACTGCAGTGCCTGGCCTTCTGCACCTGGCACCCCGGCTCAGACAAGCATATTGTACGGAGCGCGGACAGCTTGCTGAAGTCTAAGTCTGTAGAGAATAATTAGACTGTCTCATTGGGCCTTTTGTCCTCCAAGCAGCTTAACGTTTCACACACATACTCCGTACTAAGCCCCAAAACCTTAGTTAAATCTAATCATTTTGCTCCTCTTCAGCTTAGCTCTTGCGTGTTACAGGTAAAGGAAAAAACAAATCCTGCCTCCAAAAAACGTGTGGCAACCTGCAAGGAATTACTTAGGTAACATGTAGTCAATGATCCAACAGGTAAATCATCCAACATGTAGAAAATAGGGAAAAAATGCAAAGCCACAGATAATCCAGCCTGTGGAAAAATTCCCTAAGTCTGGCACTTGGCATGACCATGAATGAGAGAACAAGACAAGGCAGGCAGCCACGAGGCCCCACTGCCACCATCTTCTGCATTAGTGCTCGCCACAGTCCAGGCAATCTCTAATAATTCAACCGAAGAAAGAAACTTCACTCCAGAGTACATCCAAGCCAACTGCACATCAGGAGGAAGAGCAAGAGCAAGCCAATGTCCTTTCCCTTTCCCCAGACCTAGACAGGCGATGTGTGAAAGTTTGAATGATGAGGTTTGACGGCAGTTGTACTGTAAAGCTACAAGGCTTGAAGGATGTTGAGAGAAGTGCAGACAGGCCTTCCCCCTTGTTTCCTTCTCAGAGTGCCAGAAACATAACTTCAGAGACTCTCAGGCCAGAGTGGACAACTTTGCTTATGCAGGTATTCAGCTCACATCCATCTAAAGAGGCTGTAGGATGCCTGCCAGAGCCTGAATTGAAGCCTGTGTAGCCCATCTTAAAAATAGTAAAGTCTGGTGACTCCAGACTTCCTTTGGACAGCAGTTCAACTATTTTGTTACCTTCCCAGCTAAAGAAGTACCTTTAAATTAAAGGCTTAATCTGTTTAACTTCAGCTTCCAGCCACCGGGTCTTGTTACTTGTGTCAGCAAGGCTGAAAAGCTCCAGACACCTTTTCCTAGCAGAAATATGTATACACAATCATTGAGTTAACTCCGTGATTATTTTAACAGTATCTACATCCAGCCCTGATTTTTTATTATTACTCTTAGTTCCTCTTCCACTTCTTTCTTATCCTCTCTTTATTGAAAGCTGGCTGACTGATAGGGAAGGGAAAATGTGAAAAAAAAAAAAAAAAGGCAAATTAAAAAACTTAATCTGCACAATAAACCTTTCTGTTTTCAGACTGGTTAGATTATTTATGCATTTTTATTACCTCTGTAGTAGTCTGGGAGAATTTTCTGGTATTAGAATTCCCCAAATGAGATACTTTTTTCATTACCATTGTTTACTGATAAACTCATAATTGTTCAGAGTGAACGGAATATTTTTCCCTGATAAAGGAATGAATATAACCTACAGGCATGGCTTGAAAAGTTATTTGTGAATTCTACAAGTCATGAGTTTTCAGGCTCGTGTAGTTTGTAGCCCTGCACAGATAAATTTAGAAGGATTTTCAATGGCTGACCAGTTGCAAATTTTGTTATAAGGATTCAAGAACAGACATTATCCATTCAGTCTGTCCTCCTCTGTGACTAAAGAAAGATCTTGTCTTGTGCTAGAAAGAGAATCATATTTCCCTTAGCACAAAATCTCCAAGTGTGTTAGAAGACTACCTTATTTATTGAGTCTATTTACTGCTGTTGATGGATCGTATACTAACACAATAAACAGTGTCTTGAGGGAATGAAAAATATTTCTGCTTTCATTAGGGCCCTAACTTTTCTTTTTCTGGAAACATTTTCCTTCTAGGGTCCTCAAGGTGAAAGCAGACACCATTTGGTGCCTTGCTATAATGAAGTAAATATTTTCTTTTTGTAATCATATTGACCTTGTGATCTATTGCCACTGGAATTTATATTCCTGGGAAACTCTGAGAAGTTATAGTTTCCCTCTCCAGGAATACAGATATCTTTCTGAGCTCTACCTGATTCAGAGCTAGTTTAAAATTAATGGAGAATTTTCTTGGTATCAGATTCCATATCAAGAATGGAAAAGGTGAAATTAATAAAGTGTCAGGGATAATTGATATTATATCCCAGAAATATTATTAAACTGTCAAGCTTCTGATGAATTCACATAAACAGACTTAAACAAGGAATGTTCAGGCTGGTTTTAAGTTAGATGCCAGCTTTATTTCTTGTTTGGGAGCAGAAGAAACTACTGGGAGAAGCCATAAGACATTCCTATGCTGTCCAGCAAGAGGTCTCATGTCAGTCATGGAGAGAGAGACTCTGAGTCAGGTAAGAGAACAAAGTCCACTGGGAGAATAGCTTAGTAAGAAAAAAATTGCTCTCAAGAGGTTAGTGTTACAAGAAGAAAATGAGCTAACTATGAGGTCAGATAGAGCTGTGCTCCAGTATGTACCCAGCGAGTCTCAGGACCCTGGGGGTCATCTGTTCAATCTTCCCACAGGCACTATTCCCATCTGTTTTCCCATGCCATTCTTACACCCCTTCCTGTCAGCCTCTGCGCAGAAGGAGATGAAAGCGGATCAGATTTTTAACCTCTCATTCACTGGGTCTTACACCGTGTCCTGCACAGGGGTTGGAGGAAAGCTAATGAGGAGTTCAAAACATGAGATGGTTTAAGTAAATGTCAGGTACTGGATGATCAAGATTCATAATCTCTCCATGGAGACTGGAGCACAGTGAGCCAGCTTATCAACCAGGGCCCCTAATGCCCGATAGTCAGTCATTAGTACCTCTAACAACAGGTCATCAGTGTCAATGTGAATTTCCTGTACAGGAGCCTCCAAAATTGCTGCAAGGCATTTCATTCATAGAACAAAGAAACAAAACAACAGTGGGAACTCATTACTTCAGAGGTTTTCTAAACTCTTTGGATTGCCTAAAATAAATATTCAAAAGAAATCATAGATGCAGTTTGAGCTGTACTAAAGTTGCGGAGAAGTCCATCAAGGATACCTCACAGGCAAGGGGAAGCACAGCATTACCTTTACATCCAGACCTGTAGAAAACACACTTGTTCCTGTTTCAGAGCCTAGCCTTATTTTTTCTAAAGCCTGGAACAGTTGGTGGGAGACAAATCCCTATTATTGCCTGTAGGCATTCCTCAAAATATATCAATTATCCTATCCAGTTGCATTTCAGATGAATTATTCTCTGGTTACCGAGGCAACCAAATACGTATAACAAGAAAGAACCATATTTTTTTGTTCATGCATACCTGGGCTGCCAGAGCAACCTTAGAAAATGGATCACCAGAGCAATGCACACGCAGTCTCAAGGGGACACGGTTCTTATCAAGCTGTGGGATGTCGGCCTGGCCTGCGGAGCCAGGAACATCACCTCCCGCCCCAGCCTGTGGGGTGGTGGGTGCCACACCAGACAGACCCAAGGGCTTTGGAGACCATTACGCTTCCTCAACAGCATGAGAGGAAGTATGAAGCCGAGCACTCATGGGAAAAGCAGACCATCCTCGAATGTCTGCAGTTAGAAAACAAAGTGCAAGAAAGCAAGCAAGTGCAAGGTCCTGCACCTGGGGAGGAAGAATGCTAGGCACCAGTATAGGTTAGGGGCGGACCTGCTGGGAAGTAGCTCGGAGGAGAAGGATGTGGGGGTTGTGGTAGACAGTAAATTATCCATGGCCCAGAAATGTGCCCTTGTTGCCAAAAAAGGCCAATGGAATCCTGGGCTGCGTAGGGAAGAGTGTGGCCAGTAGGTCGAGGGAGGTCATTCTCCCCCTCTACTCTGCACTGGTGAGGCCACAGCTGGAATACTGTGTCCAGTTTTGGGCTCCCCAGTTCAAGAGGGACAGGGAACTGCTGGAGTGAGTCCAGCGAAGGGCAATTAAGATGATGAAGGGCTTGGAGCATCTGCCTTATGAGGAAAGGCTGAGAGAGCTGGGACTCTTTAGCCTGGAGAAGAGAAGGCTGAGGGGAGACCTTATTATGGCGTACAAGTATCTAAAGGGTGGGTTGAAGGAGGATGGAGCCAGGCTCTTTTCGATGGTTCCAAGTGACAGGACGAGGGGCAATGGGCACAAGTTAGAACACAGGAAGTTCCGTTCAAATACACGGAAAAACTTCTTTACGGTGAGGGTGACAGAGCACTGGCACAGGCTGCCCAGGGAGGTTGTGGAGTCCCCTTCCCTGGAGATTTTCAAGACCCGCCTGGATGCAGTCCTGAGTAATGTGCTCTGGGCAATCCTGCTTTAGCAGGGGAGTTGGACTAGATGATCTCTAGAGGTCCCTTCCAACTCTGAAAATTCTGTGAAAGCTTGTAAAGTCTGTACTAAGAAATCTCAGGTTTTAACTGTATTTCAGCCACAGTTCCTGTAAGGAGTAGAAGATGGTTTATTCTGGTTGACATTTGCAGACAAGTTGTGTTCATTATCAGCTCAACTGCATACATTGCTCACAGGCCATCAGCAATAATTTTCTCTGTATAGGCAAGACTTCAAAGGTAAGAGGAAAGACCAATCTATAAGCAGACTTAACACCAAAATACTTTTAATGCTTTTGGTATCAGCTTGTGTGTAGACCAGTCCTACGTGATAAGAGAAAGAAATGAAGAAAATGAGTTTAAAAGCTTCTTGAAATAATCTTTTATTCCTAAAGTCAGGAAAAAACTAACATTAAAAAGGTGACCTGAATGGTGACCTGCAGGCAATACATTTATTGTGAACATCACTTGCCTATCTCTACAGTAATACTTCCTTTGTTGGATTTTAATGTTTATTCAGTAAGTAAGAAATTTGATAAATAATAAAACTCTTCCTGAGAGAGTACACTACAACACAGTGTGCAACACCAGCTCTCTAGACCCATAAATGAAGGAATATTATTCAGGATCCCAACTTACACCACAGTTGAATAGTTTTACACACAAAAAAAAGTATAATACATAATGTCTGGGTATTCTACATTTCAAAGAGATTTCTGTTTTCCAAAACAGCCACAGCTTAGAAACAAAGTCAGCAGGGAATAAAGGTAAGAATCAGATATGTTTCTGCTTGATATAGGCAGAAGGGTGGGGCTCTAAACTCTCACTTCGGAGGGAGTTTAGAAAGCGCTTTGTGCCCAAGTGCGGCATGGTTGTTATTCCTTCTCACCTCCAGTTTCAGGTATACTGTTGAGCTGTGGCAGGTGCCACAGTGACATCCTAACCGTACAGCCACCGACCGTCTCTTACATAAAGACAGAAGAAACTATATTAAAATATATATCCTAATTAAACATGGGTCCGTGATGTGTTAATAAAAGTACATCACAGATTATGTAGACCAGACTACAATTCAGTCCAGCCACGGTAGTGTTAGAAACAGGTACTCTGACAGTCTGCTCCCCAGATGGGAGGTGAGGGCAGACGAGTAGCCCCGTCTTTTCCCATCCCCACAAGCTTTGAGCCAGGTTCCAATGTGGAAGCTGATATAATCACGCTGGAAAACAGTGGGCCATCGCACCTACTGCATAAACAAGAGAACACTAAAGAGTTTATAACCCAAGAACAGGAACAGAAAAGCAGGGATTAGTGGGTAGAAATGGGAGAGTCTAGAAGAGGGTTAAGACCTGAGTTTAAGGCAGGCCAATGGTCTAATATGAATCACTAGAGGAATAAAAGGGATGATCAGCTTCTCCTAATAGCTAAGTACTAATTTACATTAGTTATCAGCCAGGAGAGTCTATCTGACTTGCAAATTGTAGAAAGAGTAACAGTAACTTAATACACCCTGCACAACCCTGAAGGTTAAAACACCATGTCCATCCAGACGTGAGTAAAAGGAAAGGACAAAACAGACTTACAAAGCATAGGGAACAACGCAATACAACATCATGGGAAGGCAGCAAGCACCTCAGGTACTTCACAAATTGCTAAGCAGAAAATGTCCCCCTCTTTTGCAGTAATTTTCAAGCTTATTTTTCCCCCCTCCTCAATGGAAAAAAAAAAAAAAAACAAACAACTGACATCCTTTTGCAGAAACTGGAAGTATTTTGATGTCCTTTTTCACGCAGAGGAAAACATTTGCTTAGGGAACTCATCTGTAAGGTTGCTGAGCCAAGTGTATGTCTCTCAGCAGCTCATTCGCAATAAATGGTCTCTCACATCTCAGGCAGTGACTTCATTACTCAACTGTAAAATACTAGAAAAAAGTCGAAGTTTTAATCTCTCCAACCTTATTAGAACTAATACACTTCTGAAGAATATACCGTATTTGGCAAAATACCACACTGCTTTGAAAATAGTCAGATAAGATCTACCTGGTCACATTTTCACCACAGGAAAAGTCCTTCAACAGCATCAGCTGAAGCCAGAATCAACCACAAAATTGAATAGCTAGAGAAGTGCCATATTTCCCTGTCACTGCAAGTTTAGCTAGGCACCAGAAGGTTTTTTAAAATGATGCCCACCTGCTGGAGGAAAACAATTCTGAAAGGTGACCCCTGAATATGTATATTTTCCACGTCACTAACATTTACCAGCAATTGATTTGTTTGCAATTCTTAAAGCCCCTCCAGGAAAGACAGAGATTGATGTTTGCTGCAGTCACCTCTAGAAACCAACCGCCTGCCACAAGCTGTCACTTTGAGCAGCACTTGTTACTCTTCTGAAGGAAAGTGTTAAAGATGCTCTTTGACTTGGAAATACATCTATGGTTCAACTGGGAAAGCCAATTGACTCTGATTCTTTTGCTGTGGCAGCAAGAGCTGTGGCAATCACACAGGTATAAATCACAGCCCCGTTCCCAACCAGGATCTTCCTGAGAGGACACCAAGTCCTCCCTTTCCTCTGTTCCAGCGTGATGAGTTCATTTCTCTGTGGGACTCTAAAGCTGTTCATAAAACCTCCAGTGACAGGGACCACACAGAATCCATTCCAATTCTTGGCTATCTCATAATTTGAAAAATAGCTTTAGTGTCTAGTATGAGAACCCCTTGCTGTGCTTTAGCCACACTGCTGCAGCAGACAGAGACATACGCTGGTCCTTCCCCTCTGCGCTTGTGAAACCTACCTGAAGGCTGTTACTCATTTCTCCCAGACTTTCCATACAGATCATGGTTTCTAAATCTCTGAAAACTCTTGCTGTCCTTCTCTAGACACCGTTGATCATCCCTCCCAAATAACAGTTGTTCAGCACATACAGAGATAGACTGCTTGCAAGATCTTCTGGCATCATCTACTGTTCATGCATGCTTCCTCCTTATCTACTCCCACATCTAGAATCTCCAGGGTTTAGAAATTAGTTGTTTGGAGTCTGGAGGCCACAGGGAGATCTGATCATGCCTTTTCTATACCTGATATACTCCACAGCTAAATAAGAATCACTTCAATTAACAATATTCTCATCTACTGTATTAAGATAAGAGTCTTGGTCTACAACAGGTCTCTTTGCAGGCAGCTGTACATTATGGCAGCATAAAGTGCAACCATCTCATTTGTATTTAGGCAACAAAAAAAATCCAACAATAACCTGAGGTACTCATCCTATACTACTCAGAAATCTTAAGACATTAAGCCCATACACATAGATTTATGTCTGTGTTTGTGAGGAATTTAAGATAATAATTCAGGCTACTTAAGAGGACACGGTGCCTCTTTTTAGTTTTCTCCCTTTCCAAGAAATTAGCATTTCTGTAACCACAAATTGCACAGAAATCAGCACATCTTATCTGTAGGATAGAAGACACACTTCCCCACACTTACAGATTAAACTATACATAAAGCTGCAGGGAAAGCATCTAATGCAGTTGTTTAATGTGTGAGGAGGAGGCGGTGGCAGCAGCAGTGCAGAGGGAACAGCGCAAATGAAAGGGGTCCAGTTGCGTTTGCTTCCTAAAGCACGCACTAGACAAGCAAACACAGCATGTTTCATTAGAAACAATGAAATCTCCTTTTCAGCTAGCTGGCATTTTGGCAAGGCTGCTGATAGATCAGAAACTCAGAGCACAATTTGTTTGCCATGCTGTAGCCTACTTTTGTTTAATCAGACAGCCCCTGTTGAATGTGTTCCTCCCGTCAACAGCAAGCCTCCAGACCCGCATTCACACATCAGAGCGTGTGTGCGTTGTGTGGATGTGTAGCTGTGTGTACGTGAGCTCTTGCTCATTCTGCGATTAAAAATGTAAGCACCTACTATTTTCAGCCTGAAAGGCAGCCAAAACCTTTGTGTTCAAGTTGGCACAGGGAAGTCTCCCCGTGCCCTTTCCATCGTATTAGCCGCACTCCATAAAATGGCAAAGGAGGATGGATAATTTTGAAACTTTCTGTGCCTGGAATTTGATGGTTTCGGTTGCAGCTTTGAAGTAAAGGCAAAGCTCGCCTTTGTGTGGGATGCATTCGTGACGTAATTGCAAGCTCTTTACAGGCAACTGGTCTCCTTAGCACTGAAAAGGCTCAAAGCTTTTAATTAAGGGCCTGATCTAGCTCCTGCTAAATAAACTCAATCAGACCCTACTAAACCTACTTCTCAGTAAGGTCCAAAGGTTTCACTACAGCTCTGGTAGAAGCATAAACGAGTCTACCATTGGGCATTTGGACATTCAGCTTCCAACTTTCAGAAAATATTCTCAGTGGCAGGCTGAAAATTAACAGTGGCAAACAAAAAAAAAAAAGCGTGGAAACAATGCTCAGTGATAAATTCAAATACTTCTTTTTTCCCTTTCACCTTTCATGCACTGGAGTCATTGACAAGTCCGTTTTCTGTGGTCTTCCCTGTTAACTGAGCTGACACCACCTTCCACTTGGAGACTCTCACACCATAGTAGCTCAAGAGCTGCAGACAAGAGAGGAGGCGCAGACAAGAGAGGAGGACAACAAAGAAGTTCAGGTAACTTATAAGGCAATATAGCAATATTTCTAGCTTTTTTGAGGGGAAAACAAGCCCTTAGCTTGCTGAATTTTAAAAAAGCCAACACTCTTCCACAGAAAACAGATTTTTTAAATTTTTTTTTGTTTAACCAGATCTTTAGGAAACCATTCTTTCTTTTCATTTGAAGGAATATTTGTCCAACTTCACTCAATTCTTACATATCCCAAGAAATTTCAGCTGAAGAAAATATGATCCATCTATCCAATAATTTCTCTATAGGGACCACATAATAATGCCTTTTTTCCTCCTTTTTGCCCTTAGAAAGACCTGCAGGACTGCCTGGATGCAGAATGTAGTATCAGAACTACTTCAGCAAATGTTGACATGTCTATTAAGACATGTCTATTAAGACAAGTATGATCTGTGCACTGTATTCAGTAAATTCATATAAGAATACTCATACTTATGAAACCAACCTAAATATCACAATATAAAAATAGCAGCATCACAGCAGAAACACATCCTGTATAACTAGGAATTGAAAAGACTCTTGAAGACAGTTTGTAGGATCCTCCCTTGATGTAACTCAGTTTCTTCTACTCCATTAACGCAAAAACACATTGTAGTAATATAAAGTATCAAAAGAAACCAGAAATAATACCATGATTAAGAGAGATGTGCACTGACTTTGTTGCCAGAGGTTTCTTAGATCACAGTTCATATGGTTTGCAGATGCCTGTGCCTCACTTGCAGGAATCTGTGCCATCTGAGTTTTAGTTTCTGCATGTTCAACCACTTCCCAAAGCTATACCCCGTTAAGAAAATAAGCGCAGAAATTTGAGGTTATGCTCTGTGTGTGTGTCTAACTGGGGTGGGGGACTGGGAGAAGAGGGGAAGGAGGCAAAGCAGCAAAAATTTTTGGAGAGAAAGGGAGCAACAAATATATTAAAACATTGCTGTTTCCTCTTAATTACTGTAAATAGTACGGCTGTGATCATAATACCCAGAGATGTGAAGACATCCAGTCTCACTACACAGGCCAGTAACAGGTTGCAGAAATCTCTGCAGGAAGTGACTTTGATTATTTCATTGGTCCAAGCAAGCCCAGCATCCCAATGGATACCACCCAGTGCAGCTGAAAGCCTCAGATTTCACACAAACCATTTAAAATATTAAATGAAACAAAAAGATAAAGAATAAAAGCTATGAACTCCCAACTATCTATAGACAGGTCCCAGTAACTCTATTGGATTTTTTTCACACGCTCCAGGTATAATCTCTTGTAATTGAGCCATATTCTGTTTGGAGTAATAAATATTATTTTCTGCCTCTCTAAATTGCCCTTGAACTTCAGCTGAGTAGCGTGTTCTGCTTCCCCTCCTGATTAGGACTGTTTAGAATTGCCATGTCCTGTTAAGCAGCTGGCCTGTTTCCCCTATAGCAAGCAAATTGTTCTCCTTCCAATACTAGTTATTTTTAGAAACAAGAGCTTTCGGATTGAAAAAGAAAAGTTGCATATCACAAGACATCACCCTTCACTCGCAAGGGTTTGGGTTTTTTTGTTTTGTTTTGTTTTTAACCCTTGTGGTGAATCTAACTCATTTCTACTATCTTCATCTCTCCCTTTTGCCTCCCACCAACTACTTCAGTCCCATTAGCCCTGTCTTAAAAATAGCTCTAACATTGTGTAAGGAGGGAGATTAGAAAATAGACAAAGATGGGTCTGTCAACTGTATTAAAATCAGAGGTGTTTGGATGTACTGTTACACCTCAGCATATTATACTAATCAGTTTTCATCCAAGAGAACGGCATTTTAAATCTGAAGGTTGCATAATGTCCTAGTATTTAACTTTATAGGAGATCAGGCTTAACACATGATTTGCGGAGAGCTTGAGGTCTGTGTACTACTACTAAGGAATTTGCATGATAGGTGAGAAAAAGAACCTTATTTTTCTTTTCAGTTGAAGCGTGCACTGCTACTACAGAGCAATGAGGCATCGACCAGCTGGAAAAGATCACCAATGGGACTGTGACTGTAGCTTACCCATCAGGGAATCACTGTCACGTGGCAAGATCAGATCTACAAAGGTGATTTTGCACCAGTACCAGCACGTCCCTAAAGGTTACACTTCAGTGATACGTGCTAAGACATTTGGGGTTTTTTCTAGTTCTCCTTCCATTAACTCTGGAGCAAAAGCAGCTTTGGAGGGAGGGAGACAGATATAAAAAGGCAAAGCATTAACAGGAGAAAAATGAAGTCCAGTTGCTCCCAGCTATTTCCATTGACTGGAAGCAAGGAATTGCTAATAAGAGCTGCAGCTTAAAGTGGGCTGCGTATACGCTAAGATGAAGTTCTGATGTGTATTTTGCAACCTGTATTACAGATTTGCATCCAGAAATGGAGCCAGAGCTGGGCAATCTTAGCACTCTGTGGAGCATGTATTAAAATGGTCCCAAAAGTAATTAGATAAATTGAATGAAATCTGACTTGACAAGCAGAGGTCATCCTATTCTATGAAGGCTCAAGATGGAGACCAAGGGGCCAAACAACTAGTGATTGAAGGGCACAGCTAATTAAAGTGCCTGCTATATTAATATTTATGTTAAAGTTTCCGGTAGCTCTGGCCTTGACCTGGCAGTTGGGTATACAATGTGTGTCCTTCATTTTAATGATTTTCAACATTATTTCTCATATGGCTATGAAAGTACTTTAAACAGGATGTTATACCTGCCTCTTCCACATTCAGGCTAAAATGTCTGAGAAGTGGGAAAAAGGCTGGAAAAAAGTTAAGTAACAGTAAATTTTATATCAAGTCCCTCTGATTCAGTTAGCAGAAAAAATAAAAGTAGGAAACACCGCCATTTATTAGTGTTTTCTATCCAAAGGTGTCAAAAATGCTTTTCCATCTTTATGATAGTTTAGCTTCATTTTATGGGTGGGGAAACTGAGGAACAGCTGTGAAGGCTCACTGTGAGATTCATTCACCAAGTGTTTGAGAATCACTGCCACCTGGGATACCTACACACTGGTGCTCCAGAGCTGTGGACCACTCCAGATGAAAACAAGTGGAGCCGCAGATACTTCATATTTATGTACAAAAATTACTTTGTAAGTGCATCAAGTAAATGTGTGAAAGAGGGACAGCAGGGGACAAGTTGCTATGCGTCAAGCCACAAAAATAAACAACACAAAACACCTTGTCTCTTGCTGAAACAACAACAAAAAATGGGCTTTAATTTAATTTTTCATTCATTTAGAAATGGACAACACTAGATGCACTTGAAATAATGCAACAGAAACAGACAGCTACGTTCAGACAGGGAGGGAATAGGGGAAGAAGACACGAGGCTACTTCTCCCTCCACTAATCACCTTGGACTGACATGGGTGGACGTGACCCCTCCCCTGACCATGGCCTCCTGTCTTCTCGCCCCCCTGAGACCTCTTCCCCTGCAGACACCTGACATTCCCCTCCAGCCCCACAGACACTTGGCCACATGCAGAGGGAGCTTGTCACCCTTTGTTCAAATTTGCAGATGTATATTCAAGTGGCCACATATTTTGGGTGGCCCAGAGGAGCAGCAGTCCACAGGGCCAACACTGTCCCTTACAGAAGCCACTGCCATGACGCTGCCAGCCATGACATCTGCCAGCTTTTTCTGCTGGAAAACAGGCCTCGTGCCCACCTTATGGGAGGGCCCCACCACGATGCATCCCCCTCCCATTGCTCCCGAGCAAAACCAGAGATTTAGTGCTGGGCCAGGAATGGAGCCTGGGGCTTCCCTTCCCACCCAAAGGCTGAAACCGCTGAACAGCTGCAAGTGAAAACTCATTTCTCTCACCTCACATGTTCCCCTTCCAGAAAAATTTAATTAAATTAGAATTTGGCAACTTCAGCCTGAATCTATAATGACAAAGACATTATCTTTCAGAGAATAAACTTTCACAAAAAGAAAAAAAAAGTCAGCTAATTTAAGTCACCTCAATCCTTTTTTTTTTTTGTGGAGAGGGAAAAAGACTAGAGAATCTCAAAGTGCTGCTTGTTCTACAACCATATTGCTGTCAGCAAGACTGTAGACATCTCTGGCTGGATTATTAAGCTTCGAAATATCCAAATATCCACAGCTAGCAGGAACATTGACTTAAACAGTTTGCCTATATTAAGACAGACTTGGGAATTGTGTCCTAGTCTTCTTTGTCTTAATTTGTTTCTAATGTTGAGGTTTTGCAGCACAAAGGGCTAATCAAGGGGGAGGATGACATTTCTGAGATTCATGTGAGAAGCATGGCACAATCCAGATTCCATGTAAAATTATGCATATAAAGGGATGAATAAAAGTTCTCCAACCTGGATGATTTCACTGCCAGATTTCAATAATCCTTTTAAATTACATTATTGTACTTCTATTTTAGATAACAAGAGGGTAGCTGGTATTTTATGCACAGTCTGTAGAACTAGGTGCAACCACTGGCTTTCTGGCACCTTGCCTCTGTGTCTGAGCGAGTTATAAAGCTTGGGTAGCCATGCCAGCACGCACCATTGTTTGTACCTGCTGCAATTCAGTTGTTACAGCAGCGGTTGTAGCAATTTAGCAAGTAGAACACCAGTTTTACTGTCTGTTTTATTACCAAGACAGATAAAATTTGTACAAGTAGTGCTCAGGGAGCCAGCTTATAACAGTACATCTGAATTAAAAACTAAGGTATTATCTAGCTGAACTCATTAGCGTTTACAGGAATGTCTAAACAGATTTGTTTCCCCTATCTGTTGCACTGCTCCCTGCACAACAGCCATTTGCCCTGAGCCTCTTTTAGCGACCTACCAGAAGAAAACAGATTAAATGGCAGCACTGACTGGATGAACAGCTCATGGCAAATACTAATACCCCTACAGAACATGCAAGAGTACTGTACAATTTGTCTACTATATCATAGAATGGTTTAGGTTGGAAGGCAATTTAAAGATCATCTAGTTCCAACCCCCCTGTCATGGGTAGGAAGACCTCCCACTAGACCAGGTTGCTCAAAGCCTCATCCAACCTGGCCTTGAACACCTCCAGGGATGGGGCCTCCATTATCTTCCCTGGGCAACTGGTTCTAGTGCCTCACCACCCTCATTGTGAAAATTTTTTTCCCTAATATCTGTTCTAAATCTCACCTCTTCCAGTTTGAAGCCATTACCCCTTGTTCTATCACTACATGCCCCTGTAAAAAGTCCCTCTCCAGTCTTCTTGTAGGTGCCCTTCAGATACTGGAAGGCTGCTATAAGGTCTCCCCGGAGTCTTCTCTTCTCCAGGCTGAACAGCCCAAACTCTCTCAGCCTGTCTTCATAGGAGAGGTGCTCCAGCCCTTTGATCATCTTTGTGGCCCTCCTCTGGACCTGTTCCAACAGATCCACATCCTTCTTATGTTGAGGGCTCCAGAGCTGGACGCAGTACTCCAGGTGGGGGTCTCACGAGAGTGGAAGAGGGGCAGAATCATCTCCCTTGACCTGCTGGCCACACTTCTTTTTATGCGGCCCAGGATACGTTTGGCTTTCTGGGCTGAGAGCGCACATTGCCGGCTCATGTTGAGTTTCTCATCAACCAACACCCTCAAGTCCTTCTCCTCAGGGCTGCTCTCAACCCATTCACCGACTAGCCTGTATTTATGCATGGGATTACCCTGGCCCACGTGCAGGACCCTGCACTTGACCTTGTTGAACTTTGAGGTTTGCACAGGCCCACCTCTCCAGCCTGTCGAGGTCCCTCCGGATGGCATCTCTCCCCTCCAGCTTGTCGACTGCTCCACACAGCTTGGTGTCGTTGGCAAACTTGCTGAGGGTGCACTCCATCCCAACATCCATGTCACCAACAATGATGTTAAATAGTACCAGCCCCAGTACTGACCACAGAAGAACACCACTTGTCACTGCTTACCTCTTGGACATGGAGCCATTGACCACAACTCTTTGAGGGTGATCGTACAGCCAGTTCCTTATCCACAGAGTGGTCCATTGGTCAAATCCATGTCTCGCCAATTTAGAGACCAGGATGCCGTGTGGAATGGTGTCAAATGCTTTGCGCAAGTCCAGGTAGATAACATCTGTGATCTCCCCTTACCCAACAATGCTGTAACACCATCATAGAAGGCCACCATATATACCTTCCAACAGTTAGCTCAGCAGATTTGGTGCTTAATGCACCAGAGCACTTCCCAGGCTTTCTAAACAGAACACAGTAAAATAGCTTTTCAGTCTGAGGCCCAAAATGGGATTTTGACATCCTGAATTCCCACCCTCGGGTGCTGCTCATCTCCTACATGTCTCGGTTTTCAACTCATCTTTTTCTCCTGAAGACCTGCTTCAGGAATTCATGACAGTTTTGAGCACCTCAAGCATATTTCGTCCAGGATCAAAGACGTAGCAGTTGTGTCCACCTCTCTTGCCTGGGGTGCTGTTCTCATTTTGCACCTCTAGATTCCTGCAAGGCATGGTCCTTCTATGGATACACGTAGGACTACAGTACCATAGCATGAGGATAGCATCACTTACAGATATAAGCTGTATCTTACAGCAGCACTTACAATGCAACTTTAGAAATCTTTCCCAAATCTCCTCAGGTGACAACTGAGCATGAACTGTGCGCCAGCCAAAAAGGGGGCTCAGCAGATTAGGGGTGGCTAGAAATCTAGAGCCAAGGAAGGGAGCCAAACAAGTCTAGTTAAGCATAGGCTACAGAAGAGTTCAGGTCAGTTCAGAAACAGTGGAGAAGGATCTGAGAGCTGATTAGTAAACTTTACATAACTGGGTATTGAATAATGTTCTGTGTAAATATCACCACTTCTTCGTGTGCCTCCCAAAGTTCTGGCTTTCCAGAAGCACTTGGGGTGTTTGCCCTCAAGTTAGAATTCAAAATTGTTGCATATAACACATAGGTAAGGAACTGTTTCTGCTTCTCAGAACACTTTAAAGCCTGCTCCTTCTTATTAAGCACTATGCATCATATTACAGTCTTTGGAATACTATAGGCAGCTTACAAGGTGGTTTGTGGTTTTTTTTATTAAAAGGAATTCCTCATATTGACTCTTTTGTTAATACTACACCCTCGTGCAATTTTTTAATATTTTTCTGTGCTAAACCAAAGATACATTATTGTTACAAGCTCATTAGTGAGAGAGGACTGTCTTTTTAGTCATGATCCAGTATGCAAACCACATCATTGTGCTGCTCGGCACCGGAGGAAAATGGCATCTCAGCCATTTCAGCCCATTTGCAAACTTTTCCAGCAAGAGCCCTCCAATATTACAGTCCTTGGGACAGCAATTGGCAGTTCACAGTGACTACGGACACAGACCTGCAGTTTCTACCTACACAGAGCAGCTCCAGCACTGGGATGCAGCAAGCACATCTCGGTTCTCCATAAATTAGTAGCAAAGTCAGATCTGGGTTTCAAAATCTTTCCCCAATCCAAGCCTGGCTCCACCTTATTCACAGTCCTGTCCAGAGAGGGGTTTTGGTCTTCCAGGATGTTTCTTCATAAACAAACAAATAAATAAATAATCCCAGCAAGCTCCAAAACAGATCCATGTGTCCCATAGGCAATAACACCCCAATTCTGTCTGAGCTCCCCCCTCTGCACGTACGCAGAGGCACTCACACAGCTACGTTCTTATCACCTGCACACTCCTGCTCTGCAGTTCTTTGGGGCAATGAAACTATACGTTACAATATTAATATCAGGGCATTACACATGTAAAATCAAGTATATTAGTTTGATTTTAGATAAGAACTAATGAGTTATCATGACAAAGATTCCCCTCAAGCGCAAGCCCTACGCACAAAGTACTTCTCTTCCAGGAAAAAAAACAGAACTGCAAAATAAAGAGCTACTCATTTTGCTCTAAAGGAGAAGAAATACTTTGCTAAAACCCAATATTTTCCCCCCAGTCTCTGACTTCATTTCCTTCCCATATATTAAAATACCTAGACCTGACTGATGAGCTTCAGATGCCTGTCTTGCAGCTCCCAAATGCCTGCTTTCGTTCTGAGCTCCTGCAGACGAGCACAGAAGGGGTATGTGGGATTCCTTCAGGAGCTCAGCAAGCTTTCAAGGCTCTGCAGAAAATGCAAAATATGGACTGCCACAGATACCATCAAGCCACTGGCCTAACACCACCACTCAAGCACAACATCTCTCCTTGCCGGGAGCCCAAGAAGAAACACAGGGGACCTTAAAGCAAGCAGTTAGTTCCTTGGTTGAAAACAAGTCTTCACAAGTGCTGAGGGAGAAATAAGATATGTCTCTAACTTCTCCCACTTTGAGATTTCCTTGTCTTGTTTTCATATGTTTTAGGCATTCTAAAATGATAGGCTGAAAACTTAAAGGTCAATACTGATGCTTTAATTTGTGAAATAAATCATGTAAGCATCTACAGATATCTAAAAGAACCAAGCCCTCACCACATGCTCCACACCTGGTGAGTACTAATAACGCTTTCCACAAACTGCTTTTTAGAAAAATGTTTCTTGGTTATATAAAGAAGAGTAAAGATTTAAAATCTGTTGTTGAAGAAAACAAATAGGATTCTTTAAAGGTTAAAGAATCCAATCATCTGCTCAAGGACTTGAAGATAATTAGTCCTGGCTATCAAACAACCTAATTAAAACCTACCTGGAAGAAAGTCAATAGGTTGTATATCAAAGAAAAAAAGCCCAACACATCACTAAGGAATGCACATCTTGTGGAAGTTAGCAACAGAATGTGTGTAGGTCAATCACTTTAAGGTATTAAGCGCTAGGGTTTAGGCACTGCCTGTAGAAGCATGTGGCACAGCGTTGCACATTCAGAGATCTGCATACCACAGGGGGAAGGTGGGGCTGAAACAAAGGGGAAGGCATCTGCCTCTATAGACAAACAAGTCCCAGTTTTGTCCGAAAACTGTATTTGAATACGAAATTCATTTGACGTTTCCTAATTTTCTCACACAAATAAAAAATTTGCACTTCCACATCTTCCATCTTTATTGTCTTTCCTGGTCCATTGCAAAGGCCAGTTGTTTAAAAAACAACAGGGAGGATAACAGCGGGATGTGGCTGGAGCTACAATCTGCCTGCTGGATGTTTCTGCAGCTCTGCTGGTCATCCAATTGCAGAAGAGAAAAGGAAAACTAGCTTTTTTCAATGATGTGTTACGTTTTGAAACTCAGAAGGACTCTGTTTCAAGTATTTGTCAAGAGCCCTTCCTCATCACTCTGATGTTTCTTGCCTGCTAAAATACAATAAATACACCTGAGTTTTGACTGGCTGAAAGCAAACAGTAAACAACCAGTACATGAAAGCACTGCCTGCAGTCTTCAGTGAGAAAGTGATGTAACCGAGTTGAAGATTATGTGAAATTTTGGCCTTATTTCTTTCCCCTGCTAAATGCAAGAAGATAACAACAACCCCTACTAAGGTACTAATTAGTTCACTTAGGTATCAATCACTTATCAAGCATTTTTTCCTCTTTAGACACACGTTTCTTTAAAACTGGCTATTTAATTCACTGGTAAAACTAATAAGGTCTTAGATCACCTCATCAGTACCAGACGTAGTCCGATTCACATAATCTCTTGGAACAAATCAAGTACTCTTTTTGCTGCCCATCTGACTCAGGGTGATCTCAACGGTTCATGTTTTCATTCATGTTTTCATTTTGAAGTTAACATAATAGCACTGAGTTCACTCTTACATAAATTAACAGGACACTTAGGATCTCCAGTGGAATCCCAGATTACGCAGCGCTGCAGCAGGCAAAATTTTTAACAAGTGAAAATTGAACATTTCTGAAGCGGCTACACCAGCAATCCCCTGGAACGAGGGAATTGAACTCCCACCCTCGCACAGCTGTGGCCTCCCAGCTGAAGCCATGTTCAGATTTTGGGGCCGGGCTGATCAAAGGGAACTCCTCTCCCCACCTCCGCGCAGAACTCGCACTCTGCGTGGCTGACGTGCCTCCAGTAGCATCTCACAGTGATTTACAGCCACGCTGCAGGAACGGAGAGTCAGTCAAACCTGTGCTGCAGCTCAACAAAATTGCTTGAAACTGAATAAACTGGTGCATTCACGCCAGAAAGAGAACAAAATCTCTTTGCAGGCAAAACCACAATGCTTACACAGAAACACAAACGTAAACATGCTCTGAAGATCCTGCCCTAAGCAGAGCAAAGCATTCAGTGTGGAAATAAGTGTTATTGCATTAAAAGTGGACTTTTTTTTTTCCCCCACTTTTCTGTGTCATGCAGAGAACATCTCTATATTATTTTTTATATTGGTAGTTCACAATGAACAGCCAGCTGTTTATCCAGAAAGTCAAAAGGTCTTTCTGAAGTTTACTAAAAAACACCAGTAAAACTTGCATCAACGTCTGAGCAAGAGCAATCTCTTGGGTAAAGATATTATTTTTTTCCCCTCCAGTGTCTGGTCCAAGCTCAGACCCCCCCTCCTCCTTCTTTCAGCTCCAGCTGCTCACAGACAGCCCTGATGCCCCTCACACAGCAGCCCAACACCTTCATCTCAGCATGTCTCTGGTGTGAGCAGCAGAGGAGCAGGCTGTGTCTCTTGCTGGTGGGAAGACAAGGAGAAACGAGGCCCAGCCACCAGCTGGGGAAGAAAAGGCATTTCCTGGCTCTGGGACAGGAATTTGGGAGGGAAAACACCGTTCCACACAGTGCTGCCAACCAGCCTTAGCCCTGTTTTGCTTTACAGGAGCAGCAGCCTCTTTCCCCAAGAAGCTAGATCCCTGGTGCAGGGCACATATAGCTTCTAACAGAGCTTCAGGTGTCCCAATTTCACAAATACCTCTGCTCCCTGTGAACAAGCCATGTGCATGCCCAAGCACGCTGCCACACAGAGATACTGGCTCAGCCACCAGAAACACTACAGCCACATTAACATGAGGTTGGATCCAGCTTATTAGCCCCGACTGATAACTGGAATAATTAGGCTTGCCTCAAAGGAGGAGTACTTTGGCCAAGCCCTGCTTTGTTGTGGCACAGCCATCCTACTCTGGTCCCAGGGCTAGGTCTAGTCTAGCTCCATGGCATAGCTGCAGATGTCCGTGGTAAGGAGGTGAAGAAGAATGAAAAAAGGCTCAATAAGATGCCCTGCGCTCATTTACCACTCCTAGCAGAGAAACAGTGAGCACCTAACCTGAAAAAAAATACTTGTTTTTTTTCAGACATACAAGGGAAAAGTTTCCAAAAATGTTTAAATTCTTATTTTTATTCCAGGGAAAATTTAAAAAAATGCTGACTCCTTTTTTTTTTTTTTAAATAGACTTTACAAGTAACAATCGCTTTGGAATTCGAAATCTCATTTTAAATGTTATCCTGGATAAGCCCTCCTGTTTGTTGCACTTAAGGACTACCAGCCAACATTTCTTCTTTGGTCAGAGCAGTGCTTCAGCTGCTTCCATCACCTACAGCAGCTCGAGAAACCAGAGCTGAATGAGGTGCACAGTACCAGACTTGAGGCAAAGGTCACAAGTTGCAACCAGAGAAATGCCAATTGGGTACAAGGCTGGAAAAAACATCAATAGAAGTAATAACACATTGGAAAAAGCTGCCTGGAGAGGCTGCGGGCTCTCCCTCTGCAGAGACATTCACGCTTGATCGACGTGGGCTGAGCAACCTATGCTACCCATGATGTTAGCCCTGCTTTGGGCTTTTGGACTTAAATGACCTCCACAGGTTCCTACCAGTTTATTCTGTGGCTGAAATATGGCCCATTATAACAATTTCAATGCTGTCAGCTGTACTTTATTCTTCAAATCATTCTGGGCAGCTTTCGCTTTATATTAACTAAAGCACCTTATCACTTCTGTACAGCAAGTGTCTCCTGGTGGCTGAAATGAAGCAGCCTGATGTTTTCTCAAAATGGATTATGTAAACTATAAAACTGAAATGACATGAACAATTGCCAGTACCTTCATGAAATTTCAAACAAAAGTTTTCTGACAACATTTCAATAGATTTCCAATTTCATAGGAAATTTCTGAAATACTGTTTTTTCATAACATAACAATAAATTCCAAAGTGTCAATGCTTTCCAAATTTAAACACCTCTAATTTTAATTCCCATTGTGTAACTAAAACCTACAACAAAGCATGTAAAGGACTGATGAGGTGCAATATACATAAGAAATCAACAGGTTCAGAAAATAGCTTTCAAATTATTACAATGTTTTCATTATGACTATTGTCATACAATCACATATTGCTGTATAGTAGTTCAGAGAAATAAAAAAGGTCAGCACTTAGATAGGGATTTTTTCACTAATTATTTACTGTCTAAATATATTTCAGATATTACATATTAGAAACTCCTCCTTGCTTTAAGCATCTTGCAGACATATTCATCCTCAGTCCTGGAAAATAAGCGATTGGTATTCACTGCCTTTGCCCATGCTCAGACCAACTCACTGCCTCCCCCCAGCTCGCAGGTTGTACTCCAGAGACTGACAGATGCTCAGCCGGGGCAAACCAGCTTCACACCCCTGAATTCCCTCACTTGTAACAACTGACAATCCCACTATATCTCATTAAGTTGTGCCACTGCCACAAAGTTAAACAGCCCCTCCCACCCCCAGGACCTCGCCCTCCTGTTTATAGCACATCACTGAGATTTGGGGTTGGTCTTATTTCCATAAAAATGTTTTATAGTTCTCTCCTTAAATCAATATTTCATGCAATTGGCAGCCCTAAAACTCCTTCTGACACACACAAAAGACTGGGAGTTTTGGGTGTAGTCTTCCTCATCCACTGATTCTACCAAGTAATCTATATTAGGTAATATTAATGCAAAAAGTTGCTCCAGGAGAACTAAATACATACTATTTAGGACCTCTCACACTTTACAAAGAAGAGGTTTGAGTATAGGCAAGGATGTCTCCAGAGATTTTATTCCTTTCTAGCAGACCACCACATCCATGCTCACACTGAACTGCATCCCACGTTACCATTTCACCCAGCAGATTTCTGAGCAGCAAAGGACAAATATTTCCAGGCTTCTGAAGCAGCCAAGAACCCACTCTGTGAACTCAACAGGCTGTACATTTGTCAGGGACTTGGTTTTGTAGCATTTTTTTCAAGGAAAAATAATTTTAAAAGCAGTCCTTACTACACAATTTCCATAAGAGTAGAAATGGAAGAGGCGTCCTTGGGGCGGCCACAACCTCTCGTTAGGAAAGGACAAGGGCCACAGGTTGGGTTTATTGGTTGTTTCCAGGGAGTACTCAGCCTCCAGAAGATACTACATGCTCTAGAGCCTTTTTAAAAAAGTGATCATAGTTGAATATGGATAGATATAAAACTCCAGTACCTTTTGGCGGGGGAGGAAGGAATGGAAAACATAGTAGGTAATTTTGAAAAAGGGTCCAGAAATTGCTTCTTTTCGCTCTTTTTTTTTTTTTGTATCAAAGCCACATTCTTGCATCTTAATGCAAGGGTAGCATCTGTTATGTAATTAAACGTTTCGGGAATATCTGGACTTTCATCTCCAGAATCAAAGGTAACAAGGTTTTTTTTCCACTACAAATCTATTAATTATGTTAAGGCTCATTAAAGCCTTGAAACAAAAAAGGCTTTACACTCAAAATTCCCAAGAGGCTTGCTGACTAGACCTTTGCAGAGACTTGTCACTAGAATCAGTCTGCAACTTCCCAGTGAAAGGGAGTTTCATTGCAAAATGCTGAATCACTGCAACGGCAATAGAAGTCCCACTGAAACCCTGACAGAGCCTAAAAGGGTTTCTGCCTGGGCTGCAGCCCATCACCTGCCAGGCTGCTCCAGTGCCCAGCATCACCCCAAGCACAGAGGACCCCCATCATCTTACACTCTTGCTCCAGCCACACCGGGAGGGTTAGGAAGCCCCGAGAGCCTCAGGTGAGGCCAACTCTGATATCTCCTCCTCACCATCATCCTGCTTTCTGTCTCTACATTTGGCCACCTAGGATTAAAAGGCAACTCAAAAGGCTTCTGAAGAGAGTATTAAAAAGTAGCTTGCCATTCTCTTATTCTGACTATTGATGTACTTGATGAGCAGGCAACAGGCATGAGAGGATGGCTTTTGCCATCACCGCGCTTTGCGTGGGGGGCCTGACTAAAATACAAAACTCCCAGGAGAGGGCAAATCTGCATCTGACTGAACAAACTCTGCCTTACCACTTGGGTCCTGTGGGTGGTGTGCCCAAGTAGAGGAACTCCTTCAGCTAGTGATGGAGCTCCGTGAGGAGGTAAGCCGCTTAAGAAGTATAAGGGAAAGTGAACAGGAGATAGATAACTGGAGTAACACTCTGTCTTCCCTGAGAGAAGCACCCCAGCGAGACCGAGCTCCGCATACAATGAACCCCACACCCTCTAGCATTGTGTCTGAATGTGGAGATTCAAAAGACAGGGGCCAGTGGCAACAAGTCCCCACTCGTCGTGGCAGGCGTGCCTCCCAGGTAACCCCCACGCCATCCCAGGTGCTGTTACAGAACAGATATGATGTTCTTGAAAGGGAAGAGGAGGATGACAATAACTGTGGCTTGCCAAACATTGAGTTGCCACTGAAGCCAAGACAGATTAGACCTCATATAATGACATCATCATTTAAGAAAGAAAGACGGGTCCTTGTAGTAGGGGACTCGATTCTGAAGGGAGTGGATGGTCCCATATGTAGACCGGACCCAATCTGTAGGGAGGTCTGCTGTCTTCCTGGGGCCAGAGTTAAGGATATCCGGAGGAAACTCCCTAGCCTAGTCAGGCCTACTGACTATTACCCTTTATTGATCTTTCAGTTAGGTAATGATGAAATTCTAGGAAGGAGCCTGAGGGCGATGAAGAGAGACTTCAGGGCCCTGGGACGGCTAGTTAAGGGATCAGGAGCACAAGTAGTGTTTGCTTCTATCCCAACAATTGCACAGATGGATGAGAAGATTAACAGGAAATATCAGCTGATCAATGCCTGGCTCAGAGACTGGTGTCATCGGCAGGATTTTGGGTTCTTTGATCATGGGCTGCTTTTCAGGACACCAGGCCTTCTGGCAGCAGACGGAAAAAGCCTGTCTCAGAGGGGGAAAAGGGTCTTAGGGCAGGAGTTGGCGGGGCTCGTTGACAGGGCTTTAAACTAGGTTTGAAGGGGGATGGGGATAGATCCAAGGTTGCTAGCAAAAAGCCTGAAAGTGGGGTGCTGGCACTAGACTTGGAAAAGACAGGGGGCGTAACCGGGCTCCTTAGGAAGATGTCTGGGGATGGCAGAACTTCAGCTCCCTCCAGTAAAAAGAAGAAAGGACCAATAGCCCAGCTGAAGTGCTTATACACTAATGCACGTAGCATGGGCAACAAACAGGAGGAGCTGGAAGCCATTGTACACCAGGGTAATTACGATGTAGTTGCCATCACAGAAACATGGTGGGATGACTCACATAGCTATAGTGCTGCCATGGATGGCTATAGACTCTTCAGGAAGGATAGGCAAGCAAGGAGAGGCGGGGGGGTGGCCCTGTATGTTAGGGAGTGTTATGAATGTCTTGAACTAAATGATGGTGATAATGGGATTGAGTGTTTATGGGTAAGGATCAGAGGGAGGGCTAACAAGGCAGATATTGTAGTAGGAGTGTGTTATAGACCGCCCAACCAGGATGAGGAGGCAGATGAAATATTCTATAAACGGCTGGGAGAAGTCTCAAGATCGCGAGCTCTAGTCCTCGTGGGAGACTTCAATTTGCCGGACATCTGCTGGGAATACAATACAGCAGGAAGGGAACAGTCTAGAAAGTTCCTGGAAGGTACTGGGGATAACTTCTTAACACAACTAGTGAAAGAACCAACTAGGGAAGGTGCCCTGCTGGATCTGTTGTTTGTAAACAGGGAAGGTCTTGTGGGGGATGTGATGGTTGGAGGCCGTCTTGGCAACAGTGACCATGAAATGATAGAGTTCTCAATTCTGGGAGAAGCAAGGAAGGGGGTCAGCAGAACTGCCACCTTGGACTTCCGGAAAGCGGACTTTGGGCTCTTCAGGAGCCTGGTCGACAAAGTCCCCTGGGAGGCAGTCCTCCACGGCAAAGGAGCCCAGGAAGCCTGGATGTCTTTCAAGACGGAAGTCCTAAAGGCGCAGGAGCAGGCTGTCCCCGTGTGCCGTAAGACAAGCCGTCGGGGAAAAAGACCGGCCTGGCTAAGCAGGGAGCTAGTGTTGCAGCTTAGGGAAAAAAAAAGGATATACGGCCTTTGGAAGGAAGGGCAGGCCACCCAGGAGGATTACAAAGAGGTAGTAAAGCGATGTAGGGAAAAAATCAGAAGGGCCAAAGCTCAGCTAGAGCTAAACCTGGCTTCTGTTGTCAAGGACAACAAAAAAAGTTTCTATAAATATATTAGCGATAAAAAGAGGACCAAGGATAATATCTGTCCTCTAGTAGATGGGGCTGGTAACATAGTAACCAAGGATGAGGAAAAGGCTGAGGTACTTAATGCCGTCTTTGCCTCAGTCTTCAGCAGTAGGACCAGTTGTTCCTTGAATTCTCCAACCCCTGAGCTAGAATACAGGGATGGGGAGCAGAGTGAAGCCCCTGTAGTCCAAAGGGAAATGGTGAGGGACCTGCTTCAGCACCTGGAGGTGCACAAATCTATGGGGCCGGATGGGATCCATCCAAGGGTGCTGAGAGAGCTGGCGGAAGTGCTCACCGGCCCACTGTGCATCATTTATGAACAGTCCTGGATAACTGGGGAGGTCCCAGCTGACTGGAGGTTGGCAAATGTGACGCCCATCCATAAGAAGGGCCGGAAGGAGGATCCAGGGAACTACAGGCCAGTCAGTCTGACATCGGTGCCTGGGAAGGTCATGGAGCAGATCATCCTCAGTGCCATCACACGGCACATGCAAGAGAACAGGGTGATCAGGCCCAGTCAGCATGGCTTTGTGAAAGGCAGGTCATGCCTGTCAAACCTGATCTCCTTCTATGACAAGGTGACCCACTTGCTGGACAAGGGAAAAGCTGTGGATGTTGTCTACCTGGATTTTTGCAAGGCTTTTGACACCGTTTCCCATAGCATTCTCCTGGAGAAACTGGCTGCTCATGGCCTGGACAGGTATACTCTTCGTTGGGTAAAAAACTGGCTGGATGGCCGTGTCCAGAGAGTGGTGGTAAATGGAGTTAAATCCAGTTGGTGTCCAGTGACGAGTGGTGTCCCCCAGGGATCGGTGCTGGGGCCCGTTCTCTTTAATATCTTTATCAACGATCTGGATGAGGGGATCGAGTGCTCCCTCAGTAAGTTCGCAGATGACACTAAACTGGGGGGGCGTGTTGATCTGCTTGAGGGTAGATTGGCTCTGCAGAGGGATCTGGACAGGCTGGACAGATGGGCTGAGGCCAATGGTATGAGGTTCAACAAGGCCAAGTGTCGGGTCCTGCACTTGGGTCACAACAACCCCATGCAGCGCTACAGACTGGGGGCGGAGTGGCTCGAAAGCTGCCTGGCAGAAAAGGACCTGGGGGTGTTGGTGGACAACCGGCTGAGCATGAGCCAGCAGTGTGCCCAGGCAGCCAAGAAGGCCAACACCATCCTGGCCTGCATCAGGAATAGTGTGGTGAGCCGGACTAGGGAAGTAATCATCCCCCTGTACTCGGCACTGGTGAGGCCTCACCTCGAGTACTGTGTTCAGTTTTGGGCCCCTCACTACAAGAAGGACATTGAGGTGTTGGAGCGTGTCCAGAGAAGGGCTACAAAGCTGGTGAAGGGTCTGGAGGACAAACCTTATGAGGAACGACTGAGGGATCTGGGGTTGTTTAGCCTGGAGAAGAGGAGGCTGAGGGGAGACCTTATCACCCTCTACAACTACCTGAAAGGAGGTTTTAGAGAGATGGGAGCTGACCTCTTCTCCCTGGCGACAAGTGATAGGACAAGAGGAAATGGGTTCAAGTTATGTCAGGGCAGGTTTAGATTAGATGTTAGGAAGCATTTTTTCACTGAAAGGGTTATTAAACATTGGAATAAGCTGCCCAGAGAGGTGGTGGATTCACCATCCCTGGAGGTGTTTAAGAAAAGGGTAGATGAGGTGCTTAGGGACATGGTTTAGGAGTGGTGGTGTTTTTATCAGGGTAGGTTAATGGTTGGACTTGATGATCTTAAAGGTCCCTTCCAACCTCACTGATTCTATGATTCTATGAATTAGCACAAATTGTTGACAGTGCTTTGCGTTCAAGGAAATCAGGAACTGGGAGAAACGTATCACACTGACAACTAGAAGCAGAGGGCCATAATTCTAACTTATGGTGAATACCTCCAGCTAATCTGTGTTAGAAGATGATCTGTGTGAGAAGACAAGATAAGTTTGTTGTTCCTTACTTGGTTGTGACAGCACAGGAAGCGTGTTCAGAAGAATACCCTGGGCTGTATCATATCTGCTGGGGACAAAAAATGAATGCATGCTTTTTTAAGTCAAATTCAGCATGGATTTAGATCAAGAAGCCCCACTGGAGTCAGGACACCACACCACTCCATGATGGAAGACCATGGATTTTCCACTGATTGCATCAGTAGGTGCAAGTTTTGCCTATGCCTCCAAAAGTCTCTCTACTTTTTGAAGCTCCTGTAGTGCTGACCTCCCGAGTCAGTTCCACAGAGAGCAGCTCAGCACAGACTACAACACCAAGGACAGAAGTCAGGAGAAAAATGAGGGGGGAAATGTTACTGAATAGCCTTTGAAAATAGACTGTAATTATATTTAGAAGTTGCAAAGATATCTCATGTTTTTTGTTAGAAATTGAACCTTAGAGGTAATCAAATCTGCTATAGCTGTGTGGTTGCTTCATTCCCCCTTCCTTGACCCTTTAGGGCTTTCTTTGGGCCATTGGGAGCCGCTTTCCTGGAGCTGCCTTGCAAGCACCTGCTGTGCTGCAGTTCAGCCAAAAACCTCACCCTTGGAAAAGGAAGGGGGAGAGCTAAGAGCTGTGAAAGATAAAGCTCCACGTAATTAATTGTAACTAATGTTTGCAGCTGCATTTACAAAGCTAGATAGTATTACAGTGCTGAGGGTGGATACAAAAAACAATGTGGAATGCATCCCTTTTTATAGCTAGTATAACTCCCACTAATACTGAGCTTTGAACAAAAGAAAGGGGAGAGACTTACTATACTTACTCATAAGTACAGGAGCTGGCAAAATGCCATCATACGTTCTAAAAAGGAGAAGTCAGTAACTCTTAAAAAAAAAAAAAAAAAAAAGCGCACACAATCAACATAACACCTCAGAAAGTAAGGAGGCAACTGTTTGTAAGAGAACACCAAGTTAGCACACTCATCCTGAAACACCCCCCCTGCCCTGTTACAAGCAGCTCCATTCCAGGGCGGACGTGCCATCTTCTCATACAGGAGCACAAAGAAAAAGCACAGCACGGCAAACCAAAATAAGAATGCGCATTACTTCTAGTCCATGAGAACAAATGTTAAAAGGCGGGGATTGTGCCAAAAACCCCTCGTAGTGTCACGTAAAGACTTATTGAACAAAGACTGTTTGTCTCCACTAAACTTTTTTCCTATACCTCGTACTTGGCATGTCAAAGGTTGTTGGAAAAAAAAAAAAAAAAAAAAAACCCAAAGCAAAATCACACTCAAAGCTTTGTTTTTTTCCTGCTTCCTTTTCATCTTTAAGATATTGAAAACTCAGGTACTATCTTTGCATACGCGACTATTCATCTTTAGTTTAATAAATGATCTCTTCAATGTATTAATGGTTAGCAGTGCATATAAATTAGCATTTATAAAAATCAATTAAATTGTCTCATAAGACAGAGAAGAAACCAAGACCTTCATCACTGGATCATTTGTATTTATCTGTTAATTATAAACCTTAATTGTCTCTTCTTATCAGATTAATTTGCATAAATTGCATAAGTTTAACGTTTAACAGGTTTTAATACCAGAATACAATTAGTCTTTAAACATTCTTTCTTGAAATATTCGTTATTAATTATAGCATTAAAATTAGAAGTTCTGATAATTGACCTTGGCTTCTCCTTGCCTCATCATCATCTGTCCATTGAGGTCATTTATCTCATGATTATGCATGCTTTGTGGCTTCTTATTACTGATGTGCTCAGTTTTAATTATACTTTATGGCCTGTCAGATTTCTCTGAATTTTGACTTAAAGCGGAATATTATGCAGGGTTCTACAAAAGTGGACTTTTTATAGTGTATTCATCCTCTTAGCATACCTACAGAGCGGGTGACAGGACTCTTTCTATATCTGGAGTATCTGGACTATTAGGTACAACCATTTCTATCCTGGTGACGAAAGCCTTGTTTTCATCAGATGACTTATGAAGCAAGAGACACATGTAAGCTCCCAGGTAGCCTTGGAAAAAAAAATAATAAAAAAAAGAGCTATTATGTTTGGCAGGTCATCTAATAGCCTTTTGTTCTTCATAACTGACCAGACATCTCTAACTGCCCTTTTCACTAGCTTTTTCTTTAGAGATTGTGGTTTATTGAGCCCAGGAGATAATGAAATAAGAGAAGAGATGGCCAAGACCAAGACCAAGACCAAGACAGATGTATTCAGTTGAATTTGGCTGACTTGAACGTAAAGATTTTTTGAAAACTCATGTAGTGCAGACGTGAAGACAAGTGGGTTTTCTCCTCTGTGAGATCATTCAGAGTCTCACATACAGGGATTTACTGTACTGGATTTTTCTTCCAGTTAAAGTTATTCATATTATTTGGTTAAGAAAATATTTTAAATATCATCAGATATTCTTCCAAGAAGAGAAATTAATATTTCAAAAACATTAAACAAGACTTTCTTATATTGTCTACAGCTGCTATTATTAAAATGCTAGAGGTGCCTCGGGTCAAGAGCTTCTGAGTTCAAGTGCATATTCCTCTTAACAAGTGAGCCTAGTAAGGAAACACTGATTCTAGTATCTACTTGAAGTTACCAATATCTCCTATGACATGCGAGCACTCCCTAACTGGATTCAAAGCTACTGCACTCTTGACCGAGAAGCATCACTGACATATTTCCAACCAGTTGCTGGCACCAGAGTTTCCTGGGAAGTTCAATTTCCAAATTCAAGTAAAATCTGAGAGTGATTCTGTGCAAACTATTTTTCTGCACCAAGGGCTCTCTTCTGCTGGGATTTCCCATGCAAAAGTATATGTGCAAGTCAATGAAAAAGATTCAGTAACCGGTGTTATTGTCACTACACCTGGTTTGGTATACCTCCATCATAACCTATCTGCCCAAGAGCACACAGCTTATGACTCCTATATCTGTATTCCATAGGCACCCTAAGGAGAACTGGTCAGGTGATTATTAGGTTATGTAAAGTAGAAGTAATAGCAAACAGCAGCAAATTGCCGATGTTTCCTCACAAAGTCTTATAGATGGCTCTAACTGAAGGAATGCAGTGATCAATCGTTAGTTAAGCCCATCACCTTGGTAATAACTCAAGGCTGCTTCTTGATCCATAAAAGGAGACCAATACTTGCCACTGACCCGGAGGGCATTGCCATTTTTTTTCCTGCATGCAGGTCTAGCTACAATTATCCATTTCATCTCAAAACCAAATCGCTAGAAATTGTTTCACTTGAACAATACTCCGATGCCTGATTTACTAGGTGGACATCTTTTACGCAAATACATTAACCACCGTGATTTACATTTAAAAGAAGGATGGCAGTATCTTGGGCGTGTCATTCTTTCATCACGTCATCTCAGGAGAAGAGCCTGAAGCAAGAAGCATTCCCCTCTGCCACCTAAGATGCTTTGCAGAAATATTAAAGGTGCCTGATGCAGGCAAAATTCTGCAGAAGAGAGTCCTCAGCATACGGCCATGAGAAGCCCGGCAGGGAAGCGGTGCCTTGCACGTGTGCTGGACCTTCTCCAGCGGGGGATTCCAGTTGGGCTCTTGCCATACTTGAGAGTTCCTGTTCCTCCGCCGCTCACGTCCCCCGGGCCCAGCTCTCCCCAGGAGCACACGTTAGCAGCGCTTCCCAAGCCAAAGCAGGAACAAACAACAATACACAGGTACCTGCAGCTTTAGCATCCGCTACATGCCAGAGCAAGAGTCAAAACCCTTAACAATAGTTCCGCCCGCGTGAATAGCTATAAACTACTCCCTTTATTGTGCAATGCAAACATTAAGATGTCACAGAAATCTGCAGACTGTCAGAGGTTATTTTAAAGGCGGTTTTCTGTTACTCTCACCCTCTATTTGGTTTCCTTCAGAGGAAACTGATCTAACCACAACACGATTGTATTCCAGGCAGACCTATTATCGCCGTCCGCCAGCACCAAGCACGTGGCGGCACGCCATTGAAACACCTGCGTACTGCAGAATTGTGGCCAGCTTACCGGCTGCTTATCTGCAGCAAATCTAATCCCACCCTAATCACACGCTGCAAGATGATAGCCACGCTCTTAAGCTGCGGGCAGCATAAGCAGCTTCAGGTAATTAAGTGTGATATTTCTGGGCTTTTCTATACAGAGTTCACCTAGCAGAAAATGTTTATATCGTTATATGTTTTCATGATTCTGGGTACCGGACAGTTATCGGTAGCAAAATAAAGGTGGGCACAACAGGATAACCCAAGTGCTATATTCAGTCCATGTTCCCTGTGATTTCGTGAGCCTTCTGTCAAAGCTGTCACATATAATGTTTTTCTCAGACTACACATTTTTCTATCTTTCTACAGAGAAACTCATTCACCAGGCTTTTCAGCTGCTGGGCTCAATGCCTGTAATTTCATTTAAGAAAAAAAAAAAAAAAAAAAAAAATCAAGGAAAGAATCTGCAACACTGGAATGTTTGGCTCTTTTTGTGGTTCAGATCACTCAAATCTAGGTTGTCCAGACTGCCTCCTCTGGGTATGCCATCAGTCTCCACCCTCTCCCCCTCTGCAAAATACCTCCCTCTAAGTCTGTTGTCCGAGCCCCTCTGCTGCCGTTGTGGCCTGCGTGCCAATGAGTTGCAAATGTACCTCACTTCTACTGACCTATTTATCTCTCTCTGTCTATTCCCACATCTTCATCTGTCTTCTCTGACATCTCTACATGGATGTCCAGGGACAGCTGAAATAGAAAGGATCCTTCTAGTCAAACTGCAAAACATTTTTCTCTCCCATTTTCTTTTCCACTTTGAGTGACCCCTTTCTGCACGTCTTTTTAGAATAAGTTACCAGAGCTGTTGCCAAGATATTAAACTACACTGTCGTTGTAACTTTGCACTCACTTGTCAATGCGGCAGGAAACACCAGCTGCCAAAGTCATTTCCCTTCTTCATTGTATCAATTATGTCATCCCCAACCTCATTTCTGCGCGTCCTTCTATTGGTTCTTTTCCTTACCACATCTTAAGTTGTAAACACGTCATATTCCTACTCAAAGCAGCCAGGAAGATGGAAAGCTGCTCTGCGTGTACAGCTAGCACAGAAGAAAACATGTTTGTATAATTACACAGCTTTCCCCCACCCAAACTTGTGGATCAATGTCATTAACCAGAACTGTAACCTCTTTGAAGGAAGAGCTTCACCACTGCTTTGTATAGTGGTCAGGGTTCAGCCCAGCTGCGTATTTCTGAGTGACCACTGACACAGTGATGGCCATGCTGATAACAAAGGGTAATTGCTCCCCATTTCTTAAGGTTACCGTTAAAAAAGAATCCATTTAAGAATACCTGTTAGATCTGCTGTGAAGAAATCTGGCATTTTTTTCAGTGGTTACTTTGTGCTAAAAGGCCAACCTTTCATCAAGACAATTAAAACCTCTCAAAAGGCTGTTTCAAGAGGTAGCATGAGGTAAGACTCTGGACAAACTAGACCCAGGTGACTTTGGCTCTCTAGAAGCCTGGACTGTAGAAGACCAAGGTCTTACTCCGATGCCAAAGCTGTAAGACTAGTTCTCAAGTTCCTTTGCAGCCAACCCGATTGCATTCATCCAAGTATAACACAGGATGAACAGGTTTAACCCCGAAAACATATTTTACTAGTCTCAAATCTAAGAGTTTTTCCTCTGTTTGCCTCTAGAACATACTGACAAATGCGAGATCCTTTTTTTTGCAACTGTTTAGAGCCCCATCCGTTACTTTTATGGAGAAAAAAAACCCTGTGCTGACTTCCAAGAAAACTGAAGCCAAGTTTGTTTTCTTAGTCTTACATCTCTATGACAGAATACTCCGATTCCTTTCTTTTCCTGGAATACAGGCAGGTTTCATGTTTCCTCTGTGTGTAATAAAAGTAGTTACCCTCTGGCCAACTCAGATTGTTGTTCCTCAAAACTGTTTTTCTCTCTGTTTTTATTGGGCAATGTAATTATTTGAATTGCAAGAGCACTGTCTGAGCAAAACCTGGGGTATCAAACCTATCAACTCACAGATTTCCTAGACAGTCAGGGGTTGTAACAAAGCTTTCTGTCTTTTTTCTTTGCATAACAAGCCAATAAAAGTGCAGTCACTGAAAGAACCAGTTTTTGCTATCGAGACGTGCATTTTAAAACCCAGTAACCCAGTTGTTATGAGGAGCTTTAATATTTAACGTGCAGATTAAGTGCATATTTAAAAACTCATGCAAGCTTGCAACTCATGCAAGCAGCAAAACACACTTTGTTTTAACACGAGGTCCCTGTCACGTCAGAAGGATGAAGTAGGGAAACCAGCATTCCTTGGTGACCTTATAACCCTTACAGCTGAGAGAGAAATCAGATCCTTACTAGATCACAAGGAAAGTTTACATTCATCTCCTAAAATACACTTACCTCTCATTCAGACCCCTAACAAAGAAAAGGGTTGGCAAGAGAATTATGGACAATATGCTTACCAGCAAGTAACAATGGCAGCACTGTCCACTGCAGTGTGTAAAACAGAAAAACAGTCTGTATCCTGCTCTAGAAAGGCAGGCAAAGAAAAGAGGCAGAGGAAAATCCAGAAAAGTAGCCAGGTCTTGTTAGTTTAAAAGCAGCTAATAAATGCATCAACAGAACTGGGGCAATGAAGTCACACTGCCACTTCTCGTATCACCCTGCAGCAGAGACCGAAAGGAAATTTGCTTTGCAAGAAGAGTCGTGGTAAAATATTCTGATGCATGTGACACTTCTAGTTTTTTTTTTTTTTTTTTTTAGCTTCTCTGTTTCCCCCTCAGCTGCCCCTATGCAGAGCTCCTCTACTTAGCTGCAGGCAAAAAAAAGACACCTTGTTCCTACTCTTAGCAGTTACGCGTCTAACTAAACCTTCAATCATTACGCTCCAGAACACATGTAACCTGCGCTGGTTTTCTACACTCATGCTCTTAGTTGAGGCCTTGCATAAAACTTCTGAATGGAAAAGACTGAGACCTAAATGGCGCTGCATGTGGATCCTTTTCTTAAACCACTTAGAAATAATTGATCTAACATTTCCAAGAATCCCATCCCAGGCTTCAGAGAAAAGCGAATGAATCTTGTACATTGCATTTTTAAATTTAAGAAACATATTTTGATTGAGATAGCTCTGCTTTTTGATTAAAGCAAAAAAAAAAAAAACCCACACAAAAAAAACAAGTGGAACAGACCCTCTCAATAATACTAAGCTTGTCACTTTACAATACATGCGATAATTTAACATTGTGTGCTCAGCACGCATGAAGTCACGAGCTTTTCCTATTAATACTGTATTCATAATGGTATACCTGAATTGCACAAACAATAGATGATTGAGTCAAGAGAAACAAAGTAAACACACTTCTCCAGAGCGCAGAGTTTGAACAGAAGGATTAAAAGGGGTCTGAAGTTAGATGTCATGACCCCCCCATTATTAGGTGATGAGCCAGATACATCCCATGAAAGTTATCATCACACCAGTGGCTTCAGAGAGATTACACTGATTCAAAGCATCCCATAGCATTTGCATTTTGACACTTATAAATATTTGGACTTTATTTTCCCTTGTAACTCGTGAACACTTACAGCCAAATTAAAAGTATTAAGGCTCCTAACTCTACTGAAATACCTGATATTTTGTTGATTTCTTAGACACAAGGGTGGAAATCACATGTGAACCTGAGCCTTAGCCAGCTGCTACTCTGTGGTACTTACATTTCATCATAAATAGAATTGTGATGTAAGGAATTGTTACATATAATGCAGGACAAGAAGGATAGAAGAGGAAATAGGTTATGTTTAAAATAAATAAATAAGAAAATCTATGGTTTCACAATGAAGGTTACTTTCGCCAAGGATGTGGATGGGAGGAAGACATTAAACAATCCCATCATGTGATCTAAAGTCGAGACAGAAACTAGGTTAACCACAGGCAACCTTTCAAGCAACTAAGTAATACGGTCTTAGCACCAAGGGCCTGTAATTTTGGATTTAACACCCAAGAAAACAAAAAAGAGCATGAAAGAATATTTGCACATCCCATTTAAGTGCGAGACTTAACTGAAGACATTGCGGTCTCTGTCAAAATTAGTGACACCCTAGAAGCTGCATTTTCCATTAGCTGCAGGAAAAACCTTTCAGCCGTATTGAATGGCAATAGCTATTATACATGCTTGGATGAGGCAGCTTCATTTCTCATTTATCAAGCTGGTTTCCTCTTCACAAACACCCCTCTATCCAAGTGCTCAGAAAGCTACTTTTAAATTCTCTTTTATGTTTGCAAGGTGCATGCTAGGTTTGCCATTTTCATCCAAGACAGTAATTTTAAACTGATGAACCTTTAGCTACGAGGATCTAAAGGTCATTTAGGGAGCACTGTTTTCCACGTAGCTGATTCTCACCATATACTCAACTTCCAGGCAGTTGATTTACTTCTGCACATAACCAATCTGTTCCTTCCCTGTCAGAAGACATTTTTATTTTACTCCAGTCATTCTCACACCTCACTGGCTGCTTGGGCTAAAAATGATTTTTTTAGATGCATTCAGTCTTTCCTTTCTCTGCTCTCACTACTTCAAGTGGAAAAGGATTCCAGTATCTGGGTAATTTAGCACATTCCCAGGGATTCCTCCAGCCCCCCACCATCTAGTAGAAACACCAAGGAGGGTGGTAACACAAGTACCTCAGACCTTCAGAATTTATCAGCCCTTTCCCTGATACCAGCGATGTTTATGCCGTTCCTGCTAGTCTTGAGGATCACAGAGAGTTTATCGCCTTAGTCCTGTGTTGTGGCTTCAAAAATTTGAAAAGTAACTTTGTGTTTCAGAAAAATGTGTTATCCTGTTTTCTGAAGCTTGAACGATCTAAGTTCAGGTTTTTCATTACTCATGTCACTGAAATATAATTCTGATTCCATAAAAGTTTCTCATAATCAAATTCAAGGGGAAAAAAAGAATCTTGAAGGTCCAGATTTATTTTTAACCCCCCCATCTTATTCGGCAGGATTTTTAACTAAAATTATTGACATTTAGTGATTTACATCTAACTTAAACAAAAGCAGTAAATAATCAGAATGGTGCTGCAGTATTTTCTTGTTACCTAAGACACATGAGCAAGTCTGACCCTTTTGGGATTAAATGTCCCTGTGAAACCTGAGCTGTCCCTTGTGGTAGACAGGTACATACATTGTACTTGTCTGCCCCAACAGGAGCGAAAAGAAGTCCCAGGCTTCTCTACTTCTAAACCTCTTATCAGCTTCAATCCATAACTCATGTTTGATCTTCATTCTGCAGACTAAAGCTTGCCAAGCACAGTGTCGCTCGTGCCATTCCCATATTCTCATCACATTCATTAACACTTTGAACAAAGTGAAAAAAATGGATTTGTTATGGCTGTGGTTTGGAAATGGAATGAGCTCTTGTGCTCTTATAGGAAGGAGGACGTCTCACGCTCTCACTTCATTCAGCGGCCATAGGCCCTTGGAGCCTCTGCTCACCTATACCTGGTAGTCACCTTAGTTTTGAAGGCCTATTCTGACCTTGCTGCACATTCTGCTGCTTCTAGTGGCATTCAGCAATGGGAGCTCTGTCAGAGAAGCTGGAAAATCTCCTGATCACAGAGCAGAAGGAGTAAAGGCGCCTCTACCCCAGCTGACTAAATAGCTTAAGACTTGGGAAAACGAGAGCAGGTGGGAAGAGAATCAGGTTATCTACTCCACTCCTGACTGAAGCATGTCCCTGAGTTTCAGCCATTAGAAGACATTCTTCTCCCAATTCCTTCACAGGCACAGGCATCACTTTCAGATGCAAGATCTCTCCTTCTCTCTCTACAAGACTCTCAAGAAACTTGAATCCTGGATCTCAGGCTTTTCAGGAAAGCATTCATCTCAAATGGCTGTGCAGGAGCCTGCAATTTGCCTAACGTGCCGTTTTCCACGCACAGGACAGCCTCTGCTAACTAAAATTAAACAAGGTCTCACAGCATATGCTAGTAGTTGCTTTTCAGGTCCGAACAGCTTGGCTTCCCCACATGGTATCAAACCGCTCCACACATACAGCGCACAATTCTGAAAGGCAGACATTATAGCTGATATGTTGAGTGAAGGCAGCACAGTGCTTTTCATTCTCTCTCTTCCCCCAGCTTAAAAAGAAATCCTATAAAAGATGCAGCAAGTTTGGTGGGCTTCATTTCTATCACTCTTTACATTCAAGTCTCCACAATGTAATAAAATAACCACTCCTTTTCCCAGTGCTGTACAGGGGCTTAGGCTGAGGAGCAGAGTTTCTGTTAAGCTCATCTATCCCGTTCTTTCTCCTTTTGTTAGAGGACTTCTTGGTAGTATGGAGCTATTTGGAGGTCAAATCAATTATTGTAGTCTAGGGTGCCATTTCTGGACTGGAAGCAAGAGCACTTTCAGTTTAACGAGACTTAATAGAGGTTGTTAAGGGTGTCTGACATTTTTTGACCTTTGCTCTTCTATTTCAGCATTTGAATAGGTCTGATTTAATTAGACAAAAACAGTATAAGAATGAATGCAAGTGCAAAGGCTTAGAAGAATACACGTATAGGAAAAATTACCGGTTCGATAACTTCAAATCTCAGCCCAACAAATCATGGTTCACACTGATAAGGACACACAGAGACAACAAGAGAACTTTAACTGGTTAGAAATCATGAAGAGATCATGCCAGCAACATAGTTTTGAGGGCATGGACAACCCCAACCACCACTTTACTTTCTCAAATTAAGGTTAAGGAAAGTCTAAATGTGGATCCAGTCAATTTTTGTGGTTTTTTTTTTTTTTTTGTAAAAAAAACTTAGTCAGGCTTTAGAAATGTTCACACAGAAGCACAACAGTTTTCTCTCTCCCTGGCCATCTCCTCTCTCTATGCTGGGGATTGTTTTCACTCTGAGGTGGGGAACCTTTCCTCTGAGGGGAGAAAGGGCAGATAAATTCAAATCATCAGAAGTTCCCAGACTAGCGGAAAGCCTTGGGGTCCCACATGTAATCTCTCTCCAGTTTGGCTAGGAGCCTGAAAAACAGGCACTGACATCAAGTTAGTATGCATTTTCTGAAGCTGATGATTTGTGCACCTCAGCCAAGAGCAAGCTAGGGATGAGGGGTTCAGAAAAACCATGTCCTTTTCCCATTGGGTTCATAGTTCCTTTTTGCAGTGTTAAGTGGGTAGTTTACTCCCAAACGTAACATGCAGCTCCCACTTAGAACTGGTGCACTGTCACGACCCTGGCTTTTATGATTGTCACCTAGCCTTCTTCCACACATTATTACTACTTCTGTAGTCTCATCTCCTAAAAATAAGGGGACACTGACATAAAAAAAATTCCTGCTCTGTGCCTATGGAAATATATATCACACAGAGAGCCCCTGAAGTTTCATAATGTCAAAGCTTTGATAGGGAAATTATACTGTATCCCAGGTTTAGGTTATCCCAACAAATGTAAACAATACATTGCAACTTGTAAAGGGAACTGACCAGTAGCCCACATCCCACCATCAAATGGCTTATTTATCTGCATTACCGACAAGACATCCTTTATCAGAACAATGTTCATTCTGAAGTATTATGGTCAATGCCGTGGAGAAGAAAAATAAATCATACAGGACACAGTTATAGTATCATTTTCAACGGCTTTCTGGAAATCATTACATCCTTTTGGTCTGTAGGCTTGAATTCTCTAACCTAATGACACTCCTGTCTCCCAGACCTAAGATGTAGGTGTGCTGATTTACAGCATGAATCATGCAAAATATATTACAGAAAACTTCTGCAGGTGAGGAAGGACGCACACACAGGTGTATGGAGCTGGAGTTGACATAATCAATAGTTGCAAGGGTAAGACTCCTCAAGATATCAACTAATTTAAAGAAAAAAAAAAGTAGTTTATGTTTTAGAGTATTATCTTAAAAGGATCTAGGAAACTTGATCATATTTAGACAATTGATAGGAAAAACTTTACAAAACAAAAATATTTATCTCTAAATCAAGATATGTTGCAGAGGTGGAAGGGAAGAATAGGAACTTAGTCACCTCAAAACCTCAGGAGATAACAATGTGGAACCAAAGGATGAAAATTTAGATAAATGTAATTAAAATATTTTCTACAGTACCTTAGATTTGGACTTCATTGTAGTTAGTAGTTTGGAGTCCACACTGACGCAATCTAAAACATACTAGACATATCCAAAGCAATCAAGAGAATTACATTTACGACTAAGAAAACAAGTAGTCTAGCCAGGTTCTGAGGTTATTGCTCTTTTCCACCCTCAACCAGATAGGGGTGAAGAGAGAATAATCCTAGAAAAGAAGCCAAGCAAATGGCATACTTAGGAAATGAAGGACTTATAAGGTGAAACGAATAATTGCTTTGCATAGTTCTGGCCTGCAGATTTCTTTTCATTTGTTTGGCAGGCCTGTTTGGCAATGGCCATTGTAACTGGGGACAAAAGAAAATAAACAAGGAACTGTTAATAAAAAAAATAAATAATAAATCCAGTACGTGTACTAGAAAACGTGGGTTTCAGTCAGATGAAGAAGTAGGCTTTTTGGAATGAGTAAAGCACAGCACACAACATGGGATAATGCACCAGACATTAGACACTACATAAAATATTTGTCTAAGATTTTTCCTCATAGATACCCAGGACAAAAGTGAAGCTGCAAACTTTCAGTGACAGTTGTAATGAGATGTTTACTGCATAGCTGAAGAAAATAAAAGACTGAAAGATAAACAGAGGAGCTTGGCAAGAATTCGTATTTTTGAAAACCGAATGATAGGCTTTTGGCCAATAGCAAAAAACAGGGAGTTTATTTTGGGGAAGTGCTCTGAATGAGTGTAGTTAAACTAAAAGAAAGATTCAGGCACCTTTTGCATGGCTTTGTGCCAAGAACTGAAAATTCCTGCAGCTCTTTATGAGGCCATATTTATTCCAGGGGAATGACAATTCAGCCCACCTTTTTTTTTTTTTTTTTTTTTTTTTTGAAAGAAAGTAAAATACTCAAAGAGACTTGCATTGATGTCTGCCAGGAACAAAACTAAGTTTTAGGTAGACTCTTCCTCACCTCTTCTGAAGAAACATCAAAGTTTTGCTGCCCGCAAATTATAGCTCAGGGACCTGGGACCTTGTTTGGCCCACACAGAAGACAGTGCGCTAAAACTGCTGAAACCAAATATTTGTTTTTTTCCCAACAGTCATAGGAAGCTGAGACTCTTCAAAGGAAATGTTGGTCTCAGATGTATCTCCAGCACTATTTGAAAATTCAGAATTGCTCAAGACCAACAATTGCCAAGTACTCAGTTTGATATGCTAAAGAATTTGTTGTCACCCATGATTTACTCATGAAACCCCTTGCCCGAGACAAAGCTTCTCCTGTATTTTTTTGATGTTTTGTCTGAATATTTTCACTGTTTTCCTATTGTAGCAATGAATGCAATACTAATGCTTTCCATTTCCCGAGATACTGCATCAGAGCCACGCAGTAAATACAGACCTTAATTCATATTTCTTCTCCTGGGCCTCAAGAGAGAAGGTTTTCAGTTCAGGAGGATTTGATGATCCGGCAGGAATACCTAATAGAAATTTTGGCTTAATAGCTTCTGTAGCTCTAAGGCATCTTGCAATAGTTTATTTCTATTTACCACAAGCTCAGTTATTAGCCAAGCCCTCCGGCCATTGACCAAATTATCTCATGCTCTTGGGCAACATGGGCATTCACTTCCATTTAATCTTTAGATGGAAATTAATGAACTACTTTCAGCACGTGAACTCTAGCACCACTTCTTATTTCTTCCAAAGAGGTCAAAATACAAATATTTAAATGAAGTAGTCTGAAATTTTTTAAGTCATCTCACAAAGGAGGAAAGTAGAGCCTGCTCTACTGGCGAGTCTTGGTTTCTGAAGCATCCTGAGAACCAGAGTCACGCAGGATACAGATGGAGACTAAACCAGCAAACTTTAAAAGGAAAAGTAAACACCACTTTCACACCATAATCTGCTGCCTTTTAGCCATGCAGATAGCATCCACTACTGATAAGCACTTAATTATGGTGGCTGTATTTAATTCCAGGCCAAAAAGACCTCTCTCAAACTTCCCACAACGGTTTATACTCCAAAGGAGCTATAGAAGTGGAACTCAGTATTTCAAAAGTATTATTTCATGGCTCGACCAGAGAGTCATCTAGGATGCATAGCTCTGCAAGCCAGTTAGTTTGACAACCATTTTTCTGTCCCCTTGAGATAGGCAATATCTCCACTTGGAGATTTACTCTTTGGCCCTTTGGTTTACACACAGGACTGCCAAAATACTGACTGGCAGGGCCTCCAGGCACAACATTGGAGGGAAAAAGTGACCAAAACGCATTCTGCATCCTGACAGATATAATGAATTGGCTTTTAGGCCACCATTTGTGGTTGCTTCAGAAATGTGTATTACACTGAACTATGCCACCCTTTCTGCTACTGCCAGGGTTTAGCCCTTTGTGATATTTATACACATAAACTGTGTCCAGGATAGCCAGCAAGCAACTGACAAAGGTGATACCTGGTTAGGTTCATTGCGTGCTTATACAAAACTCTGACAAAGAACACCATAATGATGTCACTGCTTTTCCTATGTGCCTGGACTTTCTTGTTCTAGCTGAGCATTTTATACTAGTGATCCCCTTACCGAAATGTATTCTATTCATTTGGAGTCACACCTCATCTGATTTCATTCTCGCCCTTCCTGAGGAACAAGATTTCCTCCTCCAGGCTTCACAAATAGCAACCGCAGGCCAACTTTGCAACACCCACCAATGCAGCATCAAAGGAGATAAGTGTCTGTTGAAATATTTACAAGCTCAACTTCCATGCCACAACACAAGACCAATCTTTAAGAGACTTCCTTCTTCTATGTGAGTAAAATAAACGCTTATTTGAAGGAAAACATATCTATGCTATCCTCTGAGGTACGAAGCAGGAGAGTGAATGATTCAGGTCCAAGTCAGTCACTCCAAGGCTGTTATGAAGGCCATGGCAAGAACACAGATGTGACAATTCCAGTTAGCAAACTCCATATCTCGAAGGAAATTTCACCAACAGGCTGATGACTCGTTCATCTAGAGGGCTGAATTTGCTAGGACTTCTAAAACAAGGGCATCCCTGCAGAGAAAGCAGAGAGAAGTCTGTACTGACACTGTTTACACTATAGAGAAAACGCACCAGTGGGGGAGAAGAGTAGTACACTGAAAAGTGTCGTCTACACTGACAAGAGCTTGGCTTAGTGTCAGCTCAAGGCCACCATGGCACCGCTTTTACCATGCAACTCTCTGCCCAGATAATGTGGCACCTTCAAAGAGCTGAGGATGACCCTAAGAGGCAGCCTTAGCATGGCAGAGCAACATCTTCATCAGCTTCCCTTGGCAGAACACATGCTTTGCTGCATCATACCAGCTTCAGAAACCGTTCTATTGAGTAAAGCTAGGAATAATGGCATGAATTCCTATTTCCAGTTACTTTTTACTTCCCTGGGCTGAGTATATCTAGCCGAACTAGTACACTCACTTCTCTATGAGCAAAACAGAACAATTTCACCTGCCAGAATAAGCAAAAATGGCAAAAGGAAAATCAAGACCGTCTGAAAGCTACAGAGTTATACTCAAAAATTGCCTGAAGGCATGTACTAGTTTTCACACCCTTATGCTTCTTTTGCCTCTCCCCCTTTGGCAAATTCATGGACACTCACCATTTAAACATCTAGGCTTACTCCATTTTCTTTGCTGCTACATAAGTATTACTTAAGAAAGGACAATTTATAGGCTTTTCTGGACTTAAAGAAACCACTATGGAGAAAATACCTTGAAATCAAAATAAATCAAATTCCCCTATGACATCAGAGCTATCTACCTGGGATGGGAACCCAGTTTTTAACTGGAGTACTTTTATCAGTGATGAAGGAAATCAGAGCAGGGCACGCACTAAGATATACAAAAAGAAAAACCTGACTAAGCATTAGCCATTCTGTTGGTCAGACTAAACTGGAGATCTACAGCAGCTTTCAGATGTGCCTCAGGCAAATTTCAGTGTGTTTTAGAGACAGCTAGTTTGAAATTTAACTCTAGGTATCAAAGAAAAGGGTACCTGCCTAGTGACAAGGAGTCACTCCACAGTAGACAGCAACCCCTACTTTTAACACTCAGGAACTACCTGACCACTGATTGCAGAATGGATATCCAGATATTCGCATCAGGCAAAGAAGCAGTGGTGGTCATATACTATTTAATCACAACACATTTAACAAACATGATGTTTACAAAATAGCATGGTCATATATCAACTTATTAATATGCATACAAAAGTACGTTGCCACTCTCCAGGCATCCGATACAACTCAAGAAAGCCATGGAAGTGGTAAAGAATATAGTGGGATGAGATGACAGTCTGAGAAAAGATACTACTTATGCATACAAGAGATTTCTAAAGCCTCCATATGGATGCCCCTTATCTTCCATCATTCTGTCTGGCTCTTGGAAAGTCTTTTGCATGTCTAGTTAGAAAGGGGCCTGCACAGTATCTGAGGAATATCTGCTCCTTGGGTTTATGAGAGTAAATGTATAGAAGGTGGCAGGAGTAAATGTATAGAAGGTGGCAGTGGCGGGGGGGGGGGGGGGGGGGGGGGGGAACCACAGCAAAAAAAAACCACGAACCAGGACGTGGCAACTCAGATGGCTTTAGACGAAAAAAATTGGAGGGGTGATATCACTGGAACCTTGTCCTATGAAGTAGCTCAATACTGGCCTTAAAGATGCCTTCTCATATAGAGCAGCTGTCATTTTAGACATTTCCAGAGCAGGACCTCAAGGCAGAAAACAAAGAACCAGATAAGGAAAGAAGGACACTATATCCATAAGGAAGGTGATCCAACCTAAAGAAGCGCTTGTAAAGGTAGCAAAATCCAATCCCCATCTCAGGAGAATAAGTTGCTTGGGGAGAGCCTTCCTGAAGGCTCCTCTTGAGCCACTGAGTCCTCTTGTGGAAGGGTTTACAGATAATTTTTCTTTTATTCCACTCACAAAAGCATTAATTGAGAGGCATTTTATTGAGGCAACACAGACAGCGTGGGTAGGCTTACTAGTACCATGACAGTTTTACATGAAGAAAAAAGTTTGAAGCCCAGTTTCAACATTTCTGCACTGTAAAATGCTAATATAGAGCTTTTGCTTTTGTTATTTTATAAGCCACAAATAACATCCCTTCAGGGATATGGAAAAAAGATAATGAGTACTTACTATCTGGAGAATTCTTTATGCTACAAAGGTTGATTAAGTGATGTGAGCAAAAGCAGTAAAGGGAACTTATTCTCAGCCACAGACTGCACGAGGGTTGCGGGCAGTCGCCCTCCTTCCCCAGGTGAGAACGCAGATAGGAGGAGACACGGTGCAGACACCAGGTAAACAAGTACCTTGGATCTGTGCAATCTCTCAAAGTGATTTATTTGCTAAGAAACACAGGAGGTGCAAGAGTTCAAGTCCCTTAAGAGCAGGCGATGCACGCACAGAAGTTTTACCTCCCCTGCCTTAAAATTCTTCTGAGCACTTGCTGCCCTGAAGAGAGAATGCCACCAGGTTTCTAGAACAGAGCTACTATTACAGGCAAGGGGAAATACCTCCTTCATTAAGAAGCATTCATACAATACAATTCCCTCCTACATAGTTTAAAATCCCATGAATGATCCAAAAATACCTTCTTATGGAATATTCCTTAAGTAGATTGTTTCAGTGTTTTTCCCACAGCTCTGCTTTGAGCCTTCTTCTTCACAGTCCTGAATGGTTTTGTTTTCTGATGTATATAGTACATCTGCAACTTAATGAAGTGGGAGGTGTAAGTCTAAATAACACTTTCAAAAGTTAATATAAGTGTTTTAAGTAAGGGGCAAGAGAACCTAGTTAAATGCATTTCCCAGGGGTAGAAGATCCTCCAGTCCAGGCGATTGTTAAGGAAGAAAAGAAACCCAAAACCCAGATGTAAACATGGAGTTAGATCTTCCAGCGAAGCAGCGACATCAGGGGCTGCCCAGCGTAAGGGTCCCACACCACACAGCAGAATCTCTCCCTGCTGACCTCAGGCAACCCCTGAGGAGGAAAAGGCATGTCAGTCCCTCTTTTCAGTTAATCCTTGGCTTTTTTCCAAAGGCCTCTCCAGAAAGGATAATTAATGGTAATTACAGGGTTTGGGTTTTTTAAATGAAGTACACAAGCCTCCATCTCTATACAACTGGGCCCTATTAAACGCTGAAATAAAGAAATTAAAGACTTCAGGGTTTTTTTATATTTTACTTATTGTCTGAGCCATTCAGTACATCTTGCATCAAAAATAAGTTATATTAAAATTAAATTGCTTTTAAAAACAGCACTGCTCTCAGGCTTGCAAGCCAACTTACAGCTCTGAACTTCTGTCAGGCCTCTTAAAGACAGGCAGGAAAAAAAAATTGCAAGAGAAATACATTTTTCACTTAAAAAAAAATAAAATGCATTTATGGAGTGCCTGTTGAATTGCTCTAAACCAGTGATTAAAACAACATAAAACACATGATCACTCTCTCTTAACAAGACAAACTAGCCAAGTAGAATCAATTGTTAATGTTTACATATTTACAAATATGGCATTTTATTTACTTATTCTAATCCTATACCACACCTATTTTTTTATTTATTTACACAATATTCATAAACATTTAATCTCATTTTCTGGCAACAGGTTTTCCATTTCTCCCCCTCTGAGAGACGCCTCATGTATTAACCTTTCCTATGCACTGTGCAACACTTCTGGCACCAACGATGGTATCCTGGGGTTGCCCAGGGTTAGGATTTGGCACATCCCAGCTATATTTTTTAAGTGTTCCTTCAGGTAGCAATGGTGGGTAAATGAGTATTGCTGTTCCTGCTACTACTTATTATTTGCATCACAGTAGCTTCCAGATACCTCCGTCAGGTGGAAGCATCAAATTGTGGTAGACACTGAGGACACACAATGAAAAGATGTTCCTTACTCAAAAAGTCTGCAATCCAAGCAAGATTGTGATGGGGGAAAACATCTACTCAACGAACAATTTCTGCCACTTTATGAAGTTTTTCAAGTCCACTACAGAAGAGAAAGAAAGAGTCCTGCTATGAATTTATAGCGATACATCTGTTTCATTTTCTTGCCCTGAAAACGCTGCCACAGGAAGGTCAAAGCCACAAGGTGGGGTTTCCCCCCCCCCCCCCCCCAATAGTCCAATCTCCATTTCAACTAAGCAGATTTGGATAACAAAACAATTTGAACATAAAGCTCAAACCTGTTCTTGCATAGGTTGCGTATGAGGAAAAACAGCAGCCGACGCCAGTGGAACTAAACTGAAGCAGTGCCAGGTTAAGCGATAGCAAAAGCAGACCCATGCATTGTATTGCAGAGCCTTTTCGCCAGACCTTCCTCAAGTCATCCTGTCTGATGGCTTCCAGTGCCAAACCTGGCATCTGAGGCTAATAGAATCAGAGGTGAATAAAACTAGTCCCCAGGCTGCAAGAGTAGGTCAGGTCCTGATGCACACCTTAGACATGGAGACTAAGACATCCTTTCACAAATAGCAGGTCTTCTCTTGGAATGTTATCGGGGAAAAAGAGAGACAAAACATCTATTTTCATTTTTTCCCCCCTCCCATCACAGCTATTTTAGATGCACCTGACCAAACAACTCTTTGCCTTTCTTCTTTTTAACAAGAAAGTTCACCCTAAAAAATGTAAACATCCCTAAATACATTTACTCCCTGTTCCTTGGCTGGTATTTCACAGCCGTTTGCACTTTTACCAAGTGAAGGTGATGCTAGTGGAAAACTTGACCGCTGTGATTGGAGAACACGTTCACTTTGGTATATTCATGTGACAAGAGGGACAAAGGCAAATACTGAAAAACAACTGCTCCTCCCCACCCCATCTCTGTATGCTTCCACAGCCTCTTGTCTATCTCCTGTGCTTCCCTGTGGGCGAGATCAGCTCCTCTTTCTCACCCTGGCAACTGCCTTGCCTCCTTCAGCTTGAGCAAGCTTAGATCTCCTTGAGCTGCTTTTCTTTTGCAGCTCTTTCCTGCCAGAGTTCACATAAATCACAGAGACAGCAAGGGTCAGATTTTATACCTTTTCTTCTAAGGAAATCGTTTGCTTTTCACATTTTTTTACTCACAACTGCAAGAGGCCAACCTAATCCTGCTTTTCATCTTGGTTCTCCAAATGCATACAAAAATAAAATAATCTACTACTGGCATTTTAGCATAGCGTATTTTTCTGCATGACGCTCACCACCGCTTGCATTCGCACAGTTTCCTTTCTGTTCCCCGCACTGTACACCTGACCCTTGACCAGATCATTTCCCCAACATCATGAAACCGTTTTATGATGTACCTAGTCCTTTCAAATCAATCTTTACTCAAGGCCAAAGGTTCACTAACGTATTTTTAAATGTTATTTCTTCCCCGCTATTTATTATTATCCACTTTAGGAAGCCAGTCCGTGAACTCAGATAACTTTGTTACTCCCCAAGATGATTAATGAGGTGATCTTAAATATCAATAGCTCAGCACCAGCATTTTGAAAAATTGTTTATGTTACACAGCAACAAAGCAATTCGTAACTTCCACAGAAAACAGCTCCAGAATGGACTCCATCCAGAGGAGATGTTTCCTCCAGTTAGATCTTTGTTTATCTTAAACATGACGAAAGCAGGACCCTTCACTCAAAGTTGCACGCTGTAGGTTTCCGACATGGAGTGTTTTATGTCCACTGGTTTCAGAAGATAAACACGGAATATTTTTCTATGAAGTGAAGATGCTGCTCTGTGGAATTAACTTCTGTATTTATAAAATAAGCTTGTAAATGAGGCAATTTTCCTGGAAGGGATCAAAACACTGGAGTGTTCCTTTTCTAAACATAGCTAGATACTGTACAAGTCAAAGTTGGTATATTAATGGGTTGTATACAAAGCCAGAGGCAAGTTGATTACATTGAAGTCTGCCTTTGACAGCTACCACCCTAACACTGACAACACACTGTACACAACAAAGTCCTCATCCAGCTATTTATATTTCCACTAAACACTAAGAGGGAATTAGCCTGGAACTTCACCTGTCCAAAACTTTAAAAGAATAAAGCTGGCAGACCCAAAAAGCTAGGGTAAGAGGGTTTTATAGCTTCACCTTTTTTTGTTTATTTGTTTGTTTTGCAGTTTCTCTGCTTGTGTCCTTCCAGGTCAGGCTATGATCAGAAATTGAAAATGAAATACCACAAAGAGCGACTATCCTCAGAAATCTGAGCTATGCTGAAATCAGCAAGTACCAAACCCACTGTGACAGCCTCTCTTGCACGAGGCGTCTCAGCTTAAACACCTTGGGCAGCTCAGTTAAGGTTTCCCAAAGCCTCTGGTTATGATTTTCCAAGCCTCTATGGCTGTACACTGTCAAATATGTGTATTGCAGTAGCTTGTTCAGCAGTCATTTCCCATCCTTTCCGCTGGGAGTTGGCAGTTACAAAGATGGCCAGCTTGCATAAAACCAACTCTCAGCTCTCCAGGAGCTTCTCAGGAGCGACCATGCCTCCGAAATCTGGCACCCAGGCCAGCCTCACCTTGCTCCTTGCACAAGGAGGTTTGGGAAAGCAGTGGCAGGAGGCCTGAACAGCCCTGAATCTGGGCAAGAGAAAGCAGGCAAGAGCACCAGAGAGCACACCAAAGAGACAGACAGTGATGTGCCGGAGTCCTGCGAGCCCAGCCGCTGGCAAGGCTGCTCTGATACTCCCCCACGGCACTCCACCGTGCTTGCAGCCCTGCCGACCACCTGTGACCAGGGCCACCCCAGCCCTTCTTCTATCACATCATGAAGCAGAGACTTGGTGGTGGAGACTAATTAGAATGCATGAGGATACAAATCTTGCAAATTGATGAGCTCTTCAGGACTCATTGCTTCCCTTTCATGAAGGGCTATGGTATCTGCATGCCTTCTTTTACCTCCCCCAGTGTAGATACTGCAGGAAAGTCCCAGCAATCAAAGAAAGGAAATACAATATATACACACACTGATCTTTACTGTCCAGACCAAGTTTTGGAAAAAAAAAAAAAAAAATCCATCGTAGAACATGCACATCTATTCCCATTAGTAGCAATAGCAATTTCCAGATTTGAAATGTCCACTTATTAAAGACTCTACGAGTTCACCAGAGGAGGAATGGATGAGAGGTGAATGTGATTTTAGTGATGTTCATTGTCCTAATTACAGTGAATAATATTTTGGCAGAGTCACTAGAGTCCTGATTGTTCCAGGAACTTCTAACAATCAACAGACTATTACCGCACTTAGTCACACCAGAGACCTGATCATCCAGTCCAACAAAGCATGTAGGATGGGCTTAAACACATGAACAGCCTAATTGCCTTGTTTGGCATTACTGAGGTGCTGAGGAATGAACCTGAGACTCAAGTGCAGGTTCTCCTGCTAAAGGCTTTCCTGGTCTTCTGCATACTGAAAACACCCCAGTCTCCATTTCTTTTCCCTCTAAACATCTATGGTATACTCCCTGCTGTGGGTCTAGCTGAACTACGGGGCTGTGGGAACGATTAGCATCAAGGTTAATCTGAAGAAGAGGGAGACAGTTCCCATCAACAGCAGCTTGTAAGAGGAAAGACAGACAGAGAAGGTTATGGAGATGAGCCCTGGCACTTTAGTTCCAGGGGACTGCCTGGGATTTGTTAATACATTTCCACCATCTAAGATTTCTATTGGTATCTTGGCTGTTTAGCACTCAGTTGTCTTTTCAGGTCTACATTTGGATGGAGGGATATGACCGTGTGCTCAGGGGTATGTCTTGTCACAAGCATCACCTCCAGGTGGGAATAACACAGCTCACTCAATGCAAGTCCCCAGCTGAAAGTCACCAGGAAACACCAACCATGACAGACAGGGGCGCCTTTGAATGTTCCCCTTTAGCACTGCAGTCTGCCACAACCACCTCCTTGAACAGAGCGGGCAGGATGCCCTGCCACGTTTTAATTTGAAAATTCACAGTTTACTGATGGTTTACTTGCACAAGAGCCCAGCAGAGCTAAAAGGCACAAGCAGGTACCCCAGTCATTTAGGAATGGTTGGAGAAGGTTGAGAGGTTTGGCTTTGTTTGCAGTAATTACAAAGCTGGTAGCTAGAAGAAAGCAGACTCATGAAGTTCACCCCCTAATTTTGCTTGCACTGAGAACCTGTAGCCAAACGCAAGCTTTACAAAAGGGTAGAAAAATAAAAAACGCCAGGTCTCCACCAAAAAAAAAAAAAAAAATCCCTTTCCCCCTCTTGTGACTTCCTTTGATTCACGGGTCCTTCAGGGCAGAGAAAGCTAACAAGGAATAAACCTAGAATTGGAAATCAAATAATCCTATTTAATTTTATAGTTGTTGACACAACTTGTTACATGTGTTTCCTACCAGAATAAATGAAATCACAGTCATCTGATTTCCAAATTACCATATCTATTGTTTCAGAAATACAGGGTGTAAATAATTGCAGTGCAATCGCCTATGTCTGGACCTCTCTCATCCGGAACCGTTATCAGGATTAGCATAAATTACGGTGCCATCTAATAATGAAATCAGTGAACACTGATTGTGCCAGCTATTTAAACCTGTAATTATTGCTCATTAGAAACGTGTTTCACGTTATTTGCCCCTTACAGACCCAAAGTTGTCGTCAAAAGGCTCCTGCAAAGAATTCTATAGAGAAGAGCATGGAGAAATTTCAAACAACAAGCACGAATTTCATCTGCAAAAACTGTCTGTGTGGAAGGAACATGCTGTGGAGACCATTCATCCACTCTAAAAGACATTTGTATCCGTTACCAGAAAGAGAAGTTGCAGTAGGTGAGAACAGGAAACCTCTGATGAACAATTGGTATGAACAATACATGGTTTTCTACCTAAGTGGACAGTGATTAGCTCACAGCGTTTGTTATCATAGTACACAATTAGGCATCATGCAGTTGACAGACTCTAAATGAAATAAGCTCCCGACCTAGCCAGAGGGAAGGCTTTTGGCAGATCTTATCATGGCTGGGTAAGGCTCAGGTGGGATGTGCAGCTACCTTCCACACCTCACCAAAGGGAGGAAGAGACAGATGCCAGAAGCAAAGTGAAAATAACTATAACCTTTTACCCTCTGTAAAGAGTTTGCAGAAGATAGTTGATTAAGATTTGTCTGCTTCCCTGCAGATCAAGCTCTTTACAAGATGAACTGGCTAAAAAGGGGCTCAGATAAGTGCTCTTCAGTCCTAATAGATATTTTTAATCAATTTTCCTTAACAGGGGGAAACCAATTCATTTTTTGCCATCTTCCTCCTACTGCACATACAAAAGATTTTGCTACAGAAGGAAAAATAATAGTTTGTACCACTTTTAGAAACAAAAAGGTACAAAAGCAAGAGGGCAAAGACAAACATACATAATTTGTAACAACTCACCTCAGTTTGAAGATCTCAGCTGACAATGAGCCTATCCATCTTCCCTGATGGCTCCTTCAAACAGTTGATTCAAGTCACAGTTTAGAGTTTCATTCCTGTGGTGAGTGGGTTCAGTGGACACACAAACAACCCAGCTGCCAAGGTACACATCCCCCATACAAACCGTAGGTACACACTGCAACTGGAGGCACACCAGTTAAGGCTAGAGTACTCTTGAAAGTTTAGCATATTTCGCAAACTTCTAGGAGCTTACCTCCACTTCAACCAGGATGCAGGAGGCCAGGACTCTGTCCTTTCTCTGACCAGAAGGCCCTTATGTTACTTACTATAGGCCCTGGGGCAGGGAGACTCTCCAGCCTCCTGATAATTGAGTGATCCTGCCCAGCTTCCAGCCATTTGCTCCGCTGTAATGCCCTGATGCAAGGTCAACAAAGCTAATCATTGAACGGGGCATTTAACTAATTGGTTCTGTACCCTTTAATTTCTGACTATCAGCTGGCAGGCATTACAAGCCTTACCAGAGGTTGTCATTTGACAGCAGTTGGCTATAAAGCAATTGCCAACACTAGGTTCAGGTGCAGAATACAGGAGAAACTACATTCTTAGGTGATGGGAGCGCAGCTCTTCTTTTTTGCATCCCAACAACTAGCATCTTCTAAATTAAAAACAAAAAAACCACACCCTTTTTCTTGAATGGATGGAACACAACATGTTCAGAAAGCAAGCCACAACTGTTCTGTTGGAATGTGTTTGCAAAGAAAATTAAATAATCCAGGCAAAGCCAATCTATGCCTTTTTGTCCCCACACGATGCTACCTGCAGGCATTTACCGTCTGACAAAGCTTTGCATACCTGAATATTGCCTTACTTCTGTCTGTAGTCTTTGGCATTACTACTACAAATACTTTAAATTCAACGTCTGATGGAAATAATGCACTGACTTGGACTAAAAAAGTATTGGGAAGCTCTGATGTACGACCATTAGCTCTAGTTGTCTGCCTCGGTACTCACTCTGGTGAATAACTTTACAGAGCTGTTAGTTAATAAACACACCCCACCCAAAAAAGCCATACTTGGCTGTTCCGATCTGTGTCTTTGAATGATGTAGAGCCCAAATGTATTTCCTCTTCTATTACCTAATAATCTTCTTCAATAATTGGCTGGGCACTAAGCCAGATTCTGTTATTTGGTCTTTCCCTCCAATTGTTTGACTTTGCCAGATCTTGCAGGTTTATTATTTATGGTTCTGGAGAGAAAAAATCTCCAGGAAATTGTTTATTAATAAGAAATCATTTGTCATGTCATTGAGCATTTGTCAGTGTCTGTAACCTTCAACCCGAGACTACTCTGCTGTGTGGACAACCCTGGTTTCTGTTGCACAGGATGATGGATATGCCAAATGAAGAAAACATCTTACACAGAATTGTTAAACTTCATTAAAACTGTTGAAACCTTTAAATGACTTGCAGTTTATGAAATAAATTGGTTTTCTTTAACACCTAATGAGATAAACTGCAATTCTATTCAAGTCATTGTTCTGCCTTTTCTGGCTGACAGTAGAAACCAGGAATTTTCTTTCCATTTGACTGCAATATTATATTTGGTGGGTTTATTCTGTTTTGTACAAATAGAAGTGGTGACGTGTTGTGACAAGAAGACAGACCTCATATTACCATATATTTATACTCTGCGGAAGAAATGATGGTACATGAATAGGTTTATTAAAGAAGGTTGCTGTCCTTTATGCACATGAGAGGATAAGGCATCAACCAGCTTCACAATTATCTACCCTCTACCTATTTGTTTACCCAATTTAACATGCAGAGAACTAATCAGAAAGGAGAGATCGAGGAAAGAGGAGAGTTTAAAATAGCAGCAGTTTGCAAATACATCACCGGAGAGCTGAGAGATTTGTCCATCTTGAACAAGATACCATGGCTCTGAAGTGCTTCTGCTATTTTAATATGGATTAATTGCCTTGCTCATATTTCATTGCAAGGTTTTGTTAAACCTTTAATTAAGAATTATCTTAGTATAACTCTGACCAAGGGAGAAAAAGAGCACTGCTATTGCTGTTGGTACAAGAGCAAACCAACAGTCATTCGAAGGAACTGCATTAAGGATACAAAACACAGAACTCGTACTGTTTTGTGTATGTTTTATACCTGCTTTCATCTCCTTAGAATCTCATACAGGTTGACAGCTAAAGAAAATTCTAATGAAAAATTAGGTGAAAAAGTAGGTAAAGCATTAGGCAAAAAATTCTGTCACACGGTTACAGATAGAAGACAGACTACTAGCAAATACTGCTTTATTATAAATATGAAGGGCAAACCAGCAAGACTTAAAATAGCCTGAGATACCAGACCTTAAATACATCACTTCTCAATGGTCTGAAATAGCAGAAAAAGCCTCAGTGGAGGTAGAATAGGGAGCTGAATGCATCTGTGTAGTTAGTAGTATACACTGAACGCAGTTCAGCATAGGTAAGATAAAAATGCTATTATTACCTTTAATATGTGTGAGTATATAATGGCTTTGTTGAGAGATGTATAAATATTTGTCTATTACAATGTGTGTGTGTTCATATGCAGGTGTATTTAAATATGATATAACGTACTGATATAAAAAAAAATAAAATTGGGAGTTGAAATCTTACTGCAGTTATGTCTCCATAAAAGCCTGCCTAAAAACTCCAGGCCAGCAAGCCCCCAGCAATAGATGGCCTTGTTCCAAGCTGTTAGCAAAGCAATATGGTTCTAGCCTAAAAAAATACAAAAAATTTACACTGTGAAAATTGGTTTTATAAATAAAGGAGATGATAGCCTGGATGCTTAGAAGTCATTTCTCTCCAGACAAGAGGGTGAGATCTTTTGGTATTTCCAAATGTAAATTCTGAGTCTTAACCTCTCTGGGAGAGATAAATGTGATATCAGACTCCAGAGCATTACATATTCTCTCTGTCTCTGTCCCTTTCTCTCTGTATATATTAATTTTATAGATCTTTTTATTGTCTCAACTATACTGGTTGCGTGAGAAGCAGAACAATAGGCCAAGTACTTCCATTTCACACATGCCACCTCTATAATTCAACAAAGAATAGTAAAAAAGATCTATAAACTTGTTATAAATCAGTGCCCTAAACTAAATTAACCATTGAAATAGATTACCATAAAAATAATGTCATAAAAATATTCTTCACCTTTGTAGCCCGTGTGTGAGTGTGTGTGTGTGCGCGCGTGCACGTGCTTGTGTGTGCCCACGCATGGGACGTTATGCGTGTGCCAAGGCCAGTGGCAGTGCTAACAGTGTGGCAGGATGGGCTTCTGCAGCCTGGGAGGAGATGGCAGGCAGGCAGGGCTGCGAGGACGAGCTTTAATATCTCTGTGTCTGGGAAAGTAACTCATAAACAGATCCACTAAAATCTAATTACTCCATATAACTCACCTTTAGTAGCAGTGAGTCATCTCCGCTTTCTTATTAGCAGCAAAGCACTAGTCTTTTTGGTTATGTTTCTGAGGCACCGTTGGAAAAAAGATAAAACCCAATCAAGATGCAGGCTAAAGTATATGACAATTTAAGCAATACACAGTCTTACCCAAGGTTGGGTCCTGCTCTGCAGTCCCTACACACCAACTCCCCCAGCACTTGGTCTTTAAGCTCCATGAGATACATTAAGCTCCATGAGAAAGGCATATGTAAATACGAGGAGTGTATACAGAGGTGACTGCATGAAGTTCAGTGCTGGGCTGATGGAGCAGTGTTTCAAGAGCTGGTAGGTTTTTTCTGCCCATCTGATATTGACTTAGAAGAAGACACGGGAAGAGCAGAGCCCAAAGCGGCTCTCCTGGAGGCGACGCTTTCCTTGCCCACCTCCAGCAGTGTCTTCTCCCTGATCTCATGTGTTGCCATCATTTACTTCATAGTCATCACATGGGAACGCACCTGTACTACTCAGTTGTTGTCTAACTTTACCCACCAAAATCATGCATCTGTAAAGTGGAAGTGCCACACTTCCAGCCATAGCAACAGCCACCTCTGAGAACCAGTGGCACCAGGGTAAGAGTAACTTACCAGTGCTGTTAGACTTTATATCTCACTTTCTCAATCTGTATTTTGACAAAGCAAGTCTCTCAACAGAAGTGAACTGTGAAATTTTCCAGAAAGGCGATTCCGCTGCTGAAATGGTAGAGCTGGGCAGAAGCCACCTGGCACGAACAGGAACTCATCAGCGCTGGGAAGCATCGCCTTCAGGAAAAAATGGAAAAGGAGTGTAGAGAGCAACCGTGCCCAGGCAACAAAACAGGTTAAAAAACTAGAAAACCGCTTTCATTCCTGCTAGTGGGATGGAAAGAGGAATGTGAAAGAGCAACAACCATCTCATGAATAAGAAAGAGAAAGCCTGGGGAAAACACATAAGGGCTGAACTGAAGGAGAGGGAGTTACCCTACATGAGAGAACTGAAAACAGCAGTTTGGGAGGCATGGGTGGTTCTTTCCCCAATTTAAAGGCCTGGTCACCACTCCGGGCAGAGCCTGTGAGGTATTTCCTAGCTGGGGATTTTAGAGCTGGCCAGGAAACACGGATCACGCTGAGGAAACGGAATTATTTATCTCTGCTCACTGGGTTCACATGTATATGAGCAGCCGGGCTTTTCCACAAGCAAGTGCCAGTGCACTGTGTGTACAAGTCTTTATTTTGACCTGGTGTAGGACATAGCGTTGCTGTAAGAGTCAGAGAGATCACTGTGAAAGACAGTTCCCTTCGTTTGAAATGAGCAATAACTTTATCTCAAAATACCAAAGTACAGTCTACCGTTACTGGGCCTAGGAGTGAGAGAGTAGGTGCTGAAGTGGGATGGAGGTAAATTAAAGCAGCTCTACAGAGTTGTAACATGAATTTGCTAATGTAATTGGCACTGAAGTTAATCCAACCTGTGCAGCAGTTCCCTTTTTCATACATTGCGGGAAACAATGGGGTTCAAAGCATCGTTGCCCCTGAAGAGGAAGGACTGTGCATTTTGCTTATGAATGTCTCAGTCCAGTGGGTAAGATAAACTCATCCTTCAAGGTAGGACAGTCATCATGTCATTCCAAATAATCGTTGTTAGAAATGCACTGAACTGCTAGGCCAGTTAATAACGACACCGCTTTTTATTTATATGGCTCCCATCTGCTGAAGCCTTCTAGGCAGCTCACAATGGGTTTGATTTCCAGCCAGACCTTAGCAGAGCTGCTGTTTATATGGATGCAAATAACAGTGGTTGGATGGCTGTGTGCATAAACAGGTCTAACTACTAATCTTTGTGGCCACAATGCGTGGTTTTATTCCTTCATGCAACAACAAAATCTCCATCTGAAAAATCCCTCTTACTAAGTACACAAAGCATGAAAAAGAACTAAGTTTTTCTGAGTTCTTTAATGGTTTCAAAACAATTCAACATTGGGCTTGGCAGCAGAGGGGGACCGTGAAAGGGCCATCACCACTGTGCCCAGCACATAGCGAGGACCCCTGACTCCACACTCCCTAGCACGGGGCACAGCCCTGCAAAGGTGAAAGAACTGGACGTTCATGTCCCTCTCCCATCACCTCCTCACTCGCTCACCACAATGCCCCCCTCCTTCGGCAAGCGCTAACACCCTTTTTCACCTGACTCCGCAGGCATCTCCCCACCAATCTCTTTTCTGTCTTCCTTGCCTTCTTTCTGAGCTTTGTTTCAGCTGTTTGCATGTTCCTCACCATCCATTTTCCGATGCAGGGCACTGACTTCTCCCATGGCCTCTTCCTATGCCATCCACCACGCTGCATCGATGTCCGTGCCTCAGCTGCGTCTCCATGCCCTTGCTTGATGCTGCCTCCTACTCACTGGTCCTTCACCAACACATTTCAGATGACTGGCCTCTCTCTTAGGCATCCAGATAGGACAGATTTCATCTTTTTGTCTTTTCACGCCAAAGAAAGATGGAAATATAAATATGCTGTGGAGCGCAGTGCTTATTGCTTGGAGTACTTCTATCAACTTCATGGCAGCGAGCGCTGTGCCTGGCAGCGCTTGCAGATCTGGGCCTTTGGATAATGGGTATATTTATAGTATATGCATTGCTTATGTACCGATAGCTGCCAAAGTAGTAAACAAACAAATGCTCTCCATAAAACAATGAGAAAGTAGGATCATAATCTTTGATCGATGAATGAGGATGACAGGTTTAAAAAGGCTTCCTCGCTCTTTTATGCAGATTGCTTTTCCAACTGCCTGAATCTCAGCCAGCATGAGGAGGCTGAAAGTCTGGAAAGGGAGCGGGAAGAGCAGTGCCCACTCCGCAACCCGCCCTCCCTCGGAGAGGGGTGCAAACCTCTGCCTCTGCCTAGTGCCAACCCCACGGGGCCAGAGATGCAAGAGGAGGGTCTCTCTGGGCAGCCAGAGAGGGGCCATGCCATGCATCAACAAAGCTTCACCTGCAGGAGAAGGGTCATTGCCCAGGACACGCCACAAAGTCTGCCAGGCCCACTGAGATAGGTCTGAAGCCCAGCAGAGACTTCCCAAATTAGTGGAGACCTCAGGGGGTGTGAGAAGGGTCTTCCAACAGAAGCTATGTGGAAGAGTGCGTTTCATTGAGGTTCCCAAACGGAACCTACTCCCTGAGGATGAGTCTAGGCATGGTTCATCCAACAAGTCCTCCAGTGGGATGCACCGGTGAGACACGTTAAAACTAAGATCTATATATTGGTTTGTAATTTGGGGTTGTCTGAGTCTAAGTTTTAAACCAGTATTAAACCGACCTGCAAACTCCAGATCTGCATTCGCATTTCCCTCCATACACCCACGTCAAAATGAAGAATTCTTTTCTAATCAGATACAAACTAACCAATCAGTGAGTCTGATCTTGGCTCCGTACACCTTCCTGGAAGTGCAGAGACATTTAAAATCAACAGTCTTGATCAACACATTAAATAACTCATTAAATTTGATTTAGATCTTTGTTTAAGTGTTACCTTCTCAGTAAATTGAAATACACATGGATTAAGAAGCGCGTTAAATGAAAACGTGGGGCAGTTGTAACACACTGATCCAAGATAGTTCATGGAGGTTTTGAACTACTAAAAGTGAATGGCCTGATTTTCAGATTGCCGTGCAGTAATAGCTGCAAGTTAAATCAGAGGGTGTTCACACCTCTGAAAGCCAGGCCACACAAGACATTCTCACTGAATTTATATTAATAATATATTAAAATATATTATTAGTGTGGGTTCACTAAAGTAGTATTATTGTAAAGGGTCTGTACTACCTGAATAAGAACCATTATTTGTTGACTGAAATACAGAATAAAATTAATGTTGATGACTCAACTAATAACTTCATATTTAAACAGCAAGCTTCAAGCAAAGGATCCTCAGGCGTTACGGAGATGGGAAGCATAAACATGCCATTACAATTTTAGGTAAGCAGAATGCAATTATCCAAGTTGGATTCTGGCCAGAACAACGGGCACTACCCCCTCCTATTCTTGTTTTTCAGAAAGTTCCCTGACAAAAGCAATGGCAGATGTTACAAGAGAGGAATCCATCAGTTGCTCACACCACCCACCTTACTTGATTTACACAGCCTCGGGTCCTACCACAGACAGACAGCCAAAAGGAAGACACTGGCCAGTGACCTACATGTGGAAAGCTGCATGCTAATTTTCTCTTTCCCCTTGGATTTTCTGCTGGAAAAATTCAAATTTCCTACACAAACAGATGCTTTACTTTTTCCTGGAAGAAGTGGGTTCAGAGCTGCTTCGAGTGGGGTGAACCTGCTGGGAGGATTCACCCTGTCAGTCACGACATACCGAAACATGCAGGGGAGAAAACGTGTGTCTCCTCAGACGTCCCTTACCCTCCGCCACCCTCCTGTATACACGGCATTTTTAAGAAGCGTGCTGCTACATCTCCACCATTTCCCTTTGCACTCAAAGTCACCGGGATCTTTCCCGAGGAAGGGATTTTGCAGATACGGACGGTAACCAGCTCGGTGCCCACCAAGGTTAGCACGGAGACCGGAGCTCACAGGAACGCTCCCTGTGCCGAGATGAGGCTGCAGAGCACCATTCTCCTCCAGCATCAGCATCTTCCACCACTTTAATATCCCAAAATAAATATCCTCAAAAGACAAGTGTTCTCCCTACAGCTTCTCCTCAAATTACTAGGCATTACATATTCTCTCTGGGATTCAAGTATCATCTGAATCACAGAACAACCTCTAATGGCCACTCAGGATTCACAAAAGCCCTGTTTCAGTGGAGCACTCAACCCTGGCTCCGGATGACCAAAAGCTGTGGGTCAGGAGAGCACTTACATGTTGGAAAAATGGGTAGAACTTATGCACATGTCTAAATCCTCCCTTAATAGAGAAGAGATTATTCACACTTAAAATGCATATTTATGTGTTTTACTGTTTTGAGGCCCAAGACTCACAGAAGAATCGTACTGGACCAGTATTGAACCCTGCCAAAAAAAACATTATCTCTGTCCCTTTCCCCCTTAAACGCCTCCAGAGCTGTTAGCAGACCAAGGCTATTCTAGAGCTAAAAAGGGAAATTTATTCAACAAGCACTATAGCAGGTGGCAGCTGCTAAACAATCTGCCACCAATCAGCAGTTTATGAAAGAGAGTAAAGAATCCAATAATAACTCACAGTTGGGGAGGGAGACACCGAGCCTGCAGTTACTGAGGGAGGCTCATAATTAGACAGAGTCAACTCTTTGGCAAAATTATTTCTCCTAAAATCTGCTTAACTGGTAAAGTTGGCACTCGGCAGCTCCCGCAGGCAGAACACCCCCAGCTGAGCCCGCTGCGATGTAAGCTGTAGGTTAGAGCTGGGAGGCTGCTTGGGAGGGCCGAGTCAGTGAAAAACGAGGCTGGTGGAAAACCCAAATAATTTTGTTTGCATTCTTTTACCCATTTGCCTGGGTTCGTTTGCACATTGCCTTCTCCTGGAGAAAGTCTACTCTTATGCAAGAGCCCCGAATTTTTAGGGCATTCAGCCCTTTCTGAGACTAAAGTAAGAAGATGAGTCAATGGCACAATTTTCTCTGACGTCTTGGTGGTGCCAGTCTGCTGAGGCGAGGCTCGAGCTCAAAGCACGAAGAAGATGGTGAAGGTGGCGTGCCAGGGCACCTGAGTTCATCAGTGGGTTTCTGTACCTATTCATCTCAAGTGAACTGAATTTTCCATGGTTACTTACAGCTCAAAATCCCGCCGGTATGAAATTAGGCAAAATGGATCTGAGTTCAACTTCTGAGAAGGACTAAGAAAACTCCGTCCAGCCTCATGGTAAATCTCATTTTTCCAGTTAGATTACAGCACCATCTACAGGCCTTTCCTGATTTAAAACTCGCATCAGACAGGTTGTTCCACTATCTGTGTATAAATATTTTGTGGCTTCAGCATCATGTTTAGTGCAGTGACAGACTGCACAGTTCAGCAAAATGCCTTTAGACTGGGCTGAGAAAATAGTTTGGTAACAGATGACAGACAGGTTTGCTTCTTCACAAGAAGCGGCAAATTTGTGAGCGCCCTTGGATTTTAATAGCTTGATTCTAAAACACAGTGTTAAGGGGTCCATTGATTCGGTTTTATTTTAAATATTCAACTAAAATCGCATTTCTGTTATGCAGTCCTGTTTAGCACAGTGGAACCAGAATTGCAAGAGAGAAAAGTAAAAATGCAGAAATTAGCTTTCAGCTAAAAACAGAACAATAGATTTTTACTGCTGTAGTATAGGCTTAAAACACTACTGTTCATGTTGGACCGCATATGCAGAAGCAGTAAGAACAGTTGATCCGTCAGGATTCATTATACTTATCCTTAGCTGTTTGACACAGATATGAGAACTCTCTACAACAGAAAACCCGGGTCATCTCTGTCTGGAGGCTATTTGCTAAATTACTTGCCAGACCAAAAGAAACTTAATTGCTCCTATGCATGTAGAAGATCGTGGGATAAGCACCGGTTCCGTGTGAAGAGGGCTGTGGTGAAGCAACCTACACGATAGCAATTAATTGTATTAAAAGAGCATCTCTGCACACAAAATTTACCTGCTGTAATAAAGCGATTCTGCCTTCATCCGAAGCACCAAAGTACCAACACAATGTTGGTTGGCCATTCCTGACATCAAACACAGTCACTCCAAATCCAGAATCGAGCTCCAAACAAACAAGAGTTAGATGGGATTCAAAAAATCCAGAGACTGAAAAAAAATAAGTCTATGGGAAAGACATATGTTTTGGCTTTTGGGAGGTGAAATGTTATTTCAAGCTGTTCTCTGCAGCTAGGAGAGAGATGGACCCTTTTTTTTTTTTAAAGGAGAGTTCAGATTCAAACAATCACATGACGAGAGAGCCTGGAGCTTTAAGACAGAGTATTAAATATCACGAGGCCGGTGATAATATCACAAGTGCTGGCAGCACGGTGTGAATCAGCACACAAAGTCTACTGGAAATTGTCTTTATTTGAATCTCTGACATGAAAATAATTCGGCTCTGTACAATATCTATGCAATGCAGGGACCACATACGTAAATGCCTTTCAAATAAGACATTCTCCCCCTCATTCCAAAATGGAGAAAGGGTAAGTGGACAGGGGGATGTGCATGTGTCACAGTTACCACCTATGTGAGGATTATTTTGTCTTAAATGATGCTGTCTTAAACGCTAGACACCCTATGGAATTAAAAGCCATAAAGTTGCCGTCTTACTGATGTGTAACAGTACAGAGTGCACACCGACCGCTTCAGATTAATTGCACATATAAAAACAGATTTCTTTTTAAAAAGTCTGCGTGCAGAGAAGAATCATTAATTTCACTTGAAGTGATTCCCAAACAGGATATGGAGCCTCTAACAGCCCTTTGGGTTGTGCCAATTGTTTTGTGCAGGTGTTTAATCCAAGTGCTCAACCGCACGTAGGGAACAGTCATCCTGCAGGCACCGGGTGGAGGGAGAGCTGCGTGGTGGTGTCACATAGCTGCAAGGGGTTGATTCCTCAAAATCAGCAGAAACCTTGGGAAGCTGCTAATTCTTGTAAACAAGAGCCTGGGTTTTATGGAGCAAAACGGAGCAGAAAACACTGAAGTACACGAGAACCAAATCCCTTCTGCGAAAGCCTCTTTTATTATACTAGTGAAGCACTAAAATCTGCCATAAACAAGCTGATTGCTCATTTCAGCCTCTCTCTCCGTGTCTGCAGCCAGGAAAAGCAGCAGCAGCCGCAGACCGAGTTGAGCTGCTGGGGTAGGAAACATCTCCTGAAGGTCAACGCTACTCGTATTTTTAGGTTGCCTTAGCACTTCCTCATTCACAGGGACTCGAAAACAATATATACGTATTTAGGATAAAAGCTGAGCTGCGATTGCTGTATGTACAATACATCCCACCCGTTGCTCTGCTTTGTGATGCAGCAGTTTGATAGGAGGCTGCGGAAAGACCAGCTGGCTCCGAGCTGAAGGAAGGGGAGAGGTCTCAAGGCATCCCAAAGGGCTGCTGAACCTACCGTATTCGATCATCGATCATTCGATCAGGAGTTTGACAAAGGAAGAGGCTCCCTTAAAAGCCAATATGGTGAAACAGATTGTGTGCCCACTTCTGACTTCCAGGAAAGCGGCTCTGCTGCAGGAACCGGGGTGAGTCAGTGGCAGTGTCTCGGGAGGAGGAAGAGGAGGAGGAGGAGGCAGGAAGGCTGCACCCCACAGCCTTGCACAATCAAAATATGTTTCCAAAGAGACAGTGACTGCAGAGCTCTGCGCGGGGCTGTCTGCGCAGCCTAAGTCAGAATCACAGACCTCTCCTGAGTTTTTCTCCCAAACTTTTTATACGAGGCCACCTGCCACAGCTTTTCCTGCTCTGGGTGACTCAAGCAAGTCCCCAGAGTGGCTCCCATGGCACAGATCTGAAATTAACTCCAGGCAGTGCCAGTGTAGTAGCTTCTAGAGAACTGGAATCAGGATCTCAAGCCAAAAAAAAGGTGGAAGAGTATCAAATGGGTGTAAAGGCTACAGATGATGCTGTTGATCAAAACCCAGGAGGTCAGCCCCAAAAAGTGGGATGCAGTCTCAGGAGAATCTGCACTCCAGCCTGCCTTGATCCAGAGTTAGAGGTAGCTTTCACTCAACCCTATTCAAAAATCAGCACTGCGTTAAATATTGACAAGCCAAACAAATGAACTTACTAAAGCAGCTGAAGCACAGCAACCGACACGTGGTGGCTATGTGACTCGCAGCACCCACCGTGCCTGAGACACGCAACCACAGAGGAACCCAATTAGTGCTTCCCAACCTACCTACAACACATGAACTGGAAAACAACTTCTTCCACCGAATGGAAAGGTTGGCGCCATGGGCAGGGGCCATGGCTGGAAGGGAGGGCACAGGTTCAGCCTGGGTTTCACCACTAAAATGTAGCTGGCATAAAGCAAGCGCATTCGCTAATGAATTATTCCAAGATAATTAACAGTCTGAGGGAGACGCTTGCAACAGCTTAACGCTTACTGCCAAGGGAAGCTAGTACCAAGCTCAGCACTGCCTCGCCAACTTACAAAAGGAAACAAGACAAAAATAGAGGGGAGGGAAACATCAAGGAAGAAAATAGAGCATCTGTGAGCTGTTAATTACAAAGGTGCACATGTTGGAGTAACAAGGATGTTAATAGAGTTTTATTAGGAGACAAGAGAACCATTTTCAGTAGCTTTGTAAAAGAGCCAGAGCCCAGTGGTCCCAACGCTGGGCTGGTGCAAACAGCGTTTTGCTAAAGCCCACGCGGATCTGAGGTCAGCACTCAGCACTTTCTGCATCGCACCGCTGGTAAAACTGCCTGCGCGGTGCGCGGGGAGCCGCAGGGGTCCGTGGCTTTTCACACACTCGGTGGTCACACGCCTGATCTTTGACATTGATTTGCATGTTTCAAGCCACGAAGAGTGTTTTGTTACCAGTCTGAGTGCCGGCTGCAAGTGTAAAACTCCGCCTGCTGAGGTGCTGGGGAGCTGCAGCCCCATGCCCGTAAAAAGCGGCAGCCAGCACACACAGCTTCTGCGGGGAAGACACCCACATGAGATTAGTATCTTACCCACGTAGAACAGGGATAAATAAACGGTGAAGAATCTGATATCAATCTTACTTTGCTCTTTTTTTCCTTTTTTTTTTTTAAACTATGCTCAAGGCAACATAATTCAAATGCTTCTGTGTAGTCATTATGCACGGAGCCAAGTTGAGCTCCCACTTATTAAGGAATATTTAGCACCCTTACTCTGAAGCTCTCAGATCAATGGAGTCCACGTTCTTAATCTCACGTTGCTCTTGCTAACAATGTGGTTACTGTAATGTTGGCCCTGATCCTCAAAGGAAAGAGGATATTAGAGCAGAAACCTCTGGTAATGAAATCTCGTGTAATGAAAGAGTGTTTACAGTGAAACGTTCACATGCTGCCATCAAATCAGAGCCTTGCAATGCGATTTCCGAAAGCCTCTGTAATTATACAAGCGCCACAAAGTGGGGTTGGGTGGTGGGCAGGTTATTTAACATTTATTGCTGCTACATCACACACGGTAAGTCTGCAAGCAAAAGGGTGTGAGGGATAGCACCATTTCACAAAATACACACGGCACAACTAAGAATCACAGGCTCAGAATAATTATAAGTGCTTTCAGTATATGTTACTCCTTATTAAAAATGAATGGCATGCAGCTCAAGAAGAAGTCTTATACCTGTAGATACCAATAAACTGTAAGGGAGAAGTCTTTCCAGTGGATGGTAAGAGAGTGAAACAGCCAGATTAATGAAGACGGAGTGTGTGGAAAAAAAAAAAAGAAGGGTAAGGAGAAAGCCCATGTGCTACGAAAGTACTGCCCCTGTGGAACAAGGTGGTTTAGCCTACCTCACACCTGGGGATAGGCAAATCAAACAATCTTGTCACCAGTGGCATCAAAAGTCTGGAGTGCTCACAGCGCTGTAAGTGTGAACAGAGGCTCTGCATCTGCAAATCCTCTGCATGGGATGATCCCACAGCAGAGAAAGAAAGTTATCAGTATTAGGAAGGGTTGCAGGTTTAAGCCCTCAAGACAGGAGTTCAAGCAAAGGAGGGCAGTGACTTGCATGCACAGGTGCTTCCACTTGTGTTAACAAATGCCATTAAGAGATTTGCTTTTGGCTTGTCCTCTGAGTTAAAGCTAAGTGTGACTAAAACCAGCTTCACCTCTTGCAGATCTAATGCCTATTGTGACACCCAGCAGCTCACTCTGCTACAAAAACGGTAAAACTTTGTATTTGAAACACCCTTTCAGGACGTTCTCAGCAATATCAGTAGCTTTCAGATAGATGCCCCCATGTTACTGTCAACCAGTTGATCATCCACCTTTAACAGTATCCCACTTTAATTACTCTCTCCTGAACAAGAAGATTCATAAAAAGACACCAGTGTTTGGTTCTTGGTCATCAACTGATTTTCAGAGGCGGTGCAGGGGATAGGAAGTCAGCTACTAAGCAAGCCGGAAAGCCAGACGTCTCCTCCTCATCAACCAGTGTGTCAGAAACACGGCCGTCAGCTCAGCGAGCTTCTGCCAAGATCATCTTCCATCGAGCCTACTCTTTCAGGGTAGTGCAGGTGCAGCCTGTGAATCCAGTATATTCAACGGTAGAGCCTGGACTCTGCATTAAAAATTGGAGCTTATTTGATCTAGGCACTGTGCAGATACATCAGAGACGGGTCCTAACACGGGGTATTCAACGTCTGAACAAATAAGGCAGATAAAGGCTGGGAGGGAAAGAGGCAGCGCAACTCCCCCAGGAGGGAAAGAGGCAGCGCAACTCCCCCATGATCACAAAATAAAGGAAGAACCAGGAACAGAAGCGCTGTAGCCCACCCCGTCTGCTGTGCTGTTCAAGGACCTTTTCTTTTCTGTTCGTTACTTAATTATTTCTGAATGCTGGAGAAAGCAAAAAGCTGAAGACAAACAAGCCCCCATAGAGTTAGAAAACATCCCTGCAGTAAGGCAGGCTCAAATCGGTTGAGTTTGCAGCCAAAAGAGTTCCCGGGAGAGGGAGCAGAGCTTGCCGCTACAAGAAAAGGGTCAGTTGGTTTCGGAAGCAGCCTGGTGGTTGGTTTCTGAAGCCTGTGGACTTACGAACAGAGGAGGTAAAGCTTGAGACAGAAAGTTAGAGAAAAATGCACCACGGAAGCTGCACACGCACGAGCAGGCTGCGTCTTTCAGAGGATGGGAACATGCACCAACAGGCTGCCGTGCACAAGCACGGGATGACTGAGACAAACTTGTCCCACAGTAAACTTGACTGCTTTGGGGTAGGGCTGCCCCCGGTCCTGCACGCTCCGTCACAGCTTCACAGCTTTTTAAAATCAGGGCAGCTGTGTTAATTCTAACCCTGTGTCCCCATAAACTAACCAGCAGACTTAAAAACCATCTCAGGTGCCACTGAAATCCCACTTTTCTGTACTGAGGAGCAAGTGTCTGGTGCACTGGGTGTGCACCTTTGTGGAGAGCATCCAAAATGATTTGAGGACTGTATGAAGTGTGGGCATGTACATATTATCAAAGCTACTCCAGCTCAATGTAGAGGCTGCGGATGCTTATCCAATTTTCACAATGAACTCACCTCAGATGCCAAATTTCAGATTTTCCATTTTGAGGTTTTATATCACATCAAGTCACAGGTCAATAAAAAATTAAAAATAAGACAGCTATAGAGAATTTTATAGCAATGACACAAAAATTGCGATTTCCACAACAGAGTATTTTTCCTTTCTTTTCTGTAGACTGAACTTGAAGGGCAATCACTTGTCTAGAAAGAAATACCCTTCAGTTAAACCTTCATAAAGATTTTAAAACCCTGAAATGATAAAGGCCAAGGTTTAAGTACTTGTGCCTATGCACAGATATTCTCTATGGCTTTGCCCAGCATTTCTCTTCCCTTTTTTTTTCCCCCTCAACAAAATTCTCAGGTAAATTTCCAACATATATCCACAGCTGTTTCATTAAAAGGTTGTTTTTAATAGCATTTGTAGGAACTCATTGCCAAGTACGAGAGAACTGAGCAACAGTTTTCTTCAGCAGAGTTAACAGTAATATTGTGTCAAGCAGGAGAACCCAACTTTACAGCTGTTTGCAGCATTTTTTACAACAGCACATAAATAAATAACCTGAAACACCCTGCTTTTGCTTCTTGACTGAGTTCTGCCCTTTACATGGCGAATTCTGTTAAGAATGATGGGCACAGACAGCCACTCCTCATCCGTGTGACCCGTGACCTGTGCAGCACAGCAGCAGAGGAAGCATGCAGGCAGACACCACCACCACCGAGAGCTGGTCCTCAGGTGGGGAGGACTCTGATGGGGCAGGGGCAGGGGCAGGCAGCTGCTGGCTCTCCCCCCCCCATCTCTGTTCTGGGGATGGGGTAATTGGGAACATCTTCACTGAGAAGCTGCATTAATCTCACTGTGCTTCACAACCACCAATTGACCTACCCCTCCAAAAGAGTGTCTAATCCTTTTTTGAGCCCATTTAAACTCTTGGTCTCCACCTAGGTTAAAAAAAAAAAGAAAAAGAAAAAGTCCAAAATTCAATTAGGAACCGCACAAAACAAGAAGTTTCTTTTATTTCCTGCCTGGAAAGTTCACAGGTTACTCAAATGAAGCTACAGCACTGCTGTGCACTTTCATCTCCCATTGGCTTCAAAGAGCTGTATGAGCTCTTAGCAACTATCAAAAAGTAAGCCCAACAGAAACACATAACCTGAATTCCACAAACATTTCCTTTCTCATTCATGTTTCTCAACTCTACAGAAATGTTGACTTTTGTAATGATGTTTTAGACACATTGGGAAAGTGTGTAACCCATTACGTAGCCATAAATATAACTATGAAATTACACGGGTTTTCTGATCTTCTAAAGAGTTAGGAGGGATATGAATGTGCCAGCTTGCAAAAGCAATTTACATATTCAACTTAAGTGTTTATCAGTCAAAACTTTTGCATTTCCAGTTCAAATCATTATCATGAGTGCTGCTCTGATCTTCCTGCAACAGATCTAACTCAAGTAACAAAAATAAGAGAAAAAGCCAAAAAGGAAATCAGAAAGCAAAGCCTCTGTGATGAGGTCAAAATATCGTTTAAATTTGAAACAGAGGCAGTGCCGTTTATGCCAATACAGAGTATGTATTACTCGTTGCTTTTCCCCAGCTGGGTAGCTATGCCAAGCTTTATATTCTGCTGGTTTTCGGCTATGTTTGTGTTGGATGTTGCTCCACAGATATATAGAGCCATATACATTGTGCTCCTATACCATTCATTTGGTTCCAGAGCCATAATAGCTGTTATGTCACCACTAATCCTCTCTTTTCTGGTTGGCTTTTTTATGTTATGGCTGAGACTGTACTTATTTCTTTTTTGTGACTTGGTAAGGTAGATAATACTTCACACAGGTCTCCTGCCTGCACGCATGCAGGCAGAGTACAAGCGTGCTTTGAAAACGCCACCACGGTTTCACAGAGCGCAGATGACTGACGTGCGATTCACGGCCACTGTTAAGGCGCAGGCAATCAAAGCGGTGACGGAGAGCTTCCACTAGGTAAAACATGGCCCAAATAAAATTCAGAAAGGTTTAACATACTCACTGCAGATGACGAGGATCCTGAATAATTGCTCCAGGGAGTGTGTGTAGTATACAACCATTTCAGTGTACTAAATCAGAGTGGTGATTTGGTTTGAATTAATGTCTCCCTACCACCACTCCTGCATTGATCATGCTGCCAGACCCAAGATAAAATGTCTATCAACAGCCTCAAGGAGCCAGGGAGAGATCGGTAGCTGCTGGCCACCGGTGGGGTGGCAGATTCCCCTCTCCACACCAACACTCTGGTAGGAACGAGAATGTGAAGAGTGGTAAGTAGGTTGTTTGCAGGCAACACGCAATAAATCTGTCTACCTCTAAACATGCATAGTCCAGAACTGCAATTAATTTACGGCTCAGTCTCTTACGTCCAGATCCCCTCTAGTTCCCTCTGAAATGCTTTCTAACAGGTCTTAGTGGTTCAGCTGCATAGGAAGTCTCACTAGGATGAGAAACTGGCACCAAGAACTAACCTCGCGATTAGAATAATGCATTTCATGTTCATGTTGGTATTTCTTTTACATGGAAAAAGCACCAGATTAAATAAAAAAACTTGTAAGAATTAATTCTCATGCTCGTCAATTTTAATTTGTTGAATAAAAATTATGAACGGGATCTGTGGATGGAGATACAAACAAAGAAATAGAATGGGTAGAAAAAAGGTCTGAAGCCCATCAGTAATTTGATTCAGCTTGTAATTGTGGTCATTAATGGCTGCAGCAATATGCCTGGTTTTAAACACTTTCTGGTCTGGTCTGGAAAACTGGAAAACCATAATCACTGGAATCAACCTGATGGATTTAGTACTAGGACACAATATTTTGGAGGGGGATTCATGTGAGTTCTGTTGCTGTCCATGGATCAGTTCTAATGTAGGGCACAAAACACCCTGCTCTGTCTTTAATATAATATAATCCAGTCATTATTTTTGCTGCTTATTTGTAAATCTTGAGCAGAAAACAAGAGTCTTTAATTTGTTCCATCAGTCATCTGATAAATGTATCATAAAGCCATAATTCCCCTCCATTTTGTCCTACCCATTACCTGCTGCCCTACAGTTTTGTTTGCGGGGTTCTTTTATTGGGGGAAGAGGAAATGGATGATTTTTGGTTTTGAAGGTACAGTTGCACCTACAGCAAATTCAGTATGCCTGTAGAGAGAGGCTAATCTAAATCCTCTTCACTTGCCATTTTCCTAGGTTACAGTCATGTCTCTTGCAACGGGAGATGACTTTTCAGTTCAAAGGATCCAGATACCATTTACAGAATTTCCAAAGGCGCTCAGTGTTGATCTGGCAGCATTTCCTTCAAAAATGAACTTTCAGTTGCCATCAGTGTGGAGAGGGTAAACTAGCACCAAGCACTTTTGAATCCACCCTTAGCACACTAAGTGGAAAATTACCTCTTTAAGGATCATCCTTCTACTTTCTTTGATACCTTCTTTACCCACTCTTATTCTTCTACTTATCTGCGGTCATCACATGGGTCTCATATCTTCAGAAATGGGTTTCTTCTCAATTCCAGCCACTGTTATTTGACCTAATGCAAAATCCAAGTGGTTTAGATTTGTTTCCTTTCCTTCACCAACCACATTTTTTTCCTATCAGTGAGCTTCATAAAATAACTTTCCTAGCCTTGCCATATAAAGCGTATTCCCTCTGAAGGCACATTGGTAACTTTTATCAGAGCACACTTCCCCATATATTTTGTGATCTCAGCTCTTAAAATCTCCAGGAACTTGCCTGCAACTGAAGTCAAATTTACTAGCCTATTATTTCCTATTACTGTAGTGCTTCTTTCATAGACTAAGATAATGTTAGTTTCCTTTGTGTCCATTTACACCCCTCTGCCTCCCTACAGGACTATTAAATATTGTAATTCATTCAGTATTCTCCTACAGTGACAAAACCCGGCATGCTCCTAACCCTCCTGCTTGCCAAAGACAAGCCAGCAACCAACTCATCTGAGATCACAGATGCTAAAATTTACAGATGTGGCCTTTTTTCGTGATCTGCCAAAATAACACGGGTCTCTCATAGGTTTTCTCAGGATTCCGTTTGAACTAAATCATAGCTTTTAGCAATATACACTCTAAGTTTTAAGAATTTCCACTGATGGGAAATCCACTACAACCTATATGAACTTGATTTGAATTTGGCTAACTTCAGTTTTGTCTTGCAGACTGTTGAGCAAGTTAAGCCTAAACTTTCCTTCAGCGTAGCTAACCAGACACTTGCACACGTGGCTCATTTATGAACCTGTTCATCTTGCTACACAGCCTTTTTGGGTGGCAGTCCTCAGCAGGGGACAGGCGCTCCATCACAGCAGGGTCTGGCAGAGGGGGCAGTGCCACCAGCCTGCTCCTGGGCTGCCTTCCACAGTGCGAGCGCTGGGCTGTGCCACAGCATCACTTTAGGAGCTGACATTACACAGAGCATTCATCACTGCTCCTGAGGCTTTGCCGGCAATCTGAGACAACAGAAAGTGAATAGAAAATCCATTAACTCAACAACCAAACCTTCTTTCTGGGTTTTTCTTTTAACATTCCACTCTAGGCTTGCACAGCCCAGTAAAACCTTCATTCTTAGCAGCAAGAAGCTACCTTTTCGATAAAAGGAAGTTTCAGCAACTGTGAATGCTAATACCATGATGGGTGACTATTACCCTGATCCCTCCTCGCTCTAGTCAATGTAAGCTTTTACCATTTACAGGAATGGGTGCAGCTTCAGAATCCCTCTCACATAACACTAGTCCAGCATCACCGTACCCCGACTTGTGTGGCAGTCCTGTTTAAATTGGTGGCATAGAGTTCCAAACCTCAGGAACAGATAAATATATCTAGGCTTTTTTACCCAAAATTTATATAAATCTCTGAGGTCTGTGTAATTAGGTTTAAAACATCCTATATTATATGGCAAGACTTCTTGGATTTCTAGGGTCCTATTTCTGCCAGACCTAAAGTTCAGAAATGCACAAAAATGTTAAGGACCACATATACCAACTCACACATATAATCGTGTAAGATACGCCTTGTAGTTAAAAGTGTTAATTTAGAAGGTCGGGGAGGGGATGGGGACTGGGGACATGTGGGGCAGGTTTTCTTCACGCAGCAGTGAGGATGGCATAACTGCTGAGTAAGAAGAAACCTTTTCTTCTGCCGCTTGCCAGGAGATGTGAGGACAGAAACGCCGTGGCATGTTGAGGGCTACCGGCAGCTCCGTGATGCCTTCGCACATGGGAGCGTTGGTGGGTCTGGCCTGGCCATGGGAGGAGGCAGGTATGGGCATCGCCGACTTGCAGGATCTGGCCAAGCAACAATAATTTGGCAGAGCATAAGCCATGAAAGGTTTCCAAACTCCAAAGCTGGCCTGCCAGTCCTGAGTCCTTCTTGAAATTCTGGGGCTTTCCCAGACAAAAAAAGTTGAAATAAAGCAAAGCCTTCATGGGCTAAACCACAGGCAACGTCTCAATCCCTCCCCGCTTACGTTAACCCTAGCAAATCTGGGCGATACTCTCCGTATCCAAAAGAGCATGAAGCAATATTAAATTAACCATTAGCTTCAATTTATGACAAATCCTTTACTGAACTTTAATACTTTATGCAAAGAGACAGATGTTTGCACGTGGGCTTTTTGTGCGCGTGCCTTTTGGGTTTTTAATTAGAGGCTGGTTTTGCTAAGTCGCATGCCTAATAGGAAGCCTGGCTTTTACCCGTCTTTCTCCTAAAACACAACCAACGTAGCAGGCCTCGTGCAATCAACCGCAATGGATCTGATCCTTAAAAACACCATTTGAGAAAGCAGGTGTCTTCCGTCGAGCCTCGCACTCCACAGATGGGCGAGACGATTAAGTACCATAGGAAGTGCTGTCTCGCGCTGCAGAAACCATACCAGCAGATTGGTAATGGTGCTGTTCTCATGAGGAAAGCGGGGTCATTATTAAATGGATGGAAACTGTTGTTTGTAAGAGGTGTTTCTACAAACGTAAACCCTTCTTTACTGCCATGTTAAATTTATCACAATGCAAAGAACTGTCAGTAAGATGGTGCTGGGTCTTCCTCCATCACCACAAGGCCATTTAAAGCAGATATGTTCGCGACTGGTATGCTAATCCAAAATTATATGTTCAAAAATTGACCAAAATACTCATCCTTCTCTAGTCCTTTGCACTCCCAGTGGAATCCTTTTCATTCCTGTACAAAGTAAAGTTAGTTACCGATTGCATGAGGTGCTGGGAGCAATGCTTACATAGGGTACCTTTCCCTATAAAAGAGAGAGAGGGAAAGAGGGAGAGAGAAATCTTTCCTCCTGAAAAAATTTGCATGCAGCTATTACTCACAGTAGCCCTATGACATTTGGTTTGAAGAAAAATGCCTTTACTTTCTCTCATAAAATTTCACTTGTGCTTTGCTTGGCTAGCAGTTGAAAAGAGAAACCTTCTCTCTTCTCTGGCTTCCATTTTTCCGAAGAATAGCAGCTCTGCAAGAAAATGCATAAACAGACAAGCAAGCACCCCAATTTTTGCTGGAAATCCAAGAAGTTGCTGCAGCACTTGGAAAAGCAATATGGAGACAGAGGTTGGCTCTGCTACCCAGCTACAAGGTCTGTGCTGCTTACACCCCAACACCCGGAGACAGCAGAAGCACTCCCAGAGATAGGGGAAAACAGAAAAAAAAGGCTGCCCTAATCTTCCTTCACTCTGCTGAACATCGCCAAGACCCAACATGTAACCTTTACGGTCCTATCCATCACTGGGATAACAGGATCTCCTGCTATCATTAATTTTTCAGTCCAAGTGGTAGTAGTCACTGTTGAAATGCTTAAGAAGATGGATGGAAGTCCTATAGGTGACAGGAAAAAGGCAATTCATAGCATCATACAGTACCCAGTTTAACTTTTGTTTTTAAAGAAACCCAGAAAGTTCTGGTTTTAAACCAATGTTTTGGTTTTTAAGTGGTACTCTGTTTTAAAGCAATGTTTGCAGATACAAGCATTATGAAATAGCAATTCTTCTTGAAATGCATCCCCACTCCCACATGGGCACACATAAGGGACATAGTCTTAGGCTAGCATTTCTCCACAGGAACCTGCCTCAGTCAACGTACAGATCAAAGAATGAAAATCAGAACAGCAACTAAATCCCTCTTTGACAAAGGCTGGTTGGTTTTTGAATGTAAAATTAGCAACTACATATAATTTCCTTGATTAACAAAAAAGAACCCCACCAAACCAACAAAAAAACCCACCCCAAAACAGCAGTTTACTACAAACAAAATGAATTTTGGTTAGTTATTTAGTTAGTTTTAAAAATATTTTCCCCAAAAAGAGATGAACAGGTAGAGACAGACTGACCTTGAAGTGTTACACCATTATCTTCTTTGATATCCAGCAGAAAAAAAAAAAAAAAAAACAAAAAAAAAAAAACACCCAGAAATTATTTTATAGGCACCTGGCTCATTATGTCTTACAAATTAAAACCTCATTTATCTATATGCACCAAACAGTACCTATTCATCGCCTTCACTTAAAAACACATTGCCCTTCTTTCTAGCCTTGTTAATTTCCGGATGCTAATTAAATTTATACTCATAAATGTATCTGTTTAGCATGCATGACTAGATCATCCCTCAATATCCATTATCCATTGTACATTCCAACATGTTTACCTACTGCTTTTGTTTTGCTTTGTTTTGTTTGGATCCATTTCCATCAGTTTAAAGGAGGGAGCTTATGAATTTAAGTTTCCCATTTTGATGCTGGGTAGCTGGATTCTCAGGCTTAGTGCTTTTGTAAACACCTTTGTCTCAATCTACTGCGAGGCAGAGGTATTTTCAGATTATAGCATCAGAATATGGAAGAGCAGAATGGGAAAAAAAAAACACCCTGAAAAGTAGCATTTAGGACCCTTTATTGGGCCTTTTGGCGAAGGCAGAGAACCTTTTTCTCCCCTGCCCTGACCTGCCCACCACAAAGCTTGGCTGAATACTGTTTTCTAGAGACCCCACTCCGCTCAGCGTGACTGGCCCAGCCCAAACTGGGCCTCCTCAGGAAGGGACTCGGGCTGCCTCGAGGGGAAACCGCATCTGAGTTCTGCTCTTACTCCTCTTGTTGAGTCTACAGGATTTGGCCAGGAGGATGAGCCGGTGGCACTGCCAAACACCTCTCCAGTGACCTAAAACATCCCCCTGACAGGCGGGTAGAGGATTCTCTTGGACTTCTATATCCAACTGCGGCACAGAGCTCGGAGATTAAGTCTCAAGAGGAGAAAACCCAAAAGGTCCCTAGAGCCCTGCCCCAGTTCTTCTCCCACGCGCCGCCGTAGCGTTCGCCCTTCCCTGCCCGGACTTGCAGCACTGGGCGGCAGCAGCCCAGCCTGCCCAGTCTCTCCCTGCAATTCTCTCCCGGATTTCCCCGCCACCCCGGGGCTCTTATGGGAGGGACAACAAAAGGCAGGTATTTCCCGAGCACATACCAACTCCCCAGCCCCTGGTTCTCTCCACGCTCTCCATTTTCCGGTGTTTTGCACTTTTTTGGCATCAACTAATGCCATGAACTTTGGTCTGCAACTTAGTGACTGGGATTTGTTGTCACGTCCCATGAAAAATGCTGAGATTTTGACAATTGTTTCTGTTCTAAAACAGGGGTAAAAATCTGCTTTTTAGCAGTGGAGCACATTTTGAAAGAATCTGCAAGTTTTGTTCCTCTTCTCTCTCCCTTACCAAAATCTCTAATTTTGTTATATTGACTTAAATTAGCCGGGGAGGGCTTCAACTCAGTTTGACGTTTTGCAGTGCAGGCTACATATCGACATACTGTTACTATCTCGCTGTCACTATCTCAGTGAAATTAAACTTTAGGTCTGTCTTAGACTCCCAAACATCTCACTGCGGGCTGTCCCTTCTCCCCTCCCACGCTCCATCCCCCAGCACGACTGCAAAGACCCGTGGCAATGACTTCCAGCACGGCTCTCTCAATCGGAGAGCCCCCGTGTAGCATGGGAAATGCTCCTGGCCACGGAGTATAGGTTCAGAGCATCAGTGGGGCACAATGCCCGCGAATTTCCACAAGCAGAGGTCATCGCAGCTGCTCGATGGGACACAGGTGAACGTTGATTCGATCCCAGCGCTACCCGATTTGATTGGCATCAAGCATATTTTGAATTAGAGCAGTTCAATGCAAAACAGAACCTACCCTGTGGTTTCTCTGTGAAAAATATGACTGTGCAACGCCTGCATTTTTCTGTTGAGAAAATATAAGTAAAAAATTTCCCCACGAGGAACTGGTAGGCTTGAAACTGCGATGCTTACTTAGGCAAAACTCCAAGTTGGTTTTAACTTACCCCTAACGCACATCCCTAAAACTACCACAATATATCACTGTTCACAAACCTAATGAAAAAGATTCCTTAAAAAACTCCACAGCTATTCCAAGGAGGATCACTTGACTGATTTATTTAGCTTTTAAGTGTTACCTAATGGGAAGGTAACACTTAAGTTGGCCTAATAGGAAGAAAAGAGCAAATCCAGCTCTTGTCACCAGGGCTGATTTTACTGCCGGTAAAGAGAGGAGACTCTCACCCACTGTACGAAAGACCTGAGAGCCTCTATGCTGCACAGTGCGAGGGCAAACAATGCAGGCTACTGGTTAGCTTGCACGCCACCGAATCAAGGATTTGCTTCGGCACGGGATCCGCAGTGATATTTCATTCACTCAAACGCAGACAATCATTATCTGCATGTGGGTGCTGAGAGGACAAGGCGCGAGCGTGGAAATCAAGGTCAAGGAAGCAAGAAAAACTCCCTCATTTATCCCATGGAACAGTTATTCTATTCTGCAATAACTCGGGTTAACAAATAACGTAATAAAGATTGGCGTGCTGCCAGGATGACTGAATTGATTCCCACCCTGCACAGCACAAATCTTTTGATCTCCCCATAAAGAATGGGAAATTATAGCCACAGTGGGTACCTCGCAGGAAAAGCAAATAAAAATGAAATGAACATTTCTAGCAGTTTTGACCTTGCTTTGGGGAATACTGCTTTAAATTTGATTGCCCTGCCCACTTATTATTTCACTAGAAGACACAAGCAAGTCACAAAGACAGATTTTAGTATTCTCTTTGATGAGGTAGAAAACTGGATAGTCTTCTCCCACCCACTTTTTCTTTTTTTTTTTTTTGTTCATATACTCAACAGAAAAGATTTTATCCAGACTTTGATTTGATTTTCAGGATTTCTGGTGGGAAATTCTTACAGCAGATATTTAGCTTCCATTGGGGTTTATGGTGCTATTCTGTCTAATTATTTCTGGCATTTTGCCCATCAAATTGTGAGTTTCTTCAAAGGAACGAAATGACAGGAGGCCTCCTTTAGAGCAATCATGGACAGGGTTTGAATTTTGTTGTCTTGGAAACAAGCTAGTTCTTGTCATTGAATATATTCATAAAATAATGGTTGAAACATCACTGATAATAATGGGCTCTTTCCTTGTCAAAATTCATGTTCTGGGGACTTCGCTGCAAGAGGCTCTGTCAAAGAGTTTTTGCAGATGTTGAAGCTAATTTTCAACACTTCTGTTTAAAATCCCCGGCTCGGGTGTCCCAACCCACTGCACCTGTGGCCAGCTCTGCCCACGGGAGGTGGCCGGCCGGGGCCAGGAAAGCCCCGGCATCCCTCCGCGCCCCGAGGAGCTCTGGCTAACCATGTCCCTGCGGCAGGAACACCAAGGCACATACCCTCCCATCCCTGTTCGTCAGCGCCAGATGGCTCCGAATCGTGAGACTGGCACCCAGCGTGGATAACTTTGTCTGCGTTGTGCCGATTAGGTAGAAAATATATTTTCCCCCCTGCCTGCTGATATAAATCCCAAGGTTCAGGGTATTTACACTCTGTGCCAGGGGTCTTACCAGCTTCTCAGCAGGTGCTTGACTTTTCAAACAGATGGATATTGATTGATGAGTAAAACCCAGAGACAGAGGTGCAGTTTTTCAGGAAGGCTATTCAAATCGGGAACTTGCTCTCACTCTCTGAGCTTCTGTATCAATCAATCCGCCTTTGGTTTTGGTTTTTCATATATCTTTAAAACCAAGAAAAAAAAAAAAAAAAAAAGACCCTGCATCGAGATGCTGCTGGTTTCTGAATCGTGTGGATTTACCTGAGAGTTGACAAACTCCTATGGCTCCCTGAGAATCCTGATGTGTCTGTGTGGACATGAACACGTGTGCGTGTCTGCGGCACACACATATCGTGGGTGCAGGGGAAGGGGGCGGGGGGAGGTGAAGCCATAAAAAGCCACCGGTGGGGACAGGTCATAAAAAGCTTCCATTCTGCCAACTTTTCCGTGAACCATTTGGCTGGATATAGTAAACCTGTGGGACACTTGAGAAAATTAAAACTCTAAATTATTGCTAGTGAGACTAGCCATAATAGATCTGCTGTGAGAATCTTACTAGCAGTTTTACGATTTTTTTCTGTCCCTCTCAAATCACTACATAATGACACTCTATACTCAAATGTCTAACAAGGCCATTTAACATAGCCTGCAGAAGAGGATTCTCCTGTGAAATTTTACTACAGCCTCTTTAGCACAAAGCTTTCTCAGATTATTAGTAATTTGCATTAGGTCTATTTAATTTTGAAGAGTGCCAGTTCAGTGACCACATGCATATTAGAGCTTAGCAAGTGCACGTGTCTAAAAAGTTACCAAAAGGTCACAGGAATTCTACAAGGCTTTGGGGATTTTCAAATTTTCTCCTCATTGCAGCAAGGAAAACCAACGCGAACCCTTTCACGAGGCCAGAGCCTCTCATCTGAGGCGCGATGAGTTGCAAGCATTAGCCGTGCGATGCGCACGTCCCTGCAGCTGAATCCTCTTCCGCTACGTACAAGAGCCTTTTAACAAAACTTCCCCGTTTCTCTGTGAAAGAATAGCCTGATGGCAGCAGAATTCCTCCCGGGCAATCTGAAGGAAAAGCACAGCTTTTCTTGTAAGCACTGGTAAAAGCCACCTCTTTCCAAACAAGAAACACATGGACCGCCGGTGTGACACATACGCTGCCACTGAATTATGAGTCACTAGAGAAACGCCGTAGTACTTGAAGACGGTGCTGCCAGAACAATCAAAGAGCAAAGGATAGCAGCAAATAAAAAGAATATAAAGAAAGGTCAGCTTTCTTGCAAGAACTCATTCCTACTTTCTCCTTCCAAAACACCCAACGTGATGCTTTGAGCACTCCCAAAGCCTACAACCAGCGTAACACCCGAAGGAACAGGCATGATAAACCCCGGGCATCACCCGGACTTTTTTGAGACTCCAGTTGCTTGATAACTGTGTTTCGGCAGAAGGGCCACATCCTGCACCCAACTTTAAAGTCATGCCTAGGTGGATGTAAAAACCAGTTTCAGAGCCACGCAGCCTGACACGAAAACCAGATGATGGACAGCTTCTTCAGGTTGGTTGAGAAGGAAAAATGCCCTTGCGATGTCTGCTCTCCTGTGTACCAAGGGCAATTAAACTGTTCATGGCGTCACCGCTTTGGGAGTATATTTTTGTGCCTTGACTATTTTACACACATGCAATACTTCAGACTCCTATCACAGCCACCTGAGCACCAGAAAAAATATGATTGTCCTGGCTCAGGAAAGCAGGATCTTGCCAACAAAATTAGCTCATCCTTGTGAGTCAGACACTCCAATCAAGAATGACAGAGCCTCCTACAGTAGGTCTGAGAGGGAAACGCAGCCTTACAAGGACAACGCATTTCAGGCTGTCCTACATCAAGATTCGAAAGGGATCGGTGTTATCCGTCGTACCATTGCGTTAGTCCGAATGCACGCTGAAGCATGGGAAGGTGAGGAGCAGACGGGAGGGGGAAAACTCTTTGCAATCTGTTCTTCATAAGTCAATGATTATGAATCAGATATCTAATGAAGCAGTAATAGGAATGATGACTAAGTAAAGTAGCTAATAAAGCTAATTTATGTGAAGTTGAAATTTTTAGTACTGTGCATTAAAGCAAGCGTGATGTCTCAGCATAGTAGGGGCAATGTTAGTGTTATATATACCAAGCGCTTGCAATGCTTCAAGATGATAATACAACTAGATTTGCTGAGCGTCTGCATTTCTGATTAAAAGCTTTGCTCTTCAGCACAGACCAACCTACCGGCCTTTCCATGCCACCTGCGCGCTTGCTGGGAAACGCACCCGGCTCCGCAGTTCTGAGTGCCGGAGTATCTGCTCAGCCCCACCAGGAACGAAAAGAAACAAACAAAGGGCCTAATAAGGCAGATGTTTTTCCCATTACTAGTGTCTCCCTTTTCCTTTCTTTTTTTTTTTTTCTTTTTTCCTTTTTTTTTTTTTTTTTAAACATAAAACCAAACACAAACATCTGACTAACCTTGACTGGAACGAACCTGATACTCTGCAACCTGTACAGTGGGCAATAAACTACGGCGCGTATAGCTTCTCAACACTGCATTTCCATTTTAACTGCTCAGCTATGAGAGTATTTCACTCATACTGTAACTCAAATGATTACAGATTACTTTAATGCAATTTGCTCTTTCTTTTTGCTTTCATGGATTTTAGAAAATTAATAGACATGAGCAAGCTTGCCAGGAAGTTTGAAGGCAGAGACAAATGAAGGTCTTGGGAGCCCAAAACACAAGCTACTTAGCTACTCAAACTCTATCCTTCTGAGAAAGGAAATATGTTGTGTGATATATTTGTTTGCTGTCACCGGCAGGACGGCCTGCCAGCATAGCCTCACCGCTCTGGCACATGGTCAAGTCCTCTCCCCGTACACAAAGTCAAACCAAAGCCACGGACACAAGGACACCCCGGGGCTCTTGATGCCTTTGGCCTGAGAACACCCTTCCTGGTGAAAATGTAACGGAGGTGAATCAAAAATGAACGCCTGGGAGAAGCCTTCCCAGTTCAGGTTCCCAAGCCAAGAATTTGAGCGCACCCGTCAAGCCCTTGGTTCATCCCACCTCGGAGGCCCAAGGGATCGGCAGGGGGTGCACGGGGAGGCTGCTTACTGGGACCCCAAAGAGGCACAGTGGCTGGCGGCTCCCGGCAATGACACACGGAGGAGCATGCTCAAGGGCTCTGACCAGACAAAACAGCCCATTTCATCCCTAAAGTACACCTCACCTCACCTGAACACCATCATCTGCCCCAGAGGGACTGGTGTGCAACACCTAGGATGTCCGTGATGTGGGGAACGCCAAGGTGTCTGCAACCCCATATCCTCACCACCCCGAAATGAGAGCACGGACTTTAAAAATTGATTGTACTGGTATCAAAAAATACATGATAATTTATTAAGATGTAATTCGGGGGTGAGAACGATCAACCAAAGGCACTAGCCAAAGGGCTAATGTTTCTGAACACAGGCATTTTATTGCTTATCCTTTCTCCTAACCATTCTCTCTCCTTCTCTGAGCCTCCGCCCATGAAATTGAAAGATTTCTAGTAGAAATGCCTTTGTTGTATCAGCTTTGGAAATATGGATTACAGTATTCTGTGAAAAACATTTATTACTCTGAACTGTGACTCGGACATTGTTGCATTTCTAGGGTTATAGATTTTCTTTCAGCTAAACTAAGGCTGTAAGTCACAGTGACAGTTGTAATGTGTGTAATACCACAGTACCAGATTCTATTACATACATATTTTTGCTAGAGGTTTACGATGTTAAAAATATTTCTTCTTTTCCCAATACCTTTCCCTACCTGTTGTGTAAATATATTGGAACCTATAACACTGAAGTCAATTTCCAGATGAAATGTGCATGGGAACAAGTAGTTTGTCCTTTTTCAAGAAAAAAAAAAACAAAAACAAAACAACACGAGGGGGGATGGGGAGGGAACACTGCATACAAACTAATTATATTCAAGCACAATATTGAATTGTAATAAAAGATGAATGAGAGAAAGTGTGTGTCATTGTGAGGAATGGGGAAGGTTACAGAAAGCTGAGACTAGGGAAGGATTTATCATGTGTGATGCTTCAGGCATTGTGTTGAAAGATCTGCAGACTTATTTGCAAGAGTGTTTTACGGGAAAAATAGAGCAGTCTACATAGGAAAGAATTACTATAGATTTTTATCTTTTATACAAGACAAAGATACAAAGATAAAACACTGTTTCTATTTAAAAAAAAAAAAAAGAAATCCATGGAAGAAATCCCAGCTGCAATACATAGGGGGAAACCTTTCAAACTGAGCTCTGAGGCCATCAACTGCATAAATTCGGGGAACAGACATTTGTTAAAATACAGCTGATCCATAATTTTTAATGTAAGCACGAAAGTGTGCTGGGTTTAAAAAAAAGAAAGCACCACAGCACAACAACTGCGACAACTAGAAAGCTTTCCAGTTTTGCTTGCAAAACCTCGGTGCACATATACATGCAAACAAACCTTTTGGCTGGTTGTTAGAATTCAGCTCTAGTACAGTCATAACACAGCTGTGGAAGCTGGAAAAATAATGGCATTCGGGGTGTATTAGTATGCAAACGGGCATGCCAACACTTCCACTTTGCTTCCAGAATTCCTCCAGCCTGCACATGTCATCTTTCAAACCAAATAGGGCTGGAAATCAGGAGGGTCAAGCACAGCTGACATCTCCTCATCCGTGTTCCTCCTTAGCGCAACGCCCAGTTGGGGCAACGTGACTCTGCTCCACTGCGTCTCCAAGCAGAGGTGGGATCTCCACTCCACAGCCGTTCCTAGCGAGTACGAACCTCCTGTTGGTGTTTAGTTTAATGGCTACGGGAAGGCTCTGCTTGGGCTGGGGTGTGCACCAGACCCACAGGTGAGGCCAGGAGATGAAGCTCCCTACCAAGAAACATGCTTTGCTCTTCCGTCGCGCTTCCAACCACAGAGCTCAAAGCCCTCTAAAAACAGGCATATCTGAATTAAGCTTCAGGACATATTTATCCAGCTCACAAGGGTATTCAGTTCTCTGTTTTACAAATGGAAAAACTGGGGCACCGAGAGGTTAAGTAACTTGCCCAAGGTCATTGAGCTGAATCAATTTCAAAACTAGGATTAGACTGAAATTCACTCTGAGCATCTGATCACAGAAACACAGACAGCATCGACTTTTTTTTCCAAAAGAAGCTACTTATATGCTAAGCTATTTAGGGTTGAAAGGCAGAAGTAAAGAGCTTATTTGGGGAGCGAAGGGATTTGTTTTTAATGAGTTTAAATTCAAGGAAGAAAGGAACGGGAAGCCACTGTACAGCATCCCCTTCAGAGCTGGAGCCTCCCCTTGGGTACCCAGCCAGTCCTTAACCCCGAGGGCTGCACGACCTGTTCACACGCCAAAGTCCAAACTGTGGCACCCCAAAAAGAGCCGTGGGGGCAGGGAGGCCCAGTTCCACCCCCCAGGGCTCAGCATCCCCACACATCCCAGCAAGGGGAGGAAGGGGACCGCGACCTCCAACCTGGGCCTCCAGCTCCCGCACAGCAGCTTCCCCAACTGCACCGCGCAGGTCGGAGTGACACCAGCAGCCTCCCACCCCATGCCAGCAAAGAGCCGGGATGGAGGACCTGCCCTCCTCACCCTCTCTGCCCACCCCTTCGCAGCCCGTGTGAATGGCACGGGGGCACTGACATTTCAGCCCCCTGCCGGGAACTCCACTGCATTCAGATTTCTCTGTGCGCCACTAAAAATAACACTAGGAGAGAAGGCTTACCAACCACAGAAACTCAATTAATGGGGCTGTCAACGCTCTCGCAGACTTCAGTGCCACCAGGATTTCAGACACAATCCCCATGACAACCTTCGCTTGACCCTTCTGTACATATGAGCTATGATAATGTCTACACAGCTTTAAAAATGTTTCCTTTTTTTAACCACAGGCAAATGCATCTGGGCCCATCCCCACGATGGATCACATGAAAGGGGATGTAGCACACCCTTCTGGGCTGCTGCACTGCCTTTTATCTCCTCTGCAGCCTTAGAGGATCCAAAGCTTCAGCGGGGACCATATGAGTTGCATGAGCTATTAGGGAAAGAGAAGACAAGGGTCACTAGAACAGCAAATGCCCCCTATGTTCTGCTGCTAGTAAATTCATGTCTATTAATTGCAATAAATTATCAGGTTATACCGGCAAAGTGACACGCAAGAAGTTCTCAGAAAAATAGATAATGACAGGAAAAACAATCAGGCTACAGGTTTTGTTTGCCATCTCCCCGGAGACTATGTAAATTAAAGCATTTTTTCTTATGCAAAGAGCGGCACCATATAAAGAACAGTATTTGAAAAACTGCTGATAGCCATATGGAGTATAAATACCCATTACAATTACAAGACCAACTTTTAACTGCCAGCAACAAGAGCGACTCCAACAGCAACACCAGCAAACGCAGTGATGCCTCAAGGCCTGGCAGGGACGGGCATCCCATCGTACTGATTAGCGTCTGACCACAGAAGGACGTTCTTAATCTGAACAGCATCTCATCCAAAGCTCCATTCGCAGATCTACCTTCTTCTGCTGGAGGGGGTTTGAAAACACTAGCGTGCAAATGAACGCTTAAAGTCCAGAGTTGGCTTTCTTTCTGTATTCTGGAAAACATGTGGGAACTTCTTGAAAATTTCGGTCTCTAAAGCGAGGTTTCCCATATATTTAATTTGTTCTGAGGCAAATTTTACTTCGTGTTTTGCAAAACTCTTTTGGAGTTATGGAAAAGCAAAGCACCTCACCATTTTTCCGTGTAAGTAATGTTTTAGATACCGGCCTATGTACAGTTCAAAAAGGGGTTGAGAGATTACAGGCTGAGCTCCACAGGTTAACTAGCAGGTTTAAAAGCTCGGCTGTAACATTATATTAACATTGATTTTTGTACTTAACAGCCTACTGACGTCTAGAGCACTAGCAGGAATTCATTCAATTTTTCTTTTGTCACAGAAAACCTCCTGTTTTCATCCTCTTCCGATGTCTACGCCTATGCGGCCGTCACCACGTGGGGAAATCCACCCACACGGAGCACCGTCGCGCTGCAGCTGGGTTGCTACCAGGGTTTGCACCGGCCGGATCAGTGCCACGGAGGTGTTTCCCCTGTGATGGCAGCGCAAATGCAGTCTCAGAGCGTAAGTTAGAGCTGCATTACATCCTTTGTGCAGCTCCTGACCACTGCACGTGGGAACAGACCGAGTGACTCACTCAAGGTCGCACCGGGAATCAGTAACGTAGCCAGGGCTGACCCGAATTCAAAGCCCTAGACCACCTTCACACTGCCCTTAGAGGCGCCCACACAAGCCGGGCTCCTCCTTCACTCATTCATTTGGGGAACAAATGGCAGAGAGGATGCTTTTGCAAACCAGGGTCCTTGAAAAGAGCTTTCTTCTGGATCCTAAGAGCCAGCCCCAGGAGTCGGTCCAGATCAATGAGTCTAACAAGCTTTTGGAAGCCTTTCCTTCCAACAAAAAGCTTTCAGGGAGTGGGGAGACAAGACACACGCGCACTAAAACAACACAGAAGTGATATGTGCTCAACAGAAAAGCGTAGAAAGAAATCGTGCAGCACTAGACAAGAGAGACCAACTGCTCGGAGATCAGAGCGTGCCACGGTGCTCGCCGGACGCCGTGTGCGGCAGGACTGGTTTAATTCACTTTCCGTGAGCACGGGTGTTATTTGTGAGAGCTTTCAGCGGGGAGTGATCTGTAGACACCTTATTATAAACTTCTGCTAAGGTGAAGTCAGCGCTGAACAGCACTTCTCGTTCTGTCTCCTTCCTGCCTGCCTTGTTCCTCACACATCATTTTCTTTTATCAAAATGGATGGCGGTATCAAAATTGAAAGGAAGTAGAAGCTGTGAAAATAACAGACCCAGGAAAAGAACTTTTAATTTTGCCTCAATTTCTTTGATGATGAAACCAGTGTTGAATATTAAGCAAGTCCTCAGAGTTGAACATCAAGAATAGCTGAAAGTTTTGCTGCTGTCAGAAATGTGAGCAGAATTCCTCTATGACCCATTTCAGCTTGTTATTCAGATACAGATAAAACTCTCCCGAACTTCACTGGGCAGATCCTGCTGTGCTGTGTCCATGCCCCCATCCTTGAACTTTCCTATGGCATCACAGTTAAAGAGTTTGTCCGCATTTTTACTAGAAAGGGGTGGGGGGTGTGTTTTCCCATTTAAAAGCAGGGTAGAATTTTATTTCAGTATGCAAAAATAATTTTCAGAAAGTTATCCAGTAAATGCAATTTTTTTTTAAATGCTACGATAATGATTATGAATCTGTGAACGATAATGAATCTGTGATTCTGTTTGGCCTATGAAAAAGTTAAATTACACCTTAAGGCCTAAGGGCAAAGGAAAACAAATACCATTTTTCTTTTTGACAAAACCCAAAAACACTGTGGAAGAAATTTTCCAAACTAGATTACAGTAATGGTCTCTTCTAGCCCTAAAAACCTCTGAGCCTCCCTTGATGTGATTAATAATAAAATTGTATCTGGAGCAGCTATACAAACAAAAAGCTCCACTTTGCCAGCCCCGTGCAGGGAGGGGAGTAATTTATAAAACCTGAAGCAGAACCACCACCGGAGGCGAAGTGACAGCTTCCCAAGAGGAGCGCAGTAGAATCATGCCGAGGGGCGAGGGGCACCTCCCAGGATGGAGCAGAGGTGGGGGGCAGCAAGGGGAGACAGGGCCACCCCTGACCTCCCTCCACGCCGGGGACTCGGTCCTGGGAGGAGAGAGGAGCCACTCACTGATGGTAGGTGGGGAGAGGACTTAGTTGGGCGAGGTGTCCCAAACACTTCCCAACACAAGGAGTTTGGAATTACAGAACCTTTCCAAAAGATTTTTTCTTCTTTTTAAGTTGGAAGGTTTACAGTAACATCAATGTCTCTTTACCAAAACTAACTTTGGAAATTTAATCCTTTTTCCTTTATAGACTCTTCCAAAGACTTGAGAGAAGTTTAGATGAGAGCAGTGGGCTCCTCACGAATTTTGCCAGAGCAACTGGGCTTGCCTATGGATGTTACAAACAAGCTGATGGGAAACCCAAGGTTATTCGGCTCTAACTGCCTCTTCTTTTTTTCCCTCCCCACACACAAGAAACAAATAAATCCATTTCCTCCTATTTAAAAATAAATAAAAGAGTGTTTCTTTTTCATTCATTAGACAATCTCTACACTGTAAAACGCCTCAGATCTTAACTTTTCTACATTGTTCGATTATTGCAAATAACCAGACGAAAATCTGCTAGCCTCCTACCTACTTGAACATTAGATGTAATCTTTGCTAATATTTTGGGTTGCATTGCATGTTAAGGGTCTTAAGAAGAACATCAGTTATTAATTTTTAATCCAACTTTCTGAGGTGATGCGGTTGATATGACTGTGCTATCTGCATCTACCGGTTCTGCCTCCTGCCAGTAATATCGCACCTGTTGTCCAGTTTTGACCAAATCTGACACAAGTGTACTGCTTCTGCAAAAACAGTGGGAACAAAACTGTATCATTAGATGCCAGAAAATCTACGTTGGAGATACTTTATACATGCCGTAACTGCAGGAGAAGCTTTGATCAATCTTCGCTCTCTGTTTGACGAGAGACCACCTCACCACGAGATGCAAATCCATATCAAATTAAATGCAATAAACTCCACTGCTTACTCAAGTCGCAGCACAAGAGCTGCTGCAGAGTCCTGCTCTAGTCCCCCAGGCAGGAGGGAAGTACCCAGGAGGCACTGACTCCTCCTCATCCCACCGTCCAACCTGCCCAGGTTCAAAAGCCCTTTCTTATCAACATCCTCTCCATTGCCATCAGAAAGCATCTTCAGTGTCATGCAGGGCTTCTCAAGTGACGCTTTTAGGAAATACTCTTGCTGAAGACCGGACAGGGACTTTTATAGACATTAAAATTTGACCACTTTTGCTCATGTCTTGCTCACCAGCAGAAGTGATGGAGAGCTGTGCTCCCAGCAGTCTCCCTAACAAGCCTGGAAGTTAGGGCACGTGTAGGAAAGGTCAGAAGCAAAGCAAAGCCCAGTGAGAAGAATTACCTGGGTACCATGCTGCCGGGGGAAATCGCACAGGCCAGCTGCAGGTGAGTGTGGCCAACCCTGGTGGTCCCTCTGCAGGAGGTGGCCCGTGGCTCAGGACCTGAGCCCAGCCAGGCTCTTGACAGCGCCGCCAAGGGTGGCTCATGCCGTGCAGGCAGAGAAGCCAGAGCCAGCAGGCTGCTGTGAGCCTCTCCAAGTGCCTTTACTCCAGAAACATTAACCCACGGCTAATCCATCAGCCCATGGCCAGCGCTACGCCTCCCTACCCCGTGTCCAAGGTCCCCCAATTAGCATCCCCTCCCTCCCTGAGGTGCTTCAGACTTCCCTGTGTGTCCTGCCAAGCACTGAACCCGCTAACCGGCTGCATCGGGCCTCAGACGGGAAAGAAGAAGCAGCAGGGCGGCCACCACGCTCTGCCGCTGGCAGTACCCACACGGCATGGCATGGCACGGCACCTTAACCTGGCAGTGGTGGCAAAGCCTGCGACAAAAACCGTGCTCTGACAGCGAGGATGGGACCGCTGGGTATCAGAGGCGAGGTGGCCCAGAGCAGGAGGCAGCAGGTAGGCAGCAGCTCAGGAGAGGGCTGCCTGCGGTCCTTATGCAGATAATCAACGGCGTTGAGGAGTCTTGCCATAATTCCATCACCCAGCTCCGGAGAGCACTGGGATGGCCGCCCTGCCTCCAAGGGAGCTGCTTTGTCCCTGGGCACCACTAAATCATCCCATGGTAAACCCGGAGCAGGTGAAGATACTCCTCCACTGTCTTGCACCAAGTGTGTCAGGGGCTACGTGGAGAAAGGGGCTAAATGGAGAACGCAAGTGCTGCCAGAGCCCTGCTCCCTACCTTCCCCTCCTCACCAGCTCCCATGCCGCTGCCCCTGCACCAGTGTCCCACCATACCCGTACACTTGGACCACTTTTGGTGGTGACTGTTTCCAGCAATCGTGCTTACTGTAAGTTTGTTTGCCAAATGCCTTTCATTTCGGCTGTGCTTGGACTCACATTTAACGGAGGAAACAACACACCAGATTCCCAAGCCTTCCCTTTTTCGCTAGCACCTCCTGCTGATGGCAGGGTGCGGGAGCAGCCACAGGGAGCCCAGCAGGACAGCCGGTCTCTAGAGCAGCATCTCAGGGCTAGCACAAGTTCTTCACCCCAATAAACCAACCTGCCGGCAAGAAAACGGGCAACTCCATCGCATCCAGTGGACACACGGCAGCGGCTGATGAAGGGTTTTTGCACACAATACGTAATCACGGCACAAAGGAGACTGATCCCTAAGCTAGAATGCAGCCGTGCAGTCCCCAAACCGCGAGCACAATTTTGGCCTTTGTTGTCAGAAATAGTTGGATTATTTCAAGGGCTGACGAACCAGCTTGGGTTGTGCTGGATTGCCCCCTGCAGCTGAAAGGTCGCATCGTCCCGAGTGCAGGGCTGGCCTCGCATCATGGCATAAAATTGGAGTGCTTGCAAGCACTGATCCCTGAGAAAAGGCTCTCCGATAATTTTAATAACATTTTCCTTCCTGGCCATAACCAGAGAAAGCTGGTTTGCTTGTTTGTTTCCAGATGTTCCTATCTGATTACAAGGGCAGCTTGGCAAAAGAAATAACCTTTTAAGAAACACTGCACCCTCCCCTATTCCTTTCTTCTGCTCGTGGATGGCAAACATCTTTTTTTCTAGGTATTTCCTCTCTTTTCACGATATGAGAAGTTGGGGAGAGAAAGGGGGAGAGAGGAAGGGGACAGGGAATAGGTAATGAAATATTTTCTAATCCTCCCAAGCAAGGGAAAGCCGCGTAACAAAGGAGACGTCAAGAAAAGGCTTTTTTTTTTCCCCTGCGCACACTTCAAAGAGATGTGCCCTTGTATAAAAGATATGTCGCAGCAGGCCAGGCAGAGACAACTCTGAAGAGTGCGCAGAGCAGAGATGCGGAGAGAACAAGGGTGGGCCCCATTTTGTTTAGCAGCAAAGGCAGTACCAGATAATCACTTATTTTACTCATGTACTTAAATCTCTGCCTTGCCACACTGCTGTAAAACTTTTGAAGTATCTTGGTTTACTTGCTAGTAAATGCTGGACTTCAAAGGAATAGGAAATGGATGCTGAATGGCAAAGTGACCTTTTATTACTCCAGCTACAGTTTGTAACCTGGAACGTGACAGAACATTTTTCATTCTACTTTAAAAAAAAAAAAAAAAATCCTGCTAAGGATCACACTTTCAAAGCAGTTTCAATCAGAGCACTACAGAGGAGTTTTGGCAAGATACCGAAGTGTACTTCCTGGTTCCAGTCATGTAGCATGGACGGGGGTGACAGGAGGTTAGAGCTGTGCCTCATTGCAAAAGTCTCTTTCTGGCTTCATTAGCTGCCAGTATGAGCTCTTCGCTGGCCTCAGATATTGCCCTCTCGCTCTGTCTCCAGATGTTTTCACTGGCAAAAGCAGTCTTCAGTTTCTATAGGTAAGCAGCTGCCAGTGTGCAAGGCGGGTAACCGAGGTCTCCCCAGCGAGCACACTTTAATTCAAATCTTCATGCACAGAGTGTTATATGTCAAAATTTGGTGGCCATTTTGGAAACATATCTATTTGCTTGATATTGTCTCTTAAGAATACTCTCACCATGAGAATAGCTACTATATAGCGTCTTTTGCTCATGCGTTTCATGAATTTACCTTCAGCTAAGGTAATGGGAAAGGATTCTGGCAGAGAGTGCAGACAAGCTGCTGCCATTTGAGGGTTCGTACTCCCACCAAATGAAAGCAAAAGAGTAGCTTCAGACTTCAAAACATGGTACCTAAGATATACTAAGTCTCCTTTCCAGTGCCTGCAATATTATATTACCTTGGGTACTGATAAGCCTGGAAATTAATATGGGGTGTATCAGTACATCGATACAACCCAGAAAGGACAGTGACCATTTGTGCTACTACACCCAAACTATCTTGTTTAAAAAGCACAAACAGCAAAGACCCCGTCACTACCTAGATGTTGGTCCCTGGCTCAAAGTCTTGGCAGGATTTCTAGGCTGGGCAATACAAAATGACCAGATGTGATGCTTGTCACATCACCGGTACTCACATTACGTTCAACCACAGCACCCATGCCCCGCTTTGGCACACTCGGGCATCCCTAGGCAGCAAGGGCTAAAGAAAGACAGGGGATACAGCTCTTCAGATCATACCCAGCACAGTAAATCCTGGCATCGCTCCTTGTGGGTCCCTGCCCACAGAGACTGGCACTCCCCAAACCTCCCCCAGGCTCAGATGGGACCTTTGATCCATCCTCACCCCCACCCCCGCCTTTTTTTATCTCTGAGGTGAAGGCTGCAGGGCTTGACCAAATCCTCTTATGTCAAGGATGCAGAGGGGATGAAAAAATGGCATTTAGCAGCAAGCTAAATATGGAAGGACTTTGGAGAACAGGAAGAGTGAGCTGCAGCATCCATGTGATAACAAGCAAGGCCAAGCTGATGAAATACATTGGCAAAGAGTGGGCAGGACACAGGAAATAAAAGGAAGAGAAAGAGAAAAGCCTGAGAAGGAGAAGAGAAAAAAAATGTAAGAATTAAAAAGGAAAATATTCAGCAGTTTGAAAATGATGAGGAATCTAGCTGGAAAGAAACATATGCTAGGAACAGGTCAGGGAGATATAGAAAAAAATGGATAAAAGGTCACAATTCATACAAATTACATAACAAAGTGAGAGACAGAATGAAAAGCTCAACAAGCAAAATATTAACAAGACTCACACCATTTGCTATAACCATTTTAGGTGTGTTATAACATGACTAGATGAGGGCCTCTTTCCTTTTGCTTTTCCAGGAATTGAGAACAATACGTGATGGCACGGACAGATAATCCTGCCCAGGCAGAAAAGAAAACCCAGTGGTTAGGAGGATAAGCTGGGACTTGAAAGACTTATCATTTTCTTGTTCTGATCTGGAACAAATTGACTCAGCACAGCAAAGGAAAAAAGAAAGAAAATATAACGGGGTTAAAAGGAGAGGCAGAGGGATCTAGAAAAAGAAAGGAGAAGAAAAATACAGCTAAAAGGACAGGGCAAGAAGTACCGAGCGTGCAACATTATGGATTTTCAATCCTACCAACATTTCAATAATGCGCTTTGGGAAAAAATACTGAGTTTAACAATCAAACCTGTGAATTTCATTCCCCTTAGCTTGAGAGGTGTCAAAAGTTCCTCAGCCAAAGCATGTTCTGATGACTTCCTTGCTGGATCCTGGAACAGCTCAGCTTCCTCCCAGCTGGTTTTAAGGGTCTCCACCATTCTTTCCAGGGAGCTGGGTACACGCCTAGCAACAAAAAAGTTGCATGGGCAGTTTTAAAAAAATCCCGATGAGCTATTCGAAGGGAAGAGCCAGAGAAACCCACCTACCCAGTGGAAGAAATCGGAGAAGGCCACGCTGCCTACACCACCCCAGCTGAAACCAAGAATTAGAAACTCCGCTTCCCGCTTAGTCTGTGTTTTTTTAGGGAAATCACTTTGGAAGTGTGTTTCTCTCTGCCTGGTGAGGAATGAAGCCAGCCTTTTGGCTGAACGTCAGAAGATTTGTGAACGCGAGCATGGAACCTCCATAAACAGCTTAAATCAAGGTTTTCTTCCAAGCATGCTGATACCGAGAGTGCGTGGGAGGCAAATTTAGACATCAAACAAGGGCCTGCACAGTAGAAATCCATCTGGCTACACTCAAAAATGGGCATTCACTGACTCAGACGTGCTTTTACATTATATACTAAGCCATTTGGATGACAGTAAAACTGAGCCAGTCAGGAACATCATTGTGTTTATATCTGCCAGTCCTGCCAGGATAAAGTTGGTACATCATTTATGAGCGTTCAGCATTCCACAAGGCTCACAATATGGGAAATTTATCTATGGCCTCCTGTACATAAATAAATATTGCATTATCTCCTACGCTGGTACTAGTCATATTGTGTGGGAACAGATTTTGTCTTCCATCAGCAGACTGGTGGAATTTAATAACATTTGTGGTCATCCTGTCCAACTGGAAAGACACATCACACCCATCACACTGAATGGCTCATCATCAGCTGAATATATAAATCTGAAAGAGCTGCAGACAGCAATAGAGTGACAGAATCTTTTATTGAACACGGATGCATTTTTCTCTGACAAATGGAAGTCTCCAGGGAGTTATAATTTATCGGTTGTGCACCAGCAGTGTGCTCAGTATTGCACATGACTCAATGAGAAGATGGCCCTGAAGAGTTTATGATCCAAGGTACTGGATTTTGCAAATGCTCTGGTTAAAATATTCACATGCATAAAATTAACCTGAGGTGTCTGGTGGATCAGGTGGTGCCGAATGTCCATGGAGAAACAAAGCAAGTGGAACACAGCATGAAATACAGAAGGAACTACCATCACAGTTACACGGTCTGGATGCTTCTCTAATGGCAAAGGATACCGGCATCAGGTAACTAGTTGCCATCAGATACACAACGGTAGTCGGTGTCTCTAAGGCTTTCTTTTAGTGTATGTGACGATTTTTTTTCTCACGCTAACTCACAAGTCCTTCCTCTCCAGGATAAACTATATCGGCCGAAAGACTGCAAACCAGTTCACAGCCTACTGAGCCGCCCAGCCCTCTGCCTAGGACTACGTGGCCACTAGACGTTACCTAAAGGTTGTGGCAAGTTCCTGCTTCCCCTGTGTAGGTTCAAACTGGTCTTGGCATTGGAGCTTCCTCTAAGTAGTCCCTCAGCTCTGGTATTTCCCCATTACTTCCAGGTGGCATCATAAGATAGCTCAAATACTCCCGTGACTGCATATTCTGGTTTAGATGGCAGCTGCCTGCTTTTTCCTTGATGTACACTATTTCTCTTCAGATGTCTTCTGCAAATTCTGCCTCAGGCATCCTCAGAAGGGGCCAGTACAGGCTGTGTTCCCAGCTCCTCTCTCATTGCCGACTGAATTTGGTCCTAACCCAGGTCTGGGACCCCTGGGAAGCCAAGGGGACAGTTACTCTTCCATGAGACCCCTCTGAGGTACTCACATGTGGCTGTGGCCAAAGTCTCCCCAGATTCCTCTCTTAACAATTTCTTGACCCTAGGTCTGCTTTCAGCCAGCCAGGGACTTGTCTTCTAGTCTTTTACCTCCTGATGCTTTGCTCTAGGCTGGCCACCCGCATCTAGGAGGAAAAGAGGTGCCACCGCAGAGCCTGCGAGGAGCAGGTGGGTTCCTGGGGCTGGGGGAGCACCGCCGTGGGCGCAGCCATAGCACAGCCAGCAGCTGCCTGGGTGCAGGGAGCAGAAACCAGAAGGAGGGAAGGAGACAGACAGATGTAATGGTGGTGGAGCAGCTTTGGGAAACACCTAGTCCTACAAAAAACCCTGACAAGGCATCCTTTGAGTTCAGTGGGAGTATGATTTCACCCCGACTGTCGCTCCGGCATGCGTGTGCAAATAATATTGTGTTCCCTTCTTCTCCAGTGAAGTCTCAGGTATTATAACTAGTCTGAAGTACTGGCTACTAGCCCTGCTCTGGGCACTGTGCCTTATTTTGATCTCTGTTCCTTGCGGCAAAGGGAGAGGGGAAGGGGGGAAGGAAAGGGGAAGTCCGTGTAAGTGTGTTTTACTATCAAACCAGAGCACACCTGGGTGTAAGGACCGGTTCTAAGCGAATACAAACTAATAGGAACCACGTAAACTTTTACCAGTTTCCCCACAGTCCTTGACTCTCTCTTTTTCAATCATGTGAAGACATCAGAAAGGCTGCTGAATTTTGATAATACAATAAATCTGTCTTAAAAAGAGGCTGAGTTCTGGGACCATCTCCATTTCCTTTGGAAATCCCATGTGCTATTTCTGAACCTGCAGACACCATTATGTTTTTTTAATTTAATTAACTGCCAATAAAGCTGCTTATACTGGAAACAATAAAACTCTTTCTACCATGTCACTCTTCCTTCTTTAACACACACACAAAACACACAGAAGCATCAAGAAAGCTCCAGGCATTCTAAGAAAAGAAATAACCAAATACCACCAAATATTTAATTTTCTATACCGGAAATGAGAAACAGGTGTAATTAAAATAACACTTTTTAAATTAAGTGACCTCTCTTGACCAACCATCTGTGAATAATTCAGATTTTTTTCCCATTATTACTGTAAAATTAAAACTGGGGCATATAAATGACGAGATCCTCTTTAACTATCTTTAAGCACCAGCAATATATATTTTCCACCAGTTAAAATCCTTAATGATACCAAAAATCTGTCAAGCATAACTCCCCCAATTCATTTGCCTGAAACCATCAATATTTTATCATGCATTTGCAGTTGGCTTTAATTTAACAGTCCAGGTTACTAATCAAACAAAACACCCAAGTCATTAAAAGTTAGCGTGCCATTTAGAAAGTGCATTTCACGTTTATTAAAATATCTTTCATGGAGCCATTAGAAGGCTAAAGTTTTAATTACAATCAGATATTTAGTTCTACTTCAGTTATGCTTTTGGCACTCTCTTGCAACTGCCTTGATTAATCTTCCAGACAGAGCTCATCCATTACCTCCTGAAATTATTTTCCTCTTAACTTCTTCATAATTCATCTTTTTTCTTCCCCCCTCCAAACATGTAAAATGCATTAAAAAGGTGTGCACAATACCTGCCTGAAAGATAAGTCATTAGAAAGATTCCATTTCAAATGCAATTTATTCTCAAAAGTACCAAATAGCCATAATTCAAACAGATGTATTGAAATTGAAATGTAGGTTTTCTTGTCTTTGTTGTCATTTTAACTATTTTCCTACAGATGAGAGACTAATATGTGCGGCTCTTTCTCCTGTCTTGGGGTTTGAAATACACAGTTCAGCTGAATTTTGTAATTCTGAGGGCACCTCAAGCTCACACACAGCCTCTGTCACAGAAAATTTCCCATCTTTTTCCTCCTCCTTAATATAATGGTCATATTGCAATACATTTTACCAAAGTTCTGTGCTGAGGCCATTTCAATGGCTTTTTTCCATCCATTTTAACAAACATTGTGAGGAACCTCAGTCAGCAGTAATGAGAAAATACTCTCATTTTGATTGATATTTTAGATCTTTGATGTAACTTCAGCAACAGACACTTACACTATGTTTTGCAAAGATGCACCCTAAACAGAGGTAAGAATTTGAAAAAAGACCAAGGAAGCAGATTTGGAGAAACAAATCTGGCCTAGAGACCCCCCACATCTCCAGCTGAGCTTTCACATTTCCTCTGGATCCGGAGTGGAGACAGATTCAGCTCTTCAAACTCTACGTTTGGGACCCATAACTCATCCTGCATGCCTGTTTGCTGGAGATACAGCCAGGTTTGGATTGCATGCACAAAAACAAAACCTTGAAGAAACCCAAGTGGACAGCTGAAGATCAGGCTTGTTCATCCACAGGTTTAGATTCTTATGCAAACTGGATTTTTCAGCCCCTTCTTCAAAGCTCAACCACATCCTCAGATTGAATGGGATCAGAGAATGGTCTTCCCTGTCTCCATTCTGCAACATTGTCCTTTACTTCTTCCAGAACTGCAGGAAGTCTATTGAGATATACACTGCCGAGATCCTGCCAGACCTCAGACAGCCCTTTTCGCCCAGCTGATAAGCTCTCCTTGGCACCTGCCTCTGTTCTCACCCCACAGGTTCCCCACTGCCTATTTCCAGGGGTCTCCTGGAGGAGGATGGGCTGCCGAGGCTGTCCCATGCCCCCATCCCCACAGCTGGACCAGGAGCCAGCCATCAACAGGGAGAGGTTCACCCACGCTCCCAGAAGAAAGCTCACTACAGCACCAGATAAACCCTTCATCTCCCCCTCCTCCTTCATCAGCTGGATGCAGGGCCACATCCCCCTGCACGAGGAAAGCCTCTGGGGTGGTGTTGGTTCAAGCCAAACACAAATCGGCATCTCTCCTACAACAGCATCTCACTACAACAGAGAAGCCTGGTATTTCAAACCAGCAGAAATCGTATGGTGGGAGGCAGGGAATAGACCGGGTCCGACCCAACCATCTACTCTCATCGATGCGATCAGCAGAATTGGCTCCAGAGAAGCTCAGGAAGAGAAATGCAGAAGCGTTTCCAGACAAAAGTCAAATACTTAGGCAGCAAGATGGGAGATGCTTGAAAAGCCCATCTGCACAGCCCTTGTGCGGTACTTTGTGCGCTGTACTGAAAAGCCTGTCTGTCCTGTCTGTTGTGATAGACAATAGTGATAGTTTTCTTTTGAACCTATCCACTCCATCTTTTAATTTATATTTTTATTGTTGAAAAATTGCTTTAAACAGATCCGTTGGGTTTTTTTCATCGTATTCTTAAATAACATTTGAAGAAGTAAGTTAAGAAATCAGAGCGTGTAAGGAGGAGGGAGAGAGATGGGGAATTACAGGAGCAGATCAAAGAGACAGATGGGATATTGTGATTACCAGTAACCTCAGGTCTCCGATGAGTGTCACTTACTACACGTGGACCGAAGAAATATGGGACTGGCAGCACCATTTGTAAAAGAAAAGGAAACAAGCGGACTGGGCTGGAACGATGTTCAGGTTTGGAACCAGCCCTGCACTGACAAGTTTAGGATTAGAAAAAGGTCTTTTTACTGTACCCATGTTTCCAATGTGGGTAGAGAAGCCCGACTCATTCCCACGAGTCGGAAAGAGAAGCAGGCTAAAATTGATGAGGTTTTCTGAAGCAAAGCTCAGTAACGTAGTACCATCTAGTGGCAGCTGTGAAAAGCAGAGAGGAGGAACAGGCATTCCCCAAACTACCCCGACAGTTGTGTTCCCTCCAGCCGGACCCCGCTAAAGAACGAGCCTTTAAATCATTTTAAGCATGCGACTTCATGACAGCCGGACGGGCCAAGGAAAATTCTGGCTGAGGAACTGGAGAATGAGGCTGCGACAAGAGAAATGGAAGAAAATGTGGGGCTATTTGCAGCCCTTTAAAAAAGCGAAGGGCAAAAGTTGTGGTTCTGATGCTGATGAGGCTGTATGAAACTTTTCTCAGGAAAAGGACTTGTATCACCAAACCTCCTAGATACTCAGTTTTTGAAGGAAAACTTTTCTTTCCTTTAATTTTTCGAAGACATTGCTCTGATCATTGTTGCAGTTTGGAACCTCATTGTTATATAAATTGGTTGTCAGATTTATTCCCAAGCAGACCACTGAGCGATAATAAATCAAAAATATGCTTAAAATCCTCTCCACATTGGACATAAGAGAAAATTCCTGCAGGTGGAACCATTTAAGAGAAGCCAGGGACATGCCCTTACCAACATACATGGCACGAAATCCTGTCCTCACTGGAGTGCAGTGAGTGCTATCCCTGATTTCAATGGGACTGTGATTCCTTTCATTCTTCCTACATCTCATTACGGCAAGTGCCAGATGCTGATACAACTTACCCGAAGCCTCCCATCGTATGTGCTGCACTTCACTAAATTCACAGGTGTACCAAATAATGAAATCTATTGGAGCTATAGGCAGCGTTGGAGAGCAGAACATAGGAAGAAAATTTACTCCCTTTCATACATGGCTTAAGTATTGCCAGCTGACTGCTGTACTTCATTTAAGTGAAGCAAAATCTTCGGAGAACCCTGTTGACTAGACTATGCATACAAATCATTACATAGCTATAAAGTTGGAAAACATAAACTTCTTCCGACAGCAAAATTCTGCTGTGCCTCAAGAGGGCTGGGGCTCAAGGAGATAATCCTTACTTTAATAATTGGATTTTTTTTCTAAAAAGTATCTTAATTTTCTTGTAAGTAGCAGAATAAGGGCTGCTGAACCAATTACAAATGGATTTATTCCTCTGCTTATAGAGCATATTTCCAATATGGCTCCTACCTCTGTCAGACCCTGGGCACCATAACGGTAAAAAATACCATTATTGATGCTCATACTCCTAGTAATAATAAACATTAAGGAAAAAAATAAACTATAATAACCAAAGACCAAGAAAAAGCCAGTTGCTCTTTGCCATAGGTGAGATACATCAACAGGAGTGAAAAAGCATCAGTTCTTCTTTCTTCACCTCTTATCTTTGGTGGTAAGAGTAAAGGAATATAACAAGAAAACAAGGGAAAAAAATCTAATGTGGAACTAATGCGACATTTACCACTTATCATCTGATTATTGTACTTGCATGATATTTCTGTTTCTCTAATCTTTAATCTTCTTGTATGTAAATCGAAAGACCTCCAGGGCAAACCTCTTACTACATGTCTGCGCAGCATCTAACACAGTGAGATCCTGATCCTCCCTCTGGCCTCTAGGAACTCATGAAATTAAAATAATCAAATGATAAGGGTCTCCAAGATAGACTCACCAAATAATTTGGGCAACACAGTACCCCCGGGTACTTTGCTGGCTTGCAGAACTGAGAGCCCTAAATCAGGTCCCCAGTTTCCCTAATAACACGCTGGGAGAGCTGGTCTGGGCAGAAGCGATTGCAGCGGGGATGATGGGCCAGTGCTACCCTACGACTGGGAATCCACAAGCGTTCATGGGATCCTGCAGACCTCTTCACCTCCCTGGTAAATCTGCAGCTACTTTAGGTGTCTGATGATGAACCCGACAGAGGTGTGAGCACGCGTGTTACCCCAGAGCACACGTACTTTGCAGGCAGTCGCAGATTTGCCCTGTGTTTTATGTCGGCTCAAGCAGTACTGTCACTAAATGTCAAATTGCTCCTGGGTGCTGCTCAAGCAGAGCAGTGCTGTTGCGCAGCCCCACGGCTTCTGCCTTGCTCAGGGCACACATGGACCTGCAAGTAGGTGTCTTGAGGTGACCGATGGGAAATGCATGTGTTAAATCAGAGACCTGCTGGGAGGAGCACTCCTCTCTGGTCTGGATTCACAACCCTCAGCTCTCTCCTGAGTAGCTAACCAAGCCCTTCCCGATGGACCCCTGTGGCCACCATCCTTGCCTACAGCACGAGAAAGTTCAGTACAGCATCCCTCGAGAGTTCAAACTCGCAAGCCTCGCATTACGCGTATGCAGTATTTCGGGTCAGGACGCTGCCAAAACCACTGGATTGAAGCTGTTCTATTTTTCAAGGAATGTTTAAATATTCCTTGGGCCAGAAGAGGGAAAGAAACTCCAGCTACACCCTTAAAGCCTTAACTCGAAAGAGAGGAACAAATTCCTCATCTAATGAATACTTAGATGTTTGATTCTAAGGATTCATTAATATTAACTGTTGTGTTTAAAGCCAACTACAAGATCATTAAAGCCTTTCTAAATATTACTTTCCTACTTAAGTAATAGCCTACTGTCATAAGAATTTTGGTAGCTATCAAAAGGATAGACGAGCTGAGGAACTACAGATACAAGACCTCCACAAAATAACTTCTCTAACAGTTCACATTCTAGGAAAGTTTGAGAAACTTTCACTAGAGAGTGACTGAATAGTCATACGGCACAAGCTCTTCTCAACATGCATTGTACAGACAGAGTTTAAACTGTGTTTAAACCAGACACAGAAACATAGCTTGCTTTTTAAGTTTATAGACCATCTTGCCTTCCTCTGAGGGCAAGATATTCCCACTCCTATGTTTTATGAATACATCGGTGCACTCAGCTATCAAACATACCACATCCGTACATCAACTGAAATTGGCCTTTTTCACCCAGTAGAATGTGGTTACAAGAAGACACCTGATAGAGCAAATTAACTGAATGAAAAACTAATAATAATTAAAAAAAATTACAAATAAAACAATGGAGTGATGTGACTTCTGCCACTCAGTCTGCCACAAAAACTCTGGGAGGCAGAATGATGTGAGCCGGTGGAGACCGCCTGTGGAGGACTCGTACCTGCTGGGCTCCCATCAGCGCTACAATGGAAAATGAAAGCCCGCAAGCCCGCAGCAAGCAAGCTGGCAGAAGACAAAGTGAACTCCAGATTAAGAAGGTATCGGCCAAAAAAATCAATACACGGCGCCAACGCTCCTGAACGCCTGACAGTCCTCCATGACAACTACACAAACTCCTTCCAGGAGGACAGGATGACTAATTACCCAGGAGAGGCTTTTGCACTAACATCCTAATTCAAACAGAGATAGTGCAATGCTCTTTCTAGATTTGCAATAAAAGGTTTGGATACATATTTTGACTGTTTACATTTTATAGCAAGAATCACTGCTTCTAAAACTCAGGTAACTCACAGAAGGCGGGGTCTCACAGGACGCTGAAAATTCGGCAGGACAGAGAGTGAGGCAGCACACTACTGTGACCAACCCTTCCCCACCTGCAGGATGAGGAACATAAACCCACCTGGACTCCTTCAGGCCTTTCCCGCATCTGATTTCTTTGATCCCAGCGATGATCTCTTGGAGCCGATTCGTGCCCAATGGCTACTCGAGTACCTCAGGAGCATTTGCAGCATTCAGGCTACACATAGCGAAAATGTGTATTTGAAGAAGCGGAGTGACAGCTACCAGCAGGTGGCCCAGCAAATTGGGCAATTTAATCTCAACAGCCATCTACTCCAGACTGACAGCTCTCCTTCCTTGGTGCTTCGGAGCAGTGGGGAACACCAGCTGAAGGACTCTGTTGAACTGAGATAGTACAAGATGTTGACCAAACGACAAAAGATGATGTTATTTTAGAGGTCACAGACCACTTCAGAAACTTCCAAGGAAGGTACATCAGCAGCGAGGATAAAGAAACTGCAAAAACTAGGATTTTCTCTGAAGAGCGGTCAATAGGAAGTTGTGCAGAAGAGCTGATGGCAGAAAGAAATTCACAGTGAGAGATGGCCTGGAATACTAAGGCTGGTAGGGAGTCAAAGCATAAGGAAACAATGCAGTAACATTTAATTAGTCTGGAAGGTATTTGGGATAAAAAAGGGAATAGAAACTCAGGTATGCGGACATGCCAGCAATACCGTTTTAACTGGGTTATAAATCATTACTCATGGTTTGCTAATGTCAAGAAAGGAAACTAGTAATAGTGGTAGACTGGATAATCAAAGTGAACAGTCAGTTAAGGTGATATTAATTGTATTTGACTGATGAGAAGGGGCGGGAGAGTGAATAGCTGGCAGAGGGAAAATGTAAAATTTGATGCCTGCTAAATGAGGCATGATGAATAATGGTTTTTCTTGTCAAAACCACTGCTAGATTCCCTTCAAGCTGCGAGCTGGTATTCAGGAACACGTGTCTGGTTTTAACCAGGGGTCTGATCCTTCTCCTAATACAGGCAACAGAAATGATTATAACCGATGCAAACAGGAGCTGGAAAAGACCAAGATAATGTCCTACAGCCACAAGCTGAAATTCCATCTTATTTCACAAAATGTACCTCCAAAACAAGTTAAAAACAATCCAGGGAGGGTATCTATTATCTTGCATGAACAGGCAGCAGTTGTTGACAGGAGTTAATAGCATTTCCCATGAAATTGAGCTTAATCTGTTTTTTGTTGAAACCTATTTCTTTTCATGTATTTATTAACGGTAAGCAGAATTTCTGACAACATACTCTCTAACCAAAGCAGTAAAAGTGGGTCTCGGCTAAACATAATAACAAAGCAACAACATAAGTCATTCTGATCTTAGGATAAGGTTATTCAGAGACTTAATATCAGTGGTTTGTGTTTATCTTACCTGCTACATCTTTCCAGAAATTGTTCAGCTCTTAGCCTACTCTATTTATGTAAGAAGTTGTCCCGTTTCAATATACATGAGGCTTAATTGCACTTTTTTGGGGGAAAAGCAGTAACAATTACAACTGTTGGCTGCAGCCTGATGTATTCTAAAACCACTCTCAGTTTTTGTTTCATTTTAGAGAATCGGGACATTTCCCATCATCATTATAATAAAATGAATTTGTGGTAGGGCAACTAATAAATCATTGCTCTCTTTAGTTTTCTTGTTATGCAGAAGACAACTCTGTCCAATTATTTGGACAAGAGCTCCAGGGGTTATGCACATCGAGACTTACTCCACATAACAAACCAATAAAGATGCTGAAAGTTAGGAGCAGAACAGAGATGTGCTATAAAAGCAACAACGCCTGAGATTCATTCTCTCTAAACTCCCTTTCAGACTTTTTTTGTGTCATTGCTGAAGCAAACTGACGCTAGACGTTTAACAGCAGGCTGCAGAAATAATTTAGGCACAGAACAAGCAAAGCATGTCCTGGGGATGGACTGCTCAGCCAGCAAAGCCACAGTCCCTGCAAGGTCCCACTGAATCCAATGAAGAAAACGCTAAGCAGCAACGGCTGTGTAATTAAAATCATGCAGGGAAGCTATATGGTGTCCACATCCGAAATTCAAAATTTTAAAACAAGGATCAAAAAGAGCCTCAGCCAGTCATTCCATTGCAGAGCTTCTTGCATCTCCCGCAAAGCATCTATTGCTGACCACCTTGAATGACTGTGAAACAAATGGATCCAGCGGCAGTCTGACTGCCGTGCGCCAGGCACACAAAAGGAAATTAATGTTTTGAGAGACACAGAATTAGGATTCCCAGCCCACTAAGTCACGAGATTGGAAATAAGACCACATCACCAGGGTTCGGACCCAAATTCAAACTTCCCCCAAGTCTGGGGGGACTGAGAGCCCAAGTTCTATTTTAGGCCCATCTTTGGCTGGAGTTAAGATGAACTCATGAGCTCAAGGGTCAGCAAAGTCTGTTTGTGAATCATTCCAATGGCATCTAGAGTACAAGTGCACATTGCCACTGAGATCAGCAAGCAGGCCTGAAGACCTTATGGAGCCCTTCCAACCCTTGCAGGCAACACGAGGCACAAGTTGAGGTCAGGCTGGGAAGGAAAAGGGACTTAAGTGCATAGCGGGACTTAAATCCAGCATCCACCTGCCATGTAAATTCAAAGGTGCCACCAGTCATGTGTTAGTGCTAATGAAATGATCCCAGGGAACCTTAAGTTTGACGGCTTACTTTGCAGCCCTGTAACTAGCCAGGTGTTTCTAGTCCAAGAGCTCTGCTACACTGCTGGAGTAGTCTGGAGCCCACCTCTGCCGGGTTCTCCTCGCTGCAGAGGTGGCTCCAGGCTCTCACTATAAAGGTCTCGTAACTACACCTCCTTCCTCAGACACACACACACATCTTCGTGACTCATGAACACCTACAGCCACATGCACCACCTAAACACTTCATCTTCTCCCTCCCTCAGCACCTGCTGAGATGCTCCAGTGTTCACCCCACCACCAGGAAAAGCAGCTACAGCAGTTTTGCAGAGATGACCTGGAAGCACCTACCTCCTGTCCACCTATCGTGGGAGAGATGTCAGATCAAGCTCCAGCCTGGGTGCGTGCCAGAGGAGGAGTCTGGCTTTCTGGGCAGTGTTTGAGCAACATTATAGGCAGAGGCACGCATGGACCCCGCGCAGTCTGTAGATTGCCGCTCAGACCATACGGTCATGCATAATTCAGAGAGAAGACATTGTGTGCTATTAAAGCTTTTTATGTAACAAAGCCCGTGATGTGCAAAGCACAAGTAAATAGTTACTCATACTTACTACCCAGGTAGTAAATAATTTAAGGTTTTGATTTCCCCTATTTTGAGGAGGGGTTTTTTTTGTTGTGTCAGTCTTTTTTTTTTTTTTTCTTTAAACATATTCTGGTTTTTTTTTAAAATTGCAATGCCTGTGGAAGTAAAAATACTAGCACTGGAGCGACGCAAACAAACTCAACATAAACTTGTAAGCAGATTCCTACAAACACTTCTTCAGCCCAGCCTGAAATACCCCTGCTGATCCTATGCAAAAAACTGCCAGTTTCATACAACTGCCTGCTGTTGATGTGACCTTTCAAAGATGTTAGAACTGAAGTGAACTACAGAAGAGTTCTGTATGCCTCACGCAGGCGCTAGGAAGAAAGCACAGTTGTGCGTGTTGTTCAGGAGAGAGGAAAGCGCTATTATATACGTGCCTTGCTGGAAACCAGCCCTTCATTTCTCTCTAACAACAGGGTCTCATGTTCTGTGCTCATTTCTGCAAGGAGTATACATTGGTTTGTTTGATAACATCAGTGTAAGCAACAAACAATAAAAGGGAACTTTCACTCCTTTTTTGGTTTTGCCCTTCTCCCCCCCCCCCAGCTTTTTGTGTATGCGTGAGGTTTTTTTCCCCCTCTATTGCCTTAAATCGATTTTAGCATGATGCCTCTTAATCAAAGAGACGCTAAGGTTGACAGGGACCCTTTGCAGGTCATCTAGTCCACCCCCTGCTTTTCTGCAGATTTCTAATCTTTGTGTTACAAGCCCGCAAAAGCAGAACACGGGCAGGAGGCATTCATCCATGCACTTTTCAAAAGACTTGAAAGCCTTTCGATCCTATTAATTTTTCCATATATTGTCCTTTTTTATTTTTTCCACCAGACAAAAAAAAAAAAAGTTGTCCTCGTACGGCACTATGAGAAAGAGGGAATGGGCCGCTGCAGAAACACAAGGTGTGGATTGCCTCTTGACAGCGAACATGCAGAGGCAGACACAAATGAAGCCTTCATAAATTCAGATATATTAGTACAGTCTATTGTCAATGGTAGAACTGTCGAGAAGCTTTTGCTGTCACCCGCTGTCATCTCCCAGAAACTGCCACGTTTGAGGTAACTTTATCCGTAAATGGAAATACACCATTTGCAGCTCCAACTCCTTCCCCTGAGGTACTTCGATACAGCCTGTAAGAACAGCCCCCACGTAAGAGATGTCCTTTACATCTGCTCAGGCAAGCGGGGGCTGCGGCTCTCCTTTGCAGAGGTGCTCAGTGGGGCGAAGAAGGGAGAGCGCTCATCTGCAAAATTTTGGAGAGGATTGGTGGATATTTTTTTTTTTTTATTTCCAAGCTAAGAAAAACATTTGGTAGCGTTAAACTGATATGCAAAGACTATACCAGTCGGAGGTAAAATAGGAGAGTAGGTGGGCAACATCAGTATAAGCTGCGTCTGAAAAAGGGGCTGGTGTAGATGGGCTGAGGCCAGGCTGTACGACTTCCCACTCGCACACAGCAGAGGGCTGTGTTGGGCTTAGCAGAGCCCGGACAGACAGCCAGGAGACTTACTCAGCTGCAGAAAAAAAAGCAGGCCCTAAGCAGAAACAAATCCCCAGCTGGCTGTAGGATGGGCAAGAGTCAGGAAGGTCCAGTGTGACCTCCTTGCCTTCCCTCCTCAGAGCATCAGAGGTCCGGTCATCACTTCTGCTCCATCCCAGTAACTTGCGGTACAATGGGAACTTTTGGCCGTGCAACGCATCCTCCCCCAAAACAAGCTTACCTCTCCTTTGGTCTTGCCCAGTTTTAGTTCTGAACATTAATTTATTTTGCTACACACATTTATTCCAGGAGAGAGTAACTCCTTTGCTGCCGCTGTAGAAATCAGTTGTTCACTCTTTGCCGGGGAGGTACACGCAGTTCTGCTCGCTCCATTACAGAAGGGACGTATCAGCGCTGGGAGCGGTCCTGGGACAAACGTTACAGATGATTAGAAACCCAGGAACTATAAAGCAGGCACAATGAAATGGGGCTGATACCTAAGAAAGGAGATGGGTGCTTCAACATATCCTTTAAAACAACACAGATACTGTGTACCTGATAGCACACAAAATATTTCAGTGCTATATTATGGGATATTCTGAGATATACAGTATGCACTGTTGCTATAACAACATGCCAGGAGTGCTACTGCCATAGCATTAAAGCTGCAGATATTCCTGATGGAGTTTGATTCAGAAGCAAAGAGACAGAAGCATGGAAGGCTGTAATGAGCGGAAGCTTGAGGTCAGATCAAATACTTTTACTTTTCGGGAAGGAGGGGTTAAACAAAGAGCTACAGGATTTGAATGAAGGAAAACCAGCATTAGACAGTTGTAATGACCACTCAGCCTGACCGTCAGCACCAACACTGCTTCTCCATAATTCTCCGAGATTCAGTTTTGCTCTAATGACAAAAAATGGCCCGTGTCAATACGAGGAAGAGCTCTCTTTCACCTCTCGTATGAGTAAGAACATGAGGCCGACCTACCGTCCAAGAGGTGCTCATTTAAAGATGAGCTCTTCTGTTCCTGGCATATCTTGGGAAAGATCAGTTTGTTCTCATTTTGCTCGCCGTGATGTGTCAATACTCTGAAGAAATGACAAGTATTATGGTCTAGATGAATCTATTGATGAGCAGCTGCCTCTCATGTATTTTTGAGAAGTAATAGTATCGGTGTCTCCTGGAGTTTTATCAAGGGAGCTCTTTCCGAGCAATATAGCACATGAGGCAGAACATCAACAGAGAGAAGTTCAGCCTTTATGGCACTTAGTTGAGTGGGCTCAGTACCCCATTGCTATTTTCATTGTTTGAGTCATCCAAGCGCTGAGTGACTTGGTACAGGAACAATTTGTATAGGAACCTATTTTGAGGAGGAAAAGGCTCGCTCTCAGAGGTACAACAATTGCACATCAGGCCACTCAGCCTGTTCTCAAATGAGTCACAAAGATCTCCTCATCAGGGTAAATGCCAAGATACACTGGCCATGAGTCACAGCTGTCATCCTCCATTTTAAAAGGTTTGAATCCTTATGAACTGTTAGTGGGATCGAGACAGAAGCATGATGATGCTAACCTTGAAACACTGGAATTAAGCGTTTCCACCATCATTTAGATGGGTCTGTCCTGTGGCACTATTTTCAGTGACTGAATTAGCACTTAGACCAGAAAGGAGACAATTCATATATATAGGAAAAAGCAAGAACTGTCAGAAACTCAGCATCTCACCTAAGCAGTAGATTTTAAATCTCAAGAGTTACATGAGATAAATCTCATTTAAAGGTTGTGGGTTACTGTCTCCCTTTTTGTTTTCCTGTACCTCCAGTACCACCTAGGGATGGAGATTACTCTGAATATAAACAATATTGTCAAAGTAAAAGTTAGGCAGCAAGCACTGTGTGAGAAGTTGCCAAAAGATTATACATGTTTTGCCACGATCTTTAAAAGTGGTGGGTCTCATTCAAGAGGTACAAATCAACAACCAAAGCCAAATTTAGGAAAGCGCTGCCTGTTTTTTCAGATAAAACCGGTGCATTCATGCCAGCCTGATAAACACAGTAATGTACTAATATAAACAAACTGATGTCTCACATAGTTTGCAGCTTTGTAATCATTTGCAGCTAAGTTCATTGTCACTTTACAATGAAGCTTAATTGGCTGTAGATTATCGCATTGTATTTTATATACCTGGCTTTGTTGTAATTTCCATTAACACTGCTGACATTGTAACCTCATTACTGTTATTATGCTGATGAGGAACAAGTTTGCACGTGTTGTCTCTCTGCCTCCAGAGAGCTTCACGACAGGCTGTGAGGTTCACCATTACTGAGCTAACCCATCCCTCAATATTAAGTTCAGAAAGCAATAAACATCTAAAATCTGGCCAGTGCAGATTCAACCTACTCTTTGCAGTGCTGAGAGCTAACTCTGTATGGCATACGATGTGAGCATTGTAGCCAGGCCACCCGTGTGCAGCATCAGCCCCCATCCCTGAGGATGGCGGGATGGACCTACGAGAGGTAGGCACTTCATCACCCACATCTGCTTCCTTCCTCCATGGCCATCACGAAATCCAAGAGGAGGTGACAGTGGAGTCACTAAGGTGCATTTATCCACTCATTAATTTGAAATATGCATATTCCCCTAAGCAGGGGAATAGACTGCGCAGAGATGTTACAAAATCGCCGTCACTGCTGATCTCTCAGGTTAGACAGACATGGGTCTAGCTCAACATAGTGGATGCTGAGCTGCATAGCTGGTGCTGCGCTTGGCTGGGAGATGAGTAAGGCAATGTCCAGCCTCATTTTTCCTACGGATCTCAGGTTTTGCTATCCTAACATTGCCCTGACTCTCTTTTTTGGGGCGGGCCCATTCATCAAAACAAACATCTTGTTGACTTAAAAACCCACAAATGTGCAGAGAAGTGAGAGCTGCCTCCCCCTTACAGCAGCCTGCCTGGCTTTGACCATTAGTATGCTGATCATTACGCTGCCTCAGAAAACATTAAGTAAACTGTCACCCTTCTGAGCAGAGGGAAACAGAAAAGAGGCATCTCACCGGCCAGTCTGCTCAAGATCACCTCACCACCGAAAGTGCTTGCCACAGAGTTGAACAGTATCACATACCAGTCCCCTCTGTCCAAATACATGGATTCATTGCCCAAGAGTAGCGGGAACACCTAAGACCAAGCAGCCGGGTAAAATACCTCCTAGATGAGACATAAAACCACAGTGCAATTGGAGCTGTGGTAGGAGCATACCCAGGTCAGACCCGCGCCGATGGAGCTAGCTCAGGTAGAGCAGCGAGGTGATGGCACAGGCTCAGTGTGGGCCAGGTACACGCATAGACCACCTGGATGTCCCCAGCGAGGCTAAAACTACCTGTTTGTCAATGTCAGGGTAAGCAACCTGACACAAAGCCGAGGGATCCCCCCTCGGCAGCTCTCTTCCCCAGCGTTGTTTAACTTCCCCGCTAAAGACTGATCATAACTGTACTTTCCTCTGGGCTTGCAACCCGTCACTCTCTAAAAACCACTGCCTCAGGTTGCTCCGAATCGCCTGTCGAGCGGGGTCCTCCAACAGAGGCTTCATCACCTCCTGGGACAGGAGCAGAGCTGCCGGGGGCTGCTGGTCCTGGAGACCCTGTCCCAGGAAGGCAGCGCTGCCATCAGCCCCTGGCTGGAAGGTTTTGCAGCCCAGTCTGGCCAGTGCCTCACAGTAATCCCAAAAGGTAAGGAAGGCACAGCGAGCAAAACTCAGCTTCAAAGATGGGCCCAGACAAGCCAAGATCTCCGCACAGCTGGGCTTTGAAGACAAAAAAAAAACCAACCAGATACTCGCACAGCTTTACCTGGGCACTGCCATCATCATACTGTGCATACTGGCTACGACAGCAAAACCTGCACCTACAAGAGACTTCCCACATGGAATGGGATGCATCTCAGCTGTACAAGTCATTTGCTCTTTGTGTTTTAAAGACAAGAGCACTGATGGTGACAAACAAACCTTAACTGACACAGTAAAAACACATACTTCTACCAGGTTTCACCACAGAGCTAAGATTTATATGAGCTTTTGAAAGAGACAAAAGCAGGGATTTGTTCCTTCCCCATACCAAACGCTTCCGAAAACAAGAGTCAGCAACCTGGTTGTACAAGTCTTCCCTAAAAATGAGGGGAAACCTCCATTAGCATCCAAAAGCTGTGGGCTGGAGGAGGCGGCAAGTAATAGTCAGGAGCAATTTTAGGGCAGACCAAGCCAGAACAACATACCGGACTCTGGCTCACCAGCGGAGCTCCTGGGTAATCTGTAACCAGCACTTCACACTTCCTTCCAAACCAAAATACCTACAGCTGCTGTATGAAAACAACCCCAGCAAATAAGTACAACACAAGCATAAATCTAGGTGTTGCGAAAGCTCAAAGAGAGCTGGTGAGCAAAAGGGGAAAGTTGTTATTTTATAGGGTATGCTTAAAACCAGACCAAATAAAACCAGAACAGTAGGGTAATAAATATGGAAAGCATATTATCCATAACCTAAAACACAGATGTCCTTGCCTCAAAAGCCTTAAAACAAGGAAAAGGATAACCAACCAAAGGCATTAAAAATGGGATGAACCAGGAAACAGACTTTCAGTACAACCAGAAAGGGCATAAATTTAAAACAGTATAGGAACTGAAAGGGAAAAGAGTGAGCAAAGAGGGGAGAGAGGGACAACAGCAGAACAAAACCAGGAGGAAAACAGAAAAAAGCAGTCTTGTCAATTTTCATCTTCCCCAAAATAAGGATTCTGGCTCCAAAATGTCATTAAATAAATAAAAAAAAAAAGACACCAAAACACACACAAAAAAAAACAACCAAAAAATACCCCTGCAGGATTTCAAGACTGAAAGGACTTACCCCCCACCTTTTTTTTTTTTTTTTTTTTTTTTTCATAAAGAACGGGCTTAACCTCATGTTGTTTATTAAAGATTTTGACTGTGTGCAGAGGCTGCTCTTGGGTGTGCCTCGTTTGGCACTGTGTTGCAATATAAACAAACTCCAGCTGGGATGCATGAAAAGCCGAGGAGCAGTGGAGAGCTTAATGCCGCTAATGTCTGTTTGGACCTAAAACGAGGCATTGGAGACTCCAGATAAACTTTGGCATGTAACACATTTCTAAGGGGAATTAGGAACTGGATAAATAAGAGTTTGTCACTGCTGTGCTCTGGATATATTTGCAAAATGGAGATGGCGATGAGATCAGAGTATTTTCTTCTGTGCTGTGCCCAGGCACACTCATCCCTGCATCTCCTTTTTCACTGCAAGAGCTATGGCAGGTCAGGAAGAGGAGAGAGATGCGAAGGAACACTGTGTTTAACTCACCTTCAGGTCTACCCTTTAAGCACTGCAGCTATGTCAGATTTGACTTGACACACCTAAAGTATGGGTTCATGCCACTGTAACATAGATGGGGTTTTCAATGTAGATAACCTCTTCAGACCAAAAAAGCAAGTGTCTGAAAGTCAGCTTGGAGTGGGGATAAACAAGACCAGGTTTTCAAAGCTTTCATTAAACCCACAAGCCAGAAAATAATCATAACCTTTCTGCTCTCTGTGCATCACAAGAAGAAAACACAGGGAGCACACTCCTGCTGGAATGCTGAATGCAGCTGTGGGCACAAGCCATCCTCACTCAGGTCCACCATCTTCAAAGCACAGAGCTGTTACCTGACTCCGTATTCCCCTGCCGAGGTTTCACAGGCCGAGACAAAAGCACAATTAAAGATAGCATATAAATCCCATAAGCCTGCTCGCAATCCAGAAGCCAGGATATTGACTTTTCGCCTTGGTACTACTCCTTACCAGGCAATGCAACGTATTTCTATGCTGTTGTTTCATTGCTTTGGCTCTCATTAGTGCCTACTTGCCCAGGCTTGACCACAAGTACTTAGATCCATATTAAAAATACATCTAACTCACCACACTATTGTGAAGCATACCTCCTACCCTTTACAAACATCAGGAGAACCTCACAACAGGTCTGGTGCTCAGGCCACCGAGTTGGGGCTGCAGAGGCTGGGAGAGACACCGACCTCATACTTTCCAGTCCTCAAAGACCAGTTGGAGCCAGTTCTGGAAAGCAAAACAGGAGTTGAGGCTGACCAGTGACAGTGCGGTGGTGGGGGCAACAAGGTCAGCTACCTAAAAAGTAAGGTCCTATAGAGAAAGAATTATTTCAGCTTCCTAAGACACCTGGAACACAGACAGCAAAGTTGCTTCCTTCCACAGGTGGATGGTAGGATATATCATAGAAATAATATGCTCACAAAGTGCAAAAATTAATGATCATATTAACAAGCATCAACAAAAAAAATAATACCCACAGACTCTCTGGGATAAGAAAGTCAGTTCCCCCTCTTCCCAAAGCAAAGCATAATGCTGTGGACATCTACAAACTCTCTAGGCCAAACTGCCCGGAACAGTTACCCAGCACCTCTGGGTAACCAGCTTCCTCAGCTGCCCGTTTTCCAGCCAAGTCACGGCCTTCAGAAGTGGCTTCTAACAAACAGACATTAGTAACGCCTCGTGCAAGACCCCATCTCCCATCAGAAACACTTTGTGAACAGGAACTTGGTTTAATCCAGTTTTCTGTTGTCTTCGGACACAAATGATAACTGCAACAATCTAGTGGCTCATTGTGAAAACAGTAATTAATAATAAAAATTTTGAAATGCAGGTATCTTGTGTTACTGGCATAATTAGGAGCTTCCATTGAGTAAGACGTGAACATCCAATACCAGGCAATCCCATCTTTCATGTTATTACCAGTTTTCCAATACTGTATCATTTAAAATGGCCCTTACTTCACATCAGGATTGAATCATCCTATGATCCGACCAAATGCAGGGAAAATTAGGATGTATGGATGCTTACGACTGCCAATCACTCACCAAGTATGATAAAATGTTAATTCTGAAAATGTAGTTTCTATCTCCAAACTATAAGGCATCAGGAAAATGCAATTTTTTTTTGAAAGAAATACTTGGATTTCCGCAGGCCAATAGAAGTCAAGAAGTCTGTATGAAAGATACGTTCACACAAAGTATCAAAAAATTATTACATCCTTAGAAATGCCTTTGTTCCTTGGAGGAAGGTTTTGAATACCACAGTGCCAAGAGCCAGAAACGATCAAGCTTTATAACTGATTAGGCCACACGATCTATTTGCTACTTATTCAGTGGCCTTATGCCACCTGTCCTCCCATCCGTAATAACTGATATGCAACTGTTCCCTTCCCCATCTTCTACTCCTCCCATCAGCTGGGACCACAAAGGGAGGAAAAAGAGGAGCTGGAAATTAAAAACTTGTCATGTTCAATTACCAGAAAACTACTAGAATAAACCATACCATCTGTAAACCCACCAAAGATACTAAAGCAGAGGAACGGTAGGGAACAAATCATACCAAACCAAACTAATTTCCTTCCACAACAGACCAACAGGCCTTGTGGACAGGGAAGAAGCAATCGATGTTAAAACTCGATTTCAGTAAAGGCCTTTGATGTTACCTAACACGACAATCTCGTAAGTAAGCTGCAGAAGCAAAGATTAGATCAAACCACCATAGGATGGTGGTTTGTCATCAGACACTATTCCTAAGGGGTAATTATCCACGGCTCTCTGTCAAAAAGGAAAGATGCTTTGAGGTGACTATTTCATGGATAACTGCACCACTTCCGACTTCATTCAGTGCTTTCGCTAATAATTTGGACAATTATCAGGAATAAACAACCCGATTAAATCTGCACATGAGGAGGCAGGGAGAACTGCAAGTATACTGGACGGCAAACAGAATTCAAGACAAACAAACTGGAGGAGCAGTCAGGAAGAGGAGACAAACTGAGCAGGAACCTATGTCAAGCATTGCATTTCCATAGTGACACCCAACTGAATGCCTTTGGGACAGGAAAAGGCTGGCGAGGCAACAGCTCTTAAGAGGATGGGAAGGCAATAGATACGAAGCCAAAGGCAAGTCAATATAATGCCACTGTGACAAGGCAAACATCAGGCAGGGATGTATGAACAGGATTATTTCAGGCCTTTCAGTATGCAATTTTTCTACTTTAGTTGGCACTGATAAGGCCTCAGATGAGAAAACATCCAGTTTCAGAAAATATTTGAGCCAATTTAGTTTACAGAATATTGTTAATTGCCTGCCTCATCCCTCCAGCCTTCAAGTATATAAAAGCCTGTTGCAAAGAGAAAAGGAACAATCCATCATCTCTGCGCACAGTGGACAGGACAGGTAGCAATACGCTTAGATGGAAGCAGGATTATGGTTAGAAATTAGGAAAATCTTTATAATCAGAAGGGTAACAGCCCCACCCCACAACAGATTACCCATTTTGTTCCTTTATTTGTACAAGCATATGATGCATACAAAAAGCATCTTGAAAAGACACGTAAGGACAAGAACAATCAGAAGACCTATTGGTTCCCAATGCTGTAGGTTGATCATGAAAATAGACTCCCTTCTCTTCAAAACCACGCACTGCTTTTTGCTGTGCTAGAAGTCCCCAAAATGAGCCTCTAATTGGAGCAGAGCTCTGCAAAACTGCACAGCTGGGAACAGCTGGGGAATCAGCCACTTCCAGAGGGACAGATGCCATTTCCTTTTCACTAGTGCAAACTCCCCCTCTCACTGACAGCACCCTCATTAAAAGGTAATTCTTGGGGGGTTGTCAGTGGTTGATGGCTTTGTAAGAACGTTGATTTGACTAGAAACCTTAAACTTACAGCTCGTTTAAAAGCATAGCAGTTGTTGTTTGATGTTTGTAATCCATTTGACACTCTGGCTTGTTATACCAGTACATCAAGCTGGTATGACAGGCAGGCTAATTAAATGGAGAGCAGGGACAATTTTCACAAGCTTCACCCACACCATAGAGGTGAGGTCTAATTCCTTGAGTGCTGTCATTTAAAACAAGGCACTGCATTTAGAGTTGCTGCCAGGGGGTTGCAGGTATTAGTTGTAGTTACCCTGACATATCAATTGAGTTGTCAGTGGGAAATCTGTCTCATTCCCACCGTGAAATTTTCAATCAGGTGTAAAGAATAGCTGGAAGCTAATGTACTTGGGGCCAAACACACACTATGGATCAGGGGATACCTAATCTGCACATGTGTAACATGTAACATGGATGCTACAGTCTCCCTGGTACTCTCCTAAATTCATTCGGACGTGAACACAAGGACCAGAGGTTGGGTTCCCCCAGGTGAGTGACCATACTACTGCATTTCAGCTCGGTAAGTAAAGCTGGTGCTAACTTCAGCTAGCAAGGGTAACCACTTCCCTCACCCGTTAAACTGGACATAGTGAGAAAAGAAATTCAAGTTACATGGATCCTCTTTTTTGCCAAGATCTCAGAGCCCTTATAGTCCAAAGAAGCTAAAAATCACCCCCACCGAGAGTAGAAGCTGCCTCCCACCCTTTTCAACTGCAAAAGGACACAAAATAAAGGTCCTCTGACTGAAGGCACCTAAGTGGCACTTTTTAAGTGTTGTGGAACCCACAAAAAAAAAAAGTTCTTTACAAAGTGATTTTTTTCTTGTTGCTGAAGATCCAGGACTGGGACACAATGAAGCATTCCTTTTTAACAATTCTTCTTAACCACACATCATTCAGGAATTCACAAAACATCAACAGCAATTCTATAATAACCAAAAGGAAAGAAAAAAATCATTCCATAAATACTGACTGCAAAAACAGGCTTGTTTTCTCTGGTTTACAGTTTCAGGCCTTTCATGAGAACAACCAGCTCCCATAAAAAAAAGCTATTTTCAAGTTCCACAGGGAACAGCCTCAAACTGAATTAGTGGAAATTAGATTCTTCTTTCCATTCTCTTCCAGAAACAATACTTCACAGAAAATGGAGATGAGACATTTTGATTTCTTAACAGCAGAGTCATTCATGACTATGACATGTTAAGTCTCAAGTATAAAAGTCCCTGGATGTGGATAAGGATGAATCAACCTCTAAGCCCAGAAGACAACTCAGGACACGCATTCCAAGGAAAAAAAAAAAAAGTCATTTCAGTGCTGTAACAACAACAACAAAGTACAGGGCAAGTACATGAGACACCTATTCTGAAAACAGAGTTCATGAGAAGGTAAATAACTCTGCCCAGCTTACACACTGGTTCAGTTTTACAGGAAACAGGCTTCCAAAATATTGCAGGACATGCCTCTCCTGATTCTTTTTCTCATTTCAAGCTCAGAAAATAGTGCTTTCTGTTCTGTTGGGTTTAGTTTTATTAACTATAACTTTTTATTGACTAATAATAGCATTGAGGGAAATGCAATGTTGCTGTAAAGATCGTTTTGGGACCACATCACCGCTGTCATCTCAGCACCTTCCCTGTACTTTTACACTGCCATACTACAAGTTTCTAACACTTTGAGTTCTGCATAATTCTCCTAATCTCTACTGCTTCAGTTGCTATTATGACCCATGTGAATTTTTTGGTATCACTCCTTCACTTAACTTCTTCCTTAGTCTTCAAAGACCAATAGAAAAGCTGGTTCAAAGGGACTTCAGAGATCACCTAGTCCAACCTCCCACTGAAAGCAGGACTATTGCCAGCACTAGTTCCAATCAGGTTAGTCATGGCCTTGTCCAGCCAAGTCTTGAAAACCTTCAAGGACAGAGGTTTCACAACCACTCTAGGAAACCCGTTCCTAACTTCTAACCAAGAGCATTCTATGATCTTCTGGATAGTTGCTCACCATCCTTCTGGAACCAAAGAGCCCCAAACCAGACACAGTATTGCAGCCGCAGCCTCAAAAGCATGAAGAAGATAATAATTTCCCTTGATATGGTGGCCGTGTTCTCCTCCTGTAGCCTCACATACAGGCTGACATATTTATGTTGTGAACTCACTGTTGGCTCATGTTCAGCACATGCCACTGTAGCTCCCAGGATCTCTCTCAGCAAAGCGGAGAATTTTGCACTTCTTGTCAAACTGCATGGGGTTTCTGTCAACCAAATCCTGAACCCAGGCTCTATCTTTCAGCGTATTAACTCCCTCCCTCACAGAGGAACATTGTCTAATAATCAGGGTCACATACTGAACATCAGCCCCAGTATCACCTTAGAGACCACTCTGCTTTTAGCCACCTGACAAATAAACATTGAGCAACTGATTTGAGCCCAGTGATCCAGCCAGTTCAAACCACCAAACAGGCTGTTCACTTTCCTCAGACTTCCTCTGGTCCACACAGAAACGCTGTGGGAGATTGTGTCAAAAGCCATTCTAAAGTCAAGGTACAAGAACATCCACCACTGCCCTCATCCACATACCAAGTCACTTAATCATGTAAGGCCACCCGGTTGTGTAAGCAATGTTTTTACACATCTCCTTCGTAGCCTGTCCTTACTTCGCTCCATTTCTCGTGTGCTCTCTTTTGGCCTTCTAATTCACTAAAAAGCACCTTGCTTATATAAGTAAGCCTTTTGCAAAAAAAAAAAAAATTCACCCTCATAGGCAGGAGGTCACAGCAGACCCTCACCACACCATCATCAGTGTTACTGTCCACATCTTGTTTTCCTTCGTTGTTGTAACTCAGTGCTTCACCATTGGTAACTCCAGTCTCCAACTGGCAAAGCACGTGTGGTAACTCAGCAGGTGACACAAAACAGATATGGATAAATTTCTGTTCCCTCTTACATCTACCATCTTTCTAATCTAGGCCTGAAACTATTTAAGAAAGTATACAGCGCTTGAAACCACTCTAATGTACAATGCAAAGGGTTTATCAGTAGCTGTACAGAGAGTTCAAATGTTGCTCAAATATCAGGCAAAAGAGATTTTAGGACTGCTCCTTGCAGCAGGTAAAGACATCAATGACACTAGTATATCATGGGATGCATATATGTTGGCTTTAAAAGGAATAAATATTACCATCATCAATCAACTTAGAGACCACCAATCAGCATAGCATCTGCTCCCCAGATTGCAGTCACCAGCCAAAGAAGGAATGAAAGGCTTGAACTACTCCTGCCACTCATCTGAACAAGCCTTATGATCTTCAAAAGGCACAAGACAGAACGTCTGCGCTCACACGTGCGCATCACATTTAGCAGAAACAGTACTGAAATCCAAGGTGTCATGCAGACCTCTAAAGGCTGCCCACCTCACGCCAGGCAGCCCAGCGCAGAGACCAGAGCTCCCGTCTCTCTGCGCTTCAGCTCGTTCAGGACTCCTCGCAAACACTTTCAATCTTTTCAACTTGAGCATGGCTTAATGTAACTCTCTTTCCAAGGAAAGGCAGAGAAGTTGCACGAGCCCTTCTACAGGGTACTTTTGGATCTCAGCACCAGGCACCATCGCATTGCCCAGGCGTACCCTGCAGCTGCGGCCTGACCCAGAAAGCCCCGCTTCCACAGAAGGGGTCTCCTATTCTCTGGGTAAAGATAAGACCCTTGATCACTTTCCAGTGGAGCCCACCTTTCCACTTGATTAGACACCAGGAGCTCAGCAGTTCCTGTTCCTGCGGTCTAAGACAGGCACAGACTGCACATTTCATCCACAGCCACTCTGATCTGAGCATGATTTTTTTTGTCCAGCCAACTGGATGGAATACTCTACAACCACACAAGGGGGGGTCGAAAACTTTTTTTTTTAAACAAGGCTAACGACCAAGAAATAATTTTATATAATCACCCACTAATTCAGTCATGTGTTTGGGAACTATCTGCTAATTCTGATTAAAATTCGTCAAGTATTACCCAAGCATATGAACTTCTCGGGTCCTGAGATGGGGGTTTTCTCTCCAAAATGTTAGTTTTGAGCCGGTAACATAAGTAAAAGAACAAGCTGTCATGAGTCTGGCACCCCTAACTAGATATTCACATTCAGACCAAGCGTGCCTTTGCATAACTCCTCAGACGATCTGATAACACAATCTCATTATGTCAGCAAGAATATTATGCAAAGATGTCTTCCAGAATTTTGTAACCTTACTGGTGTGTATTACATGAAAGATGTATTCTGAGGCAACAATTTTTTGCGTTTTGAAGGATATGAAGCAAGAACAGCTTGAAGGAAAAACAATCCAAATGGCAAGAGAGGACAACAGCTAATCATTACAGAAGCAGGAGAGGAACACATTCCTTGACCAGAGGATTTTTGGTTTAAATTCTTATGTGATCATAAATACTTAGTTCATTTTCTTCCGTAGGTATACCCAAAACGAGCAAACAAACTTCACAGAAAAGACAAATAAGATGAATCATTGCCAACACAATTTTTTTCCCAAAAAAAAACATTTTGAGGGCTATGTAGTACATCTTCCTGTCATTGTGAAATATGGGCCTGAGATACACCGCCCATCTCAAAATGCAGGGAGCACAAAATGCAAGATAATGCCAAGACAATTCCACCTGCAGATATGGGCATGAATAAAAACCGGACATATCAGATATGACATTGTAACCGTATGAATATTAGTGAAGTGTTGATCATCTGTTAGTTCCAACTATCAGACAGATCTTAGAGCAGGGAGCTTGTACAGAAACATTCAGGTTTATGAAGACTCACATCCCAAACCTGTCAGTTTTAACAAGAAAGCAACTGGCTACAACTGTAAATTGAATCTTGGGCTTCTTCCCCAAACATTATCTGGTTAACCTCTTTAAACGTATTAAATAAAAGAAGTACTACGATTCATTTTTTTCTGGGAAGGTAGTAGTACGCTGTTTATTAATCATATGCTTCATTTCCAAAACTCAAGCAATAAAGATTAGAAGAGCCACCTACGAAATCAGTCAACTTTTCACCATTAAAACACCTTCAACGTAAATCCAGCCTAATGAAACTTACCGCTGTGACAAGATTGATACATAGCACACACCCTTCACACTTAAGAGCGAGCAACAAAAGACCAAAAAAAAGAGTCTTCTGTTAACCTATGAAAGCGCGTTTCAGCCAGTAACAGGCTGTGACAGAAAATCACCACCACAGAGGATGGCTGTTCCCTCGGCTTTTCCGAGCGCCTTACGTTTGGTTTGTAGCTGCAACTGGCATGTACTATATCCAATTTAGTGATTACCGCTCTGTCATTATCTGTCTGCAACTGGCACGTCCTATATCCTGTTTAGCGATTACTGCTCCACGATTATCTGTCTAGCTTAAGACAGGTGTCGAGGCCGCAGGGTTTTCCATCAGTTTATTTCATCAAAACATCCGTTTACGTAACACAAGGTATAAGAGTAAAGCCTTTAGGATGATTATTCAGTCTCTAATCCCAAACAGCATCACTCCAAACCTCTAAATAAATAAATAAATCACTGTGACATCCCATGAGCGCTAGCAGGCACCTTTATGGCACGTAGGATCTCCAACCCAGGTGAAACCACTGGTCCGCACGTTCCAACCACACACTCTAAATATGCAGTCGTATTACCAGGGTGGTACTATCACCCCCTAAACCAACTTTTCTGTAGTGTAAGGCTCCTAGCTTGATAACTGTTATATTTACATGAAATATTTACTTTCTTTTGCCTAGCAAGTTTTGGGGTGTAGCACAGGTATCAGCTTCAGATTTGAAAACAAGGTTACGCTTTGTGCTTAGGGAAATAATTCCTACATTTTCCAAAACATTAGAAAAACCTATTTCATAAAAGTTGAAGTTTCACAGAAACCAGAGACTTCATAAAAGAATTTTCATCTCTCAGTTCATCCTGTCGCTTGCCCAAGACAAACAAAATTTTCATTTCCAGTCTCTCTTCTTTGGCATCAATCGCACTGTACGCACCTTCCCTGTGATTTTACACAATGAACCAATTTTAGATTAGAATTGCTGTAACTCATTTTAAAATTCCTCCAGAATGAAGAATGCCGTTAACAGAGGGTCTTCCCCACACAGGAAGTGCAATCTCTTTAACAGACTCCAAAATTGCCAAGGAGTTACATGCTTCTGGGGCCACAAACCTTAGCAGCAGCAAAACATAGGGAACTGTTGTAAGTGTAAAACAAGAGCCTCTGATACTCGACAGGGCTCTTTCCAAAATAAAGCAGGCTTCTATATGTTCATATTATAAAGTCCAAATACCTGATCCATTGTATATGTATGTCATCAGCTTATTCGCTATTAAAATAAGCAGTACTACCTACAAAATAAAGTGCTAGCCAGTGCCTTAAAGTTAGTTTGGTTTGGGGGCTTGAGGGGGTGTTTTTTGGTTGGTTGGTTGGGTTTTTTGTTTGGTTGGTTTTTTTGAACCACGACAAGAAGTCCACCCACAAATAAGCCGAATCCTGTTCAGCGTACATGCTGTATGGCTCAGTGAACCCCCAGAGCACTGTTAAGAGGTACAGCAGCAGCAGCACCACCTCAACACAGTCTGACTTCCAGCCGAGGCCACCTCCCAGCTTTTGTACGCTGTGTTAAACATGTCAAGATAAGGTATTGCGAAACGTTAATTCCCCGTTTTATTTAACTGTAAGTACTCGTAACATCCGAGATGGACAGCTGCTGCCATTGCAAAATTATTGTGAAGAAAAAGCTCAACTTTAATGACACTTTAGAAATCGGATCAGCCTTTGAATCAGGTTTACCTCAAGGCCCGTTCAACTCTTATCCAGCTAAACTCTCAGGGAGAGTGGATATTCACAATTTCTTAGTCTTCAATCATGCGATGACAGTTTAGATGGACAGAGGATCTTCTGATGATATACTGAAGGTATATCACAAAAAGCAGAGGGGTTTCTGCTGAAATCCCACACTGGGATCTGGATCAGATCTAGAATTTCATCTTTCCCTACTACACGGAGACGGAGTTGGATCCAGCTCTGGACTACGATGCCAGATTTTCTCCTTAAACCATCATTACACAAACAAAAGGCAGAAAAGACAGCAGCTATTGTGCTCAGTGATGACTGCTGTTTAAGGCTGACCTAGCAGATCAAACAGAGAAACAATGCAAACCACACAGAAAGCTTCATGCTTTTGTCTTTAAAAAAAAAAAAAAAAAAAAGGCAACAAAAACCCCCACACCCCACTGGTGTCAGGATAACATGTCAGCAAGAGGGGAAGAAACTGTTTTCCTACAATAGCGGTTGTAGAAAACACGGGGAAATTGGAAGGCAAAAGGAACCTCTGGCACTGGAAACCTTTACTGGGGTCAAAACTCCAGAGTACGCTGCTCTGGGATTTCAGAGGATGGCTGCTCTCTCCCGCAGCCTTGTGCACAACCCACTGACCCCATGGTATCAGATCTCTTTAAGTTGCATCTCTTCACCAAAATATAACCTTTATTGGTTGTTAGCCAACAGTATTTATAATGCACACTTCATTACTGCACCTGAATGAAAGGGGACACTTCACATCATACCAATTTGCAGTAATACAATGCACATCTATCACACAAGATTCACCTTTACAGTACTATGCTCCTTTCACATCTATTTCTTTTTAATATTGAATATGCATGCAAATGCACAAATTATTTTCTTGCTAAATTTTGCCAAGGAAGTCTCACCTTAGGATTCTCTGGTGTTTTCCTTCACAGGGTAGTTAAGAAACCAGAAAAAAAAAAAAAAGAAAAGAAAAAAGACAGCCTCTATGTCTAAACTAGTTGCTACGTAATAATTTCTCACAAGAAATAAACAGTTTGTATGTGTGTGTTTATATATATAAAGTAATACATATCTCAAAAAAAAAAAAAAAAACTGATCCAGGACGCACGTAGACACACATCCCGGATCCGTTTCTGGCTCCAGCCTGGCTTTCTTCAACACTGTGCCTTGGTTTCCTCTTTTGGTCACGGCAGCTCCTACTGCAAAGGCTCGTAATGATTCTTCCTACAGCACCCAGCCCTCCTGTTAGCCCAGGTGCCTCTGCAGAGCCGGCTCTGGAAACCACCACGGCCGCAGGCTACCTGGGCTCCTGCCAGGGCGACCAGCAGAGCAAGCCGTGCCACCCGGGCTGGGCGGGATGCCGCGACACACCTTTGGCCAGCCTCAGGCAGAGGCTGCCCGATGGAGCTGGTACTATCAGTTCTGCATTAAGCACATTTAATGCATTTTTAAATGCTTATTTCTGATGACTCAATCTAAACCCCCAAGAGCTATTACTATTAAAAGACTAACAGAAAGCCACTTGCAGGCACTCAGATTTTTCTTTTTTCCTCATTTCTCACAATTATTTTTTCCAACTTTATCTAAATTACCGATGGCTCAATTATTATCGCCCTATTTAAATAGAAGCATAAAAGAGCAGCTGCCTCCAAATGGTATTTAAACTGCCTTCAACCTCCAGCTTGCACAGAAAATACTTATGGTTCTGTCACAAGGAGGGTATATCAGATCCCACAACTAACAGGACAATAAAGCAGACTGCAGTGGGAAAACAACTTGCTAGCGTTATGATTCATTTTTTATTCAAATTCAATGATTAATTAAATCCCTACCAATACCCTTACTTTAAAAAAGAAAACTTACTCCATCATTATCACCTCTTGAACCATCTCTTCAATAGATCAACTTTATGAAAAGGACACATTGCAGAAACTTTCTTCTAGAAATTCAAACTCTAGTAACATATAGTATTTTATTAATGAAATTATTACATCTTTAACAAAGTATCTGTAATCTAAAAGAGCTGTCCAAGACTATGAGATTCTTGATTTTTAATTAAAAAAAAGAAATGCTGAAAAAGACTGTACTCAAATTAGCAAATTGAATTCAAGTACGATATCGATCAAGCCCACTCCAACATAACACAAGTGATTGGAGATTATGGTTACTCTTTTTTTCCTCAACAAGAAGCAGACAGCTAACAGAAGTTGGTATATCAAAGCCCTTTTATAAAACCTTTCACAATTAAAAATCGTGGTTAACATTCCTAATGCCACTGCACAGAAGGGCTTCCCCCCTACATACCCCATACAACTAAACCCCTTTCTCAGCAGTAGATGTGTATCAATCACAGCAGTAGTTTGCAAAGAAACATCACAGTACCAATTTAATCCACAAATAGCAGGAATTTATGCTACATTACTTCAGAGTATGTAGTAACTTACCGTTATCTCCTTATATATTTAAAATAGTCACATACAACTCTGGATACATTAAAAAGAAACCACCACCCCAAAACCCTACCTATGTTTAGATAGCCAGTTATTAATAAGCGAAGGCACTAATTTAGTGGGAGACTCCTACCAACTTCAGTAAAACAAGGGTTCACCTAAGAAGTTGAAGGCCCACTGTTTATAGCTCCCAAGACAACAATAGAGTTTTTAATCAAATACACATGAAGCTCTTAAATACAAGAGAAAAAACCACTCTATGCTCATGAGTGTGCGCTTGAGAAAATTAAATAAACCTAAAAGACAATATCTTTATAGAACATTTTAGTTATACAACTTAGGTATAATTCCTGATTTCAATAGAAGCTGCATAAAAGATGTAACAGTACGTATTACTACTGGGCCATTAAAAAAATCCCAATTCTTTAGCCAAGTATCATTTTTACCCTTCTAGAAAATTCTGAAAAAAGCAAGCAGCATTCAGAAACACATTAACTTCTCAAAGAAAGTTTTGCATCAAAGCTCTGCTTTAAAACTTTTATTTTTTAAACAACAACAAAAAAAATCCTGCACTTAGGAAAGTTAAGGTGTCACCATCTTACATTTCAGAATACAAAACTGAAAAAAATCCCTATAAAAAAAAAAGACAGGACTTCAGCCAAGTATTCAGCTACTTATTGCTGTAGTTGTAACTCAAGCCCACTTAAACCCCTATGTTTTGGTTGTTTGTAGCAAGAACAAGTTTGGAACACTAGCAGCAATAGAAAACCCCTTTAAAACCTAGACATAGTTACACTGTTGAGTGAAAATTAGCAGAAACCATAACCATCGGGAACACAATAAAGCATCCTGTAAAAGTACAATTGAATTGGTAGCTAGAAAAACAGGGTTGATTTAAAGTGCTATCCCAAACCCTCATGTGGGGCTACGTCAGTAAAGAAAAGTCCTTTCCCCCTCAATGAGATAAAGCCCAGAACCACAGCACTACTCCAAACACAACGAATGCGGTCTTCACTCTGCCTCAATGCCTCGTCTCCCCCACCCTCCTCCAACAGGTGGAATAGAGAAACTTGAAATAATTGCTAATTCCAAATTTAGGTGATATGCACAAATATACTGTTGAACAAAGTTTGGACAGCAAACAGTACACCTGAGTTCAGTCATACAAACTAACTTTTGTAAATAGCGTTAGACGAATATATCCATGTCTCTAATATGAATCTAGATGTATTTTCTTACAAAACGCATTAATAGAAATATCCAGGCAAATACATACCATACAATAGCAAAAGCTTTAAGCCCCATTTAATAAGATGACTTTCCGATTAAAAATAGAAGGCAATTAAGAGTTACTCAAAATTACAATTAAGAAAAGCTTTCACAGTGCAATATTGAAACTGTCACAAAGTTAAGAAAATACTGATATCAAAGTACAATCACAATGTTAAAGTAGACAAAACTACTATACAAGGGCATATCTTGTAAAATTAAAAGGAATGAACACAACACGGGACATCTCACGTCCCTGCTCTACATATCTTGTTCCCTAGTCTTCAGAGTCATAATTGTGTCTTTCCAACATCAGTAGAAGTCTTGTTAAAACTGAGAGGTTCATTCTTCTTTGTAGACCAGATTTCAAAGCCGGATTACTTCTTGAAATTACGTTCTTCATCACTGCACAATTTCAAAGTAGTGCAATATTGCCATGATGTGCTGAGGCATGAACACATAGCCTGTGTAGAGTGCCATTCCAACAATGGAAACTAGCATGGAATCTGAATTACAGTTGAGGAAAAAAGCATTTGAAATAGAAGGTGCATTAGACATCACATAACTATTAACATTACATTTTTTTAAATCAGACAGGGTCAGCTGTATTCAGCAATTACAGCTACGGGAAGAACCAACTGAACACCGAAAACCAGAACACTGGTAGGAGCGATTAGGTGAATTACAGAAGGGCGCCCTGCAAGTTATCCACTGTCTTGTCACGGACACAAGAGGACAGGCCAAAGTATGGGAAGCATGATGGAGGAACAGAAAATGGGCACTGAGAATATACGTGCTTCTTCCAAGGTATTCTGCAAGTCTTGCAGAAGCCAGGCCCATTCAACCAAGCAGATAAAAGTCAACCATCACAAAAAACCAAACCGAAACAAAAATACAGTAATATCAGTAGCTCTACTGAGTAAGAGTTCTTATTTGTGGATGACCCACTCATTTTTAAGCAGACAGCATTAGACACTGACCTCAATGACCTAATAAATTTAATTTATGATGCACAAAACACATCTGCTATCAAAGCCGTACTGTTAGTGCAATGAAGTCAGGAAACCTCAAATCCATTTCTAGCTGCCAGTGCCCTCTAGGCTCTAAGTCACTACATTATTTCATTCATTTCTTCATCTGCATGTCATGCTCAGACCCTTCCTCATGGGCAGGCAGCTCAATGCACGTGTTGTTCGGTGGTACTTAGGAAAATTAAACCACAGGGGGAGTGAAAAAGTATGAGTAACATCATAACATGCACCTTTCTAACTGTTTCACTCACAAACTCTCAGACAATCAGCACAGCTTCGAGTCAAGTTGTGTACTTAAATAAACAGACACTTCTTAGTACTTTACTACAGCAGACCACACTGCAAAACAAATTTCACATGAAGCTATTGGCTAAACAACCTTAAGATGACAACTTTATTAGCTCCTAACAGGGACCTTTTGTAAAACTCTATATAGAGAAGTGAGACAATCGCTTAAAATTTATACATACAACTGGACCTTTGTCGAGCTCTAGCCTTCTTGAAGCTTTATCTACAGAAATTATGGCATCAGGTCACTGAAAGATTATGCCATTCAAAGTTTTAGGTTTCACAAATTCAAAAGTACTCGAAATCAATAATAACCTGTTGATTTCATCTAACTACCTGCAGAGATTTAGTAAACTTAGACAGGAACACTATAAAAAGCACTGGAGATTAACAAGCATGATAACACTGCACAGCTGTACTCGGGTTTCCACAGGTGAAACCAGAGGAGGTGTGCATGCTCTGCATCTTCAAGAAATCAAGTCACCACAGCATGAGTGTAACCAACGCTCTGTGACCGACTTCCCCATGGCAGAGCAGAGGCATTAGTTGTGCTTATTAGAGCATACTAGTCGCTTGGTGTATTTTTAGTCCCAGAAAATTATACAGTAAGAGATACTAAAATGAAGGTCAACCCATAAATCCACGTTTCCATATCAGCGCTCACTTCTGATTCTGGAGCGCAAGCAGCAGCCAGACAGGCAGCAGAGCCACACACCGTCAGCTCCCAAGGCTGTCGCATCTGCGCTGCTTCCCAACAGCACCCGGCAGACCTGGCCCACCTACGGCGAAAGCGTCCAATTTGAGGACAAAAAACATTTTTGCTGCCCCAAGATCACAAGCCATACTTGTGCCACTCATGACATTTGTAAGTTAAGTGGCAATTACTCCACTGCAATATGAGCATTTTATAAAAGTAAACATGCATACAAGCTTTCATTTATTTAACTATTTTGCACAAGTTAAAAAGCTGCAAGGTTAACACAAAAGTAAAAAAAAAGTACTCGTGACTAATACAATTGCAGGGAAAGCAAAGATGAAGTTTCCTCTTTGATAAAGACAGGGCATAAAAAGAGCCCTGTGTACATTAGCAAGGAAGACAACATTTTGAAGGTAGCAACCCCTACCTAAACAACTGTGCGCAGTAAGTCTATAAATACTAGGAGAGAGGAATAGTAAGTTATCCCCACTTCTACTGACTTTAGACAGGAAAAAAGTGTCTGATCGCACAGCTGTAACTTAGGCAACCACTTTTATATAACGAATGTGAGTTCCTTTACAAAACTGACCAGTATCTCAGTAAAAGCAGCTTCTCACTACTACTTACACTCTTCTCTTCTGTTAATGTTTTGGTTAATTTCTCTCAGCATTAATTGGAGATGGCTCAGGGTCATTCATATGAGAAATCATTTTAAGTCAAGATCAAAACAGCCACACTTAAGAGAAAAACGCTTGTGATGCCACAACACCACTTGAGAGAATATACTGCCTGTATGAAAGGGCTGGGTAAAGAAGCAAACCTATAAACAGTCTTTATACAGATGCCTTCACATAAGCATCCATCAAGTTCTTCCACTTCGAAAGAACAAAGCAAACTTACCAGCTCGAGGATTAAACATTCATCTAATAAAAAAACCCCACATGTGCCAAAGCACCACGCCAATGTAAGCTTGCAAGGTTTTGCAGCATGCACGTTTACTTCCCACTGGGGAAGAATACAAAAGAATCCACGAAAGACACCCGTGCTTAACAGAAAGCTTGGGATTTCAGTGCAGAAGACAGGGGAAAGAACTACCATCACCCTACAGAAGAAAAATTAAAAGGAGAAATAACTTCGAGGTATGAACCGACGCCCGAGCAGAAACGGAGCGGGTGGCCAGACGCCCAGGGGCAGCATGGGGGACGCCAGCGTGAGGGTCACCCCTCAGCGAGGGCAGCGCGGCGGTGGGTCCGTCCGTGGAGGCGAGGAGAGGACGAGCCCCGGTGCCGGGCCGAGGCTGCCGCTCCTCCGCGGGCACCGGCCGCGCTCGGCGCCTCAGGCCATCCACCCGCCCCCCCGCCACGGCCCGGCTCTCCTCCCCGGCCCGGCCCGGCTCTCCTCCCGCCGCCTCACACCCCCGGAAAGCCCCGCCGGCGCCCAGCCGCCCTCAGCACGGCCGCAGCCCGGCCGCTTCCCCAGCACCGCCTCGCCCACCCGGCACCTCACCCGGCGGGGGCCGCCACACCCGCCCGGCGGCCTCGGGGCAGCTCCGCAACCGCCGCCGGGCGCAGCGCCGGCAGGGGGAAGGGCAGCTCGCCGGCCCCCGACGCCTCACACGCACACGGCGGGCCCAGCCGGCAGAAGGATACTGAAGACGGTGCGCTCCCAGGGCTCCAGCATGTAGAGCGCGGTGACCAGCAGGTACTGGTAGTACAGCCACGACATCTGCTTCCAGGCCGAGCCCAGCGCCATGGCGCGCCCCGCGCTCTCCCCGCCCGCCAGCGGCCCTGCGCCGGGCCCAGGCCGAGCGGAGACGGGGGCGGTGGCAGCCCGCGGCCCGCCCTCCCTCCGCCGCCGGGCCCGGCCCCGCCCCGCGCCCGGGAGGCCGCTGCCCGCCCGGAATGGAGGCGGCGGGGCCTGCGGGGCGGTTGGGTCTCCACAGCCAGGCTCCCTCCGGCGCCCAACGCAAGGGTGTGGCGGGGGCACACGGCGGCGCACCCGCACCCTCTGGTACCCTGCGGGGCGGTACAGTCCAGCCGTGACCGGCGGTTTGCGTCCCAGCAGATTGAATTCGGTAGCTGACCGTGAGGCGGGAGTAAACTGCTGGCCCGGGTCATACCTAGGGGATGGTGCTGCTGCCTCTTTTCCTCTCGTCCTGTGTAATCCAAGTTGATGTTTCGGGAATTACCAAAAGCGCCAAGACTGACCCACGGGAAGCGCGGTGAAAACGCACTGCGGGAGCGGTTCAGCGTCTGCAGTTGGCAGAGGGAAAGCCCACCCAAAACCACGGCCCAGATAAACGAGGCTGTAACAGCCACAAACTCCGACTGGGTTAATCCCATACAAATTGGAAAAATAAAGAGGTAATGGATCAACTGGTTACTGCAACTGTTGCTGACTTTGCACTTCCCTGAGGCACTTGGCACCAGAAACCAGCAGGTGTGGGACACCTCTGCCCTGGCTGCTAATTGGCCTCAGATAAGGAGAAATTCCCAGAAATGGGGCTGGGACTGCACAATTAGAAGGGCTGTTGGCAGCCTGTACTGGCAGTGGAGTGTAGAAAGCGCTAGTTGAAAGCCTGCTGGAAAGGGACGCACACAATCATCAGGCACCATGACTGACCAGAGCATGAAGTGGCACCACTAGGCACTGGGGCCAGGCCACCAGCCAGGAGCCCTCACATGCCAAGCGTGCACACCATCGATTAGAAACTGGTATTGACCCATGACACTCACCCTGCTTAGTGAATCAGTTTGCGATGATGTCACTGCACGGTGGGATTCTTGCTGCAACCCTACCTTCACCTGTGCTATTAGTACAATGAAAAACAAGGAAACACAGTCACAGGAGGATGCACATCTGAATTATTTACACAGATGCAAAATACAACTACAGTACCAGGAGGTAACTGTGAAAAAGAAAACCAGCTCGCAGAGACAACTGAAGACTCTACTGGTTTGTGTGGCAGAATCTGAAAAGGAATTTAATTCAACCAGAAGACATTTAGACACACTTTACCTATGCGGTTTTATTTTAGTACAGGAAGAAATGACAGCATTCACACAATTAATACCCTCACAGAACTGGCTACAGCAGCTGTTGTCCCTACCCAAGACCAGGGTTGCTTGTGGCAATTGCTGCTGGAGGAGTCCTGTGTCGGTGTTGCTGCTTGAAAAAAGCGGTGGTAATCACAAAAGCCTCCTTTCTATATAAACATGTACAAAGTTCAAGGGCAGGTGGTGTATTCAGTGCAACTAAAGCAGTACTCCGATGCAAAGCTGCAAGAACATTATCAATATGGGGTAAATGTGTCCCAGTCCTGCCTACTTCCATGCTTCCTAACAAGAAGCTCTGCAATTCAAGTGATAAGGCAAGCAAGAAGCAGCAGCAAGGAAGTACCTGGGATGAGAAGAAAGGCACTGTCTAGAAGCATGGCAGCTTCAAAATCTCCATCTGCCCAAACCCACCACGTGGTACCCAGGCCCCTTACACCTTTTCAGTATGGTGCATACTCATGAGGCAGTTTTGTTGCTAGTTAGCCCCTTAAGAAAGTTGACAACATTGCTCTGTATAGAGTTTCCCCTCCTTCACCAGCTCCATTCTACCCCTGCTTAGGGACTGCCATTACCTATTGTTCCTCCTGCTACCACCTGCACCGACACCTGAGCCCTTGAACTACATTCCCGCATGCTCATGTTTCCAGTAGCTCAGGGCAAAGACCCTTAACCTGGCACTACACAGAGCCTCTGCACTTCAACTGGAATGTGAAGACAGCTACATCGAGGCCAGCATCCCCTGTAGCACAGACTCTATCCTCTATCACGTCTGCTCCTCCACACTTCTACAAAGAAGAAACAGTTCTTCATACAAAACTGTCCATGTACACCTCCTAGCTTATGGCACACAGTAACAAGTTATCCCACCTGAGATGAACCCATAGCTACCAATGCACAAGTCAGACACGACAGTCTGACTGTTGGTAGCAAAGACGATCTGATCTGATCTCAGGCAGACCCCAAGCCTCAAAACAAGTATGGCTCCATTTTGATCATAGGTTGCATGTGCAGAGGAAGGCATACCACACTAGCCAACCGAGTGTTCAGCAGTGGCTTCAACAGTTCTCCACTTCATCAAGCAGAGGTTCAGTTTCTGCTGACTTGAAAACAGCAAGTCAGTGTTCTCCTCGTGTAATCCTGACACAAGAACTAACATACTTTTTCCTTCCTACTCTCGTGTAACACTGTGTAGAATGAGTATGTGTAAATAGTAAAATACAGCAAAAAGTAACCAAGGAGTCACCAAGGAGTTTATTATAATCTAAGGCACAAAAGAAGTATGTTCTTCAGGTTTCTACCTCCTAAGTTTCAGTATTTCTGACAATTCCTCAAAGCACACGTAACAAATTATCCTTAGTACTATTAAAAGAAAAAGCATAAAGATGAGATCTTTTTCAGACCCTTATTCAAAGTGAAGTGTTACAAAACATCAGGCTATAAAGAGGAGATGTTACTTACTAATACAAAACAAGATCTCACCTCTTGGGAACATGCCTGGAGAAAGAGAGGGAAGGATCCATTGTTAACACTGCAGTGGCTTCACAAACTAAGCAAGAAGTCTAAATATCAAGTAGCAGAAGCTCTTTATGCGTCCATGAAGAAGCTGTAAATATACTAAAGAAACAGAAAAAGCACACAAACTAGTTCTATGGTCATAGATCTGACTATAAATTTCTTCTTAAAATGTGTCATCGTAAAGAAAAAGGACAATTGAAAAAAAAGTCCAGTATTTTCTTCATATACATATTTACATTTAAAACTCTTAACTGTATTACTAAGCATTAATATGGTGATTTAAATGATCCATGCCAGCCAACTCGATAGAAGCTAATCTTCCACTCTATATAAATAAAAGTTTCCATTTTTGAGATCTTAGTGGGCCAAAAATCCAAATATAACAACAATTTCTTCTTTATCAAACCTACCTGCGTGCAAATCTATGAAGAATATCAGCCTAAAGAAGCCAAACATCCCAACTGTGAGTTGTTACCCACGTGCCATAGAAATGACCAAAGCAGCTATGGAGAACCAGTTACTACACAGTATTTATTCTAATACATATTGAGATAATGGATAGTATATATACAGGGAATGATCATAATACACAGATCTTACATTATATTTACAAAATTTTAAACCCTCAATGATGCAACCACTTGACAGTGTGAAAGAATATTGCTCTCAAATGCATGCCGTTAACTGTATTCCCTTCATAAACTTTGCAAAAATCCAACCATTATGAAGTTCTCTGATGAAAATGTACATTTAAAAGACCGCATTTAAAAAAGGCTAACGTATCTGCATTTCTGACACTTCACACAGTCTTAAAAAACAGTGCAGGATTTTTTTCCCCTGCTTTTGCACATTAGCAGTGGCTGGCTAGAACATTGAAGAAGTGAAAAACTTCATCTTTATCCATTACTGCCACTTCAGTTGAGCATTCAGTACATAATACTGGATGATACACTTCCTCCTCCTCTTGATTTGATTGTATAGAGGCAGTTTCTTTGCTGTGCTTCATTTTCTTACTTCTTTTCTTTACCTTCTTTCTGTATTTCAGAATTTCCTCTTTGTTAACAATGCAGTTCATCACAAACATTGCTCTATATTGTGTTTTGTAAGATTCATGTCTATGGAGAAGGGGAGAAAATGCAAGTCATACCATTGGTAAAACTCTGCTTCCGAGAAATGCGTTATTGTCACTGGAAATGGGATTAAAAATAGTAAGTACCATGCCAAAGGGCTGAAAGGAAATAAAAAGGAATTTTTATAAAGAGAACAAAAGTTACAACTACAAAAATCTGTCTTGTTTTTAAAGTGTTTTTAAAACACGCTGGTTCTTGCTAAAATAAACACCCCAGAGTACAATGGTATTGGTACTACAGAATTATGCATTGCTACCTATAGCTGATGATAGGCAAAAGATCATGAAGTTGTGAGTGCAACTGACTCAGCTACCGGCACTTAGATCCTAAAATGTCTTCCAAGCCTGAAATTCCTTATTTATAAATAACAAGCACTGACACATCACACTTGAAAAAGCATGTCTATCATAAAATATAAAATGTATTTTCAGCTGTCATGAGAATAACAACAGTATAGCTGGAGTATGTAGCAAAATTCAGAGCTGCAGTTCAGTTCAATTCAACAGAATGTCCCTTGGGCTGCAGTTTTACAGCAGCTTAAACCAACATAACAGGTGGCTGCAGAAGTCCTATGTCAACTTCTGCTGGCTTTACTGCCTGTAAAACGCTGTGCTGAGCTATTTCAGTTTATTAAACTCACAAAAGACCAGTCTGACAATAAAAATGGATGGTTTTCTGTCAGCTTAGCAAACTGAAATACTTAGCTATAGAACAGGGTCAAGGAGTACCAGAGCCAGCAAAGGGAAGTGAGCAAAAGCACCCGGTACTTAGATGATTTTAGGCTGCCATGGAATTTCATCCTCAATCACCAAAAATTCTGAAGAAATCAGAGGTAATTTATTCCTCATTTCACAAGACTTCCTTCTCCTTTACTCCCAGACTCCTCTCCTTAGCACGGGTTAGCAACACTAACTAGGTTTGCAGTTCAGTCAGATACTGGAGAGCTGCAAAACACGCTGTGGATTCTAACCTAAATGCTTTCCAGGCACTTTTAAATGTAACTATACTCAAAACCACAACAGCTAAGGCTCAATCCAAGTAAGAATACACTATCTTGATTTTGTTTAATGCTGCCCTAAACAAGGCATTTTTACACAAAAATAATCTGGAATAATTTTATGCCTCTAAACATCAAGCCAACATATTTAAAAAGTAAAAATGAAAAAATCAGCCTGAACTACCTGTTTGTCTCCATGATTTTTTTTTTAAATAGTTTACCTTCTCCACTATGCTAAAGTTCTACCCTGTTCTTCTTCACCTCTGTGTTGCAGGTTAAACTGATCATCGGTCTTACAAACTAGCATTCACCCCTAACTCCGACTCACACATATACACCTGCCTTCTCTTTCTAACTCCGACTCACACATATACACCTGCCTTCTCTAACTCCGACTCACACATATACACCTGCCTTCTCTTTATTAGTACCACCTTGAAAGACAGACTTGATCAAATCAATTGATCAAATCGAATACACTAAAAATACTATTGACTGGAAAAAAAACATCACAAAAACACCCCTCATTGTCCACTAATTACCTCTGGCAGTCCAGGCATAATGTTGTCATGCAAGCAGGGCAATTCAAAACAGCATCACTGTTTGGAACAGCTGAAGGTTTTGGCTGGTGCTGCAGCACTCTTCTTTGATTACGGTACCTACAGATTCAAGAAAGGAGGAAGGAGAGACAAAAAGTGAAATTACATACCCTTGCTGTCGAACATATTGATTTAACTGTCAAACCTTTTTTATATTAATATACACCAATTAATATTTGGCTCCTTCTGGACACCTTTTTCAGTAATTCAAAGCACATCAATAAATAAACGGGAGGGCAAAAACACATACCAGCATCTTTTGATTTACTTTGTACACAGAATTTTCATTTGGTGAGACAAATACTTCTGGCGTGAGAATTTGTGCCTAATAAACCTCTCCTCTGATGAGGCAGGTATCTCAAGTGCAATCTTCTCAGGCAATTAATATTATCCTTACATGGATAATTTTACTTCTGCAACAACTGTTTTTCTACTTAACCCTTCACAAAACGTTAAGTAAAGCAGCTTTGTGCTGTTTTATCTGAACCTTTTGTGGCTCGCTAAATTCTAAGTTTTCCAAAACTAGAAATACAATATTTAGCAGGAACAGATACTAATTTAGCAATCAAAGTATCTCACAACCTTTTCATCCACAGCATGGTTATTTAGATGAGATCTACAGACAAAACTGGCTTACAGGACTAGGAAGTCTTGATTTTAAAACATTGTGAGTTTTAGAACTGTGTAATTTTGAAGACTCAAATTCCATTACATACACATAAAAATTTTACAGGGTTATTAAGTTTCATATGCCGTAAATTCTAAATAACAAATATTTTCACTGCATGGACTTGACAGCATAGGCTTTATCTCTAGATTCACCATTTTAATTTAAATTTTTCAGTTTTTGTTAAGCATCTTGCAATTCAAATATTTACGGTCTCTTACCCCCTCCTCTGTGAGTCTACCCACTCTTGGTCTCTATTGTCTTCTTCTGGGTCATATAGCAGTTCATCATTGGAAAGAATCCGACGTTGCTGATGTTTTCTGTTTTTCCGGATGTCCTGTGTAACTGAGAAGATTTTACATCCATCAGACATATGATGATTCTCTACTTAAAAAATCAAAACATCAATTTTTCAGTTTTCCATTTCCATACTTGCAGTAAATCTAAACCAAAACATAAAGGTCTAACTCATCTCTCCCACACATGCACCACCCCAAAGCATTAACTCACCTTACATACATTGGGATACATCATAAAGTTGCAGGAACTACATTGAGATGATAAAGGTTAGTAATCCCCCCCAAAAGGATGCCTTCAGCAACAGCCCCTTGACCCCCCAAGAGGATTCTACAGGATCTGAGAGTGCTATTGTAAAGATGTCCTCCTCTCTCCTCTCCCCAGCCATTTACCTATTTTATCTTCATCGTCTGAATCAGAATCAAAGTAAATGTCATCATAGTATTTTGAAGTGGTGGCAGGTCCAGTTTGCCCAGTACTTGAGGAAGTACCTATGATTGAAATCAGATAGAGAAGTGGTAAGAATGCCCCACCAAAAGGACAGCAAATATACAGCCAAGAACAAACCTTCATTTTCATGTTTACTCTAGCCAGAAGTGCTCTGCTTTATCTGGGTGTGTTAAGTAACATCTCTCCCAATTTATTCACGCATCCTGATCATCCACATCGCTTGTGTTATTTCATTTACAGGTCCTCTCAGAGCAAAGCTGCTCAATCCCTCTGAGATGAACCTCAGGTACAGTTCAAAGGAAAGTTTCTCCCAAGGCACCCCTCCCTTTAGGCATAGAGGACGCCACACCAAACATGCCCGTCTCTGCCCTATATCACCCACAGAATCTCAGACACTCCACAAATCTTCAGTCATATGGAAGAAATACAGGTGTGGCACATCGTTTCACAAACTTTGATTACAATAAAATTCACTAAAAAATTTCAGGGCCACAGAAGTTCAAAGAAGACCTAGATGAATTGCCAAGCACATCTGTCGCAGCCAGTCTGCACCAAAAATCCTATTAAGTGCTGGATGGATGTGGTGGTATAACTACACTACATCATCTTGGTTGCACAAGTAAAACCTAGAGATCAGACTTGCCCCCTCACACAGTAAAAACTACTAAACCTGCTGAATGCAGAGTCAAGTCCCTGCAAGTGAGTATTATGTTGATCCTCCAGGAAATTAAAAACATTTCACTAGGTGTTTTGTAACAGGTAAAAAGAACATATGCTCTTCAAATGCCAAAACAATCCATCTCTTGCACCCATAGTACACAAACACCAGAACACACAGATCTTTAGTACAGTTTTACTATTTGATGTAACGTGTAAGTATAAGCAGGTAAGGGAGATTAACATTTTTCCTGAGTTTTTCCCTGATTTGGGATCTCAATCTACCATATGCTACTCCTTTCTTCAAGAAAGGACTCCAAATGTTGAAAGCATCTGAAGCCACTAGACAAAGTACAAGAGACGGCAACTTGCTCAAGAGATTTCTAAATACTTATGAAAGAACAACTTAAAACAGAAGTCAGAGAGATATTGGAAAAAAGGGGACTGATCCAACAAAGAGAAATCATACTACAGCAGGAAAGTAGAAGTTCATAAACACCAAAATCCAAGTCTTAGAAAAGATGAAACACAGGCATTCACTGAAGTGGCACCTAGTGACTGTTTCTGCAGAAGTGATCGGTCATTTTACGGTTTTCTGTGGGCTTCAAATGGCACTGGACTGTCACCACACACACCTCTAGCCCCAAGAATAATACATTACCTTCACACCTTAACTGGACAACACTTAACTCACGATGACATATGCAAGCAGATGTTAAGTGTGATTTACCCATTTCTGGTAATTTCCATTTGCCTTCCATAGTCCTCATGGTGGTGTTCAGTTCTGCTTCCATCTCCTTTTGGAACTCATCGTCGCTGGAAGACTCGCTCTCCCCAGTCAGGCACTCCCGTATCAGCTTCCGCTTCTGGTCAGGAGTGCCATGTAAGAGCACATCCACCTCATCTTCTGAGCTACAAACATTTCAGCATTACACGCCTAATTATTACAACCAGCTTAAAAAACATTGACCAAGTCATCTGGAGAACGGCTATTTGCATTGTGTGCATGCAACTGGGAAGCACTTAAGTCACACGTTTATGGGAAATGTATTTATTAAAATGTTTTATTAGCTCGTTGGTATTAAAACGCAGGTTTTAATGCAAAGGAGCTTCAGCTGACTGGCTGTGGCCGGCCACCGTGCCTCTGCAGCTCCGGTCAGCGAGGCTCCCTGCCGGAGCAGGGATGTGTTTACACGCTGTCATTTGTCAGGCCACAAATGTAAATACTGCGGTTTAAAGGCAGAAACTCTCGACGGCGGCTGCTACAAGGCTACCCTCCTGCAACCCCCGGACCGGCGCTCCGCGGCCCTCCCCAGCGCCCGGGCCCTGAGGGAGCCCCCGCCGCGCAAGGCAGGGGGCACCGCCGGCCTCGCCGCCCCGCAGGACCCAGCGCCCGGGCTCTGCCGCCCCGCCGGGCCCCGCTACGCCTCCCCTCTCCCCGGCCGGGAGACGCCAGGCGAGACCGGGGAGCAGCAGGCCGCCCTGAGCCCGCCCGCGGCGGGGGCTCTCCAGCACCTGCTGAGCGCTCGCTCCTCATCGCTGGGCTCTTCCACCACGTACGGGTCGTCCTCCTCACGCAGGCAGCTCATGGCGGCCCGCCTCGCCGCTGCAGCCGGCCCGCGACCCGCCACTTCCGGGAGCACCGCCACTTCCGGGAGCCAGGCCCGGCCCCGCCCCTCCCCTCCCCTCCCGCACCGCTCCGCCACCGCCGGCGGACGCGGCCCGGCGCTGGGCCCCGCCGCTGCCGGGGAGGCAGCCCGGCCCGGTAAACCCGCAACCTCCGCGCTACACCCGCCGGTGCCAGTGCCGGTACCCGGCGGGTCTGTTCCTTTTATCCGTTGGAGCTGCGAGCGCTCGGGTCACGTTTTCAACGTTTTTCTTGACAGCGCGAGAGGGTTTGAGCTTTAAGAGACACACCCGATACCGAGAGGCTTGAAAAAAATTTAATGAGCCAGTTAACACTGAACAACGAGGACTAACCTAAAAACCGTTCCCACATCCTACTTAAAATATGTACAATTTCGTCAACTGTATATATACATTGTGATCTTTGTCCCTTAGAGTCTATTTATAGATGAGTTCCTTAGGAATTATACCTGTTATATCTGGAAGATGAACGGCACAGCATCGTCGTAGCAGCCACCGCTGGGCGGTATTATTTACGCACCCCGGCCCCGGTGACCAACCTGCGAGGCCGCGGGGGAGCGACTCGCCGCACACTGCGAACAGCGCATCCAGCTCGGACACTTGGCTGCCTTTGAAATGTTCCGAAGTGCAAGGCGGCAGGGGTATAAGTGTACTACTACACTGTGCGATTCACCCCGTTTGAGGGAAAAAACCCAAACAAAACGAAAAAAAAACAAACCCAAAAACAAGCCCAGAACAAACCGCACAGTCTCTGTGCGGCAGCGTGGGCAGGCTGTAATCGCAGAGACATCGACTTACGTTGGTCTGCATCTCCAAACATCCCCATCACCCAAAATGCTGCTGCTCCATGGAAGGTCTACAAACCCCTATAGAGCAGCGATCCCCCTGTGAAGAGCGATTCGTCAAGTAAAGCCTAATTTTACGACATCCCGAAATTACACAACAGAACAGCACCTCTTGGAAAAGTTTCATGGTTCAAGTAAGAGAAACAAAGCAATACAACGAGTACAACTGGATTTACAGCTCTAGGTTTTCAGTCCAGTTAGCAGAATGAGATCCTTTTCAGGCATTCCTTTACTGGGGATAGCCTGACTTTTTATTTTCTGAAGCAAAGCTTCTTATCTGTATCAAAGTGGGGCAGTATTATCTTTCATTGATAATTTATGCACTTTCTGAACTCCCTTCTGCTACTTTATTTCCCCTTTTCTGGAAAGAAACCCAAGAAGTTCTCTGAAAAGCTCTTCTGCCAAAGAAACTGCAGCGTCAGCCACCAAGCTCGAAACAATTTAAGTACACTGGATAGGAAAGTCACAGACAAACGGACAGGCAAACAGATAAACCTGAGAATGCAAGTGAAAAATTACTGGGTGAGTAGTGTCAGACCAATCCAATACTTACTCAGTGGCTTTACAGGATGAATAGAGAAAAAGCTAATTAAATTAATCTGATTTACTAGAAAATATTAAGCTTACAGATGATACAATGTCTGCATAATTTTAGAAAAATCATCGATTTCATGGTTTATTTTACAATAATTGGATTAGTCTACAAGTTAAGGCAAACATACTAATGCATTTGCTTTTCTTTTTAAATCATAGTTATAAAGGTTACACAAAGTTCTCCAAAATTTCTAAGAAATGTTCACAATTGAAAAAAAGATTAAGTTTCTTGATATCGGTACATGGAAAAAAAAACTAAGACAGTGTATACAATGCCATTATAGTAACAATATTCAAATATCTAATGGTAATATTTAGGCCATTTGAACAATGTGCTTCAAATGGTGAACTTCAGAAATTACTTACAAAGGTAAATAAGATTGGCAGCCGTATCATAGTATTCGTAACATGAACATAATTATATTGGCTATTTTCACAAAAACAGAGCATTTGGTTTCTGAACAATGAAAGCATATAATGATTAAATAAACATGAGTATGTATGTATAACACGTATGCAGTTGCTTCATATAGTCTGGAGCTACTTTTAGGTGTTTGTTTTAATTCTTTTGAAAGAAGGAGCTTGTTTATGTGCACTTTGTCAAATGTTTTCTCCAGAGAACTGTAAAGCCTATTTAAAGTCATGGAAAGAAAATCCAGAGGAGGGCAGCCCTTGTTAGTGGGAGGACGGAGCGTAGCTTATGTGTCACCATTTAACACTGACAGGCAGCTCTGCAGCAGCTGTAAGTTACCCTGTGAAAATAAAGAAAAATATGACCATATTTCCCTACTTTCCTTTACGCTTGTGACAAAAAGATGGTTTTTAAATAGCAAAGACAGCACTAAAGGAGAACAGAAAGGTATTAAGCTTATGTAGAAATATTTCTGTAGGTAACTTTTATCTTAAAGAGGTTTTTTGAATGTAGGAGCACTGCGTCATGGAACTAAATGTAGCCAACGTGAGATTCAAAAATAAGCATTTAGTACCCTTTCCATGTTTCTTCACAAGTTTCTTACCAAGATCTAGTCTGGCCACAAAAACTATTCCCTGCAGAGTACTCTCTTAGCAATGAAGTTCAAAGTTACAAAGTTTTCATTTCTTATAAAGTATTGCCATTACTCTGTCACTGGAATGGTATTCCCAAAGCAGAAATATTCTTATTATACTGAATACTGAGTTCGCCAAGAAGCGTTAGCCAGTTCGCAGCACTCAGTACCTCCTCGCTATAGCAGCCATCAAAGCTTGCAGCTCCATTCAAGGACACACCTTGTTTGAAAGACAACAGACTGATTTACATGCTTGGCCAGGTGATTTAACCATCAAAGTTGAGTTTAGCCATTAGAGCCAGAGCTATCAGAACATTAACTAAACTTTATCTCTAAGGCTAAGTTCTGCCCTTCTTTTCAAACACCTGTAGGTCAGTTTTTAATCCTATTTAAAGCATTCTGACTCTACCATAAACACATACAGGTTGACTTTCAGATTTGTGAATGAATTTAAAGAACTGACACTTAAAGACATAGTCTTGTGAATTAAGCAAATGTGATCAACAAGTAAGCCAGGATTTACTTTCCAGAAAAAAAAAACCAACCACCTGGTATTCACAGTATTCATATCGTTTTGTGCATTCATTTATGCTTAGATCACTTTAAACTACTGGCTATTCACTATTAAATAGCTGTACTAGATTTGTTCCCAAATCTGAAATCTCTGTGTAAGAACCAATATTATCTTGTTGACAGTGTTAAGCGCAATTCCTATCAGGTTCAGATAAAATGCAAGAACAAAACAGTCTGAACACCCAGTTATAAACAAGCAATAATCTGCTTCCTTCTAAAATTTTTTTGGATCCAAAAAGAAACCTGTAAAGAAAACTTCCAACAAAAGCATGTAATTAAACAGTATCAGTAGCTGTGATTTGCATGTCCTTGATAAACAGTCAAAAAAAATAGTGAGAAATCATAATTCTATCCCCCATTAAGGTTCTTATAATCCAGATTTATCTGAATTCAAGGCTTCAAAGTAGAAGATTCCCAGTCGTGTCTACTGAATCCTTTTCAGTCTTCTCCAGAAGACAGCCATTTCAGTTATAGCTTCAACAGCTTTTTGTCCTTTTATGCCTATACTGGTGAGGACAGTCACAAGCTATTTAAAAGGCTTGCAATTCTGTGGTACGAACAAGTTCAATACACAAGATGCATGGGGACTTGGTGGCTCATCTTTGAAGTGTACAGGATTCATAAATCTAAGGTCTCTGTTACTGAACAGCTGATTATTGGTTGTGAAGAAGTAAAAAATGAAAAGGAATACTTCAGTCTGAAGCGTAACTGTGGACTGCACACGTTTCCTATAACGAAAGTATGACAGTAATCTTTTGGCCATCTCTTTACAGCCCATCAGCAGCATGAGGTATGTTTGCAATTCACAGGCCGCTAAGTAGCACTCTGAAGAAAAGACAGTACCAAGGCGTCCTTTATACATTAGTCATTTCCAGATTCAGCCAGCCAGTCTACTGAAATTTTCCAAATAGGCAAATAATTTATTTTCATTACATCAAATTTACAAAGTTCACAAGAACGACCTTATCTAAATTATAATAAATCAAGGACAATAGAGGCTGTGAGCCATTACTCTTTCTGGCTGCAACATCTGACGTACTTGACTTACATCAGCATAGCTTAAGAAAATCCTATAAATTCAGATTCAGAAAAGTATTTCCTGCCAACCCAGGCTCCTAAGCTCTAGATATTACAGTTATTGGCAGAACCATGGTGACAGAAACATCCTTTTCAGGAAAGAACGAATTACTGACAAAGCATTTAACCAAATCCCTTAACATTGGATTTTGTTCACTCCCTTCTTCTGTCAGTTCCAAACAGACATCTGTTGCCACTAATGCAACAAATTCTTTTTCCACAAAAACCCAGAGAGGCAACAGCAGATATATTATTATTTGTGGAAAGAGCTGTTTAGATCTTTTTATTTTTTATTTGAAGGAAGCGGCTTAGTTGCAATTAATTTGTCAAAGGATTCTAAAAGTATAGCCAAGGCTATAAATGCTTTAAGTACATGATTATAACCTTAGCAGTTTCACCAGCTATCAAACCTCCCTTCTTGAACATGAAGTCTAACACAGGAACACCTCAAAATCCAGCTATTTAAAATACCAAATAGGTTTAAATGCAGCTTTTGCACTGAATGCCCAAACACTTAATCAAGTCTTACATTAGCTACAGCTGCAAGAAGTCATGAAAAAATACAGAGTTAGCAAAACAGAAGCTAAACGCTACCTAGAGGGATAGTCAGACAGAATGGCCACAGGAAAAGAAACACCAATCTGCTTAGTATAGGTCAGAGACCAAGCAGACTCTAAAGCTGCAGTTTGGCAGCTATTTTAAGTAAATCTAGGGTACGTACTGCTAATAAGAAGGCAGCTCATTCTTATTCTCAGACCCTCCCAGCCAAAACGGTGTGTTTTGACATAAGGGATGCTGTGAAAACAAGACTGAAAATAAAGCTTAGAAAAACCCAGAGCAACTTTTAGCTCCATCTTACTATGCAGCTGCACACATAATAGTGCCAACATAAGGGAAAGGAATAGTCATGCATCATCATCGTTCCTGGCAGTATTCTGCACTTGCATCAACTTAAAGCAATCTCAACCCACAGTCTGATTTTTAGCTTTTTCAAAAGTCTTGAGCTGCAGCCAGGAAAGGATAAGAGGATTTTAGCAGATTAAAACAAGTATTTTATAAGGAAGTAGTATAAACATAAGTGGGCATAGAGGGCGCACTTAGTATTTGTATATAAACTGTCCCTGATTTACTAAAAGCTCGATTTCCCTATCACCCTCCAGTCTTCTAGAGCCACATAGCTCAGGAAATGCACGCTGTCTCTCAAAACCTTCTCTTGATACTTCGATCATTCTGACTGCTTCTGTGTGGTGATCTCTCTGTTTTGGGATTTGTGTTTTTCTTTCTGCCCAGAGCAAATAAATTTTAACAGTAAGTCATGCAGCAGCCTTCACTGGGGCTGAATTCCTCCTAAAGACAGCCCCTCAGCTGAGTTCCAGCACCCATTGCTGCGTCAGATTTCACCACCGTGCTTTCTGTGCCAGGTAACTACAAGTCCAAAAGCCACATGGCTAGACCGATTCAGACAGATGCATCTGCACGACCTCTGGTCTGGAGGTACTCATTACAGCAAAGAGCACAGTAGACGACTTGCAGCAAAAGCTTGCAGCAGTGTAACCTGCTGCGCCCGGGCCTCTCAGCCCAGTTAGCTTTTTTGCTGGAAAGAGCACTTAGACTGAAATAATAGGTCATGTTGCAAAGTCTGGGAGTGCTGTGCTCCATGTGCCATTGACAAGCCAAGCAATTCCCATTTTGGGGCTGCTAAAACTTCACCTGCCTCCGGTAGCTGCAAAAGCATAAAGTCAGGGACTGCCACAGCATCAGGCAAAGTATTTTGTTCAGAACCTTAAAGCGGGGGGGCTTTTGATCTGACCTCATTAATTTACTGCCTACATGAAAAAGTAGCTTTCTTTTTGCTTCTACCAGCCCTTTTTTGGCTCTTAGGTGTCTACAAACACCCTAGCTTAGCCCAGCCCAAACTAGGGCTACTTAGCCTCCCTGAAGTGGGAGCAGTGTTCATGATTCGCGTTGCACCAAGTATAAAAATGTCCTCACTGGAATAAGGAGACACCTTAATATTCCCCTAATATTGCTCTTCAAACATCAGGGCACAATGCTATCTCAAAAAAAAACCCAAATATTTTCATATCTGCTTTCTTCCTTTTATGGAACTACCTCAGAAAGTCTCCAGCAAACCATTTTATCCTTCAGTACTCTGTACAGACTAATAAAAACCTATACATAAGAGTATGCTCAAATACGCTGGTTATAGCAATAATAAAAATATTTCCCATTATATAAAATTGAAAAACATGATCTATTGCACTTGTAAATTCTGTAATAATCCAACTCAGAATCTGTAGAAATAAAAGCGCAGCAACCAAACTGATCCATCTGTAATAGCTTATTTTGAATAAATATGAAACACAGGCTTTGAAAAAAACCAGATCTTTCAAACCTAGTGAGAAAGAAAATATCCTTTAATTCAAGAAGGCACAACATTTGTTAGTATTTCAAGAACTGTCACCTTAGTGACAGTTTAGTCAAAATGACATTTTAAATTGTAAAGCTTTAAATTTTCAAAACTGACTAGTGAATCTTACAGTGCTCCATGATTAAAGTAGGTGAAAAGGGTCAGCAAAAAAAAAAGTTCACTTTCAAAAACAGGAGTACAGTTCAAACCTTCTATTACCGCCTTATATGCTCCTTGTTAGCAAATTTACTAAGACAAGGTAAGTCACAGACTGAGACAGACTATCTGAAAAACTAAGTCTTAAACACGAGCTGTGGAGACAAATGAAGAACTGCTAAAAAAGTTCAAGCTCTTCCAGGAAAACTGAGGACACCAAGCAGCACGTATCAAGTAAGTAGAAGGCTACAGAAAATAAGCATTTTTCCCCTGCCGTCTGCAGTTATTAGCTGTCAAAATTCAACAACATATTACTACAAGATTTTGACTTGCACAGAGAGTTAATACAAGTGATTCTTTACAGATACTTTAGAAGACAGAGACATTTTTAAGCATTCCACTCCAAGGCATGCAGGGACTTAAGCAACCGTCAGTTACAAGATGTGATGAAGAGTCAATGACTGAAGGAGGACAGAAGCTCTGTGGATTCATTCCCTTATTAAAGCACAATATGGCAAATCAATAAACCCTGTTGTAAGTATGACACTTAGGGCTATTAATTTCACTAAAACCCAGAACCAGTATATTCATGACCAAACATGGAGATTTCTGGGAGACTCAGGGCTGGCTATAGACAGCTGTTGCACACAGAGAAGTAGGAAGGCTGTAACAATGCCAAGTATTATGAGAAGTTTTAAGACTTTAGGGAAAACATAGTTGAACTTCTGATACAGCACATTAAAGTAAGCACTGTTCATCTGAAAAAGAAGTTGAGTATTCCAGACCTTACTGATTACTTTACCAGCTAAATATCCCATCAAGCTGAACTTACACCTACAAAGAGTAAAAAAAAGAAAAAATGTCCCCAAACCCACCCTTTTTACAGGGCATTAGTTTTACAAACAGTGAGTTTGGAAGAATGAAGAATGACACCATCAACACTACTGAAAAGAGTCCAAAGCAGCAACAAGTTAACTCAGCAACACTATACACCTCTTAACTAGTCCTTTCAACAGATATATCCTGAGTTTATTCAAAGCTTGGTAGTCAATGCACTTTCAGATTTGTGATGAGAATGAGAAATGCTAAAGAGTTGACTTTTTAAAGAAAGCTGCCTCCTGCTATGGGACTGTCGAAGTAAGAGACTGTTGTATTTATCTATGAAATCACAGTAGCTAACCTGATTTAACAAAAAATATTAATTTCATATGGATTAAAAAGAATCAAAATACATTGTGAAATGTAAGGATAGTACAGGACCCTTAAAGGTTTTTTTTCCTGAAAAAATTTATTTTACTGAAGAGGCTATCTGCAACATTCTTCTGTTGCTAGCACTTTAAACTATAAAGGCAAAGGTTCAAAAAGCATACTTACTGATCTGACTTCAGACAGGCCTGTGTGATCTCATACTTAATAGTTAGCCTATCCTATACACCAAGTCCCCAACATCTGGATAACAGGAGAAACCACTTCCTATCTCATAGTAAAATGGTGAGATGAGGTTTTAAGAATAGGCAGGTATTCAAACTGTGCAGTTATAAATATCAAACAGCTAGAGAAACACAAAACTCAAGCCAAAACTGTCTTCAAGGAGAGGAGTTTCCCAAAGGCACCTCAAGCATAGCAGTACCTCAGAGATATTTCAGTTATACTTTTTTTTTTTCTCCTCTCTTTTATTCAAGAAAGTTCACCTTTCTGGATGATGCTTACCTTCAAATTTGCCTTCCTGGATATGAAGTGCACATGACACAAAACTAATGTAGCCATTTCAGTTATTCAAGCATATAATATTTAAAATCAATTGAAACACAGGCCAAAAAGGATCACAATTACCTTAGCATGCTTTAATTCCAGTTCTGCTAGTTCCACCAGATTTTTTCTGAATGCTGCAACTCTTCTTGTCTTAAAGTCTATCAGTTCTATAGAAAATAAAAATGGATTCATTAACAGTATTATTGCTAATGCCCTCAACTGTTAACAGATTTTCCTTCAGGATGGAAGAGGTAAAGGGTGAGAGAAGGCAACAGGAAAAAAGTTTCATCTCAGCACATTCAAAGATACTGCTGAGCTGTTGGATGAAAGCAAATCACCATTGCAGTTCCTCATCTCTAGCTAACCTTTTGTGGACACAAAGCTCTCTTGAAAAGACTGCGATGTGGACACTTCTAAACATTTAATTCTCTTATTCCATGTGCACCGTTCCTTCCAGGCTGATATATAAAAGTCTCCAGGGAAGATACTAAGCTAAAACTAGCATGAAGAACAGAGGAAGCAAGTGTGCTTTATGCATATACCTTTGTGGCTAACAGGATCACTCATCCTCCACTGTCTCACTTACAGGAATCATTAGCCAGATTTACAGGGTCAAACAACTCTTTTAAATGATAAAAACAGAAGAGCATGGTGTTTAAACCTTGAACAAATGTGCTCCAAATAATGAGTCAGATGACTACTAACTCACAACAATCTTAGCCTAAAAAACAGAGTAAGTTTCCAGGAAAGAGGCACCATGTCAATAAGGTTCCTTTTCTCTAGAGCTACTATAACTATGCAACTTCAGTGAAATCTCATTTCATGATCCCTCCCTCTTCTAATGTAGTATCATCTCTGCGACAGACTGCTGCCTTCACAGAAGAATGCATAAAACCAAAAGGGGAAATTCAACAATACATTAAAAAATTAGGTTTGCCTTTAATGCTAGCAATTATCATTTTGTATCCTATCCAGATAAAAAAAAAGTGGTTAACAAATAATTCGAACCTAGGCTTTACACTGCCTAATGGAGCTACGAGGAGACAAATGAAAATATCATTTGAACTTTCTAAAATAGATACTGATTAAAAGATAACAGTTCTGCTTAGGAAACAGAACAAAAATCTATTCTCATTAACAGTATCCTAAAACCTGTTACTTTTCAATTAGTAACATAAGATCAAAGACCACCCAAATACCTTGTTTTGCTGATTCAGATATTTTCTCAAATTTCTGACAGCATATTTGCTGAGTAGTTTCAGCTTGCAGCACATCTTTATTTTTCGCTCTTGCTTTATCCAATGCCTTATTAGCATTTTCATAATCCACTAATGACCTAGATCTTCTATATAGGAGATCCTATTAAAAAAAAAAGTATAAAGGATGTATAGAGTTTACAAGAATCTACCCAAGGATTTTAGTATATACCAAGTAATAAAAAAAAAAATCAGGTTAATTTTAGTCTTTCTTGCTGTATTTCAGGTCTTACTAAATTATTTGCATTCACCTTACTTGATCCAGCAGGACACAGGAATGTCCATACTGGATCAGACACGTAATTTAATATCGTTTGCTGTGCATCTTGTCTGACAAAGGCTAGCACCAGATGGCCTAGATGATACTCCAAAAAGCCTAAGAAGGGGAAATTATGGGAAATTTCACAGCTTCTTAGATTAGAAACAAACTATATTTAGATTATGTTTTTGAAATACACACAGGGCCCAAGAAACAGCAGTAACATGTTTTGTGCAACAGTTACTGCTGTGATCTTCCAGCTACGTATATTTTCTGTCAAATGCTTCCTCCTTCTGTCATGTTACTTAATCATCTTACATCAAGCAACACTAAGAATGACATTTGCTGTACATACAGAGTATCAAATTTGGCCCATGTGTTTTTGTATCAGCACTTGCAGAGAATCTGGAGTATCCATTTTCAATATTAACAAAAAAAAAGTAGAATTCCTTGCAATCTATAAGCAGCAAACACTTTGCAAACACATGAACAATTCACCAACAGCTCTTCCACTGTTTTTAACTATCCGCGCGACCTGGCCTTGGTAAGTGGATCACACAGTCCCAAATACTCAGTCGCAGAGTAAACAACTCCATTGTTACTCCTGATATACAACTGAGATCCAGGTTTTATAGTTGAGGGAGAAATTGCAGGCTAGATGTGGTAGCATTTTAACCTAACTGCTGTGTATTTCTTGAGATGATTCCTTACCTATCTCTCTCTTTTTTTTTTTTTAACACTATTTCACTGAACAGAAAAAAACCCCAAACCCATAAATTCACCTTAGCAGCTTGAGATTCCCTTAGATAATATTTCAGAAGATCAGAAAGTTTAAGATCTTCATCAGCAGATACCCGGGCCTCTATTTTCTGGAAAAACAGTAAGTAAAAGCATCAATTGAAAAACATCCGGACTTTGGGTATTCACTTTTATAATGTAAATACACCATAAAACATACAACACTATATGAGAGATTGCCTTTTTCAAAAACTAAGATTGCACATTTGTGACAGAATACTTAATGATGCATCATGAGAAGCAGTATTAAGACTTTATACTAAAATGTAAGCAATGACCTACTGGTGCAAGCAGTAATTGACAACTCGCTTTCTATTTTAAACAACGCTTTCTTCCTAATTTCAATTATATGGATCATACACAAGGAAAACGGCAGAGAAACAAAAACTGATCTAGTATAAAGAGTTGCACAAGAAGTTTTGTGTTGCTTTTGAGATGAAAGGAAAACAAATTTTTAAGGCATCTTTGCAGACTAGTTGTGTAACTGCATGTATTAAATGGTCCAAAATACCTATAAACTTACTTGCTTGTATTTAAAATGGACATTTCAGTGAATTTAGAAACAGAGTCTACAAGTGCAATTTTTAAATCTGAATTAAAAAAAAAATCTAAAAGGCAATATTTTAGGTCAAAGCAAGTAATTCTGTTAACTTCATTTTCTTTAAAGTACTATTTATGCAGATACAACTGTCTGTGTTTCAGAAATGCACACATTTTTCACTGAAAGCTTTTCCTGATATATAGCACGCATCTTCTGCTCTACCAAGCCAAACAAATAAGGCAGAAGAGACAAGATATTTGAAAATCTGGTTAGGAGCATCAGCAATAGTATTTCTGAGTCAAATAATTGCAGAAACAGATCTTGGCTCCAGGAAAAAGCAGCATGACTGCCATTTTTCAGATTCAGAAATACATTTCTTTTTTCTGTAACAGGTTCTGCGATACCCAGTAACAAGTATGGAAGGCCTTGAAGCCTTTTAGAGGAACGGCAGCTTAACTAGCGTGTTACATACTGCCTAGAAACGTTTAGTAGACTGAAGACTCCCCAATTATTTTACAAAACAGATGACTGAAATCTTACACTTTTTCATTCCCTACCATGCATTGCTTAAATGCTTCATATAGAAGCATCCATAAAACATCCACACATTAATGTCTAATTGACACAAGATGTCCTGCAGCCTCCAGGATGTACACAAAGAATACATCTAAAAAGGCTTCATAGTACATACCCTTGTTTTGTCAAATAACTCTGATACCTTCAGAAAAAACCTGCACAAAGCAAAGAGCTTATATTACAACATTAATTTGAACAGTCTAATTACTTTATAGAAATCAAAATATAATCTGTGTTAGGCAATAAAGGCTGCAAATAAAGCCCTGCAAAGGCACTGCTTAGAATTGTAATTCATAGAACTCAGAGAACATAATAGTTTCAAATTGTAGTACTTCAAACGTGTGGGAATTGTACTACTTACGGTAAGGGACAAACAAAGCATAACGGATGGATGTTTTTTACTAAAGAATAATTGCACAGCTCCTCAGAGATTCTTTATGCTTCTGTGAATTAAACCCCAAACACCACCACGCTGGTTAATGGTCCTACTCTATTATCAAGCGTCTTTTGCTCAAATTTGAATGTACTTTTCTTCACACAGTAAACATGACCCATGCCCTACTTTGAATTCAGGGAGGTTGAGCAATAATATGGCACACCTTCATCACAGGAGACAATACGAGGAGGGTTCAGTATAACAGCAGACTGAATTACAGCCAAATCATACCATTTTGACAGAAGACAGGTGCCATTTCTCACAGATCCTAACAGACTACATCAAATCTCAATACTCTAATCAAAGTAATCGATACGTAAGCTATCACCACATTTGGAAGTATATCACTGTAATTCAGGTAAATTAATAAAAATAAGTTAACTTTCATACTCATCTACCTGTCGTCATACTAACTCTAATGTGTACATGTTCACAAGCATCAACATCTTTAAGCTACTTAACTAAGTTTTACTTTCAGATACACCAAACTTCATAGTCAAGCTAAAGGACAAACATCTGTACACAGAGACCATCTTCTATTTTCAGAGTTTTAGGGATCTCTGCAAATTCCTTTCTTTTCCTAATGGCAGTAAAACTGCCAGAACAGCGAAACTATTTTTCGGTATGTCAGTACAGGGAACACCCACAAAAATCAGTATGCTCAGACTGAGACCCATTCTTGCTGCACATGTCAAAGCATGTAAAGCACTTAAAAAAAAAAAAAAAAAAAAAAAGGTGAAAGAGATGGGTTCTTTTTCTTATCCTATGAGGAATTTTCCATCTCATCTGTGTAATTTCTTACAAACTGCAGAAAACAGCATTTTTTTCCAGACAAATATTAAAGCAAAAATATTAAAGCAGCCTGTTACTGAAATGAAATACTAGAGAAGAAAATCTCTTAATGTGATACAACAATAATAAATTCTGTTTTTCTTGTAACAACAGAGTGACCTGCTACCTCAGCAGGTCACCATTGAGACTGCTGCTTAGCAAATTCCCCCGTAAGTTATTAATAATAACTTACTTGCATATATCTGTGGAGTCCTGCGTTCCTAATGCATATAATGAAGAACCAATTCTATTATAGTCGTCTGCCACATCTAGAAAAACAAACAAGCACTTGTTTTACTATTTCATTCCACTTCTTTCTGAAAATGTTGAAGTTCCTCTCTTTCTTCCAGAGCGGGTGTTTTTCAAAAGGAATATGCTTTAACACAAAAGCAGAAATAAAATTTCAATCATGTCACTTTTTTTCTGAAGGAAAACTTCACACAACAAACATGGTGCTCTCACCAAATTGTGAAGTCTGTAATTTATCTAGGGATATTTAGTACAATTAGCACCTACTGGGTAAATTTATTGTGCAACTCTGTTAGGTTTTATTTTGGTGGAAGATGTACAAACTCAATAGCTGAAGTTTGAATTTAAATCTGAATCTAAAGTATAAAGCTATCTGAAAAAAAAATCACAGTCAAACAATAACAAAGAGTAAGGCTGTGTTTGAGAGAAGTAAATTGAATACAAACTCCAAACTACAGCACTATATGCACAACACCTTCCTGAGCGCACGCCTAATTTTCAGGAAATCCTTACCGCATCAACAAGTGGTCACTGGTTGAAGTAGCATTAGTGTTAAAGCATTTTAAACAATGCAATTAGAAGCAGGGTTTGTAAAGAAGGCTGCATAATTTGACTAGTGAGGTATTGCTATATAGTAATCATAACAATCAAATCTTTGCACAGATGGCTTTTTTTAAAGAGCTTTTAGTATAAACTCAACAGATGACGAAAACGCTAATAGATCCAAGCAATGAACAGGAAAATATATATACTTGTTATTTTTGAAGTTTATATGCCTTTAAGCAGAATTATCTTTTTTTTTAAATAACACAACCTTGTTTTAACAGATTGAGTGGGTCACCTTCCACCCAATTCATTACTCCATACATCCCAAGGGAAACACTGAAGTTGGTTATAGCGAAAAATGGTATTAGGAAGCCATTAACCATCCCTTCTTTTCCTCCCATTTAAACTTTAAAATAGATTTTTGGCTGGAAATAGGAAGTCAGTAGCTTTGCAAGCCCTGCCGTTCTCTGTTGATCATAAGTTATCCATAAACTGCAGATTGCCAGTTTCCAAAATGGGCTTCCCAGGTCGTTGCTCTACTCCTCTAGCCAGAATTTCAAAAGGTGCCATTTGTCCCAATTAGCAGTTTGATAAAAGTTGTCAATAAACATCTTACGTGATTTGAGTCTGAAAACCAGTGAAGCTTTGTCACAAGTTTGTTCAATCCTTTCCCATCAGATCCTCTACAATCTAATTTCTAACATTTTTGCTGGTTCTACAACCAACGCAAAAGGCTGGCTCATGAACTAAAGTTTGGCACCTAAGTACCATGAATTAAGTTCAATTTTCATTTTAAGAAAGCAAACAAAACACCAGAAACCACATCAGATGGGAACTGAATGAAGACACAGGGTCCCTTAGTACTTCATTAAGTCATAACTGCCTCTCCCCATCTCCTAGCATAGATACTAAAGCTACAAAAGACTCAGTCTTCATACAATGGGAGGAGAAGCATCTGAAGAGCTCAGTAAATTCTTGGTTTAATGTCTCATTCAATATCCACTTTAGAGTCCTTACCAATCAAGACTCATAAAAGGTTTGTGGTCTGGTTTTGTGTGAACTATATTACTGTAGATAGCAAATACAGAATCTGTTCATCAGACACAACCTTCAAGAAAGTAGATGGAATCTAGTAGTTCAGTTTTGATTTATCTGGGCACAAAAATATAAAATCAAGGGCAATAAAGGTCAGCTTTTTTCTGAGCTTCTCAAAATACAGTAATCCTAAACCAAACACAGTAGTCCTAAACCAAAGATTTTCCATTTTCTCAAATAAATGCATTGCACTTGAGAAGACTATCTAGAGCTTCCAGAAATCATGTTAGCTAGCACGCAGCTCAGGAAGAGAAATCAATAGCTAAGTGGAAAATCTCACCTCAGTAAGAAAAGGGGTCCTGCAAACCAAGCTACTGAATATACACATTCCAGTCTCCATTCTAAAAGGCTGGAAAATGGAAACCTGACTTCCTGGACTAGAACTAATGGCCCAAACAGGAGTTCACAGCTCAGCAAGATAACGTAATGCCTAGTGTGCCAAGAAATTGCACTCTGATGAATGCAAGCTCACCTAATCCAGAACAACTTCATTAGGAGTAAAATCACATGCACTGCTATATTACCCACCTTTACACTCTAAAGACTAACACACCAACTTAAAAAAAATATTATTACATAAAGCGTGTTTCTCTTCAAAGGGACAGCACGAAGAATCAGGTTATCTTCAGTGTCGCTTCAGGCTGTTCTTATTCCATCTGGTCTATTACTGCAAAGGCTGAACTTTGAAAGTCAGATTGAACTTCTTTAGACTATCCAAAGGCTACACTTGGACAAGTTAAGTAACTTCTCACATGCAAAAAGAAAACTAAAAATTACTGCTCCCCACTAATCACTTCTGTATACTTTAACTAGTACTATTTTCATGCTGGAAAAAGAACTCACTTTTATGTGATCTTGTCATTTTATCAGATTTGGCAGAGGCATCTTTGACTCGGTTGTGATATTCTACAAGGAATGTTCTTTCATGTTCAAAGAAGTCATCCACATCCTACAAAAAACAAGAACAATTTAAAAAAAACAGGATTTCACTCACTCGGTACAGAGCAACTGCAGAGTACATCTGCATATAGTTGTTACTGTGACATGAAATTTTTATTGTCTAAAACACCATTTATGTAAACTGATTTCTTCTTCATTTATTTTATCACAATCTGAAGTTTTATTAACAAGCATCTTAAAGCTCTAGATAACTAAACCTGAAGTGAAGGAAAGAATTTCACTACTAACTACCACTTTGATGACAAAAAATAGAATAAATGTCAAGAACTTAATAAAAGGACATCTACCTAGGAAAAGGGGAAGGGGGAAGAAAGACACCCAGTTGCACAGATGCTGCAGTCACAGCAGAGACAATACGAATTTCTAGCTCAGGAACACTGATCCTGATGACAGGTTTCTTTCAAGCTGGTAAATGCAGCTAAACTTTAATATTTTCTGTATTACAATTTTATATATTTGGTTTATATTTTTTCAAAAAGCTCTCTAAAATAGCACAGATGCTCAATACCACAGAATAGCCTACAACAGGGGCTTTGAACAACGTGTTTTCATTACTAAAACTGCTGGTTATTTGGACTTCATATTTTTGTCCAAGTTGTAATTAATGCACGGTTATATCCACCTCCCAGCAGTTTCAAAACTGATTTTACAACTAGGAACTTTAGCTCTTCTAATTTGTTTGCAAATTGGAAGTTACCACTAGAAGGGAAGGAGATCAAAATAATCTTCTGCAAAATTTAGTCTTGTTATAAAACCAATCTTTCAACTTTGTGTGTGTGTGTGTGTGTGTGTGTGTGTGTGTGTGTGCAGCAGTTGCCAAAGCTAGTGCACCTTCCCACTATATAAAATGACAGGACAGAACAAAAGACAGATTATCAATTATCTGTGGATTTTAATAATGCTTAATTTCATAAAACAGGGGAAAAGAGTACTGAAAGCCTTCTTTCATGGAAGCAATCGGATAGCTCTCGGTTATCTTGCATCCAGGGCCACAGGTTCCTTCCCATGCTCTGCCTCATTCTTAACTCAGAATGCTACAAAAATCCCATTTTTGTAGCTATGTAAAATTCTGCTTCATTAAAAAAAGGGGACAACAATGTTAATACATTTTAAATCTTGGGATGTTAAGCAGTAATCACCTTTACTCCTGAAACGATGACACCATCTGCTGATTTAACCATATTTTTAAAGAAGTCTTCAAGTTTCTCTTTCTTATTTTTCCCACGAACACTCAACTGAAAAATAAATTCATTTATCAAGTTAGTTCATTTTCTGGAGGCAATAAAAGCTTTAAGAAACAAAACCACAACAGAGCTACATACCACAACTTGCTACCAGTTTTCCTGCCTCTGCTTAGTCTTATACTCTGCATTAATGGGTACAGGGCACCATGCACCCAGAATGACAGACTACCTCATTTACTAGACTGTTCTTTATCACCTAAAATACTATTCCAGGGGAGGAAAAGGAAAATCAGCAACATTCTAGCATCTACAGATAATACCAAATGTACAAGGTGTACATTTCAGTTATCAATAATACAGTATTTATCACGCACAGTATAGCTATTGAGTCAAAAGAGCAAAATATGGTTATATTAGGTTAAGTGTAGAATGGCAGATCTTTGATTTTCAGAAACTACAGAAGCATTTACCCCTCACTGCACTGAGGATAATGTTGGTTTCAGCCTCCTCACACTCTTCCTGTCCATCTAAATTCTACCAGTTTGGGTAAACTGAGTTTCTGAACCAGTAAGCATTTCCACCTCAAGCAACATGAGGATTGTCTGTAAACATATTTTGAAGTTAAGCATGTACTCAGTTGAGCCAATCTTTGCAATGATTTTTTTTCCACATTCAATGCTGATTTCTGCAATTTTAAAAAGCAACTAAAAACTGTTTGCAGAATATGAGCAACCACCAAATCCAACACCAAAGAGCTATTAGGAATTCAGAAAGTCCTCTCCAGTAACTCAAAATTAGATAGCAACTCAGTATGTAACATGTGGATAGCCACACTTGTCCAATACCTAGAAAAAAAATTAACCAAATTTTCACCTACATTATTAACAAAAGGGCTTTACTTATCAGAACATTTCATTAGAAATCCTCTCTAGTTTTGTTCACAACAGAATTTAAACCATGGCTCAAAATCCTAAAAATTAGCATTCCATCTTTGTTGTATCATCCTTCCCCACAAAAAAAAAAAAAATAATTAAAAAAAAAAATAATCAAAGAGTGGACAAGTATAACATCATGGGAAATCACCACCAAAAGCTAATCTTTTAAATCCAAAACCTATTGGATTCTCATTAATATTTTTGATGCTGAGGCTAGAGCACACAGTGCATTTGGTTCCCCAGGTGGCAGCAAAATGAACTCCTACAGACTAAATGAATTTCTAACTTTTACAATACAAATATGTTTGGTATGAAGGAATTGATGCAATTTGCTCCAGGAGGTAAAGCCCTCTTAATCAATTTTCCATCCTACCATAAAAGTACATCTTGATTTCTCTTGCCAGCAATTCAGTTTTCAATACTCACATCCTGATTATATTCCAAGAATACATGGAAATTTAAATCCTTTCTCAAAATAGGATGCGCTGCCACGCGACACAAAAACACTTCATGCATTGCAACTGTCTTCTTGAATATTGCCAAATATTCACTGAAAACAAGAAACAAGACATACATAAGAATTTCCCATGAAGCAATTAAGTTTGAGATAAACCTAGTGAGCAACTTTAAGAGATCCTCAGTAAGGATACAAAATTATAAGCTGATATAGTATGGGTTATCACTCTGTTATTTGATACATAGATAAATAAGTAGTACAATGTTAATACTAGGGGGAAATTTGAAGCCCTAACATATTATGGAGAGACTTTTAATGCAGATTCAACAAATACATTCTGGTTTTTAAGGCTAGCTAACACAGACTGGTTTGCTGAAAGTGTAACCTCGTTTTATTGTCCTTTCCCCAACTCCCCAAAAATCAAGAAACTGAGACACAGATTACAGTCACTAGGCACTATGTAGCCAATGTGCAAATTCCTTCCTCCCCATCTCCATCCCCTTGCCTATTTGCACCCTCCTTACTTATTTAAATGTTCATGTAGTTCTTTTAGCTCTTTAGATAGCAGTCTTTTATTTCATGTTAAAGCACCTAGCCTTTTTGGGCTGTCTTGCTTCATAGTGGTTCTAGAAGTGAAATCCAGTGCTGCATTTGGTAGGTGCAATCAAAAAAAAAAAAAAAAATCACATTTAACCATGACAAAGGCATAGCTGCCCAGTTCAGCCAACTCAACTTGAAAGCAATTACTCATTTGTGATTTAATTAAGAGGAAGGCATTCTTATCAATACAAGTTTGCTAAAATTCATTTTGCTTTGCAGATTCAATGAATAAGATGTAACTTGTCTAGAAATGAGGAAGGGTCTCTTTTCCCCATTCTGAGGTCAAACAGTGAAATGATAATCAACACTTTTGCTTCCACTATGTGCAAGGAGGTTAAGATTTACATACCAGCAAACCAGCAGGGCCAGTGTTGGGAGATGTTTGATCTCAGTGAGAGTAGTAGTCATTCAGTGAAGACAAAAAAGGAGGATGCAGAGGATGGAGGTGGCAGTAGAAGAAACCCAAAGTTTTCTGTGTTATCCAACCCCTAACCAGACCACAAGAGAATCATGATCAGGGCCGCTGGAAAACCACAGATTCTTTAAAATCTATAGTGTTTTGCTAAATTTCCAGTTTTCTGCATATGAAGTGTATATCTACTCTGCTATAAATTACACTTTACATAACAGTAATACAGAGCTTTTTAAGACATGTGCTCACAGCAGCTGGAGTTCGGAGGGAAAACAGCAGTTCTAAGAGTTCTATGTACTTTTCTTGCCAATTCAGAGCTCTTGATAGAAGCAGTCTAGAAGCAGCGTAAATATACACTTGAAAACTGAAACCAATGACAGGAAAAAGATCAAAGAAGTGAATGCATGATAAGGAAAGTGGATGAAGCAAGGAGAAACTTCACTGCGTAACCCAAGAACAAAAAGCCTTAGAGCAGATATTTCAATACACATTAAATTAGCAGTAAGGGAAAATACTATTTTTCAGGAAGTTATTCTCCTTGTGCAAAAACAAGGGAGTGTCAAAAAAAGTATTTTCTAGTAATCTCCATATTTCTTGGGGAACAGAAGGTTGGCATCTATGTTTACAGTACCAACCACATGCAAAAATCCCTACTTCAATCACTACACGTATAAAACTTAAAAGTTTCATTATGCTTATAAAATGTAGAACACCAGAACTAAAAAAAATATAGAGGTTACCTCCTCCCTTTGCAGGTGTTCTGTGTTTTTTTCCTTATAAAAGAATGCTCAAGAACAAGTTGATTTTTTTTTTCCTTTTTCAGAATATCTTCCATGAAATTATTTCTACAATTTTCCTAATGGCTCTGATCATGATCACTAAGATAACCCTGGTTATGGAGCAACTGAATTCTCAAGCCTATATCTCACAAGGAACCATTACAGTGAAATCAGAAACACGGGACAGCAAACAGCATTAAAAGTTGAGGGATTAAAAAAAAGAAAAAAAAAGTAGCAATCAAGTCTACATACGCCTCCAGTTCTTGTTTCATCTTGGTGAATTCTTCTTTAGTCATTGATCCTTCCCCTTCTCCAAGTTTCTGCAATTTCTCCCTTGAGGCATCAAAGTCAGGCCTGGGTGGTGCTGGTGGAATCTGGAATTGAATCAATTTTTTTTTAACCGCTTATCTTCTCAGTCAAAAAACATTCATTCAGTACAGGAACTGTAAATTGCCTGCAGCTTTCTAATATATGCCTCTCTCTTTCATCATTCATTACAGCATTTACGGATAAATTCTCTCATTCATGAGTTAGACATGCTGCATTACTATACCAATTTTGGCCAAGTGTCCTTGAAGATTACTAAAGACTTAACTAATGGCTTCAGTAGTTTAATTACAACAGAAACCAAATAATACCTAGCTTTCCCACTATAATGAATTAAAATTTGAAATCCTTATTTTATAATTAGTTTTGTTTTAGCTTATTTGGTAAGGTTTTTTTCTTGTTTAAAGAAAAAAAAATTCCACAATTGTTTTCACACCATCCATTTATAACTCCCCAAAACTTTAAACAAAATAAATAAATAAATTCCATATTGCTTGCGGGCACTAGTTCTTTCTTGCAGCACTGTTGACATTAAAGATACATCTGTTGAAATAACAAAGCACACAGTAAACAAGCCTCTAGGTTAATCCTGTAATATAATATACTAAAATTGAAAGAGAAAACACCACAGTCAAACTAATCCTGAATTCCTATCAGTAAAGGGACACAGAACAAAGCTAAACTATCCTTAAATTTTAGTTCACTGATATTTGCCCATTACATTAATGCATTACAAGAAAGAAAAAAACAGCATCTATGCAATCAACTGTCTGAAAGTAGTTATTACCACACTGAAGGCCTAGTCACTTCAAATAGCTTTTCTGACTAAAAAAAAAAAAAAAAAAAAAGACTAGCTCAAGAATGGTATGACACATCACAGATTATACTCATCATAATGTACCCACTATTAGAAATAGATGTTTATCTTCTGAATCAGTAGACAGACCCCAAAACAGAAAATGAATACCTAACTTTCACACCATGATGACAAATATTTCTATTTGTAATTGAAGTATGAACAGCAACACCCATTTTTAATAGGCAGTCTTGTAATGTGACTGTTTTGGGACCTCTATTCCCCAGAGGCCTGAAATAGACTTCAAAACATAAATTGTTAAGTTGTGTATTAAGGTTCCCTGTAGTTCTAGATGGTGCTTGCATTGGTTTTTACCCCTCCAACTGATTTATGGTAACATGATTCTGACCTTCGTGATGAAAACTGGAAAAGTCTAATTACTAGAGCTCAGTTACTGCACTCTGCCATAAAACAAAGGCAACATGAAACTTGCAACTAAGTTAAACATTAGCTTGCAAAAACAATACCAGCAAGTTATACAGTTTGCCTATCTCCCACACTTTTAACACACTGGACTAAAAATACACTCGGGTACAGATTAAACTACTCATTCTTTAGCAGTGAAAGGCAAGAAAGTATGACAACTACAATAACTTTCCTCCAAGCTTGCTTCAACCATTAATTTTGTGTAATTGCATAAAATGAAGTATTAGAACATCTGATCTGATTTTAGAAGGCACGAACACCTGCCATTTCCATTGTATTTAAAAGCAGTCACGAGTACTTCTGATACAGTCCACATAAACGAAAAGAACTGTAATACTTACGATATAACCAGCATAGTCCTCATTCTCAACAAAAGAATCATGAAGCCAAATAAACTCTTCATGTTGCCGGACAACAGAAAATTCATTTTGTTTAAAATTTGGTAAGGAACTCTAGAAGGGGAAAAGTAGGAAGAATTATGCAAAACAAAACAAAACAACACACACACACCAAAAAACCCCAACCAAAACCCACAATGTTTTTCATTACTATATGAAAAACACCTTGAAGGAACAACAAAAATATCCCCCTAAAAATAACCCAATCATCCAAGTAAGGATTTCACTGAAAAAGTTCATAGAGCATTAATTACCGCTGTCTTAATTAGTGCAGCAATCAATTGGAATGGGTTGCCCAAAGAGGTTGTGGAGTCTCCACCCTTAGAGATATTCAAAACCCACACAGACAAGTCCTGAGAAATGGGTTCTGTTTCACCCTGATTTAATGGTGGGAGTGAGGGAAGAGAAGGGACTAAATCATCTCCAGAAATTTTATTCAATCTCAACTATTCTGTGATTCTGCAATCAATAAACATTCAAATCTAAAAAAAAAAAAAAAAAAGGGAAGAAAAGCCATAAACAAGCAGTAACTGAAAATTATTCTCGAATGTAATTCCATTATGAAATATATTTTTAGAATGTGAAACCATGGCTAAACTAATAAAAAACTATACTGAAGAATACTAAAGATTCTACCTGCAAATAGGCCAATTAATAACCATAGGAATGGCATGACAACACATCAGTACAAAAAACTGAACGTAGCTTTTTTCTACAAAGTTTTTTAACCTCTTAACTTTTTAGCCATCTTTTTCTTAAGCACTGCAGCTACGCACTCTTAAACATGAGATAATGCTACTTCTCATTTCCTTTAGATTGTGTTACACTTGTTTAATAAACAGTTTAAGCAAAATTTCTTTTCTATATAATTAATAAAATGTTCAGTGTACAAACCCAGGCTTTTACCTTTGTATGGACAGTGAATTTCACTTTGTCCCTCTCACTGAGTGCATCTGAGATATCCACTTGCAGAGCAGCATCAGTCTGGAGATCTACATTTATTGCTCTAAGCTAAACAAAGAAAAATCTATTTAGCTTAAATGAAAAAAGTTAATTATATTTCCCTTATTCTTCTCTTAAGAAGAACCCTGATCCTGAATGCTGAACATCCTTAAAAAACTGAAGATAGATTACAAGAAACCCCCAACATTAAAAGGTTACTTCTAGTGGAAAAGAAATTTCAGTAGTACTCCTTATGGCACACATGACCATTCGAATAGTTTCCTTTACCATACTCCTTGTTAGTGCACTATTATTATTTCTGTATATTGTTAACTTGCTAATAATTGAGATGATCAAGACAAAGTACATTTACAGACAGCAGCAAGTTCAGTAGGTTTTTCTCTTCATTTTTCTCTTTCCCCGACTCCCCCAAACCGACAACCCGATGTAAGTAAATGTACTTGTAAAGGTAATTATAAAGGTACTAAGAGTTGGAAAGGTACAACTAAGGAGAAAAATGATCCTATATTTAAAGGAGCAAGAGCTATTAAAGATCTGGTTTACTCACATTGTTTTACACTATTCTTTTGTTTAACATTTCCCACAATATACTGAAAAAGCTTAAAAAATAACATCCTGAACTTCACAGATCTAAGTCTCCTTGGAAATATTTTTCTGAAAAGAAAGAGGGGGGGAAAAAAAAAAAACAACCCCCAAAAAAACAAATCAAGATTTCAATCTCTTCAAAATCAGCATGTGAAATGGTAAAAGTGCAAGGAATATGCATATTTTTTCCACAAGACATGAAACAAAATCATTCCAAAGTCACATCAAAAATAAAATGAGACAATGATCAAATATGAAAAAAATTGGAAGATTATCTGAGCACCGCAATGTTTGGCAGTAACTGGATCAAAGGCTTCAACAGTACTTGGTGAAACTAGAACCTCATATAGACCCCAAATGGAAATCCAAGTCCCCTCACCCTCGCACCCTTCTTGTTCTAGAGCAATTTGTCCCATGACAATCTTACCACCATGATCAAGAGATATTCAGAATATTTTGACACATGCTATGGCTACCTCTGAAATCTTCCCCAGTCACACTGTCAAAAAATAATTCAACGTCATGCTCATGAGGCTTACTTTTTACTGAGACAGTGTTTTCTTTGATGCTGCGTTTTTTCTAGAAATGTCACATTCTACATTACAAAAATGCTTTGCCATACAAATATACATATTTTTTTCCCCACAAAATTTTTCAGGACTCCATTTTGAAGTCCCTACTCAAGTACAAAAATGCTTTAAGTATCGGCAATACACAGTACAAAGGTTACACATGAGCAGATTTTGAAGGTAATGCTGAAAGGCACTGGAACAGCACTAGGAGAGAAGCATCAACTGCCACATCTTGTTTTCCACCAGCTATCTTAATCCTTATCTTAAATCACAGCAGTCAGCTCCCATTCTAGTTTTCTTGCTACCCTCAATGCATGGACAACTCTGCTGCATATGTAGCAGCAACCAGACTAACACATCTTAGAATTAGCATATTAAAGCAAACCAAAATCATACAGTCTAGCATATTCTGCTAGGCTAGCAAAATGTAACAGTTCAATAGCTATTACACAAATAGTAATAGCTTTTCCTTACAGCAAAGCTGGAAATCGTTAATACCACCGCACAGTAACATATTCACACATGTGATTCAGGCATCGCTTTTTGTTTTGTTTTCCCAAGGTTTAGAGGGTCACTGCCTCACACAAAGGCACATTATCATGCAACGATCCATGGCAGATCACTTCTCAGAGGCAGAATCTCCTAGCTCCCACTGAGTTTCCAATGTGCTTAACATCTAATTTAGGAAACAAAAATATAATCTGACATAGCAATGTCTGCCTTATGTCATGACACCACATTTTTCAGTTTGTAAAAAAGTTCTTGGTGGTTACACTGTCTGGGGTACTGTTTATTTTTCTCTGGTCCCCCAGAACATATTAACACACACAGAGTAATCTCAGCAAATCATATGAATTATTCAAACGGTATTTTTGTAGTCTTTCATGGGCCACCAAAAATTTCTACTAAAATGCCTTTTTTCCACTTTTTTTTTTTTTTTTATAAAAGTGGTACAATACAAAATTCTAAGATTCAGTATAACAGCTGTTCAAATTTGTCACTATGCAGTCGCTACTGCAGCACACCCTGGCCATATGCACTATTCACAACTTTAGAAACAAAATGCTTAGCTGTGCTTAGAAAACTACAAACCACCTAAACATGACAACTTCACTCGTGACATACAACTAACTGCAAAGGACTATTTGTTTGATTTATACTGAGTTAAGTTTGTAACAGTTTTGAAGAGTTTAATCATATGTTAAATTATGCTGTGTAACCTGACTGCCAACAGGGAACATTTTAATCTACAATGGTAATGAAGCATTTATGAAAGGTGTCAAAGACAATCAGAAAGTTGAAGGACTTTAAATGCATTCATGTGACACAATGGTTCATATTGCATTACTGGGAATTAAATTCACAAACAATATCATCACACAACTTAAGCAATCTCTTCATCAGTACTTCCAAAATAAAATCGCCCCACAGGATGGTTCACTAGGGATGAAGGGAGGAGAAAATGAAAAAAATAAAATGCTACAAAACCTGATGTGGATGAAAAGTCTTATTTGGATGAAAACAGAAATAAAAGTACCTTAAATTCTGGAAAAAACTGAGGTAGGATACAGTCCCTTTGTATCTTGCCCCCCTTCCCAACAATCTAATACGTACAACATAGCACAGTCACTTTATGCTTAGATACATGCTCTACACCCATGCTGAACAACTTGCAAAACAAAAGCTAACTTAATTTAGCTGCTTTACGGTTTCCTATGCTATATACCAAGAAAGCCCATTTTATTCAAAGGGTCTAGAAAATACCAGAAGCCAAAACAAGAGCTAAGCAATGTTACAGTACTAAACAAGAACACAATGCAAGAAGAGGATTTAGCAGCTAAGCCCTTGCTTAAGGATCAATTATACTTCAAATGATAATGGGAGGAAACCGGTAGAGACAAAGGAAACAAGCAAACCTTACATTTCTAGGTAATGTCAACCCTTAACAACAGTAACTCCTATACTCTAAGCTCTTTCAAAGATGTTAGAGAAAAAGGACCCTTTTTTTTTCAGCAGGTTCTTTACAGGCAGATAAATACACAGAGCAAGATAAACAATAATACTTTTACAACAACAGACTACAAAGTGTCATCAGGGCATTAAGTTTCAAGCAGACCTGCTCTAAGGAATAGCTCATTTCCCCTAAATGAGTAGACAAGAGCACTGGCCAAGTCGGCTAAAGTTTATACAGATATAAAATACACAAGACAGTACTAGTATACCACCTTTCAAAGCACGTATTGTTTACATTAGAGAGATCACACAAAAAGCCCAACAGGAACTGAGTTACTCCAAGAGAACTCAATAGTATCTTCCTAAATGAGATTTTAGAAAAGCAATTCCCGCAAGTTCATTTTATGCAGACCACTTATTATAAGTTCCTTCTACAGACCACCCACTGCTACTTCCTCAAAGATGATTCTCAGTGCTCTGTTTTACAATTCTCCGGAAAAGGCTCCATATGGTATAACACAATTGTTTGAGAATTAGTGTTTTATGTGGCATCAGCATAACTTCCAGCCCTCTTTTCATCCCATCACCCCCACGTGAAACTTAACACAACTGTAGCTGACCAACATGATTCTGAAGAGTTAAAAGTACAGTTGTTATAGTGATATCTGAAATCTAGAGAGGAAAGAGTACTGATTTTCAAAACTCAAAGCTCAATTACTCTAACCAGAAGTTGTCACCCATGCTTTCAAATAGAGGCTTGACCTACTCATTTCTTAATCGCAAACAGAGGAAGGTGACAAATCAGAACCAGGGATACTATTGCTAAAAAGATGAAAAAATAAGTTATGGTTTTGAAGATTAAAGCACAGCAAATCCATTCATGAACAGACTGCCAGTATTGCTTTTGATTAGATTTTCTGTATCCCAATCAAAATCATGCAGGTAACAACCTGCATTTTAGCCCCAGGGATTTACACAGCCGAGAAAAAATTAAAACCCCAGAGCAATTGAAAATAAGAAACCTAAAAACATTAGGCAAAGGAGAAGGATACTGTTTTGGTTTAATTCTGCAGTTCTGGATGAAGATGGGGGAGGGGAAAAAAAAAAAAAAAAAAAAAAAGGACTGCACTTGGCCAACTGAGATGATGTAAGTTGTCCAACAGCACAAACAAGACTGCTAAGAGATTTCTTAAGGCTTTCAAATTACCTTGTGAACTCTGACTACCTGTAGCCTCAGAGGGAAAACTAATAACCAAACAAACAAGTTTCAAACGGGATCAGATCTGCATTGTTATGCTCTACCTGCACCTTCAGATAAAGGCAACTTAACTGTGCACTTCAATGCCTGTTCCTAAATACCAGGGACAACCTATGTAAAATGTTACTCCATAATTAACAAGTTCTTCAGTCCTTGTTCTGAAGACACTCAAAGAACAATTTCCACCTTCTTTATTTTTTATCCAGTATTCTTACTAAAGTAGCTGTGCAATTAAAGGCAAAAGCTCTATGGTGGGCTGAATTGGCCTAATACAATACCAGAATTCCTTTTTTAATTTCTGGTCATAAACTGAAACATAAAATGCACTGAATTCCTACCATGTGCATACAGTCAAAAATCACTTAGCACTTAACATTATATTCGACACTTGAGTGCAGGATAAAAGGGTATACCAACACAGTGCTTTTCAGATTTTGTATTTTTAGTAATATACTGGATGTAGCCGCTTTAATAGGAAGCAATGGCCAGGGCAACCTAAGCAACCCAGAAGCTGCTCTCCTACCTCGCTCAGGGTCTGTCTTTCTCAAGACACTAACCGATAGGGGTAATTGGTCTGAATGAGTTATGCTAGATCAGCTGATTTGTTGCTTAAGTAAGGCAGGCAAGGTAAAGAAAGATGGATGCAGCAGTCAGAAGAGAAACGAAGGCCAGAAACAGCAGGGCGGAGAAAAAGGTTTTTCTCAGTAAGAAACATAATCATGGCATCCTGTCCCCCCAACAGAACTTCTTTTCAATACAGAGTTTATTATGCAGTGTGCGCCTGCAATGTCAACGTCCCATTGTCATCTCTGGGAGAACCTCTGGGGCCTAGAGGGAGAGGAGAGGGCAGGACTACTTCACCCAGGGCCTGGCTCTCGGTTAAAGATGGAACCCGGTGCTCTCCACAGGGCTGGTCAACCAGGACCAGGTCAACCAGGTCTGGGTGTGTCGGGGGGACATGGGGGGCACGTATCAGAGCCGGGAAGGATCAGAGAGAGAAGAGGCACCTCCAGCAGCATACATGAGCCCCACTCAAGCTATTCCAAGGAAAGCACTGAAGGACTGTCCTTCCACAACTTGGGTGACAGAACAATGAAAAAATCAAGGCAAAACACAGGGGCGGGCAGGGACCAGTTCCAGAGGGCGGCTGTGCTCTTTCCACACCAGCAGACCCCCGGCAGACAAACAACCGGGATCCTCACTGCCCGCCGCCCCCCGGCATCCCCCGTCCCCGCCCCGGTAACCCCCAGCGGGCTCGGCCCGGGCAGCCCGGGGAGGCCCCCCCAGGGGAGCGGGGCCACCCCTGCCCGCCCTCCCCCCCAATCACCCCCGGCACCGGCGTCCCTAACGCCTCCCCGCGGCACTTACACCTCGGTCCTCCTCGGAGAGGAAATCTGGGCCGTCGTCCGAGCCTTCCTGCTGGGGGCGACGAGGAGGAGGAGGCGGAGCGGGCCGGGGGGACGCGGAGGGGCACGGCCGGCGGCAGGGGAAGGTGGTGGCGGTGGCGGCAGAGGAGGGGTGAGGGGGGCGTAGGGGAAGAAGAGACATAAGCGCACAGGTTAGCGACCCGGCCGCAGCCACCCGCCCGTCCGCCCCGCCCCGCCCCGGCACCGCGGCCGCCCCGAGACCCACCATCATGGCTGCTCGCCGCGCTCCGCGCCCGCCGGCCCGCCCGCAGCCCAGCGGCCAGGCGGGGCTGCGCGCGCGGGGGCGGGGCGGGGCGGCGCGGCGCGGCGCGCGCGGGGCGGCGGCGGCGAGCGGCGGGCGGCACCCGTCGCGCGGGAGCGCGCGGGCGGGGGCGGGGCTCACGCGCTCGGCGGCCGCTGAGGGAAGCGCGCGGGGCTCCGGCACGGGCGGGAGGGAACGTTGGCTGTGAGGGCTTCGCCGCGGCTGTGGCGGCGCCCGGTGGCTGCGGGATGGGGCTCTCCGCGGCGCGGGGAGGGGAGGGAAGAAGAGGGAAGCCGCACCCCCAACAGGCGGCCGGGGAGGCTGCGGCCGTGGCAGCCGCCTCGGTTTTCGCCTTCGCTCCGTGGGTGTGGGCTGGCCCGTGGGGCAGGGCTCTCGAAGGGCCTCCTGGTGGGTCTGGCCAGCACCGGGCCTCCGGTGTTTCAAAGTGCAGCCACGCGTGGGTGGTGGATGTGTCCCGTGGGGGTTTGAAGAAGCGAGAGCAGTTTGTTGCTCATGGCACGCGGAACTCGGAAGGCTTGGCCCGCTGAGGGCGAGCGTGCAAAACCGCTGAAAATGCACGTGATGGGGGGAACTGTGTCTGCCGCCATCCCTGACTTTTACTCGTGGCCAACAGCTTCAGGGCTGTCCTGCTCTTCTTCCCGTCATTTGTGTGAGAGACGGGCTTCACGGCACCGGCCCTTCACCACTTGTGTTCTTAGAAGCGTGTGTGAGAGATGGGCTTTGCAATTATACAGTGCAAGAAATTAAGTGGTTCATAATACACCTTTGATTTATGGGCAGTTACGTGATTAAGATTGGTGACTGCCTTTCATTCAGACTGAGAAATGGAACCATTAAATGCCCCTTTGTGTAATGACAGCAGAAAACATCAGCATCCACACACTAAACCAAATATAAGCATGGAGGGTAGGGAATCCATGCCCGAGACTGCATTTTTCTGTGAATCAGAGCTGGAACGGCCAAGAAAGCCTCAGGGTGGGGTTTTATGACCAGCATAAACCGATGTGTATCATCGCTGCGAGATGGTGGCAGGTCTGGACATTAGCACTCCCATGGGCTACAGGCAGACAGATGAGGGCATTGATCCAGCTGCAAATTAATCCTGCAAAAAATGATTAGTTTGCATCTGAATCAGCTCCATAACCCAGCCAAGCCCATAGTTACAAGCAGTAGTGGGACAGGACCACTGCTTGCCACAGTAGCACTGTGGATTTACATGGGACTAAGACGATCAGGAAACTACACCTCAAGAAATGGTACTCATGCAGCCTCAAGATAAGTGAAGAGAAAGCTTTCTGAACTCTACTGCTTAAAAGTGTGCTTTGGAATTTGGAAATGGAAATTGTCTCTTGGAAATTGTTCTTAGTACATCTGCAGAAAGAGGCTTTTGAATATGCATTCTGTAAATAATTAAACAAACTGTTCTTTAAATGATTTTCATGTACGCAGTCTGTTTATGTCTTGATACAGACACACACAACATCATCCGAAGTACTGACTGACTACTCGGGCCAAGAGAAGTAAAAATATTTTACTTCCAAGATACCAAGAAAGAGAATGTGACCTCTGTTTAAACACCGACTTTGTGGTGCTGAAGGAGTAAAGACAAAGCCACACAGGAAACTGATTTTGGGGGGTTCACCTGCATGCGTTTGCATCCTGTTCTGTCCACAGTTGGCTCAGTACCCCACCACTCCACCTAGCAAATATCTGTTTTTCTGGAAAAATAAAATCAGTGACAGTGAGCTTTTTTTTTTAATGTTTATTATTTATAGGTAATACATTTTTGTAGGACCAAAAAACCCAAGTCAAAGAGTTGAGAAAAGCCTTCACAAGTAATAAAGAGACAATTCCTGCTTCCAGGGGACAGCTAAGTAGTCCAACTGACTGGCATGAATCCAGCAGGATGACCATCTCAGGTGCATCTACAAAAAAATAAGGTTATATGGCTTTCCAGTGTGGCTCTGGGAGCAGTTCAATCATTTTGGGTGGCACAGAGGCTCATGAGGGCCATATTCCATAACAGCAGTACTACAGCTCTAAAGGCACTCTGTACCAAAAGACACCAAAACTGCTCAGCAGCAATACTATCCATGATACTAATCTTTCATCCTGCCCTGATCAACTTATACCAGTTCCATGTCTTGCCCTGCTTTTGTCCCCATGCTCCTCCCCACTGGCAGAGCAAGGCTGGCTGCACACTGTTTCTGCTTCAGCGGCTGAGAGACAGATCATATATGCCATGGGGACATCCTAGCTTGTAGGTGGGAGAAGAGCACTCTCTCTTCTCCGTGCTCTGCTGTCAAGACTCAGTTTAACAAGCCTGTTCAGAGCCTGTGGGATCACATTCAGTTGAGCTCGCCCCACCTAAGGAGTTTCCATCCAGGGGTGTTTGCACACTCTATGTCTACATAACAATAATAAACCAGGTCAATGAACTAAATATAATGCAGCAAGAATGAAATTACAGGTTGTAACTGAGGCAATCTGACAGCCCTTTGTCAACATCGCATTCCTCCCCTCCTTCTCCGTGCACCTGGCTATATCTACTGTACACCGACTTGGGTCTTCAGTGGGCTCTGACTCCAGTCATCCTGTCTCACCAGCAGAGAAATTACATGGGATAAAGGAAGGGAAAACTGTTTCAACGGGTGTGTTGCATCAACTCTGATAAGCTGTATGGATGGCCCAGAGGAGGATGCAGGAGTTTGAAGCCAGAAGAAAGGAGAGTCTTGGGGCTCACAAATTACATCTTGAGAAATTACTCCCTTTACCAACAATGTCTCACTTTTGCTCCAGGATAGGCTCTGACTCACTCAGCTACTTATTTATTACCTCATTTTTCCTCCCTGTTTTCCTCATTTTTTATCATAAAATCATAGAATCATAGAATGGTTTAGGTTGGAAAGGACCTTGAAGATCATCGAGTTCCAACTCCCCTGCCATGGGCAGGGACACCTCCCACTAGACCAGGTTGCCCAAGGCCACATCCAGCCTGGCCTTGAACACCTCCAGGAATGGGGCCTCAACAACCTCTCTGGGCAACCTGTTCCAGTGCTTCACCACCCTCAGAGTGAAAAACTTCTTCCTAATGTTTAGTCTGAACCTGCCCTCTTCTAGTTTAAAGCCGTTCCCTCTCATCCTATCGCTACATGCCCTTGTAAAAAGTCCTTCCCCAGCTCTCCTGTAGGCCCCCTTTAGGTACTGGAAGGCCTCAATAAGATCTCCCTGGAGCCTTCTCTTCTCCAGGCTGAACAGCCCCAACTCTTTCAGCCTCTCCTCATAGGGGAGGTGCTCCAGCTCTCAGATCATCCTCGTGGCTCTCCTCTGGACACGCTCCAGCAGGTCCATGTCCTTCTTATGTTGGGGACTCCAGAGCTGGATGCAGTACTCCAGGTGGGGTCTCACGAGAGTGGAGTAGAGGGACAGAATCACCTCCTTTGACCTGCTGGCCACACTTCTTCTGATGCAGCCCAGGATATGGTTGGCCTTCTGAGCTGTGATCACACATTGCTGGCTCATGTTGAGCTTCTCATCAACCAGTACACCCAGGTCCTTCTCCTCAGGGCTGCTCTCCAGCCATTCCCTGCTGAGCCTGTATTTGTGCTTGTCTTTCTTCTTCTTGTCTTTCTGTGTTTTATTTCATCTCATTTTTAGCTGCTAAACTCTTGCGGCAAGTGTCATCAGTATTCTGAGTTTACAGTGCGATCAGTAGAAAGATGGACCGATTGTGCACCAATTTGGGGAAAACTGCTGCACTGTTGTTAACACACAGGTCTTCAGATTTATTTTAAAAACATTCCCCTGCAAAGACACGTAATGTCAGTAGATGGTGCTATATACATATTTTTAGGAATGCTTTTTGGCCGAGGTTTAGCCAACCAATAACGTTTCCTTTGTGTTTGAGGGTAATAACCCTGGAAACCTGGAAGTCACACAAATTTAAGAAATATTTGGCTTTTATCAGGGAATCACTGCGGAGATCTAAAGGCTTTCCACTCCTTGACATTGTCATATGGTACTACCTGTACTGTATGGCTAGTCATGGAGTAATTTGATGAACATGAGGGTTTGATGTGTGCAGGTGATGTAGTTCTGATACTTCATTAGCTGATAGGTATTTTAAAAAAGTGTGAGGAACTATTCTTCATGCGCTTTTCACTTTGAAGAAGTCTCTCGACTTCCCTCTCCAAACCTAATTACTCTCAGTTTCCTTGAAACTACCTCATGTATTGTTCATGCGGAATTCAAATGCAACATCTTGCAGACAAACTGTGGTCATCAGGACCAGCTTTCCTGCCTTTCAGTGCCAGACTGATTCCTCCTGTCATTTAATCGTATTTTCATCACGAGATGAAAATATTTTATTCCCTTATGTACTTCACTTAAATTTTCTCTACTATCATTAAAGCTGTATTGCAAGGGTTGGGTTTTTTTTTGTGGCAGAGCAGAAAATTACATTTTAAAAAGATGAATCAATATTTACTTTTTATTTCTGTGGAAAACTAGAGCTTTTAAGTGTAGTGTTTTCAGAAGATTAAGGCTGAAGGAGAAAAAGGCTTCAAAATCTTATTATAAAACCAGTCTAAAAAGCTCAGTTAGCAATAGAGGCTTTTTACCTGTTACAGAGATAGATCGCTTTACAGCAAAAAATGGCTATCAAACTGATCATATTCATTTAGAAGCACAAAGAGAATGTGAGCTGCAGGATTAAAAGAACAGAGAGGGGGAAAATGTATAAAATTCTAGAGAAGAAAGCAAAATCTAGCTTAGTACAGTATGTGCCTAGTAACTTCTAGACACTCTGAACAATAATCTCCATCAGGAAAAAAAAAAAATCTGTTTCTCAGTGTGGAATAGACTTCTGTGAATTCCAAAGCATAATGGGGCCATATGCAAATAATAAGAATGTGTGGGTTTCTATTCAGACTGCAGGGACCCTGAAAAGGCTCACTCTGCAGTTTTAAAAATCCTGGCCTCCTTGTGACAGATGCTGACTATACGTATGTATATACATTGTAATGCAATTCAGCACACTTCTTCCCTAGGCAAGGACCAGATTTTTTTTGCCTTTTTGTCTTTTAAAAATTCATTTATATGGCATTATAGACACATCCTGTCTTTGTCTGTCATGAATGACTTAATGTCTGTATACAGCTACACCGATGCAGAAAGTTGAACTATTTTTCACCAATGCCACGAATTAATGCCAAGTAGCTGCAAGGGGAAGAATATATTATCCAGCAAACAGAGGTAAAATCACTTATTCTGCGCTCTGAACCTTTTGAAGTTTTTTTTTTCTTCTTTGGATTGCATACTTTTATTAACCTAATCATCATATTTCTGTAACAGATTGTAGGCAATCATTGCTCAACACAAATACTTTATTGCAAATAGGTGTACGAGGAGACTGCATCTCCTGTAGCTCCTATAGGATTGTCTAGGAAAGAGCCCATGAAGAAGCTCTCTCCTTCCCTGGCACACAGGGATACTTAGAAACATTTATAAATAAAGTCACAGACTGATCGGTGTTTCAGGTGCCTACTCTGGATATAAAGCCATTGAACTGATCTCTTCCTAAACTCCAGTCCCTTCTCTTTTATAAACCAGCTGAAACATGGAGTAATTCAGAGAATATTCTGAGAGAATCCTTTTTTATCACTCTTCCCAATTCTCAATATGTCTTTCTTTAAGAGAAAGCCAGCATTTCTGGCCTTGCCTTTACTCCAGACTAAGGGTTTTACTCGCACCAAGTACTGGCACAAAATTTTTTAAATTAATGTAACAGAATTTATTATAACAGAAACAGAAAACCCTTTTTCTGTTGACATCACAGCTGAAACCAGGGAGATTCTTTTCCCACGTTGCTTCTCAGGTTTTTATTTTTAGAGCTGCCTGGTTTAATCCCTGGGTTGTGGAGGGCAAGAGGAATGCTTTGGAATATCAGCCTTATAGGAGAATCCTAACTCTATCAATCAGTAACTGCAATGGTAGGAGCATTATGAGAGACTTCTCTAAGCAGTTTTATTACTCTTTTCACGTCAGATGTTGACGAATCTGAGGTAAAAATACCAGAAGGCCATTTACAGTAGTGCTTTCATCAGGGCTAGCACTGATGATTCTTGTCAGGGCTAAGGAATAGTAAAATAGATTCAGAAAAAAACCCTTAGTATAAATAAGGCCTTGTTGATGAAAGTGTGACCAAGAAGGACAAAAAGCAGATTTGCTAACACTGACCTCATACACGTCATTCCCCAAAGGCCAGCTCTGCCCCAGCAGGGCAGCACCAGGCAGGACAGACAAAGCAGCTCTTGTCATGTCTTGTTGCTGGTACAATAACGGGTATCAGAAAGGACTGTACAATGCTGCTTATTTTGCCAGAACAGACTGAATGACACTTTCTGCCTAATTCAGTAGATACCTATTGTTGGGAACTACTAGTCATTATTCTTTCTCTTTTGCTTCCTGTTATCTTATTTCCTTTTCTCCTAATACTTTTTGGGTTGCTTTTCAATTATTTTTCCCTCTTTTTAATTTTTTTTTTAATTTTTTTTTTTTTTTTTTTTAAATTTAGCATTTTTCCTTCCTAATCTCTCATTCCCCTTTCAGCATGTCTCTTTCTTTCTCTTTGTCAGACCACCCCATCCGTGCCTGATTTTCCTTTGGTCTTGCCTGAGGGCAACTCTCTGTTCTCTTCTGCTCATCACAAAGTGACACCTCTCCCCTCACTCCCAAGCCTTCACGTCCTCTCTGTAATCAGTCCCAGCTTATTCCAATTTTATCTCTTTTCTTACATTCAGTCTTCTGTTCTCCTATTGTGCTCCTCACTGGCCTTTTGTTCTCTTGAATGTCATTGCTGCCTTCTTTCACATCTGGCAGGTAGAATCATAGAATCATAGAATTGCTGAGGTTGGAAGGGACCTTTAAGATCAAGTCCAACCATTAACCTACCTGGACAAAAAACACTTCTAAACCATGTCCCTAAGTACCACATCTACCCTTTTTTTGAAGCACCTCCAGGGATGGCGAATCCACCACAGCAGATGGCAGCCTGTTCCAATGTGTAATAACCCTTTCAGTGAAAAAATGTTTCCTAATATCCGATCTAAACCTCCCCTGACATAACTTGAACCCATTTCCTCTCGTCCTATCACTTGTCTCCAGGCATAAGAGGTCAGCCCCCACCTCTCTACAACCTCCTTTCAGGTACTTGTAGAGGGTGATAAGATCTCCCCTCAGCCTCCTCTTCTCCAGGCTAAACAACCCCCATTCCCTCAGTCGTTCCTCATGTAGCCACACTCTTCTGAGTTCTCCCCTGAAAACCTGAGATGTCTCTTAGCACATCCTATGAATGCCAATAGTATTAGAACATCACCTGCAGCATCAGAGAATGTGATGGCCACTAACCTGGTCTCTTGAGGCAAGGTTCACAAGCTTGCTAAACAATAACCAGGTGTCCTTTGTCTTCCTACACATATCAGGTGAGCCTTAATTGATTAGCATCCTAAAGACTTTCTGACCAAAGGGGTCTTATTCAAAATGATCAAAGATAAGCCAAGAAAAAAAAAAAAACACGTTACCAAAGGCTGAGTTTGGTAGATGCCATCAACCAGCATTAAAACAACAATCAGCTGAGGCATTATTTAATGGCCAGGGGCAGCTCTTCAAACTTGATGATGTCTGACTAACCAAAGCCACTTCCATCTCCAGGTGAGACAGATGAGGGAGCTGACCCAATTCACCTATTGGATCAATTTACAGCCAGATCACTTGAGCCAGCACGGTGGGAGCATAGGGAGAACATAAAAGGTAGTGCCCCATTTTTTAGCAGCAGTGCAGTTTTAGATTGGCTTAAACCAATCTGGAAGCCTCTTGGGGTATTATTAATGGAGTATTTCAAACTGCACTTCAGTAAAGATGAGCCCACAGGTGCACTACAATAAAGCACCCTGCTGTGAAAACCAAGTCGGCACGCCAGGAAAAATTCATGTGACTCCTGCTGTGGTGTTTTAGAGTAGTGTGGTGTTTTTCACTGAAGGACAGGACGTGCCATTGGGCAAATGCAATGAGCCTGTCTCAGCACAGATTCAGCTGAGATAGCTCGCATCACTACCGAGGTCTGCACAAAGCATGCCTGGCTGCAGATAACAAAAGCGCTTGTCCATCAGCCTCTAGCCAGCACAACTTTATGATGTTGACCAGGCCAGGCTATAATCTGGAATGAAGGCTAATGGAATAGCATTTGGGTCTCCATTAGCACTTTATTGAGTTGCAATAGTCCCGCGGTCAAGGCACTGATAATATGATACCACGGGAGCTTATATCTTTGTAGGCAGAAATTAGAACTGTAATTCTGTATTTGAGAGCAAACAAGCCTTGTATTGCAATGCGGGGAACTAGAGCATTCGGTATTCGAGACACTGATCTGTACTGCGTGTGGTCAGAAAGAGAGCTATTTGTAATGTTTGTGAGCAGGTCCGGGATCAGGTCTTCAGAGAAGAACTGAGTACTGTTACAGGTCCTTTTTGTCCCAGCTGGTCGATGTGGGACGGAGAGGAGAAAAGAAAGTATTGGTGCTTTGACTTTGGTTTTTCTTTTTCCCCACTCATGCATTTTGACTTACGGATTTTTGCATCTGAGTGGGTAGAACTGATGGTGAACAGGTGAACCAACCTCACTGATAATTTGCTACGAGGCCAAAGGGAATGCTGAGCTACATGGGTGGCTCTATGAATAGCAGCTAAGCAATGGGAACCAGCCTAGCAAACATTTCCAGTCCTCCTGCTGGGATCAAGCTCTCTCCTTCCCAAGGTACAAAACCAAATCCGAAACATTACTTTGGGTTTGGGAAGGTCAGCTGTGTTATCGTAACTGCTGTGTTCATATCTGTCCACAATTATCACAGCAACTGTGATATATAGGGCCAAATCCAGCTGATACATGGAATAACACAAGCACCAAAAATTCTTCTATCTGGGCAGTGTTTGACGCCATGCAAAAGGCAGTGGGTTCGGTGTTCTGTGCGTTGCTGCTGAGTTCCCAGGCCTCCCTGTTAACTCCCTGCCCCTATGGTAGACACCATACAAGTTCACAGAACAATACATACCAGGAGCGGAGCAGGGAGCTGTGCCTCAGGACTGAGGCATCCTCATCCAGGCCAGGAAAAAAAGGAATCAATTCAGAACCTCCTCCGGAGGGGGTTCCTTGCACTTAGTGCACTAGGGCTGTTAAAGACAGCTTTGGCACCGAAAGTATAAGGCCCTGCAGAATGGAGCTACAAGAGAAACAAAGACCCTTAATAATCTTTATTTTTGAGAATTATTTCAGGGAGATTACCCACATGAGCAAGATAGTCAAGAATGCACCTCCTTCCTCTCAGCTCCTCTGCTAGTGCAAATCAATGTTTTTTCCATTAAAGTCAATGGAGCTTTGCTGATTACATGAAGTCAGGATCATTATGTACAATTTATTGGCTCTAGTCATTCGATAATACTCCACAATGGGAAATCTTTTACCTCCGCTTCTTTTATAAAACACAAAGGACCCATACAGTTTCAGATCATTATATTTTGCTCTAGTCCCACCTTCTCAAAAAAAATCCTTTTGTTATTTCTCACTTGAGGGGGCAGCTATGACTAAGTGGCTGAACAAAACCTTCAGATTTACCAAACCTGCAATGCAGCTTATTTCCCACCATTTATGGCAGTGCTATTCTTGGAATTCGCACTTTGAAATCTCCCCACCCAGAGGATAAGTGCTTTAGGACAAAGGTAGGCACCAGAGTAAGGCCCAATTGCAAATGCACCAAATGAAAGTTTTAGGTTAAATTTTGCCTTTCACTTCTCATAGAAAAAGAGTTTATTTGCTGTATTTCTTATTTCACATCTCCGTACATGCTGTAGCACTGAAGACCCAGGAGTTCCAGAAATACATCCTGGCAAAGGATTCCCCCCCCCACTCTGGGCTGACCTTTTTTAGCTCTGAACTTCATGTCATCCTGTCTCCCAGTCATACAATCACAAAATCAGCTCTGCACCACTTTTGCTAAGACTTTTGCTTAATCATGACTACTTTATGTTAGAATGTACATTAATTTCTGCTGCATAAAACACCCCAGTGCGCTGTATCAAATCCTGCGAGCACAACGGAATTGAGTTACACCAAGTCAGTACCTGTGGGACAAGCTTATGGGAGAGGACAGCAAAAAGTGTCATTGGTGATTCATTTGGTGATGCTCTTCCCTCTGCAATGATTCTGAACCAATGCCCTAAGGTACAGGGAGCTCTGACTTCCACGTGAATCATAAGATGTTTTGGCTGCTTGGGATGTGATTGTGTGTGACATGCATAATCTTTGTGATGAGCTAAAGAAATACCTAGAGCAACTAAGGTTCAATAAGGCTCTTTGTTAAATCTACACGGTTTCAGCTCAGGTCCCCACCTAGGATTCAAGCAATTCTTCTAACTCCCTCCTCTTTGGGTCACCTGCAGTACACATCTGTTTCTGAATCTAAAACATATCGACACTGGAATTTATTTTAAGGATGTGCAATGACACAGCTTAGTCTGAAGAGCTACCAGCAATTGATTCATATCGGGCAACAAGGCTATCGTGGGGCTCCATGGTAAGATAACAGCGTGCCCCATAGTTGAAAGTTGGCTAAATGGCGCTTATAGAACTTGTGAATGCCACCCACAATAAAGTTCACAGCTGTTTCGTTGTTTTCATATTTCCCCTCTTTCGTACAGTTCTGAGACACTGTTTTATAATTACTAATAGAATATTAGAAAATCACTTAATTAGTTCTAATTCTTAGCATTTTTATTTTGAATGAAGTACCAAATATTCGAGGCATAATTTATTAACAATAAAAGTGAGATACCGATCTCTTAATGTTCATTTTTAGATATATTCAAGAAGGGGAAGGAATGAACTAGGCAGCTGCCAAAGCATGTATGTCTGAGCTGAATAATGATCAGGATTTTATGACACATTTGGAAGGAAAACATAATAAAAGATAAAGAGGGATATGGAAGGGGGATAAAAATACCCACTTATCATTGATAAATTATTCTAGACTTGTTTGATATATTTATTTGATAAAATCATTGCATATTCTGTACAGAGATGGACAGTAGGCCTAATTTTGCTGGGCTTCCTGAATGTATTTTGTATAACATTAATTAAGATGGAAATCGAGACTAACATATCAACTGTAAAACATATAAGAAACTGACTGGAGTCTTCTGTCAGGAGAAAGGGGAATTATTAATGGAGTTTCCTAGATACACTCTGGGAACAATCTTATTTAATCTTCTCATTAATGACCTTGGCACAAAAAATAGGAAGCAAATGAGCTAATGAAATCTGCTGACAACACAAAACTGGAAGGCACTGCTGGTACAGAAGAGGACTGGAGTATCATGCAGGAAGACCTTCATGACCTTGAGGGTTGCAGTAGCAGAAACAGGATAGAAATTCATAGTGAATAATGCAGTCATGATCTTAGGGGCCAAAAGGAATTTCTATAAGCACAAGGAAAGAGCAGAGGAAGAGAAAGTAGATGTTATCAGTCACATGATATATGTCAGACTTTAACGGAAGAAGGTATAGGATCCTACAATGCAGAGAAAGGAATGCATTAATATCTTCATAACATGTAGTGATAAAGCATGGTCAAACATGTTCAGGAAAGATAGATTCACTCAACCAGGTACAAAGAAGTGCTGACAGGGCAATTAAGGAGACGAAGAAGGGTATCTTACTGGAAATATCTTGGTGTGAACAAATAAAAAAAGATAATATTATATCAGGGGATAAAAAAAAGGGAAAGGGAAGGCTATTCAAAGTAAAAAACAATACATGTACAAAAAAAAATGCCTAAGAATATATTTAGGCTGAAATTAAAATAAGGTTTCAAAACATCAAAGCAGGATTCTGAAAGACCATCTCCATAGTAGTAGAAAGAAAAGAATTCACTAATTTGAAGGTGATCTTGCTAAATTAAAAAGAAAAAAAAAGTGGGTGGGAAAAGTGCTATGTGACTTGATAGCTGGCAATCGCAGGTGGTTGGAATGAAAGCCCCATTGCGTGGCATCAAGTTCTCCATTCCCTGTCAGCCAATTTGTCATAGAAAAATGATGTACAAACTTTGACGTGTGCAGCATGGAGTCCTGACCTGTGCCATCTCTGCTTACAGCAGGTTTGGAGCTCTGTGATCAGACTTGCAGATGTGTCAGGTGCTGCGGTACCTCATATGGCCAGAATATGGGTAAGGAAAGTTTGTGTTCCTTTGGCTGTGGCGGCCCTATGCTTCAGCAATGCACAATACCAAACAATTCCCTCCTGGGAAGAACTGAACAAAATAGCTTTGGCCCTTTCAGTAAGTCCACCCTGCAAGCCCTGACAACACGGGTAGTGCTGTATTTGCAGCAGGAACTGATTTTTATAGCAGTAGCTTACAGGGACGCCTCTCTCACTTCCCAGACTGTGAGCGTGTAGAAGTATTTCTTGGCAGCTCATCATTGATTGGAGCTTAGGCTGAGAAAAACACATTCACCTCTGATCAGAGACAGTGATCAAGAGATGATTTCTGGAGGAAGTAAATTAAACACACAGCGATGGTATGCCATAAAAATAAATAAAGAATTCTTCTGACAAATGAATCTGGTTCTTCAAAAAAAATCACCAGGCTTATTAAAAAAAAGTACTAAACAGACAAAAAACATGAATAAGGAGTGTGTTAGACGTGGAGATGTTCATGTTATAATCTCTAAGAGCTGAATCTACAGAGTGTAAAGTGAGCTGGATGCGATGATACATCATCACCACGATGATACAGACATCACCACATCTGATTTCTAGATGTCTGCTCTCTAATCACCAACTAGTGACTTCTTCACACAAAACATTTGTACAGGTCTGGAGGCAGAAACCAGGCAAACAAGACCCTAACCAGTAACCAGCATCCTTCAAGATGTAAAGTTCTGCTGCACTCCATGTGAGGGTGACTGTGTGCCAAAGCACTTGAGAGGGTGATGTTTGTACCTCGTCAGCGCCAAAGGATGAGTTTCGGCCATCAGGCCAGGCTGACACACAGAAATACCAGCGAAGTCCCTGCCCTGCAGTCCAAACAGAGACTGCAGTCCACAGACCTAGTTCTGGTGCTCACCTGTGAATTAGAACCACATCGAGTTGAGGCAGAAGTGAACTCAGGCCTCTTCCAGAATGGATGGATTTTCTAACGTTTCTGTATAAAAAATGGAGGGGACTCACCTATTTTCTAATTAATACGGCAGTAAGACTGGGCTGTGCAAAGTTTGTGCTGGATCCAGTGCTGTGAGTGTAAGCTGGTCACCTTTGAAGTACCCTTACTACACTGGGCCACCGGGGAGACTCAGACAGGAGAGCCCAGCTTCTGCCTTTCAAATGGGCCGTGAGCTCAGTGTTGTTTTCTGAACTTAAGCTCACGAAAATGAGGTGGGGTTTTGTGCACGTACAGAACACAAGTAGACAGTATATAGATGCTGATCCAAAAAGGTCATAATAGATATAAATGGCCACACGATAAGCCAACAGTATTTATAATTGCATTTCGTGCATTTAAAAAGTGAGCGCTATTAGATTAAATTAATAACACATATTTAAAACAACCTTTTGATTAAGAGAATCATGCCTGCATTTCTTGCATATATTGAGACCCATCACATTTAGGTCTGGACTATTATCCTTGTTGTCTAAAGCTACAAATCTGTGATGCACGCTCTGAAATTTGTATAATGCTGCTAAAATATTCGTCTGCACCTACTGCACACCCAGAGCATTTCCCTGCTGCCATTACATCACTCCATACTGTTCTAATGATTCCAGACGCTAATGAACTGGTAATAAGCATTTCTAACTTCCACTGATTTTAATGGAGCTACCTCTGGGTATGCCTGGATTACATCAATCCTGACAAAAAAAAAAAAAACAAAAACAAAAACAAAAAACAACAACAAAACGGCTTCATATATATGTAGCACATGTGTGCACCAGTTGAATACCAAATACACATCAGGTGAGCTATTTTGCCTGTTACTCTTGTTTTCTAACTAGTCTGTAGTAAACTCATCATTTACTTCTCGACTCAAAAACACCACTAGATACAATTCGCCTGGAATGCTAACAGCTGAAGCTGGATAAGCAAAGTCGGTCTCACTGGGAACTAAATGAACAAAGCAAAACCCAAAGCCTCTAGAAGTGCTGGCCCTTGGATCTTCAGAGCTCTGTGTCGTGCTGTACATGGAGCACGCTTGCCTACACCCTCAGGAATACTATGGCATGGCAGGACTCCCAGTCTCCGAAATGCTTGCAGTCAGCACTTCAGAATCTGAGGAATTTAGTTAATTCATATCACTGATCTTCATGGGGGGAAGGGTGGCCAAAATACTGTTAAAAGGAGTGAAGAGAGGAAGCAAGAGCTGGGGTCAGGCATGCACACGTCTGAGACAGCGCAACTCCAAGTTTCACCTGGAGTTCAACATTAAAATGCCTTTACATGTCCTGCGCAGTTTTATCAGCGGCTGAGATTTGATGGACTGAATTTCACCACTGCTGTATATACATACAGGAATCGGAGTACTGAAGAATATGCAGTTTAAAGTACGTACATGATAAGAAGTTGAGATGCAAGAAATCATCAGGCTTTCCAGATTTTTGCCTGAGATTTGCCAGCAGAGACACGTATGACTATGTCAGAATGATTCACTATCCACCACAGACCCAAACATCCCATGCTTCTGATCTATCTTAAACATATTGTGGATGTACATATCTGCTGTGTAACATGCGGACAGAGAACGACCAATTCTTCCTGGAAGAGCTGGACTTACTGTACGAGATGTATGTAATACAATAGCCTGGCATTGCCTGGAAATGCACCGAGCAACACGCAGGAGCACAGCGGCTGTCATGAGCACAAAGGAAGAGACACCCTGCACACCACATAGAATCATAGAATCATAGGGTTGGAAGGGACCTCTGGAGATCATCTAGTCCAACCCCCCTGCCAGAGCAGGGCCACCTTAGAGCAGGTTGCACAGGAACGCGTCCAGGTGGGTTTTGAATGTCTCCAGAGATGGAGACTCTACCACCTCCCTGGGCAGCCTATTCCAGTGCTCTACCACTCTCAAGGTATAGATGTTCCTCCTCATGTTTAGGTGGAACTTCCTATACTCAAGTTTGTGCCCGTTACCTCTTGTCCTGTCACTGGGCACCACCGAAAAGAGCCTGGCCCCATCCTCCTGGCACCCACCCTTTAAGTATTTGTAAGCATGGATCAGGTCCCCCCTCAACCATCTTTTTTCCAGACTAGAGAGACCCAATTCCCTCAGTCTTTCTTCATAAGAGAGGTGTTCCAGTCCCCTAATCATCTTGGTAGCCCTAATATAACATACACTGAATTACCAAGACTGAGGCAAGTCTCAGAAACATCTGAAACATTTCAGCCATCGTGCCTTCCTAAACAAGCCAAAAAATAGCCTTTCCAAAATAAGTGAGACGTGTAGATGCCTAAACTCACTCACTGCCTGGTGAGGCAGGGTTAAGCACCAGCAGAGAAGAGGGGGAGCATTCAGCCCAGCTTCTGCAGGAATCCCCTTCTCATCCCACACGTGTCATTAGATTGCCTGCGCTATGTTGTCAAACAGCACCCTCAGATGGCCCTGCTTCATATGTCTCTTCATCGCAGACTTTTTTTGCTTCTCTTTTTGAGATCAGGAAAAGGAAATAAATCCTCACTGCAATGCTGTCGGTTTCTAGCGCTCGCGACTGCAGAGAAAAGCTTGAGGAGCTGAATTAGGCATAATACAAGGTTTCAGAAAAGGAAGCAGATCAAAAGTCTTAAAAAGATATTATATCAATATAACTTCTGACTATACAAAAGGTTACTTCTTGCTTTTTTTAATTTTCTGAACATATAAAGTCAGCAATATGGCCTGTCATCCTTATGGCAGCTTTCTATGCATTTTATAATACAAAGATTTTCTTGATTTGACTATTAAGTCTTAACCAATGAGCCATGCAATTAACTTTCAGGTTTCTATGTTTATTTCACACTATTTCTACAGCTTCAGTTTCCAATATAACATAAAATCATGCATTCAGAGCATCTCCCCACACTGTTAAATACTTATCATTTTTGTGGAAGTTAATAGCTGAAACCAGATGCTTTAATGATTACAAAAAAATAGAAGTTTAGGCTTCTGGCACCAAGGAAAGCATAAAATAACCCAATATGGCAATTCCCCATCTAAATGGTAGAGTCTGGATTTCAGAGTAAAACTCCAGGAGCGGAATAAAACTGTTCAAACATCTCAAGAGATTATTTCAAACTGTTTGCTACTTTGGTAAACTGTAGCCAAGTTTACTCTTCGAACAATTTCTTCCTAAGTATAAGGCTACACATTTTTAACAAGAGAAACTGGTAAATGGATCAAAAGGGTTTTTTGTTCTTGTTTGCCCTATGTTTATGATAAAGACTAAAGCACACTGCTAATATGAGGGAACGGGAGCAGAGGAAAACTGGAGCTAGGAGGGAACGAAAAGGATGGTGATGAGAGGAGGTGAAAGTGAGGCAACCGAGATAAACGGGAGGACTGGAGGAAGCGGGTGAGCAATTTCTGCATGTAGGCCTGAGGGGGGGGGGGAATGCTTTGGAGGAGAAGGGACACAGAAAGCAAGTCAAAGGGAGGGGAAAGGCTCGATTTTGTCATTTTCCTCTTTAAGGAAACAAAGACACAGCAGGACGCTTATACCTGTTCAAAGGGAACAAAGTGTTACTGTCTATGAAAATGACAAATTCTGATCTGATGATAATTTTTATTCCTTTTGCATGCAGCAGGACTTGTAACTTCACTACCATTAAATGCATTTCACATCAGTGAAAACAGATACTATGTCACCACAACACCCTTTCTATGCACTCTTTCACACTGTGCCCAAGGGATGGAAAAGCAAGCCTGATAACATCATAGCAATTCCCCCAAATAGACTCAGCGAACTGGCTGTTTCTATAACCTTCGCTTTAATTTTCAGCCCCTTAAAAGATGTCGAAGAACCACATTTCCACTAGTTATGAACCATCTTTTTAAAAGCGTAACATATGGGAAAACATCAAAACATTCAGCGAACTGGCTGTTTCTATAACCTTCGCTTTAATTTTCAGCCCCTTAAAAGATGTCGAAGAACCACATTTCCACTAGTTATGAACCATCTTTTTAAAAGCGTAACATATGGGAAAACATCAAAACATTCATCACAGGTGTAAATACTCTATATTTATCTGGAGAGTTCCAAGTCTATAACAATGGAAAATTATCTCAGACTAATATCACAAAGTAGCTAGAATATTCATCTCTCTCAAATGCTGGTGCAAGGTTGATGAGATGCTCTATGATTTTTTCAGGATTAAGCACGACAATAATAATCTCATTCCCACTGAGTGCTCCTAAATACTCTCAGCAAACCCATTCGTCCCTTTTCCTTAACAGTGATCCCATCCCTGTAGAAAGAAATAGCTCCATAAAACTGGGTCAAGCAAACAGTTTATTCTTTCCTACGGTAACTGTATATTTTATATACATAATACCTCCTTCCTTTAATAACAATTTAATCCAGTCTGTATTAGACTGAAACACGATGCAGTGTGGGAAAAGTGAGAACACCCAAACCAAGTAACTAACAAAACAGAAAGAACAGATCTGCATGGGCAACTTACAGCATAAAAAACTTTTTAGCAGAGAAAAAGATAAGCTTCAAAAAGTTACTAATTTTTTCCCCCAAATATGCCCTTTGGTAATGAAAATTTTTATCTCATAGCTCAAACACATGTGCATGTTCATATTAATACTGTAAAATGTGACTTACAAAAATCCTATGTTCTTGTCCGTTACCCACTGAATGTGATCCAAACACTATTTTAAGAAGAAACTGAGAGGATCTGTATTTGCGCACAATGTAAGATGCTGATGCAAAGAGAAATAACTCTTCTCATCTTCCCACAGTTTGCTATTACAGCGGAAAGACCGGTTATTAACACCATTTCTGAAAAAGAAAAAAAAAAGAAAAAAAGAGATAAAAGCAGAAAATTCCAGGTTCCTTAAATATCTAGACAAATAATATTTAAAGCACAAACATGAAGGTATATTATTCCATTTCCTGAACATTAATTAGTAAATCTTCGGAAAAATCTTATTCTATTTTCCAAAGAAAACAGCTGTTTAAATCTTAAAGTAAGATTCTACATTACTACCAGTGTTAAATATATTTTTATGTGTTATTACTAAATATATTTTTATGTGTCATTACTACGTTGTGCACAGGATAACTGCAGATAAACACAGAGACATGTGCTTCTTGAATCTGGTGTGCACAAAGCTATTACTGGAAACACCTCAACTTTGTATTTCGCTATTAGCAGCAGCAGTCCTGGTGTTCTGGAAGATGTCTTGAGCTATCAGTCACTCTGACTTTTGAAGTAGGGTAGAGCAGCAACATAAGATTCCTGAAAAAGAAAGTCTAGAGCAGACGTAGCCTCGTGATGTTACGGTGACGTTGCAGGGACAGAGCTCGAGTGCCATGTACTCAGACTCTCACCACAGCTCTTTTCGGGACTCTACCAAAACACGCGCACCACTCAAGTTTGTCAAGATCACTTTTTGCATCTGCTGCAACAGCCACAATAGCTGAAAATGGTTACGATGCCAGCACGCAATCCCGGTGCTGTATTTTGGCCTTATACTGCACAGTGCCATGGGGAAGTATTCTTTTCTCCCTTCAGGTAATCATGGCAAGAATAAAATTCATAGCTGAGGCGGTTGACTACCATAAGAAAAAGCTATAATTGCAGTCTGTCCATTCTATTCAGAATTAAAAAGGAGGTGAGATCACACAGAATCACAGAATGGTCAGGGTTGGAAGGGATCTCTGCAGATCATCTAGTCCAACCCCCCGGCCACAGCAGGGTCACCTACAGCAGGTTGCACAGAACGGTGTCCAGGCGGGTTTTGAATGCCTCCAGAGTGGGAGACTCCACCACCTCTCTGGGCAGCCCGTGCCAGTGCTCTGCCACCCTCAAAAATAAAGAAGTTCCTCCTCATGTTTAGATGGAATTTCCTATGTTCAAGTTTGTGCCCATTACCTCTTGTCCCATCACTGGGCACCACTGAAAAAAACCTGTTCCCATCCCCCTGCTACCCTCCCTTTAAGTATTTATAAGCATTGATAAGATCCCCCCTCAGTCTTCCCTTCTCCAGACTAAAAAGACCCGAGTCCCTCAGCCTTTCAGATGCTTTAGACATTGATGCCGCAGGAACCTCAGCATATCGCAGGATAGAATATTTACCCAGCTATGCAAGAAAGCAAAGCAAACTGCTCTGATGTGAATGCTCCAACACTTCTTCAACCCTGTCATGAAGATCTAGGGCAGGTGTTCAGTCAGGAGCTCACTGGAAGACCACTTGACTTTTAAGAGTTGTCATCCTCCTTGCAAAACAGACCAGGCTATAGAAATAGAATTGATTTAAATTATTATTAATTTTGACGATGATGACTTTTAAATGTTGTTTATGCTGTGCTGCGAGCATTGTATTGGCAATGCTGACCTCTGGGCAGTTAAAATTGTAACGGAGTTGAAGTGACTGAATTAAAATAATATTGAGACCAAAGCAATTACTGGAATTATCGAACGGTTATATATATCTAAATATAGCTTGTCCTGAAAATACTTCCAACTATCGCACCTGTCGAAGTAAATCTATAAAACTGGCTAGAATCAAAGCCAGGTGCTTTTGTTAGAACAGGTAAAAAAAAATTTTTAAGAAGTGGTTATCACTGTGACCCTTGGCCGCTGTTCCACTCGGCCTTACCAGAGAACAAGACATTCATCTGAGAAAAATGAAGACGTTCTCTTGTGGTTCCACAAGCTTTCTGGCTTGAGCTGTTGCACGCAAACCTAAACGGGCTGACGTTCTCATCAGAATAACCCAACAGTCAGAGATGGCACGCAGGGCCAAACGTGTTCGGTGGCCACGTCGGCTAATGCCACGCATTTGTTTCCTACGGGCATTCTACAAGATGCCTTTCTACTTTAGTCACGCAGAATAAATATTGTTTAGGAATTCTGGTTACTTGGAAGGAGAGTTCTGGGAACGGATTTTGAAGCGTGGATGTAGAGAAATAATGCAGCACTACAAAGGGAATTCACCAACGCAGAAGAATAAAAACCTTCAGGTGACAGATTCTGCACCAGTATAGTCAACAAAGAGCTAAAATTATGCTACTGCTTCCTAAAGGAATTTATGCAGGCAATGAATTCTGTGGACCGGGAAGTGTTTCATCTCTAAGTCATGCTTAAATAACAGGGCTAAGACTCTAAAATATGACCATAAATTATATTTGTCACTTGCAGTCACCTAATTAAGAACTACACCAGTTCATCCTCACTCCCAATGTAATAGCTTATTGTATTTGGTATAATCAAAAAATACACATTGTTAAAGGGTTGTTCAAATGTGGCTTAGCTGCATCACCTATATGATATCACTAACCAAAAGCCCTGTTATAGCGTGGCTTCACATTTATAAAAAAAAAAACCACAACAAATTCCACCAATAAAGAGCCGTATGTTCACATCTCATTGCTTAAAAGCCATCGAGACAGTTGAGAATGTGGAATCAGTATGTTCAGGCAGACCAGAAGATAACATAAGCTCAGTCTTTACAGTTGCAAGCTCATGCTGAAATTAAAAGGAAACAAATCCTGTGCTGTAACCCTTCTCCCGCCCTATCTGTGTCCCCCCTCTCCCCCCCCGCCAAGGTCTCCATGAAAAACTGCTTCTTCTAAATCTTCCTCTGCTTCTCTGCACCTCGTCTGCTACACGCACATTCAATTTTCTGTTGAAACAGCTAAAATGGAAGAAAAGCTTAGCTCTCACATTAGCCTTAATAGAAGGTCACAGATGAAAGCAGCGCTGCCACTAAGAGGAAGCAGACACAAATAATGCTCTCTAAACCGGTTCTCAAAATCACATCTCTTTTTTCCAAGCCGATGTATACCCTGCAGCTGTGCTCACCAGAGAGTAACTGATGCTTTTAACTTTCTGCATAATAGAAAAAGCTTTGGAGGAGCATAATATTACAGCATTATTTTTTTTTTTCCTAAATCAAATCCCTACAATCACAAACAAGAGAGGGGAAAAATAGATACTAAAAGGTACAAGTGGAGATTGTCCGTAAAGCTTTACAGAAGATGGTGGGCAGATGGTAGGGATTTGCAGTGACACAGCTGTTTTTAAAAATAAAGAGGTGGAAGAGGAGAAGGCTACACACACGTTCCTAAGCCTGTTCACACAAGAATAAAAATTAAGCTAACAGCGGGAAATTGAAATCGGTATTTTTTTTTTTTTACCATCTGAATAGACATTTAGAAACTTTTTAAAATAATCAGCAGCACCTTCAAGTTTCTTTTCCAATCGTTAGTTTTCTAACTACAAAGTAAAGCTGACAACAGAAATACTAACCTACAATGAGATATTAAAAAGCCAATATCAAAATTACTTTAAGTACCTCCAAATAGCATTTTTGCCGTAAGCCTTACAATATAAAAAGAAAATTCAATCGTATCATCAAATAAACATAATTTACGTTACTGTTTGAATTACCTACAAAAGGCTTTCATTTTTCACTTTTGTGGGGTTTTTCAGATATTATTAGCAGATGGCAGAGATAAGCAATGCAAGGAATCATAGGATGTATGGGGGTTATTGCAGACTTAACAGCATGGGGGGCCAGGCAGGGAAATGCCCGAATTCGATAGGGTATCGAGCACTGGATACAAATATAGTAAGAATAGAACATTTTTAAACTGAGCAGTGAAATTGTATAAAACGACTTAGTTTCATAGAGACCTTTCACTCATTTTTAATGTGTATTCTCATATATGTCCCCCACAGCCACAGAGAATGCCTGCGTTAGGTAAGCACTAAAAAAAGGTTGTTATTCCACAGTGTAAAAGCCCATCTTCGCCAGAGAATCTGATGAAGCTGTTTCTTGACAGCTTTGTTTACAAAATTAACTCTCTTCCAGCTAAGCTATTCCTGGATCCGAGAAATTTTACATGAGCAAGAGAGATAACACTGATACCAACAAGATAATCTTTTGCTCATTCTTCACGGTCACCTTTTTCACACTGCATCAGCTCACTTTCTTCTGAGTATTAAAAATGACTTGTCAGCGTAAACATACCTTTCGCGACTTTTTTTTTAAAAAAAAAAAAAAAAAACACACATCTAATTTTCTGAACATAAGAGCGGGGACTCAACACAAGAAAAAGGTTACCCAGCACCAACCCACTAAAAACTTCTTCATACCTGTCTCCAGAGCCACCGGTGCTGGGTTTTGCTACAGCTGGGGATTGAACTGAAGGGGCTGCAGGTGAAACCCATTACAAAAACGCACACATTCCACACGTTTACTCCACCATCTCTTCTTTCACAGCGTCTGGGCTGCTCCCAATCCAAAGACAACAGCAAAGTAGATGCTGCCTAGCACACAAACATAACTCAACATCTGAAGACATTTAAATTAATTTTATTTATACCAGGTTTTCAAAATCAGAAATATTTCAAAGAAATTCAATACTTATAGACAGGTGCTACATTGATGATCTTTCATCCACCATTAGTGCCGTGTTTTCACTCTACAGTCATTAACTCGCCACCACAAACTAAGGGGAACTTACAGAAGTTTATGAAAAATAGGCAGACATGAAAATTTGGTTTATACTGGAATTGGCATAAGAGAGTAAAGCTTATTATCAAATTGTGGCAATTGCTGTATTCCATCACTCGTTCTGAGGGAACGGTACAGCAGGAAGAAGACTCTTCCACGTAGAGAAACACTTTAGGTTTTAACTGAACAGACTGAAAATGCACTTGATGACCTGACTAGGAGTGATTCTTACACTCAAGTCCATAGAAATTTAAGCTTTGCATTTCTAAAATTGCCACAAGTATAAACCTCCCCTACTCCCACTACTCTTGGACCGATTTCTCTTTTCGGAGAAATCAAACCTGTATGTCTATACCTCTTCCAGCATTTACCAAATCAAACAAAACAACTGCTGGCTTTGAAGTCTTTTTTTTTTTTTTTTCAGAAGAAAAATGCCATTTCTGCACAAGCTACTCTCATGAAAATTTTATTTAACATTTCTTTATCAATAAAATAACTGAAGCCAAGATACCCAAAAGTCACGTCTACACGGAGATACACAGAAGATATTCAACTTGAGAGGATTTTCCTCTGCTTCTCGATCACAATGAGGCCCTCACCAGTTTGCATAATGACAGAAAACAACAGCTGACAAACCATTTTGCAACAGATGCCAGCTGTCTCTCATTTGTTTTATAATTCAAACATTAACAGTTCTGTAGCACTTTATTGGATTTTTTGTGGGGTTTGTTTTTTTTTTTTTTTGTTTTTTTTTTTTTTTTTTAAAAGCACGCCATCTGAATTGGACCTCGCATCAGTCAGTCATTTCAAGAACAAACTGAAGGAAGGCTGATCCTGTTGGATCCAAAACTTGTTTTGGTAGGAATCTTACATAAATACAGTTTGTGCTTCAATTTTATATCTACTTGGACTGAGTGAATATACACCTAAGCTAGTTTAAAAACAACAACAAAAAAAAAAGGAACCTTTAATATTCAACTTAGAAGCCACAGACATCTTTCCAGACTGTTTGCAGCCGAGACAAACAACAAATTTCAACACAGTACTGCTTAAAAAAAGTTTACGGTCTAAAATGAAATTCAAATGGTTTATTAAAACTTAACATTTTCAGTTTTGGCTTTTTCTAAAGAAACCATTTATACCTTGTGAAAAATCAATTAAAAGACCATTTCATTATACTGTACTGAACTCAAGTCAAACATAAAGCACAAAGTAGATCTTTACATTAAACTGGGCTTTGCACACAACGTGAATAATCAGAAATAAAGAGACTATTTTGAGGAATAAAAAGATTTTTTTTATCTAGACAACATGCATACCATCAGTTACTTCTCAACTTTAAAAGGTACCTGAAAGGAGAGTTTTGTAGAACAAAACCAAGACTCGTTGATACACTTAGTAAGTCAGTGGTCATCATGCCTTTTTAGTTAAATTCTAATAAAGTTTAGTCTACATAGAACAGCTAACACAATGAGGTGTGCAAGTCATAGGGACAGCCAGAAGCCTGAAACAAAGTCTTAAAGTTCTACAGGACAAGAGAGCCTAAACACAGTACAACTAGGTTATTTCAACTATTTAAAAAAAAAAAAAAAAAAAAAAAATTTTATTATGATCTGCATCCTTGTTGAAAAAGGGCTATAGATTGAACATAAAAAGGCCCGTATGTTAAAAGCTCCACAGTTCTACTCCACCAACTTTTTAAAATAAGGTAATGATAAAGAGCATTCCTTCTAGCAGCACGTACAGCTCAGCTGCGGGCGGCTGCCTAACAGCGCTCCTTTATGCATACCAGGAGAATCATGTCCAGTTTTGCCATTTGTGGATAACGATGACAAGATACAAAAGCATGTGTTTGCCATAAATAGCTCTGGCTAACGGAGGATTGCTCACACAGAGCAGATCAAATTCTCTATAAGGAGAGCATTATTTGGCTCCCCGCCAAAACATGTCCCCGATGCAAGCCTCGGTAGTGGCAAACACTTTCCAGTTCTATTTACATAGAAGCTAACAAGTAGAACGGTTCACTTAGGCTATTTCTTGTACCAAGTCCGTCTTAACTGCAACACTCAAGAAACAAAAATTATTTAGCGGATTCATATTTGCATATCATAACTGTCGTTACACATCATCTCACCGAAGAAAAGACGGCGAGCTCTAAGATTTCGTGCAAGGTTTTTACTCTGGCATGTAGAACTTTAAGAACGTTCAGGTACGAAACACACTGCGTGGTTAGTTACTTCAAATTTTTACGTTTCTGACACAAGTGTTTCATGGAACTAACGGTCTCTAGTAGTGGTAGCTTCTTTAATGGTAAAGTAGGATCGGGTCCTTTATCGAATGATCGGAACAGAGCCACAACGTATTGTAAAGCAGCGCCTAAATCGTGATTAGGAATGAAAAACTTGCATTATTTAAGATGAGATTAATGACTGTTTATCTTTACAATACTTTCCACAGAAGTTAAGTTATTTCAAATATGCTTAAATTAAACATACTTAAAAACTATATTTTCCAATGAAAACAAGGCAACATTCTGTAATAAGCCACAAGTTTTATTGCAACGTGGCCAGTTTTTGATCTCAAAAAACAATGTTCCATTTAAGGCTCTTTTTAATACAGAAATTGCCACCATGACTGATGTTTTACAAAACTTTAGTGTTTCAAGACTCACATGGTAAACAGATAACTTCTACTCCTGTTCAGTAGTGTACATTCAATGGAAAACAAAAGGCATCGTAACAGCTACTTCATTTATAAAGATATGCATGTAACAGGAATGAAACTGAGGTACTACAATAATTTGATGACACAGTTACAGCAACTTAATTGGCATTCCTTTGGGGGGAGGGGGCGGGTCAAACATATTACAAAAAAGTGCTTTAAATGCATAGTGTTGTGTGCTGCCATGTCACAAAAATAGGCTTGTCAAGGCAGGTGAGGTGTATGAATGCACAAGAGCCTCATGGAACTGCAATCAAGTGCAACTGTAAGTAATACTGTATAGAGTCTACCATCCGACCAGTGGACAATACTTTCAAGGCATTCAATTAGCTTACCCTTTGCTGTCTGCTAGACTATTCACATTAACTATCACATTCATTGTACATGTTGCAAGGAATGCCTGCAACGTCAGTTTTGGCTAGGAGTATGACGTGAAAGCATTCCTTGGATCCTACATAAAACTACCAGGATTAAACAGTCTAATGGCAATCACTGGTAGACTGCTTAACAATGACATCTCCTTCAGGGGCATTTAGGGAAGGGACTTATCTTTTGAGGAGGGAAGGGGACGGGGAGACTAATACTATTCCAATTGAACGAGCTGCAGAAATGGAAGCTCCTTAGATCCAGATGGCACTTGTCTGTCTTTTTATAAGGGTTTTCCTTCAAGTGAAACTACCACGTTGCCTCCCAATTTCTCTCCAAGTGTTGAACGGTCCTTAATATCATCCAAACCATTTACTTGCCACTCATGTTTAATACCTGGAAGACAGATGGACAACAACGTACTCGTGAGAACCTCATCTAAATGCCATTGTAATTAAGGAGCAAAACATTTTTAGGTCTGTACCTGTAAATTTCTTTTTAATGGCATCTTTAGAGCTTGCGTAGATCATCTTGCTTTTTAAAGGTGCGCTTTCGGGAGCCCTTTAAAGGAAAGAGGAAAACCACAACAAAGCAGTTATTCAATCATCCAGTGTTAACTCCGGAATATTCACTTTTAACAGCAAGCTTTGCTTTTTACACACCAGAATATAAATACCAGGTCTTCTTTCTTAGATTCCTTTGTCTCGTATGTGGCATCATACAAAGCGTATCGGCAATCATTCAAAGGTAGCAACTTCACAAAGGCTGTATAGGGGTCCTCCACAGTATCTCCAATGTCGCCAACCAATATCTGCTTTGACTCCTCTACAATTATTTGTTTTTTGTCATCGCTTAAGCAGAAGAGAACAGCTTTCTTTCTTTTTTTAATCTCTTCTGGGGTTGAAGATTTCCTTACTTTCATGTCATTAAAAACCTTTATGACTTCATCGTTCACTGTTACTCCAGAAGCCTGTAAAATGAGATGAAAGGAATAATTTGAACAGCAAAAATTAGCACTCACTAGAAAAGATGATAGCCCACAGTGCTAGATAAAGAAGTCTGCCTGCCCCCGTAGGAATAAAAATACTATACTCAACCTGAACACACTATGAATTTAGTAATCTTTGCAGGATTGGAGCAGAAGATATAGAGGAGGTGTAAATTCCGTACTCTCTTGTTGCAGATCACAGCATCTTCAGCTGTGATTCTGGATAGCAGTTTTATACAACCGGGCACACAACTGTACTACTCAAGCAGTTTTCCATTACCTTATCCTGCATTTGGCTTATTTGGAGGACGGGGGAGAGCCGGGAGGGGGGGCGGGAACTGAACGTAGAAGAGGAGTTTGTAGTTTTGGGGTTGGGATGAATTTTTATTGTTGTTGCTCGGGTGGGTTTTTTTTGTTGGAACAAACGCTAGAGCAGCAGTTCACATCCAACCCAGGGAGAGCCATGACAGCGCCGGGTGATGTCAGGCTCTACAGGCACCAGAAATGTTTTCTGCATTGTGTCAGCTTCAACGCCGCGCTTTAAAAAAAAAAAAAAACTCCCGGATTTTTACTTCGCGCTGCTGCAGGGGTATTTTATTCGACTGTTCTTCCTCCGCACACCAATACCAGTTTCGAGGCGCACCGCTCCCCTCCCTCCCTCTCCCCCCCCCCATCAGCCTCCAAAGCCCTCCACAACCCGGGCCTCCAACAGCACGAAAACAAAACACTGACAGGGCAAAACGGGGAGCTCGCGGCAATTAGGAAAAAAAAAAAAAAAAAAAAGAAAAAAAAGAAATTATTCAGCAAACCCCACTGCGAGCAGAGAGAGCTAAACCCGCCCGCAGCGCCCTGGCTCCCGCTCCAACCCCCTCCCTCCCCCCCCCCCCCAGGGACCGGCTGCCGGGGGGAGGCAGGTGCGCGCCCCGCCGGGAGCCGCCGGCTTTGTCCCCGGGGGAGCCCGCCTGCCCCCGTCCACTGCTTTGTTCGCGAGGACGGCGCTCGCCTCCGGGCAAACGGGGGTCGCCGGCGCCCCGCCTTCCTCCAGCCCCGCTCCCGGCCACCGCCGCTCCCAGCCCGCCGCTCCCCACCTCGGGCCCGGGCCCCGGCGAACCCCCTCTGCCCGGACCCCCGCCCGGCAACCCGCACGCCCGGGCGATGCCGCAGGGAGCGCTGCGCTGCGCCGCTCTGCGCCGCCCGGCCCGGCCCGGCCCCGACCGACCGACGGCCCCCGGCCCCGCCGCGGCCCGGCCCGGCCCGGCCCGGCCCGCCACCCGCTCCTGCCCCGCGGCCGCTCCCACCGCCCCTTTCCCCCCGCACCCGGCTAAAATTAGACTAAAATGGCCGCCGGAGGCCGCGGGGCCGCGCCGGGCCTGCTCGGCTCGGCTCAGCTCAGCCCCGCGCCCCGCCGGGCCGGGCCGGGCCGCGCTGCCGCTGCCCTTACCCCCACTGCCGCCACCGCCCTCCCCGCTCGGACGCGCCGCCCTTACCATGGCGCCGGGTCCCGGGGCGGCGGCGGCTGCCTGCGGTGCGGGGCTGCTGCAGGCAGGAGAGCGCTGCGCTGCGCTGGGGGCGAGGCGGGCGGGGACTCGGGCCGGGCGGGGGATGAGCCGCGGCGGCCGGGGAGGGCCGGTCACATGGGCCGCGCCGCCACCACGTGCCGCCGGGCCGCGCCGCGCCGCGCCGGGCCGCCCCCCGCGGGGCAGGGCAGGGCCGGGCCGAGCCGAGCCGAGCCGGGCCGGGCCTGCAGGCGGCGGGGCTCAGCACCCCGCGGAGTGCGGCTGGGCGGCGGCCGCCTCGGCCTCGCAGCTCCCGGTGTCACCCGCCGCCCCGACCTGCCCCAGGCCTGCCCGGGTGGGTGGCGGGCTGTTGAGGGGGGGCAATGGAGCTGAAGCAGCCGGTAGCCGCGTCAGGTCGGGGGGAGGATGGCGGCACGGCTCCTTCTGGGGGCTCCCTGCCCTGCCCCGCGGGCCCGTAGCTCCCGCCCAGCGCCGCTCCCCTTGCCCGGGGGCTTTCTGCTGCTCTGAAGTCACGATTTTGGCATCGCCTCCCGCCTCGTTGGGGCTTCGTGGCCAAGCGCTGCCCGTCTCGGGGGCATTCTGTGGTCGCGGGACGCCGTCATGATGCCGTGTCCCCCCACCTTGCACAGGGGCTATGCTGCTGCCATGGCTGCGGCCGTCTCTGTAGGGGGAAAGGCCGGTGGGCCTGGGGCAGAGACGGCACCTTCTGAGTCTCTGGAAGAGCGGCTCAGACCCTGGGGTGGGACACAACACAACGCAGAAGGAGCCGCATTAAAAGATGGGAAGATGACTTGCAGGAAAACGAGGATAACCCTCCAGAGAGTGTCTTAACTTCTCTGTACTGAGCTGGACGGGGGTTCGGGCACCTGACACCAACATGGAGCATTTTATCTCTGGCCCATCCAAGTGGAGAAGAGGATTGTCAGCACTGTGCAGGTCTCTGCTCCCCAAACTGGTGTGCCTGAGAGCCAAGAGCACCTAAACAAGCAGGACCTCAACCAGCATTACATGTGAGGAGCCACCCCATCTTGCGGCCAGTCAGCCGTCTCTCCCCCAAAACACCTGAATTGCTAATAGTACCTTGGTGGAAGGCGTTTCTCAGCGTGCATGTATGTGTATTTTTAAACAGGCTGAGAGAGTTGGGGTTGTTGAGCCTGGAGAAGAGAAGGCTCCGAGGAGACCTTGTAGCAGCCTTTCAGTGTCTGAAGGGGGCCTAGAGGAAAGCTGGAGAGGGACTTTTTGCAAGGGCATGTCATGATAGGACAAGGGGTAATGGCTTCAAACAAGAAGAGGGGAGATTCAGATTCAATATTAGGAAGAAATTCTTCACTCTGAGGGTGGTGAGGCACTGGAACAGGTTGCCCAGAGAAGCTGTGGTTGCCCAATCCCTGGAGGTGTTCCAGGCCAGGTTGGATGGGGCTTTGAGCAACCTGGTCTTGTGGAAGGTGTCCCTGCCCATGGCAGGGGGGTTGGAACGAGATGATCTTTAAGGCCCCTTCCAACCTAAACCATTCTATGATGATTCTATGATATATATACATACATATATATACACACATGCATATTGCATTGTGTGAGGGATGTGGGATTTTTTCCCCCATTCTCCGTTACTGTACACCACCATGTTGACCAGATGTTTCCAAGTCTCCTTTCTGAGTTACATCCCACCCTCTTTGTATGCAGAATTCAAGGCTGCATTGCATTCATCAATACTCAAAACTTGGCCCATCAGCCTTGAAATCGTTAACCTGGAGCTAATCATAAACCTCCAGCTCTTTACATCCACGCATTCAGGAATCCCCACCACCACCACTCGGCTGAAAACAGCAGGTCTGTCAGACTTAACATTGATTGCAGCTGATATAGCTGCTTGTTCACTCTTGCTGCCTGTTCAGTGCCAGGAATGTGGGACCCAGGAAGGAGCACCTTCTTTCCTCCATTACATATTTGCATTTAAAGAGGCAGCCATTACCAATTCAGTTTTCAAACACAATACGTGCTGGTTTTTGATCAAGTAATTAGTTAGGTGAAAAATTGTTACGGAAATTAATAGCACAAATCCTAAACCAGGTAACTCTCAAGACACAGTTTTATGATTGGCTTAAACCAATGTAAGCCCACGGGAATGTCCTGACAGCCCCATTTCTGGGCATCTGCTGTTCTTGCACAGCTTCACAGTCTGGGGTGGACTTAAGTGGTTTCAGATCCTCATTGTCAGGATGGTTTAATGTATTGCAAAACAGCCTTTGTGACACTGCAGCGTGTCGTGGCATGCTGTGCATGACACATGCCTTTCACAGTGTCCCAAACAGAGGTCTGCATCCTTGCAGCCATAGACAATGTTAGGAGGCCACTGTGGCAAATAGCAGCATGGGGGTTCCTTCACCTTTGGAAGCAGAGGTAGCCATGCACGTGTGCAGTACATCCTCCAGTGCCAGTCACTGCCATGGGCTCCACAGGCTTCTTCGAACGGTTGTTCAACACCATGAAACTCCTGCATGTGCGTGGCCCCATCTCGTGCCCTTGAGTGCACCCTCAGCTGCCCACGCAGGATCTCTGCACTGCACATCCAGGGCTCATAAAACAAAAGGTGAAGAACGAGTTGCCATCTCCAGAGTTGCACGGCTGGGGCTGGGTAGATGCTCCAGGGATGACAACTCCAAAACTGTGCATGACTCATCCTCCGTCTTTACTACCATGGAAACTGAATAATGAATCAGAAGTGCTTGTTATTCTTTCACCTCGCAAGGTGCATACCTGCAGCACCCGGGCACGCAGGGCTGCTGCTGCACATCACTCACTGGTCCCTGGCAGTCGTCAAAGTACAGAAGCAGCAAGGGCTGAAGGAGGAGTATTTTATGACTTTGTAGACATCTCTGAGAAAGAATGAGTTTACCAGAATCAGAGAGTATTTGTCAGGGGTGAAAAATAGGTAACAGGTAGAGAGAAAGGGGCTTCTTATTTTCAAGAAAATGAGCAATGGACTCCTTGTGACTGCAGCCATCGGAGAAGGAACTTGTGATAGAGCCCAATGTTCACCTTGGAGGCCACAGAAATGGCCAGTATCCAGCCATGAGCAATAATGACCAAGCAAATCATATTGCGGGAGCACACTCAGACAAAGCTGGTTCCCCACCTTGGCGTGTGGCTGCACTCGGGAAACATTGAGTTTCACTACCCTTGTGCCACAAGGCCCGCATCCCACCAGGCACCACCGAAATAGCCCTATGATTCAGAAAGCCCAGCAGCAGTAGCACTAAAGGCTATGTGGAACGCATGCCTCTGAGGAAGCCCTCCAAGCCTCCCCTCACCCTCCATGGACGGAAGAAATGACTCACTGAGGCAGAAGGCACTGTTCATTTGGATTCAACTCCTGGATGCTCATTAGTGCAAAGTGATTATAATGGACTAAGTTACCTTGTGCATTGAAGCTCTCTGAAATCATAGTACTTTCTTTTTGTATCCTGCACATCCTCTTTGCTTCTCTGTCAACGTCACTAAACTCAACGTTACCATTTCAGCCTCGTTTCCCGCGGAAGCGAGGCCTCTGCTTGGCTTCCTTGGGCATCTCCTCTCTCACTTGGGCTAGTCCTTGCCCCAGTGACTTTTTAACTTGTTAGCTTATTTGAGTTAAATCTGGCAGAAGGGTAGAGGTCACAAAAGTAATTAAGATCCTTAATTAAGTAATTAAGTTTCATAAAATAATTCATTTGAGACAGAAGAAAGTGGGGCTGTATGTCTACTACTTCAACTCAGGAACTGGCTGGTTTCTGCTAGGAGACATCGGATTTCTTATGGTGTAGCCAGGTTACCTTCAGGAAGAAGGCTACAAAGGGAAAGCAGAGGAACTTGCATACGTGTACACTGAAATAACAGAAAGTCTTAATACCATTCAATTAAAAAAAATAAATCAGTCAGTCAAGAGAGAGACATGCATAGGAAACTGCATTTGATGAGATCTGCTGTTCAGGGCGCTTCCTTTTTCCCTTTGCTCTCCTGCGTACCTTGGGAAAGTGTCCAGTTTCCCTTTCAACAATTCTGTATTCTCAGTGGGAGCGCGAAGAATGCTGGATAAAATCTATTTTCTTGTGATGTAAGAGAGTATTAGAGAAAACCCCAGCGAAAGGCAAACACTTGAGTTATGTCTTTCTTTCTGCTGCGGATACATTTCTTTAAAAAAAAAACCAACACAGTAAGTATACTTGGCTGTAAGCGGTGGATCCCAGTGTGAACCTGCTGCGAGTTCGCAGGAGCTGCAGTGCCTCCCACGTGCACTCATCCCCAGCGCCCGCAGCGAGGGGCAGGACGGGTGGGCTGCTGTGGAGCACGGATGCCCAGCGAGCCCTGCTGCGGGGCCGGGAGGCGGATTTCCCTCTAAGGGAAGCTCCGGCTCCTCCGTCCTCGACAGGGTCACTTCTGCTGGCTTAGGCAGCCTCTTCCGCCGGTGTGGTCCCAAAATCCCTCTGGGGCTTCAAGCTATCAGTCAGCTTCTGAATGGCTTGGGCAGGGGTGAGGGCGAGCGAGGTGCTGGCCGTCGCTCCCCGAGGAGTCGGGCCGTGCCCGCTGGCCTCTGCCCATGGTGGAGACGGGAGCGAGCCGAGCCCGTTGCGTCACCCTCGCCGGGCGCCCCGGCCTCCCGTGTGCCAGGACATTCCTCGGGCTGAGTCACGGCCCAGGCTGCCGCCCCACTCCTGCTCCCGCTCCCGCCACGCTCAGCAGCCCTAACGTGGCCCCGAGGGTGCTGCCTGCCTGCCAGCCGCTGCCCCCAGCGCGGGAGGGAGGGCTGCCTGCCTTCTCCGGCCACCACCCAGGGCTCACAGCTCACAGACTCCAACCTTCTCGCTACGGCGAGGAGGTAGTGGCTGTCACCAGTGGGGCAAGATTTCCTCGAGCTGCAGTGCCAGCTGGAGTGCTGTGATACTTCGGTGGGTTTTCCTGCCAAGTGGAGCTGCTTTTTCTGACCAAGCAGTGATGTAGCTGAAGAAAAGCTTTAATTTTTAATTTATTTTTTTTTCCCCTTGGAAAGCTCTTCAACCGACTGCATTCCGTGGCTGAATTTGCCTTACAGCCACTTGCCAGGAGAGCAGGCAGAGGGAAGCAGGAAGAAGCAGTGGCAGCAGCGGCAGCGAAAGCCTGGCATGGCCGGCGCAGATGCTCGAGGAGCAGCAGCCGCATGCTTTTTCGGGACAGGGTGGAATTCTCCCCCCCGCCCCCCCCCCCCCGTGCTGTGCTGGTAAGTCACACGTGCCGGTGAATCATAACGCTGGGCAGCCGTGGGCCTGTCATTGGCCAATGGACAATAAAAGGGAGATTTAATTAAAATGTTGTGTCTTGTAATGACATCATTTTAGGGCTGGTATTTAAACATAACAAAAAAGGAAATAAAAATTCCTCCTATGAGAGAAATGTGGAAACTAATGGCAGAAAAATGGCTAAGTGGAACTAAAAAGTTCCCCTGAAGTCTAAAATACAGGGAAACTTTGCTCAGCCTTATTAATAAAAACAGAAGATAAAAATTACTTTTAAGTAGTTAGCACATATTCAACACTTGCACATTTATAGCACTAGAAAAAGTAACTCCTATTTACCTTGCTAGTCTTCAGAAATTCCTGCATGCCCTGTACAATGCATTTTCCCCAGGAGCAGATTCTTCCCAAGTCTCTCTTCTTGCTGCCTCTTGTTCACAGCTGAGATAAATTTACAGCATAACCTCAGGTAAGGAAGGATTTATAAGATCAGCCACTGACTCTGTCAATTATTCAATTAATTCACTTTTTTTTCCAGACAACTTTCACTTCCATGGTAAAGACAGCATTATTTTTTTTTTTCACTTCTACTTGTAGCATTTTTATTCCAAGGTCTCAGAACTCTTTATTAAAATTATTAATGAAGTATCCCTGCCTGATGAGTATTATTTATCCTATTGGATGGGTTGCCCGGGGTCACCCAGGAAAGCTGTGGCAAGCGGAGGGGCAGGGCATGGCGGATTGGGTCCCCGTCCCTGCTTTAAACCCCAAACCATCTCTTCTCCTAAGGAAGGAAATGTAGGTCAGGCAGAACAATTCTTTCCTGAAAACCTCTGTTTCAAGCAAACGGCAAAGCCAGACTTTCCTTCTCATAAGCATCCTCTGACAACACTAGGTCCGAGGAGTTTGATGTTGGCTGTTATCTCCAGCTACCGATGTGTCAGAGGGACACATATATCTCTATATAAGGTGAAGCAGAACTCCGGCTATATAGCAGACATGGATGCAATATGGTAAATCCTATCTAAAGACAGGAAATATAAAAAGCAACGTAATTTTCTGGGAGCACGGGATTTACAGCGCATCGCAGAACAATGCTTATTACAGTGAAATGGCAAGAAGGGAGCCAAAGTGACCTTTAGAAAACCAGGTGGATATAGCTGACCTATACGCTGGGTAAGTGGATTAGGGGAAAAGTTGCCAGAGTGCTTTGGAAGAATAGACTGTAACACTAAACAAGATATAGATTTTCTTATTTAATTATTCTAATAAAATGAAAGTCCAAAAGTGTTCTTCAAGCAGCCAAAAAGCACTGGAGTAATTTGCTAGATGTATCCATCACCTGGAAAAACCTCTTCTAGGTAATCCATTCTCTTTGTGTTCTTGTTTTGTATATGTAACTTTTTCCTATAAAATGAGGTAACGGCAGAGACCCCTAAAAGTGAAAATCTCTCACCCCAAAAGCATGTCAGCTGTGAAAACAGTATGAAGAAAACCCAAAACATTTTCTGGTACCGCCAGCTTGTTTTCAGCTGAAGAACACCGCGTTTCGTTTGAAATACGTTATTCTGTCTACCTGTGTCTGCAGCAGAGGAGGGTGACGCATGGGAAGTCACACCTGGGGGCTCTTGTACAAGCACCTTTCCCCCAGCCCACGGCATCCCCTCGCAGCTGCAGACAAGTCCAACAGCCTCGTACTCCTTCCCGGCACTATTCAAGGACACGCATGTGAGTAACATGCGATATTTTGCTGGTTTCTGTCGGGAATTTCTAGCGGAGCGAGGAAACTGGGATGCCTTAAGGTTGGCGGAGATGTTCCTGGGGAAACACCCAGGAGGTGCTGCTTCAGTAGCAGTTTCACCCCTCGCTAACCTCCTGAGCACACCTGTGGGAGCTGCACGCAGATAGAGGAATTCCTCTGCTTGGTGACAGATCTCCAGGAGGAGGTGAGTAGGTTGAGGAGTATCAGGGAGTCTGAGAGAGAAATCGACTACTGGAACCGCATCATACCTTCCCTGGGACAGGCCCCACAGGCACACAGGGCTCATGATATGAAGGATTCCTTATCCTCTCTCCGCCTGGCTGAACAGGGTGACTCAAGGGATAGGGGACAATGGTGACAAGTTCCTGCCCAGTGCAGCAGGCGCATCTCCTCCATGACTGCCCCACCTTTCCCAGGTGCCCTGGTAGAATAGTTATGAGGCTCTGCAAGCAGAACTGAACAATGAGGAAGACGATGGTTCATCTAGCTTGGCAGTGTCACTGAGGTTAAGTCGGTCTACGCCCCGCGTCAAAACCACTTCCATAAAGAAAAAAAGATGGGTCATTGTCATAGGAGGCTGTCTCCTGGGGGGAGCAGAAGGCTCAATATGCAGATCGGACCCACTTCTTAGGGAAGTCTGCTGCCTCCCTGGGGCCCGGGTTAAAGATGTGAAGAGAAAGCTTCCTACCCTGGTACAGCACTCAGATTACTATCCATGATTGATTTTTCAGGTAGGCAGCAATGAAGTTGCAACAAGAAGTCCGAGGGCAATCAAGAGAGACTTCAGGACCTTGGGACAACTGGTTAAGGGATCAGGAGCACAAGCAGTGTTCTTCTCTATCCTTCCAGTTGCAGGGAATGACAAGGGAAGGAACAGGAAGAGCCAGCAGATCAATACCTGGGTCTGAGCCTGGTGTCACCAGCAGAATTTTGGGGGTTTTGGTCATGGGTTGGTTTATACAACACCAGGCCTGCTGGTGACTGACAGATGGGGTACACCTGTCTCAAAAGGGGAAAAGGGTCTTTGCACAGGAGTTAGCAGCGTTCTTTGAAAGATCTTTAAACCAGAGTTGAAGGAGGAAAGGGATAAAATCAGGCTTGCTGGAGAAAGGCCTGGGGGCAACATGCCAATGTTTGAGGGATGGTGTGCTAGCAAGGTCCTTCAGTCTACCACCTCAGTGGAGATAGGGGATGGAGAGCCACGCAAAGACACAAGGGTCATTAATGTGTTAGAAACCATGGAAGTGCCTGAGAACGGTCATGTGGGAATTAGGGCTTCTCCCCTCAAAAAGGGTGGGAGGATCAATAGCCCAAATGAAGTGCATCTACACTAACACCTGCAGCATTGGCAACAAACAGGAGGAGCTGGAAGCCATTGTGAAGCAGAAAAACTATGATATAGTTGCTATCATGGGAACATAGTGGGATAACTCGCACAACTGGAATGCTGCAGTGGACGTCTAGGAACTCTTCAGAAGGGATGGGCAAGGAAGGAGAGGCAGTGGGGTAGCCCTGTATGTTAGGGAGTGTTTTCACTGTCTAGAGCTTCATGATGGTGACGATAGGGTTAAATGTTCATGAGTAAGAATCAGGGGGAAGGCCAACAAGGCAGCTATCGTGGTGGGAGTCTGTTATAGTCCACCCAACCACGATGAAGAGGCAGATGAAATATTCTATAAGCAGCTGGGAGAAGACTTGAACTTACCCAGATGTCTGCTGAAAATATAATACAGTGGAGAGAAAACAGTCCAGGAGGTTCCTGAAGTGTGTTGAGGATAACTTCCTGACACAGCTGGTGAGGGAGCCGACTAGGGAAGGTGCCCTGCTGGACGTGTTGTTTGTGAACAGAGGAGGACTTGTGGGGGATGCGACAGTTGGAGGCTGTCTTGGGCACAGCGATCATGAAATGATAGACTTTTTGATTCTAGGAGAAGTAAGGAGGGGGGTCAGCAGAACTGCCATCTTGGACTTCTGGGGGGTAGACTTTGGCCTGTTTAGGGGCCTGGTTGACAGAGTCCCTTGGGAGGCAGTCCTGAGGGGCAAAGGAGTCCAGGAAGGCTGGACATTCTTCAAGAAGGAAATCTTAAAGGCACAGATGCAGGCTGTCCCCATGTACCGAAAGACGAGCCATCAGGCAAGAAGACCGCCTTGCTAAACAGAGAGCTATGGTTGCAACTCAGGGAAATACAAGAGAGTTGGAAGAAGGGGCAGACCACTCAGGAGGAGTACAAGGATGTTGTGAGGTTATGCAGGGAGAAAATTAGAAGGGCCAAAGCCCAACTAGAACTTAATCTGGCCATTGTGTAAAAGACAATAATAAATGTTTCTATAAATACATTAGCAACAAAAGGAGGGCTAAGGAGAATCTCCATCCTTTATTGGATGGGGGGGGGGGGTGGAAATGGTGACAAAGGCTGAGGAAAATGCTTAATGCCCTCTTTGCCTCAGTCTTTAATAATAGGACCAGTTGTTCTCTGGGTACCCAGTCCCTTGAGCTGGGAGACTGGGATGGGGAGCAGAATGAAGTCCCCATAATCTAAGGGGAAATGGTGAGGGACCTGCTACACCACTTAGACATACTTAGTCTATGGGGCCAGGTGGGATCCACCCAAGGGTAGTGAGGTAGCTGGCGGAGATGCTCACCAAACCACTTGCCATCATTTATCAGCAGTCCTGGCTAACGGGGGAGGTCCCAGTTGACTGGAGGTTAGTAAATCTGACACCCATCCACAAGAGTGGCTGGAAGGAGGATCTGGGGAACTACAGGCCTGTCAGTCTGAGCTTGGTGCCAGGGAAAGTTATGGAGCAGATCATCTTGAGTGCCATCACGTGGCACATACAAGACAACCAGGTGATCAGGCCCTGTCAGCATGGGTTCATGAAAGGCAGGTCCTGCTTAACTAATCTGATCTCCTTCTGTGACAAGGTGACCTGCTTAGTGGATGAGGGAAAAGCTGTGGGTATTGTCTACCTAGACTTCAGTAAAGCCTTTGACACCATTTCCCACAGCATTCTCCTGGAGAAACTGGCTGCTTGTGGCTTGGATGGGTGTACTCTTCACTGGGTAAAAAACTGGCTGGAAGGCCATACCCAGAGAGTGGTGGTGAATGGAGTTAAATCCAGTTGGTGGCCGGTCAGAAGTGGTGTTCCCCAGGGCTCAGTACTTGGATCGGTTCTCTTTAATATCTTTATCAGTGATCTGGACAAGGGGATTGAGTGCACCCTCGGTAAGTTTGCAGGTGACACCAAGTTGGGCAGGAGTGTTGATCTGCTTGAGGGTAGGAAGGCTCTACAGAGGGATGTGGACAGGCTGGATAGATGGGCCGAGGTCAATGGTATGAGTTCAACAAGGCCAAGTGCCGGGTCCTGCACATGGGTCACACCAACCCCACGCAGTGCTACAGGCTTGGGGAAGAGTGGCTGGAAAGTTGCCCGGTGGAAAAGGACCTGGGGGTATTGGTCAACAGTCGGCTGAATATGAGCTGGCAGTGTATCCAGGTGGCCAAGGCGGCCAACAGCATCCTGGTTTGTATCAAGAATAGTGTGGTCACCAGGACTAGAGAAGTGATTATCCCCTTGTACTCAGCACTGGTGAGATCGCATCTTGAATCCTGTGTGCAGTTTTGGGCCCCTCACTCCAAGAAATACATTGAGGTGCTGGAGCATGTCCAAAAAAGGGCAACAAAGCTGGCGAGGGGTCTAGAGCACAAGTGCTATGAAGAGCAGCTGAGGGAACTGGGGCTGTTTAGCCTGGAGAATAGAAGGCTGAGGGGAGACCTTATTGCTCTCTACAACTGCCTGAAAGGAGGTTGTAGTGAGGTGGGGGTTGGTCTCTTCTCCCAAGTAACAAGCAATAGGACAAGAGGAAATGGCCTCAAGTTGCACCAGGAGAGGTTTAGATTGGATATTAGGGAAAATTTTTTCACTGAAAGGGTTGTCAAACATTGGAACAGACTGCCCAGAGAAGTGGTGGAATCAGCATCCCTGGAGGTATTTAAAAGACAGGTAGATGTCGTGCTGAGGGATATAGTTTAGTGGTGGACTTGGCAGTACTAAGTTAATGGTTGGACTCGATGATCTTAAAGGCCCTTTCCAACCTAAATAATTCGATGATGATTGACGTTTGTGGCAAAAATTCCCTGCCTTTGCCACCAGAAGAAAGTTGTCTGTTACTATAGTGGATGTTCAGCACTGTCCTATGCCTCTCTTGAGCCACGTGTCTCTTACTGCTGCAGTAGCCTTTAGCTACGCACGTGCCTCAGCAACATTCAGCAACTTTGCATTTTCTCCTGTGTCTTACAAATTCAGTGATAGCCCTTATGCTGGCAGTCTCCGAGCACTGTTTCTCTTTCCCAGTTCAGGAAGTCAAATTCTCTTACATCAGGATTTCAATAGACTTGCCACAGCACAGAAGCAGAATTGTTTTGTTTCTCTTTAAAATCATATTTGAAATAAAACTGTGGTCTGTTTTCTTACTGTCAGCGCTGTGGGTCAAGAGTTGGTCCTTCACTTGCTAGCGGTATATAAAATTTAGTATATAAATATAAGAAAACTTGCACAAAGAAACAGTAAGGACAACAGTAGTGTCACCAAAATGAAGTCCACATCTACAACTTTCCTAACAGTGGTTTCATCTTGTTCAGGTTTCTGGAAACTTGTTCCGCCACAGAGCAGTGACATCTCTCAGCGGAGGAGCAGGACAGCTGGAAGGGGCAATTCCTTGAATGGCTTCAGCCTGGCTCGCGGGAGGACGACTGCCAAAAGTTACGATGCGGTCAGACGTCTCAGCAGATGACACAATTTGAACTGGTACACCTCCAAGAAAAGGTGGCAATGAATTCAGAAAGCTCTTTCCCTTCTGGACAGATGCATGCAGACCTTCAAGAGGCTGGGGCTGGCTGGCACGTGAGGAATATAATGATTCGACTTTGTTATGCTCTTCCTTGCAGAAGAGCCCCTCAAAATGGGCCCCCTGAGGCAGCCAGGATTCCTGGTGGGACAAGGAATCCTTGTTTTCCTGTGCTGGACAAGTGCAAAGCAGCCCTGTACACACATTGCACGCAGATTTCGGGCACTAATCCCAAGTCTTGCAGCCTTGGCCCGATTCTGCTACTAACCTTCATCGCTCTGTGCTTCCCCTCCTACTGGGGTTATGTCATCACGTTGGAATAAGGTCCCTGGAAAATGGACTGTTTCTAATCATGATCAGCCATTCTATGACATTGTAGGTCTGAACTAAGGAGACATCTTTGCAGTACAAAAAATAATCACCAGGAAATGATCAAATCCTCTCCAGGAGATGGAGAAAGCCATTACAAAAGTGCCAAGAGAGGGGAGATTAATTCATGGGGCCTGTTTAGTTTGGAAGTCGCAAAGGCCAGACACAAAAGGAGGACAGACACTTTTGGTTCTGAAGTTTTAATACTATTAAAATTGCTCCAGACAGACACAGGACTCAGTTTGCAGCATTGCGTCTGAATGGAAGGAAATTCCGTTTGATGCAGGTTCAACCCAAGGACTGGTTCTAAGAAAACTCTTAGAAGCAAAGATGGACATCTGTGGAAACAAAAGATGCACAGACTAAACCTTGCCCGGGGAAGACGTGGAGGCCCCATTCCTGGAGGTGTTCAAGGCCAGGCTGGATGGGGGCTTTGAGCAACGTGGTCTAGTGGGGGGTGTCCCTGCCCATGGCCAGGGGGGTTGGAACTCGATGGTCTTCAAGGTCGCTTCTAACCTAAACCATTCTATGATTCTATACTCGAGCATTGCAAAGTGCCCTTCACAAAGTATGTTACTTAAAAAGTTGATCTTGCCTTTTAAAACCGCTAAGTTTTTCTTTTTCAGGTAGCAATCTAAAAATAAAACATTAGCTAAGCCTAACATGCTAAATACATGAGTTGAGATCACTTTCCGGTGGTTGAGGGTGGGCTTTAGGGTGACTGGGGCACAGGAATATTTATAACCGTTGCTGGATAGCGGGACCTGTTGGTCAGTGCGAAAGTGTCCTCCGGCAACAGCAGTGCTCTCGGGTGATGCCAGGACTGCAGAGCCCAGCATGTGACTCCGACGGTGGGATCTGCACAGGAATGCTCGCGAAAGGCAGCTATGAAGCCCTGATCCCACAGGCAAATCCCCGCGCCGCCCGGAATCAAATGCGGAGCTGCCACCCAAACCCCAAAGGTTTCAGCATCCTGGCTCACATTTCTGCCATTTCAAACGCGTGATTGGCAGCAGCCAGGCCCCAGCACAGCCCGTCTCCTCAGAGTCCTTCCCTTTCCACACAAATTTCATCTGTGAGGCACCTGCAGAAGAAAAATAGGAAAGCACAGAGCGTTATATGACTTCTTATAGGGCTGTTAGTCTAGGAAATAGCTATATAAAGCCTAAATAAATTGGTAAACTAAGAATAGCAAATCGACAGAACTCAAGTCGGACTGTGTATTACCGTAGCAGAGCAGGAATATCCTCTACGGGACAGCTTTGTTACGAGGGACGTTGCCGTGCAAGCGTGCCGTTTTCAGTTCCTCCGCGCAGCGCTATTAAATGAGGCTGTACACAGCGCCAGAGTAACGATGCTGGCGCGGCATCACTCCGTTACTAGAATAAAGACCCTTTCTTTTCGTGGTTCTTTGAAAGGAATCTAAGAAAGGGTGGGCGAAGGACTGTAGAGAAGAATAAATGAAAGCTGATCTTCCGTGGGCAGCAGCCAGCGCTTTGGAGAGTATGCTGTCATGTAACATCCTCGTAGGAAACTTGGCCCAATCAAACATTTCTATCATCAAAAGCGAGTGACCTGAACAGCTGGATATGCTCTGGGAGCCGCGGGGAGGGCGCGGGCAGAGCGCCGGTGCTCGCTGCCTTCTCCCCCTCCCGGCAAAGGGTGAGGGACTCCCGCACGGGGCCAAACGCCTCCGACCCCGGCCAGCCTCCGGCGATACCCAGAGCCTCTCCCAAGGTGATGGCTGATATGCTCCTGCATTTGGAGGGCCGGGAAACTTTTTTTTTTTTCCCCTTCTTTCATACCTAAGAAATCTTAAAGATGGAGTTGCACCTAAAACCAAATAATTTAAAATCAGTTTCAGCTATTTTCTAGAACAGAAGCGGTACAAACCCAGGAAATTGATATATTACGGTAGAGAAACAAACCCAAAGTTGGCCTCAGTGCGCTTTTGGAAAACATACGCAGCCTGTGGCCTTCTGCCACTGAAAACGTTAGGTGTAGTATGTGTTGATGTTGAGCGTTTTAATGCGCTCCGAATATTAAAAAGCATTGGTTTGGGCAAGTATCTGTTTGCCAGAACGCAGCTCCGTGCGCGTGGCCGAGGGTGGAGTGTTTCACCACCAGCAGATCAGATCTGTTTGATTACTTAAAAGATAAAACCAAGTTTAAACGCAGACCCAGCCGCACATTGTCACTGAAGCTCAGACTCGTGGATGCTGCTGGGAGGGGAGGGGGGGGAGGCGGGGGGAAGCCGGGCTTTGCTGCCAGCACCTCTCATGGTCTCAGTAAACCACAGTTCTACCGGCGCTTTCACCAGTACTGCAGATGTACCTTTCAAAGACAAAGAAGTACAACATTCAGGAATGATAACCATTATTTTAATAGTCGAGGGCTTACAGCGGTTGAAAATACCGAACTTTGCACAAGCAAACACACGTACAGCCACAAATACCCAGACACATTTTAGGGATGGTGCTACTTCAGCATCCCTATTAGGAAACAGGTGGGAAACGAGGTGATGGCCTTACTTATCCGTCTTTATAATTCTTTTGATTTGCAGCACAAACCATTTTGCATTTTGCATTGGACTTAATCCAAAATCTTCAAACCTGAGTGCCCCAAAATGGGAAACTTATCAGTGGTAACTGGGGGATTCCAAGAGGGGCTGTTAGGCAGGCCTGGTACTGGACACACATACCATCGAGCACTTAAAGGCAAAGTTTTAATAGAGTGCTGTTTAAAGAAGCACCAAATTAAGGGAAATAGGTTGCTGATGGGGGTGGGTGGGGGGAGAAGACATCAGTTGGTCTGACGGTAGCAGGCTGAGAAATCTCAGAACCCCCCCTTACAGCGAGCTGGGGAAAGCACAAGGAGCCCCTCTGCAGAACCGGCCCAAGAAGTCCCTGCATGAAGATGAAGGCAGCAGTTTAGCAGTGCAGGGGAGAGAGCTCCTGGAGCTACAGTAACCGAGCCGAACGCTGCACAGAAAATGACTTGCAGTCATCTGGACGCTGGCAATTTTTTTTAGAGTGAGAGGTCCTTGCACGGCAGAAACAGTCCTTGGTAGCCTCAAGAAGTGTTAGCTGAAATTGTTGCAATCAGTTATGACGGTGATCCACACTAGGCAACGTGACCAGCGTTAGATATTATTTATTTGAATATAAACAGATAAAACTTAGAAGATACAACATTGTTGCAGGGCGAGGGTTAATTCAGTGGTTACATCAATGATTCAAAAATTGTAAACCACACATGTAATCTCCTAAATCCTACAGTACTAGTTTACCAGTCCAGCAGCAACATGATGTTGGGCAGGACTCTGGTGTGGTCTGGTGTCCCCAGGGGTCTGCTCCCTGCACACGTCCGTAGCAGAATCTCCGCTGCTGGACTGTGCTGGGTTCAGAGGTGGTGGGTTGGGGGGCAGATGGCAGCCGGCGACTGCAGCACATTGGGCTGTTCAGGGTCCAGCAATCTCTGCCCCCCCTATAGTTACACATACAAGTTGAGGCTGGTTTTTTGGCTGCTCCTTGCTGCTTTTTAATGCCCACATTTGCTAAGATTATGCCAAGGTCACCTTCTTTTACTGTTAATAACAACATTTATGTGCTCCCTCTTATGATCCTTAAAACTTCACCCTCCACACGAGAGCCATCTAACATTGGGTACAGGGGTGGTGGCCCCAGCCCAAAGCCTTCACAATGAAGACTGCTGGCTCACACCTGTCACGCGGTCTGCTCAAGCTTTCCAGCATCATTAGAGGTTCCCAGGAGTTAAGCTTCCAGCAGGTGAATCCGACGCTGGATAGACCAGCTGAGGTGATCACCTGCCTCCTAATACAGGTGAAGGGACCTGGCACAACAAGTTTGCCACATTGGAGCTGCTAGCTGACACCTAAGAGTGAACAGCCAGTATCGGCTTGACCGCAACCACCACACAAGGCTCCATCCAGCATTTCCAAGAACAGGCATTCCCTTCTGACCTGGCCCAGCTTGAGTAGGAAGGGCAGCTTCCAACAACAGCAGCCACTGTAGGGATTTGTCTTCTGAATGTTTGATGGTCTGCAGTGGCCGGGAGCAGAGTAAGTTTGTTTTGAGGAAATGGTGAGATCTCCTGCAGGAGAGAGTACTTTGGTTTGGAGCCCAATTCACAGAATGGTAGGGGTTGGAAGGCACTTTCAGAGATCATGTAGTCCAACGCCCCTGCCAAAGCAGGCTCACCTAGAGCAGGTTGGACAGGAATGCATCCAGGCGGGTTTTGAATATCTCCAGAGAAGGAGACTCCACAACCTCTCTGGGCAGCCTGTTCCAGTGCTCTGTCATCCTCAAAGTAAAGGAGTTTTTTTCCTCATGTTGAAATGGAATTTCCTGTGTCCCAGTTTGTGCCCACTGCCCCTTGTCCTGTCACCGGGCACCACTGAACATTCTTCCAAAGGAACCATCCTGACAGTTATGACATGGTTATGTACAAAAAGCATCAGAAGTTGCCTGGGGTGGCTGGTTACTCAGTAACTCTTAGCTCTGCCATGAATGAAAGGGGTGGGAGAAGGGAAGAGAGGCAGAATTTGCACAGCAGGAAAGACAGCTGGTAGAGCAGTCTGTGGATACCTGCCAGGGCTAAGATATATCAGAGCTACCGAAAAAGGAAAGACTTCCACTGCTGGATCTCATCGAAATCATGCTTGGAGGACAGGCGCTGTACTTGAAGCTGAAGGAAGCCTACTGCCCGTTTTCCTGAAGAGTCTGGTAGAGCCTGATTAGCCAGAGCCTCTGAATCCGAGATGAAGCCGTTGACCCTATCCATTCCTGCACCTTTGTGACACTTTGGCTTGGAGCCCCCTGTAGATACAGCACTTCCCTACCCTGGCACGTGGGATGGCTGCTTGCAGGAAGACATGGGTTTGTCTGGGGGGAAAGATGGACAAGGAGCATGAATATCTCAGCCCCTAAGACAAGGGGGGAGATATGAAGCAATTCCCCTTTTTCCAAAGGGGTATATGTAGGGCAAATAAACAGCCATAAAAAGACATCTTGATGTAACTCAAAAAAAGCACAGCTGAAGTTTGAACAAGCTGCAAGAAAAGTACCAGGGCAGTCTGCTGCCAGGAACAGAGGGCTTGGTTCATGCCCTGTGAGCACCACGAAAAGCCAAGAACAGCCAGACCTGCATTGCACACGCAGCATATATGAATGTTTTAAGTACAGCTGCTCAAAGGAGAAGTGGGTGCTTTCCTCCTCAGCACATTTAAGGCCTCAGGCTTGCAAACTTAATGACAAATGGGTAACTTAACTCATAGCACAAGCAAACACCACCATCACAAGCAGAGATTTGCGTTAAACCGTTCCCACCTGCTCTACCCAAACTCAAAATTACAGCTGTGTTTCTGAGGGGAAGCTACTGAAGGAAATAACCTTGGAGAACAAGCGATAGGAATGAACAGCTGGGAGGAGGTTGGGGACAGTAACAATTTAAATTGCATCTGCCACAGATGGACTTATTCAGCTCACGGTGCCATCCCCCAGTAAGTATTCACATTTAATTCAATGGGGAATATTCACGTGAACAAGAACTTGCACAACTGTTTGTGCAACCTGCTAGTCAGGATGTTCACATCCTCTGGGGACGAGACAGATGCAGGGATATCAAGGACAACCTACACCCCGCAAAGAAGTCTTCTGCTGCTCACATTCCTTATGGTATTTAGCATTCTTTGTGGTGGGAGCAAGAAATGCATCTTTGATCTGGACAGAAGAGAGATGTCAGCTCTGAAGAAGGAAAAGCTCGTGTAAAAACACTGAAGTATTAACAGACATATCTAAACAGTATCCCTCACTGTTCTCATTCTTAAGACTTTAAAAAAAAAAAAGAAAGAAAACCAAACCAAATGAACAACCCACAAACAAAACAAAACACAAAAATCCAACACTTCAAACGGTCTCCTATCTATCACCATCTGTTCACTAGGTTCAAGGGAGTGCCCATTCGTGCCACCTCTATGGCAAGGCAAGCACTACAGCAGCAAAGAAAACCCACAGCTACAGAGCAAGTAATTGTTCAGGTCTGTAGCATATACAGGTCTTAATGCTACAACAGAAGTTAGCACAAACATGGAGAAAAGTTGCTGCAGCAGCAAACCTCATGTTTGTTTTTTTCTACCATCTTCACTCCTACCCCCAAACTTCTGCTCCATGTTGTTTTCTTAGAGTATGGCATAACTCCAGGTGGGCAAAACCAGTTTTAAAAGGGTTTTAAAGCTATTGACTCAAACAGAGTTTCATAAATTTAAATTAATAAATACTGGAAGTAAAACTATCAAGGATAGTAAGTATAGTTTAAAAGAAGCTGCTGGTCAGCTAAACAAAGCTATGAGTTTACACTGGTAGAATAAAGATCCTAATTAAAGAAACATACAACTTTTACACATACTTCTTAAATACTGATGAACATTTGCATCACTTGGAGACCACAATGACTGCAGCTGCCCAAAATGCTGGTTGGGAGTACTCATGTTGAAACAAAATTCTGCTCTATTCTCTCCAACAACTTGTCCTAGTAAGTTAACGGGGAAGATGGTGTACCAATATAACTCAAAGGAAATGCCAGAAACCCAAAATACTTTGAAAAAGGTGTCATTTTATTTGTACACTTCCAAAGTTGTACGTAGAAACTTATAGTACAGTCCTGTAAATTTACTCATTGCTAGAAGAACTGCCAGGGACACGGGAAGGTATTTATTGATTGATCATCAAGTTAGAGGGGAATAAACAACAACAAAAAAAAAACCACGACCGGAAAAAAGAATTTAAAAAGTTATGGAACTCTTCTCCCCCCCCCTCCCCCTTTTTTTTTTTTAATCCCCAAGTACAAATTTTATAAATACAAAACAAATTCACAAATTACTTTGAATGCTAAATAAATATCTACTTAATAAACTCAGACTGAATACCTCCAGCCAGCACTGGTACAGTACGTAAAAGATATGCAGTTGTACTCATTCATGTGTAGTGTTGAGAAGATATGCTCAAACAAGTTTTAAACATACACAGTTTCTTCAACTGTGCTACAGCAGAAGATTTTATTTGAGTTGATAAAGCCCTCAATACCACAGCTCCTACAAAATCTAGAGGATGAAACAAGGTAATTTGGTGCAGGAAAAAACAATGTACTTCTGGAAGATATTTGGACACATGAATGTATTAAAAATGTACAAAACCTCTGTAAACCAGTACTGTATCCAGTACATCTATCAAAATTATTAGACACTGAATAAAACTGTAGCAAAGGTAATCTTTCCTACGTTCTCCTGAGTGCTTAATATTACATTGAGAATATAGTGCAGGCCACACTTCAAGGTGGTTAAACAGTTGTTATTGCTTTATACAGGTATGACGACTGCGTGATTTAACATTTCATTTTAATGAACATAACAGATTCCCTCAAAAAATCCTTTGGAAGGCAGAGGTTAGATTCGTGACTTCTTTGCCACGGGAGTGGCATGGTCCACATTACCAGATGTGACTGGAAGTCCAAGCTTTTGAGCCTGAATGTGGAAGAAAGCTTGAAGTCTAGTTCCAGCTTTCGCTTCGCTTGTGTTACGAGGGTTGTATTCAAAGCAGTTCGAAAACATCAGCTCAATGTCTTCAATGAATTCCGCTAGTAAATAAAAAGTAAATAAATTAATTTAGCGTGTCTCCAGTATGATAAAGCAGTATGACACCACTGAATTAGTACAGTGATCCTGCACAGAGTTGCAACACAAAAACGCCTTTACATACGTGTCAAGTTTCCATCATTATATTAGTGAAGTACCATGTAAACATTCTTAAATTTCTCTGATTATCAATAAAGCAAATACAAGTCAAGCTGTAACAACAGTACCTTTTCTAAATATTTCAGTGTCGCTCACTGACATCAAAGGCTTGAGAAATTACCAGCAGTTGCTCAGCTGCTTATTTCTTATCTGTACATAGTGTATTTTGTTCGTAAGAGAACTACGTTCAACAAATCTTATTTATAAAATATTAGTAAATGCTTTTTAAAAAAAGAAAAGAAAACAAAAAACACCACAAACCCCCAAACTAAGCACAATTTCAGCTTTCTAATCCTCTGACACAGCTCTATTTTAGAACAAGAATTTATTTTAAAGAGAGAACAGGGTTCATTACCTCTTTCAATAAGTAATACTTACATGCTAACTTATATTCACATTTATTCACTTTTTCACGGATTATATTTAAGGCAATAGGTTTTTTGATGATATCATAGTAGTCTGGTACCTTTAAAAAAAAAAAAAAAGATTCACAGACAAAGAAATGAAAGCTTAAAATTCTACCTATGTAAAAAATTAAGCAAATCTTGCATTAGCAGAAAGGATTTGGGTTTTGTTTTTAAATAAACAGAGGAGACCCAAGCAACGGCCTCCATTTCCAGAACTGAGTATTAGTTCTCAGGTACTGCTTTTCCATTTTTTGTATCATTAAAGTATCAGACCACAACAAACATGAGCCAGCAATTCAATGAATAAATGTAATCCTAAGTACACTGTGAATAACTGTAAGAAAACCGCATAAGCAAATAAGCATTACGGTGTTCCAGCTACTCCCATCTGTCAAGTGCAAGAATTATTTCCAAGATTTTAAAAAGCTTTTCATTTTCCTGTGACATATTGCAATATTAAAAGCTCCCTAATCCTGAGCAATGACCATTTTTACTCCACTTGCAAGAGAAGTGAAATCCTGAGATTCCATTTAGTTGTGTTGGAAGAGAAGATAGTGAAGCCTTCTGTAGCAAGCAGGACACAGTATGCAAGTACCAGGACAAGGGAAAACCAACTGATGTCATCTACTTGGATTTGGGCAAAGCGTTTGACACCATCCCACACGATATCCTGGTCTCTAAATTGAAGAGACATGGATTCAACAAATGGACCACTCGGTGGATAAAGAACTGGCTGGGCGGTCGCACTCAAAGAGTTGCGGTCAACAGCTTGATGTCCAAGTGGAGAGCAAGCCAACCTCATGCAGTTCAACAAGGCCAAGTGCAAGGTCTTACATCTGGGTCGGGGCAATCCCAAGCACAAATACAGGCTTGGCAGGGAATGACTGGAGAGCAGCCCTGAGGAGAAGGACCTGGGGGTGCTGATTGATGAGAAGCTCAACATGAGCCAGCAGTGTGCGATCACAGCCCAGAAGGCCAACCGTGTCCTGGGCTGCATCAAAAGAAGCGTGGCCAGCAGGTCAAAGGAGGTGCTCCTGCCCCTCTACTCCACTCTCGTGAGACCCCACCTGGAGTACTGCATCCAGCTCTGGAGCCCCCAACATCAGAAGGACATGGACCTGCTGGAGGATGATCTGAGGGCTGGAGCACCTCTCCTATGAGGAGAGGCTGAAAGAGTTGGGGCTGTTCAGCCTGGAGAAGAGAAGGCTCCAGGGAGATCTTATTGAGGCCTTCCAGTACGTAAAGGGGGCCTACAGGAGAGCTGGGGAAGGACTTTTTACTAGCGCATGTAGCGATAGGATGAGGGGGAATGGCTTTAAACTAGAAGAGGGCAGGTTCAGACTAAACATTCGGAAGAAGTTTTTCAATTTGAGGGTGGTAAGGCACTGGAACAGCTTGCCCAGAGAGGTTGTTGAGGCCCCATCCCTGGAGGTGTTCTAGACCAGGTTGCCCAAGGCCACATCCAGCCTGGCCTTGTGGGAGGTGTCCCTGCCTATGGCAGGGGAGTTGGAACTCAATGATCTTCAAGGTCCTTTCCAACCTAAACCATTCTATGATTCTATGATACCAAAGACAAACATGGTTCTGAGTGGCTGTTACGTGATAAAAAAAGTAAAGGGAGGACAAGGATTGCCGAACCCTGAAGGGCACTGATTGTTTGGATCAAGATTTTGAATTCCAGGTAAGCACCAAGCTTAGGGTGACTGTGTCTCACACACAAAGCTGGGCATGAGGGTGAAATAAAGAGATGTCTAATCCAAATTTGACCTTTTTTTTTTTTAAACAAGAAAAGATAGCCACTTGCACCATCATGTATGTTTTAAAACCAAGTTCTTGGTTATAGTGTGTAAATTTACCATATCAAGTGCAACCTGCAAACAAACCTAGAGAAAGAATTAGTACAGAAATAGAATTAGATTGACACGTTTTTCATTCCTTTCCCTTTAGGAGTAGTGTTTACATAAGTGCTAAAAAAGAAAGGTAATTTCTCTTTCTGGCTTGCTTCTGTTCATTCAATGTATTCTTTATGTTGTCTTAAAGGCAGCAAGAAGTTTAAACCAAAATTTCTATCATGATGTCACTTTGGTATGGATTTTTCTTTCTGAACCATATAGAGACTATCCCTTAGTGACTGATTCAGGCAAACTGGAATGCACTGAATTCTAGCAGTTTCTTTTCAGGATCCAAATTGAGTCGAATTCTCCATCCCTTCCTAAGAAGCTTCCCTGCATTCACCAGATTCTTGCACTTTCCAGTGTAATTCCTGTACTCTAGTATGCAGACACTAGTCTCTGTTTCATTCAGAATTCCTCTCCTTCTCTGCTCTTACATCTTTCATTCATGTTTGTACATCATTCTTTTTGTCCACAAACATTAATCCTTCCAGCTATCTGTGACTCCTTAGAATTTCAAGTCTTCATTTAACAGCTATCACTATTAATTTTAATAGAGCACTTAGAACACTGAGCTCTAGATCCTACAAGAATGTCTGTGCAGAGGGCTTGGAGAAGACAGGCACTTGGTTAGGGTAGGACAGTTCCAGCAGTACCTTACAACTAACAAGCCAGTGGAGCCTGCAGAGAAGACGACGTGCTTTGGGACTTTTTATTGTAATACAAACCTCTAAAGCTGCACTTGCTTTGGGTACCTACTTTACCATCAAGTGTTTTAAAATTTAAAACAAGACAGAAATTAAACTAAGTTAAGAAAGAATCTTTTTACTGCATTATAGTTAACAGCAGAGTGAAGTTGTTCCTACCTTGTTATTTTATTGCAGGTCTGTTCTCAAAATACCTTTGCATAAATTGAAATTTAATTCAACTAATTAACTAATAACTGTAAGCTTACCTTTAGCAGCCCAGTGCTCTAGTTGGACTTTTTTTCTCCAAATCAAAGCATTTCACATTTTTAAATTCTTGATGGCAAGCATATTTAAAATTTTCCCAATAACACATCAATTGGAAAAACTATTTCCAGCACCAAATATGTGAGCTGAAATGCGAGAGTTCTCCTAAATTCCATTGTTTAGCTGCATCCCCCTGTTTGGGCGTGCTATAAAATCCCAAGTTTTACTGGCAGCAAACAGGATTCTCAACCATTATCATTCCCTCTACAGTTCTATCAGTTACCTGGATTTTGGAAACCAGTTTCATGAAAGGCCAGCTGTCATCATGTCGCACCAGTTCCACTACGAGTTGTTCAAAAGCTGAGAGTTCATGGACTCCCCCTTGACGTCCTGAACTTCTCCTGTTCAGTGAGGTTTGAGGAGATGGTTCTGGAAAAAAACCCAACCAATACCTCACCAATTAAAAACAAAATCATGACAAGTAAAGTATTGGGGGGGGGAAGTGGAACACCATTATTCTTGGGTACTAAAACTGTAGTTTCAGGGCACAACTCATGCAGTTTGGCTTCCTGTATTAACTATACTACAGTCTTGTTATTAACCACTAAATGTTCCTCTTGCTGTACAAAATGCTAAATACCAGGACTTAGCTGGGTTCCTCCATTCTCCTTCATTGCATTAATTTTGGAAAGGATTTTTTCACTGATTTCAATTTTAAAACAATTTGTTAAACACTTAAAGAAAAGCCCTATTAGAGAAAAACAGAACAAGCTGCCTGCTCATAACTTTTACTTACACAAAACCTCTATTCAGAGTGGTTTTATCTGCTTTCAAGAGTAGTCAGCAGGGTGGTTAGAGGATAAGCCCAGAAACTCCCAACGGTGAAGGACAGAAAAGGTGCAGAATACAAGGCTGCCACACTGGAGTGTAAGCTCTTTTACACTCTTCAGTCTCACACTGGGTCCTTTTTTGTTTTTAAAAGGTTATTGTAGATTTCCAAGTATTTCCTTGCCATTCAATACTTGGTATTAGCTTAACAAGCAAGGACGCTGTTAGCCCTATAGCCAGATAGATGACATTTTTCTCCTGGTAGCAGTTTCTTGTACATATATGTTCCTAATTTCACTACCTTGTCTACATCTGTGTTCTTCACTGCTCAACTCTTTCAAAAAACAAAACCATAAAAGCTGTAAGGAAACATTTGCATTTGCATGGGCTAAGGCATAAATATCCCTTTCACATTTTCTATCCAATTATTACCAATTACTCCATATTGTATGTAAATATGACATTTCAAATATGGATATGATAAGTCTCCTTGGCAAATAAGGTATTTGTTCTTTAGATGACTGAAATTTTTTCTAAGGTTCACTTCTGCCACTGCAAAAGAAGGGAACCGTCTTGTTGGAAGTGGTAAAAGTGCCTTCAACCACCACTTCTAGTCTTGTTGCTCTACCACACAAATATTTTAGCAAGGAACAGAACGTGGTTTTCATTCTGGACAAACACATTTCTCTAACCTGTGGATTGTCGTTTCCTGCCTCTTCTCTTGGGTTCAGTAACAGGAAGAGAAAGCTTTGAAGCAGAAACTGGATACTTCCTAAGCCGTTCGTTCGAGTCTGTGGTATCAACAATTCTAAATCCGAGAGAATTGGAAGGGCTGTTTTCCAGTGAGTTATCAGCACTCTTTCTTCCTCTTCGTCTTCTTCGAGGACCAAGTAATTCCACAAATACATCTGCTTGTAATGAACTTTGGCTCTGACGAGTGGTCCGGCTATTAAGTCTTAAAGAAGGCTTTGTCTCTGATGGAGGGGCTGATTTTACCTTTCTTAAACCCCTTCTGGTAATTTTAGATGAAGATTCTGTTTGCTTAGGTGTGTTTTGCTGACTCCGAGAAGCGTATCTTGCCTGACGCTGGCTGTTCCGACTTGAGAATGGGTTGTTGAGTTTGGCTGCTCTCATTTTTAATGGAAACTTGACCTGGGGTCTTCCTTGCTTTGATGGGCTACAAAAAGTGAACAATTATGTTTATTTATCCAGAAATTCCATTCCTCTCTTTTCCCTCTGTTTTCTAATTCAGCATTTAAAACACCCAAACATTCAACGTTGGACTGGTAAGCAGCTGGCTTTCAAGCTGATGCAGTCATCCAATTACCATAAACACTGCTCTGAAGTCTATTAATTAAATATTACGAGGAGCACATAGTTTAAAGAAGTGCTCAGAATTCTGATCATCCTTGCAGCTTGTGCAAGGTGAATGCATTAACCGGAACACCAGCTATCAATTTCTTTAAATCTCTTATTTCTCACAGCAACTGTAATTACCAGGGTTTTTGAACAATATTATCAGCTACATCAATGAACTGCACTTCTAAAACACTAAATATTACAGTTATGCTCTAATCAGGGTTTACAACTAATACTCAAGACTCTCTTTCCATTACAGAAGAGAAGGGAGATCCCAGAAACAAGTTTACTTCCTAAGGAGATACAAGATCTCTCTAACTATTGAATTCCAGTTGTCAGAGGTGGAGATAATCTTGCTTCAGTCAATTCAAAAGACTGTACCAAAAAGCAGAAAAATACTCTGAGATCAGGAAAGTTTCCTTCAACTTTTATGCTCCTGGCATGTGTATGAAATCCATAACTTCACTGAAATTATCCCATTGGATTATTTAGTAATTTTTTTTTTTTTTAAACAACTACTGCAGAAGTCCTCAATTCCTCCTAATGTCACATAGCCTCCAACAGATGATGGATGACTTTGTCTTCCCTAATGTTCCACTACTTACTGTATGCATCTAGTCCCTCAAAATTCAAAACTGGACAAGAACAACTCCAGATTTTCTCCAGAAAATTTTTACTCTTTGAAACTTGCCTCTTTATATTCAAACAGCAGTTGTATAGAACTGCAACTCTGATGACCAACTCTCACCCACGCATCCAAGGCTGGAATTTTCATCATGAAAAGTGAGTTTAAGTCCAGTAGACCTAACTTTTGTTAGTATTAAACCCATTAGTGAGCATGAAATTCATAACAAGATCCGTTTTTTTTTTTTAAATAAATATCTTTTTTAGACTGGATTTTCAAGGCGTGCTTATGTGAACAATTGCTCCACTTAATAATCAAGACAACATTTCAGCAGGAAGTGACTTTAATGTATGCCTATTTACCTCATCTCTTCTTCTTCCTGAGATTCATCCTCCTCATCTTGCTCTTCTTCATAATGCTCTTCCTCACTTTGTCCCATTTCATCATAGTTTGCCTCTTCTTCCCCTTCTCCTAGTTGTTCAGCAGTCTCTTCATCACTTTCCACAGAAGGTCTCTGTCTGGACGAGAGGCGTCTAGAGCGCTGTTTTGGTCGGCACTCTGGACAAAACCAGTCCCCTTCAGGAATGACCTAGCAACAAAAAAAAAAAAAAAAAAAAAAAAAAAAAAAGAAAGCATTAGCAGTATGCAATGAAGTCATAAGAACTACTCAAGTTTTGTATGAAAAGGAAGCACTTTTTCTTTTTCCTCAGATACCTTCAGCTTGGGCCTGATACAGTATGTATGATAGCCTCGATCGCAGCCATCACACAGCACCATGCTTTCTGCATCGCCTTTCTTTCGACACACTTTACAGCGAGCATTGAGGATGGACTTTGACCAGATGACACTTCGATCCAACGTAGAGAGATGAAGGAAGACTTGGGACAAGCTGGTAGAAGAAAGAAGTGACTCTCTCCAGCGATCCAAAACTGTTTTATAGGCTCGTCCACCATCACTGGCATCTTCCGTTATAGAAGGGGATTAAAAAAAGCACAAAAGAAAAAGCAGAATGATCAAACTTCTTTTTCAAACATCTAGGTTATTCTAGACCATGAGATAAGACTCTGAATTTCAAACATAGCAGTAGTAAACTGGGATAATATTATAACCTTTGTCTTGTCTTGTCAATACTTGAATATTTCCTTCTTAAGTTTCCACGCTACTGAAGCTGTAAGATTTTACTCTTCAATACCAATTCAACTGAGAATTTGCACATACATAGGACGTGAGACATAAAAGTCTCACTCAGATGTCAACCTGGAAACCTAACAATTTGCTTCAATTTATGAAGTATAAATAGAGATTACTTAGGATTAAAAAAAAATAGAAAAATCACACTCCTAATTTACCCTCCCTTGTATGTACATTTTGAAATCCCAAAATGTTTACATTTAAAGAAACTACCTGGCATTAAACAGAGACTTCACTGGCCAAAAAAAACAGCTTAAAGGGCTCTTCTCACCTACATTTGCCCCTGCCCTGGCATAATCTGGCAGACAATCCTTCAGCCCTCTCCCCACACCTCAGTGCCTTTATCCCTGCTCTGCGCTCCGCCTTCACAAGAACCTGCACATCTGTATGGATAACCAGACTGGGTGACTGGTCTGGTTGAAATAGAACTCTTTTCTCGATATTTCGTAAGCAGGGTAGAACACATGAATCTGTGGTACACACGTAGTGGCAAACCAAGTAAGACCTGGGATCCTAATTAAGTTAGAAATAAATAGGGGGGGGGGGCAGACAGGGTGAGAAATTATACTGTATTTTCAAATAGGTTTGGTTTGCAATCCAGACCACTGAAGTGGCCACACAAATACATGCACAGAACAGCGAGGGGGGCAGCACTGAACAGGAATGAGCAGCTGGGAACTACAGAAGCAAATGGGCTGTTTGAGAAGCTACAGAAACGAGAAGGTATAAATTACACCCTGCACTGCTGCTGCTGAGCAGAAAGGGAATTTATGAATGTTGAAAGCGATTTCTTGCATTTTAAAGCAAGAAGATTTAAGGAGAGGAAGAGACAATATAGCAGTACTTGTGATTGTTTAAGTGTCCACAGATTTCCCTTCTAAAAGTGATAGTCCAGTTATTACTGTGTGACCTCTAGCTGATGAATGATGCACTCCAGTATAAAATGCCACCTTGCCTGCTGCACTGGTCACAGTGGGCACAGGAATGGCCTACAATCCACCTGTCTGCCAAATGATTTTTCTTCAGGAATAGGAAGAGAAAATATCTAATAACAAATACAATGAAAGAACAAAAATGAGACTAATTGCTCTCCTGGCAAGGCCCTTCTGCCTTGTCATCAACTGGCTGCCAGGATTTGCCTAATCTTGCATACATTTGCATTAGCAGCAAGCAGCACAAGAGAAGTGATGGGCGAAGGCACAGGATAAACAGGCAACACAGCTTCATAAATAAAATATAGCCACTCCTGAACTGCAAATACAAATCAAGACTTCCTAAAATTTCATATTACTTCATCCTTAGGTTTCTTATCTCAAGTTCAGTCTTACTAAAGCTAATGGACAAGGTCCTTTTCACAGCACTGCAGTATATCTCTCAATGTATTTTTAAAAATTCAGCAAGAAGAAAATTAAAACTGCTTGTCAGGACACTAGACTCTAGTATGAGACCTCCTTCAGTTCTGCTGCAGATTTCCACTGTAAGTCTGGCAAAGACACTTTATCTTAAGCGTATATATTGTTTGGCAAGCATTTCTTTTGCTGACAATGGCAGCTTGAGCATTATTACTTTTTTTGGTGGTTATTTTTAGCCTGAATTGGTTCACCAATATAGTTCATCACACAACACGACAAATATTTGCACTGCAAACTGCAGTTGCAATATAGAGATAGAAATTACCAACCACGACCCGCTTCAGCATGTCCTACTGCTGAAAGAAACATGCCAAACGACACCCACTGTTTCAGTTCCCAATTTGTAAAATGAGAATAACACTTTTTTCTTCCATCCATCATCTTTCTCATTTATATTGTTAACTTGGAGGGAGAAACGGCCTCTCCCTTTGTGTCTGAGCAGCTCTACATTGCGCAGTGGGATACCCCTCTGTCAGTTAAGCCTTCCAAGCCTTGCTACAATGCAAATGAAGTTGTTTGACAGATCTATGCACTCATCTATCAATAGCTAATTGAGTTCAGGGAAGGGTTTTCCATTTTATTATTTCAAGAAAGGATATGCAGTTGCACAATGCTGTGAAGTTTCTTTAAAAAAAAAAAAAAAAAAAAAACAAAAAAAACACAACCAAAAAAAAAACCCACAAAACAAAAACACTACCAAAAAACAGGGGCATTAAAAGGAACGGGGGAAGGGGAAAAGATTATGTGAACATGCAGATTTCTGTCCCAAAGTGATAAAAAGGAAATACAGTTCTTTATTTCTGGTTGCAGAGAACAGAAAAAAAACAAAACACAAAAACAAACCACCAAACACACCCCACACCCCCCTTAAATCTTTGAGCTGTATTTGTTTTGCTACCCATGTTTAAACCTTTGGCTTCAATGTAAGGAACTTGCTACAAAATTATTAAAAAAAAAAAAAAAGAAAACCTGATAAAATATTCAATACTTTCTAATTCTTAGCAATACAAGTAACATTTAAAATTTACCATCTCTCTGACTAGTCTTGTCTTCCACTCTCTTCCTCTTTTTAGCCCCCCAGTGGTTCCTTTTATCATCTTCTGCATTACCTAACATTAAATTCATAAAGTTATTTCAAATGCCTTTTTGAAGCGTGGCGGATTATTTTTTAATTAATTTTTATAATCCATACTTTTGTAGTCTAAAAATGTAACCAGAACAGTGGTTCCCAACACGTGCACGTGGAAAAAGGTAGGCAGGCAAGTGTAAGAGAACCATGTGCATGGAGGAACTGTACATCCCAGGATTTACTTGGGACTCCCACTACAAACAGAAGGCTTAAACTGAAATCTCTCAAACATACTCTACCCTCCCTTACCTTTCTGTCTATCTCCGGTACAAATGGCGATAGAAACAGCTTTCTCTCTCAGCAAACGACTTACCTGGTCTATGCTACCACGAACCTCCTAACATCGCAAAAATATAGCCAGTTTATGGGCACAGTCCTCAAGGACCAAGAGAATTAGCTTGTCTATCCATGTGAAATGACACACACGTATGATATTTTTGTGCAGGAGTGTTCTTGAGTATTAAAATGATGAAATTACTCTCCCAGGAAGTAAGAGCCTGTCCTGGTTTAAGAAAGAGCCACAGTTAACGTAATTTGCTCCAAATGCAAAGTATCTTCTTTGACTGCCTTCTCTGAAGAGTAAACAGGAATTCTTCATCAGAAAAAAAGACCAGTTCCACCTTCACTGCCTCTGCTCAAGAAACTCCCCAGGGAAGTAATGAAAGCACTGAAAGCACGAGAAAAAAAAGCATGCATATATGCTAATCCTATCCCAGTTCGTGGCTGGAAGATGTCTGACGCTATTACAAGGAGGACAATTATAAGAAGAAAAGGAAACAACTTTGGGAATAGAGGAAACAAAAATAATCAAAATCTAGAAAGAAAGGATGGAACAAAGACAAGCAAAAAGGAGCGAAAAAGCCGTAATTTTTTTTTTTGTCCCATAAGAAGTACATGGCACAAGTTAAAAAGGAGGTAAATGGTTCCCTGTATCAGTCACAAAGGTGCTCCCATGAATTAGAATCCAACCTTTCGTATGGAAATCTGAAGGATGCTTAATGACTGAAGTCCTGCACTAATGCAGCAGGCAGGGGTTTTTTTGTGGCTGCCCACTGAACTCCAGGGCAACCAAATCACTTCATCGTTCTATACCTCAATTTTCACTTCTATGTAATAGGAACGATGAGACCTACTTCACTGCAAAGTATTTTGAGATGTAAGGAAAAGCAGCAAAATCCACAATAAAAATGGCTTGTATTTCATCCCCCTCAAATATTTTTTTTATCTGAGAAGCAGCACTTCAGAGTTTCCCCTCAAACAGCTATTTAAAAAGAAAAAAAAAAAAAGCAAGCTTTTTTACATCTTAACTCATAATTTTTGCAGGAAAAACATGTACTGCAAGCTGCACTCCCCCTTTTGTGATTCCCCAGACACTACCTTGGGCTGGACTGAAGTAAGAAACCAAATTTTCATTGGTAATGTGTAAGGAGAGGATTTCTTAATTATGAATTGTCTTTTAGAAATGTATACAATTCAAGTCATGTTACATTTAACTGCCAGACAACAGAAGATAAGCGGCCATCTAGCAGCTCTGCAAGGCAGAGGGTGCTGTTTCCTGGGGTTTCTAGATCTTTTGCACTGCTATCTTCTGTGTCAGCCTCTCCTTGCTCTTCCACTTGAATATTTGGTATGCACCTCAACTCTAAACTTATCAGAATCACCAGCGAGGCTCTTGGCAGCCTGATAGAGCCCCAGAACAAAAACGGAGCAGAGAGGAGCAGCTGGTCCTTTCATTGCTGTGCTGGGTCCCTTTGTCTTGCTCTGCACCCTGGAGGCCACTGGGATAAACTTGCCAGTGACTGCAGTGAATTTCACTGTGCTGTCTTTAGCACTAGAAGCTGTAAATAGAGTGAAAACTGAAAATTATTAAGTATGGCTCCATTCCTTAATAGGAACAGAGCTCAGTGAAGGTGGGGGCAGACAGGGAAAAGAAACTGCCGTGAAGGCAACAACTGAAATAATGACAAAGACAAAGCACGTTCAGTTTGGTTTAAAGCAGAAATGCAGGGATACTCTTTTTACCAAAAGCATTGCCCTGTACGGCTACCAAAACAGAACTCCTAGCACTTGCTTCACTTCCAATGTTTTTACTTCAGTGGTAATTAAATCAGCCTAACAAGTAGGGTTTGTAAGGTTTAACATTGGAAACAGATATGCAGGCATTTTGTCTAGGGGATGGTTCCATTAAATAGTTGGAACAACTATAAAAAAAACTCCTGTCAGAAAAAAAAAACAAGTGTACAGACACAGTGATCTATATAAGAACAGGCAAACAAAAACAAGAATCCCACCAACCAAAACCCAGTGGCTGCAAACTAAAAGCTAATTTCTACCTTCAGAGTACTGTTGGCCACTTCCTAGAGGGGTCAATGGAAGAAGGTGTCCCAGCTCTGAGCACAAGGCAGTCCCCAAGCAAGCAGCAATGTCCACTTTTTAATAAAAGGTTTAGTAACACTACTAGCACCTCCTTGTCAAGCTCAGTAGAGAACTTTTCTTTGCCTGTTATACATATGCAATTTGCAAACTAAGAAACAGAACTTGCTGTGGTAGCACACAAAGATACTGTTTCCAACTGGGGATCTTAAGCTAAATGGAAGATTATGCAAATCTCACACTCTTGGGTTTTTTTTTAAAAGTCTGAAATACTGAAGAGCTATATGCAGAAAGGGCTGCATCCAGAACTACTGCTTGACCTCTAAAGTGCCAAAGTTTGCCAGATGCCTCTCAAACACACAGGTTTTCCTTGATGCTTTCCAATTGCGCCTTCTGGTCGTGTCCAGAAGTTCCCAAGTCGGAGCACCTTTCATCTAACTAACTGGCTAGGGGTCACAAAATTCAGCAGCAAATAGATGTGCGTTTTAAGCTTTCTTTACTACAGAGCCACTCAAAGCCGCGGCTCCTCCAAGACCTCTCTAGTGACAGAACTAAAATCTTGCCTTCATTCAGACTCACCTCTTGCTAAAAGCAACCCATTACGCACCCAAAAACATGAGAGGCTTGGCACCAAAGGCAAAGCAAGGAAGAGGGAACCTGATGCTGTCGCTTAATGGCTAGGGCAGTAAGCCAGAGCAGAGGAGACCTGGGATCCTTCCTGCTCCCTCAGCTACGTAGGTTATTCTATACATTACTGTAATCTTACAGCGCTACCATTTTTCAGAGCAGAAGAGATGCACAGGCACAGTATGGTAAACAAACATGAGATTTAAGACATGCAAATCATGTAAGATTGCTTTCCCTATATACTTTCTTTGTCACAGTACTCTGTGATCTAAAGGAAAACAGGTTTCTCAAGTTAAGAACAAACATGAAACCCCACCATCATTCAACAGGTCAGGCAAAAACATGAACCGTCATTAGATTATGGCAGAGTTGGGAACTTGGAAAAAAACCACAAACCACAGGAAGATTGCTGAAAAACTTTATCTCCAATACTTCAGGGACACTTTTCTTCTTTTAGTCCTTTCTTCTAGCTCAGGATGCCCTATCTATGGCCATAACCTACTAATTGCCATGTTTTTTCCCCCCTTAAGGGCACACTGTGGTGTGACCACTGTCAGCAAGATACTGTTGCCAAAATACTCTCAGACAGAGTTTAGAAATGTAGGCGTACACTGCACAATGTATTTACAACCTGCACATGAGCAGTAAATATGACAGACCCTCGGTGTACTGTCAGTTAACTGTCCCATGCACGTGTTGTAAATCTAGTTGTACAGCAGGAAATAAGTCACATCATGCCTGTCTTGGAAAGGGCAGACATACTCGAGTTGACCAAACACTTAGCCAAGTAAAGCTTTTAAACAGCTGCATTTTAAACTCCTCCTATGCTCTCCCCTTTCATCTCAATCGTTTGCTGCATTTCCCTCTTCCAGAGGTCATCACACTGATAATGAAAGCTTGTGCAAGGGAACCCATGCCTGGGTGTCAGCCTCCGGCACAAATCTAGCTCAAACTCATCTTCAGTGGCAACTGATATCCAGACACCAGACTCCATGCGGGAGCAACCGAGATGCAGAAACACTTTGAGGTCAACTGTGCCACAGGGCACAGTTAATACACTAAAACCTGCATCTGCATCTTAAACTACTGCAGCACAATCTGCCAGAGCCTAAGGATTTTGCATGCAGTCATTATCAGAGGAGAGTATCAGTTTAACGGGACGTGCAGCAGTTGGTGCTCTGGAGAACCCCTGGTATGTGCAACGCGGGTAAACCATGCTGCACATAAAGCAGTGTGGCCGAGCACAGGGCAGCTCATCCTCGATGCAGCATCCCAAAGGGAAGCCTGGCCAAGACAGCTGCCTCTGGAAGGATAAGCCACTTTCACGCACTTCTCCAAGACAAAACCCCAGTTTTGAATTGCAAAAGGATCTTAAGAAATCCAGACCTATCCACTCTCTCACCCCTAGAGCTCGTCAGAGGAATTCAAGGAAGGAATATGTGTTAAAGTCAAGCTATGATCATGCTTTGGTTTAGATTTTTCTTGCAACCTTTTATTTCCAAGTTTTACAGCATTAATGCAAAACCTGAGGATCTGAAAGTCTGCAATGTAAATCTTTACTACATTTTACTGTACATATTCTTTTATTGCTGAACAAGGTGATCCAGATAAACCTGGCCTATAGTGTTTTCACAGAAACAGTATAAAAAGGAGCACACATTTTTACAACCTAAAAACACACAGAAGAAACTCATGGTGTAGTTGCATGATACATTGGCCTCAATAGTAATGCTGAATTATGGAGCATTCCCCCAGAAAGCTCACTCACTTCTGCCTAAGGGTACAATTTGTCTCCCAATGCATCAGTGTAATTGTAGGGCTGCACAAACAAGATCACTGAAATGATTTAGGTTAAATAGACGTGTATTTAAGAGTAAAATATGCTGTTAATTAATACATGTAATTCAGGACATGCAGAATAGTAAGAAAAACATTACTATTTCCTAATGATCTATGGTCTTGTAAACTGACAATCTAACAGTTCTTAATTTTTCAATGGTACATAGGAATAGGTTAGTTAGTTGTTCTTTTCCCCAACACATCCCTCTAAAGCATCCAGGTCTTAGAAAAGAACCAAGTGGGTTTGGGGTGTTTTGTCTTTTTATTGTTTGTTTGTTTGGGGTTTTTTGGGGGGGGTGGGGTGTCTTTTGTTTGTTTGCTACAAAATCTTACACAAATTTAGAGACAGACAGTTTCAAGTCTGAAAGCTTACCCAGAGGTGCTTTAAGAAACCTTCGCTCAATTCCTTGTTCTATCTGAAGCAGTGCAGATGCCAAGTAGTGGACCACATTATTAACTGGCTGAGGAGTACTTGTACTTGTTGATGCAGCACTTGGAGCTTCAGTTTTTAACCCGACAAGTCTAGAATAGAAGCGTATTAAATTATCTTTTTTTTTAAACATTGAATTTAACACCATAGATATTTGTACAGGTCTGTACCCACAGTAGATTTTTGCTTTCACTTCATTTACATGCATGGACTATGGACATTAACAGATACTGCACAGGTGCGATCAGCTATCCCAGTTCTCAAGTTTGCTTAATTAGTCTAGTTAATCTAGATACATCGTCTTTAACAGTGTTATCCAAAATTCAAGAACTGTGGATGGCAAATTTCAACGCAACCATTAAGACTTCCAGAAGATTCGATGCAACATCCATCAACTAGTTTATGAGAGATTTCTGTGAAGAGTATTGTCCCAACTATTCTTCAGTGAAAACATTTCCATGGGTGAGGTACAGCCTTTAGAATGCTTCCATCTGCAGAAGTTCAACTACATATATCCTCACATTAGTAAGATTTTTGAAAAGAAATAAACTAAATAAAACCAGAAAGTAATTTTAGAATGTGAAATCTTGAATTGTTAACTTATACATTCTCGTTCTTGGAGGACTTTTCTCAAATACTACGTCTTCATGTGAGGAAAAAAAAAAGGGGGTGGAGGGTAGGTTTCCAATAAAATAGCTTTCTTTGACCAAGTAATCATTTCAAAGTGTGGTTAATCTTCCTGATCCACAAACATAAGTATAGCGTATGAGAGCAACTCACACTAAGGAAAATAAAATTAAATTTCTACTTGGGGTTTATAAAAAAAAAAACTAATTAAGACTGTCTGGATTCTGCTTTATTCTGGTGAATGAGCAATGCTTTTGGTTGTCCCTGTTCTTTTTTCGCACTTAAAAGCTGTTCATTATATTTTGCAGTCACACACATTTTGAGAGCCTGAAAGCAAACAGAAAAAAAGCTGCATAGTTATTTACATTTCACTAGTCAAACTCCAAGGTCTTAATGAGATGTCACTCGCTCTGAGGTGGATAAAAAGCCCAGCATCAAAAGCAATCTGTCACATGATTTCAGAATCCCATAGTCTCTGTTTTAATATGCAAGACTTTATTAGAGCAGACTTTATTCAGAAACTTTGACAGAGTCAGTATCAAATAGAAAAAAAATGAAGCAACAAGCTTCTGCAGTTGAATTGAGAGTTGGCAATGGAGCAAGTGCCCAAGGTAAATGGAGGCATAAATTTTAGCTTCTTAAAAGAGTGGACTATTTCTACGTTGTGGTTTTCAGGATGCAAATGTCTGTAAATTGTGTCATTAATATAAAGAAGGATGACCCTATCCATTTTGCAGGCAACTAGATAACTTTGTTCTGAAAGACAGTCTTATATGAAAATACTAATTTAGCAAACTGAAATAAAAAGGGAAGAATATTAAAGAACTTTAAATTCCTTCAACCAACACAGCATTCAAGAGTCCACCCAGAAATACAGCTTTCATAAAAGTCTAATTGCAGAAAACCTCAGAGAATACCTAAGGAAACAGTATGTTAGTACAGTGATTGCCTCCAATGAATCTTTGTTCCTCCAATACTTCAACACTCACATCCTATCAAGACATACAATTCGATACATATTAAGTAAATTAAGGTAGATATTTCTGAGAAGTATGTAATTTCTGAGAATTAAATATTTATAAATTGTCAGTTTCTATAGTTGAATTTAGAAACACTGATATAGGGTGGAGTCCCACATCTGTCTCAAACATTTGTTTAAAAAAAAAAAAAAAAAAACCCCAAACAAAACACTTTTACAGTTGCAACACTATATGATGAGGTTTCCTCTCTTTTACTGTGTTGCAGGTTGCTCTACAGAAGGATCATAATTCACAAAATTGTAAGATTATATCTCTCTTTTGCTGCAGCGCTAAAGGTTAATCCAGAACATGGCCTGTTGCACTGATGGTTCTTACTGTGACTCATGAAGAGCTACACTGGCCAGTTCAACCAGTAATTTGTTACTATTACCATTTTCCCTTTTAAACACTCCTACTCTTTGCACAAAGTGGTTGGTTTGTTTGGTTTTGGGTTTTTTCTTCTGGAAAACAAAACAGAAATTGCCAGATTAATTTTTTTCTGCATTTTAAATGATTTTAAAATGAATTCACATATTCCTTATTTGCTCGCTAGTGTTCACTTTGAGCAATGTAATATCTCAATAGTAGCTGTAAAAATTGCTGTCAGTCTTATATGGTAATAGAAGTGTCATATAGAAAATATAAAACAATGCAAAAATCTCACATTTTACAATTCAAATCTTAAAAAATACCATTCCAAAGTAGTTGAGGGTAAAAGCAATTTCAAGGTTAAAAAAAACACAGAGCACTGCTATAAAACTCACAGAGAAGAGCCATTATTTAAAGCCATAGCTCTTACCTGTCTTTCACAATAAACTTATCTTGATCATCAGTTTCCATTTCTTCAGGTTCTTCATTCACAGTTTTAATTATACCATTTTCTTTGTTTTCATCATTCAGAAACTCATACCGCCCATGTTCTAAGGCTGCTCTCCAAGACTGCCTGTCTGTAACCTGAAGAAAACATACAAGTTTGAGGTTTCTAAAGAATCAAAGGCCACAAACTTACTGCCAATTACTGTCTACACTTAATTTAATTATGCTTTCGGTAAAACTCATAGCATGCAAAAGCTCTCATTTAAGTTACAGACTCGACGGCACCACTGTGCTCTTAAGTATTCTACAGTTCACAAATACCTTAATAGCCCCCAATGTTCCTTGGTAGATCCTGTCTTCAATATCCAAAAGAAAATCTCTAAGTCTCAGTTCCAGCTGCTTCTCTGCAGATAGGCGAGATCCATCATGGGCATTCTGCAGCCTTCCCCGTACTACAGGAGGTCTGATGTCACTTTGAGGTTTGTCTGCAAGAATACCAAGTAACTTCTTGTTAGTGGACTTCATTCCATAAAGTAGCTGGTGGAGGAGGGAACAAAAGCAATACAGGGCAGAACAAATTAAGCACCCAGGTTCAAAACTCCCTTCCTGTAGCGACAGTTCTCGATACCAACATCTCCATGCCAACTAAGACATCCGATCCAGCCAAGTGGAATATACACTTAAAGGAAGACCTATAGATTAGCATCTGCTCATTCCAATACACAGGATGAAAAATTCTTGTCAATATAATAGTCATTCTTTTTTCTTAAGATGCTTTCTAAAGCAGGAGTTAATCATCAACTTTCTGCTATAAATGCAAGAGAAAAAAAAAAGAAAGAATAAAGTCACATTTTGACTATTTTTCCATATCTGATGGCCCTTACTTTACAGGAGAACCCCTCCGTTTTCCTTCCTGCATGGATCTTTATCATATCAACATTTAAAACAAGCACGTGCAACTGACAAGTCACAAAAACTAACTGAACAAGATATAATACCTTTTAAAAACCTAACTTTAAAACCAAACAGATAAAGATGACACAGGCACAAACTAGTAAAACCAAACAAACAGTTTTACAAAAAGTAAAGATTACACAGGCACAAACTAGACTGACTGCCTCCTCTAATTAAAGGGGAAAAAATAGTGAATTTATGAAAAAGAAGAGAAAAGCTGACAATGAGCTGTCAAGCAAAAACCTCTTCATAAGAGAACTGAAAATTCATGCAAAAGCTCAAAAGCCACAGGAAAGAGCTGAAAGTATGCCCAGATCCTAAATTAGTGCTTGCAAATCTGCAGAGGTGGCAAATGTTTCTGTTTGCAGGATTTACCTTAAATCCTATGAGTGCAGTGATCATGCAAGAACTTAGAGTTACTTTATAAAACATTACCATAAAGCTGCTGTTAAGGAAGTACAGGATTGATTTTTAAGATGCTCTCAATTGCAGAAACAATTCCTTGTAATTGAAAGTAACTATGCGAATATTCTCAAAATACGTACTAGCGTACTCTGATGTCTAGATGTCAGAAATGTCCTTTTTGGTTTAAAAGAAAAAGCAGAAATGAAATGTTTTACTCGTGATCAGAACTGAAACAGCAGCAATTGGCTTACAAATAATTGATGGGCTAAAGTCAATGGACACTGGAATAAAATCAAGTAATAGCACACATGAATTTTATTTCCATGCTCTTTTGAGTGGGAATTGGAAAAGGCAGAAGGGCAGTCTACAGCGCAAGAGAATCATGGAGTAGTTCTTACTTGTCCTACAAGTTCATTTGAGTGAAGGCAATAGGACAGCAGAGTCCACTGCAGTAAAGCTCCTCCCCAAAGTACAGCTACACGTGGCCACTTACCACTGCTTATCACACAGAGGCAGCGACATTGGTACCGACCACTGCATTTGAATTTTAAAGTGAAGTTCACAGCTGCCTTTTTTTTTTAATAATAATAATAATAATTAAAAAAAAAAAAATCAATGTTATTCTACAATTCTAACACTGAAAGAAAATAAAAACCTGAGATTGAGGAAATCAAGTTGCTTCAAGGCAGAAAGCAACACACAGAAGACAGATAAAGGAGCAGCAACTAGAAAAATAAGGAACCACCCATGCAAACATATCAGAAAATGATAGAGATTTTCTCACCAAAACCCACAAACACAGCTGTAAGGCCTCCAAATAAAGCTTCATTACTACACAGAAACTGTGCTGTGCTAGTTTCCGCCAAAAGAAACGGTAGACTGGTTATGGATTTAATAGTATCTGACATGTTCGAGGCATGTCCTGGCATACACACTCCGGTACAACAGAAGTCAGCTCTGCTGTGAATAAATCTCCTTACCCCCCAATACAGATAACTTGAAATTCTTACAGTAATTTGGCATAATTTGAGACAAAATGCAATTTCTTAAACATTACTCTAGGGAAGTTTCATTCCAGTAACATCCTTTACCCACCAGCACACCACAAACAAGCCAGTTGCAAGGGAAAAAAACATAGGTCTAGGATGGTTTTAAGTACACTCCTACATTTTGAAACCCATAAAAACAAATACTGCTCTGCAGGTGTCTCCTCCTATAACAAGCCTCTGCCAAAGAAGAAAATGAAAAAAGAAAAAAAAAAAAAAAGAATAATAATATCACAGAATCCACTGCAGTGACATTAACCCACACAACAACCAAACACAGCTACACTATTTTTTCCCTCCCAAAGGTTTTAGTGTGACCCCACAAAATGCTATCCTTCCCTTGTTCACAATAGGCCAGTAAAGGCTTTTGAATAATTTCATGCATTATAATGTTATGAAAGAACAAGTCCTACTCAACAAATCAAGGTAATAGCAATTGTCTCCCTTTGCGATGTTTGTCTGCAGTGTCATATCTTGCGTCTCCTTTCCTCATACTGGAAACAAGGACATCAGATGATCAATATTATGATTTACCTTTAGCCGATATTAATCTCTAGCTCCCCATAATCTTTTCCCAAAGCTCAAATTACTTCCAAAGGTGTTTGTTTACAATCCCGTTTTACTAAGCAGTGAGATAACAGGGAAATTAGTGCTTTTTTTTAAAGCACAAAACACTAGAAAAACACCACAAAGGTCTCATCCTTTTTTCTTTTTTTTTTTTTCTTTCCAGATGGATCAAACCTCTTTTCCACAGAGTGAAACAATGCTTAAGAAGAATTCTTACTTCTTAGGAATTACAATTAAATGACAATTAGAGGTTTCTAGAACATTATATAGGATTTACAGCTGTGGAAGCAAGTTAAGATCAGGAACCTTTCATTTACCTGGAATATGGAATTTTTCCACAGGAAAACTGCTTAGTTGTTCATATATTCTACTTTTCTCTTGTAAAAGAGTTTCTTTTAAGGCACTCTCCCTATGTCCTCGGGAATTGAGAGCCTCTAGGAGTTGGTCCAGTTGTTCCCGAGAATTGTAAAAGCACCAACGGTTTGGTTTATATACTGGCCTTGGCACCTCTACAACAACACTGGTGTGTGAATCTTGGTCAATATTGGAGGTAGATTCAGAGGATTTCAAAGACTCTCCAGTTTTATTGAATACCTGAGGTTCATTTGTGCAAGACTGTACACTATTCTGAAAGGAAGAGGTTCGAGGCAACAACATATCTTCTGTGAGACCAGAATAGTCCTCTTCTATAAACAATCCAGGAACAGAGGGGAAAATCCAGTAGCGTCGATACAGACGGTCACGACCTAACGGGGTGATATTTGTGCAGGCTGTTGCATTCTGAATCTTTTCTAACAGTTCCTTCTCTTTCTTTTGTTGCTCCTGTTTTAAAGCTTCTTCGTCTTCAGCAGTAAGAGGTTCACTCTTTTCACAAGTGGCCTCTTCTTGTCTGGTGAATTCTTTATATCCATTTTGCCCTCTCCTTCCTAAAAGTTAAAGGAAGAAGAATGATAGCAATATGCTTATAAATTCTTTCTTTAACCAAAATGTCAAGTAAAAGGTTTTGGTTCTGTCCCTTTCTGACTATCTAAACTTAGGCTGTCAAGGACCACCAGCTCAGTCAAGAAACAACACTGGTTTTATTAATGAAAAATTCAAGTAATTAACCCCCTTCTCTCAATAGAGGGGAAGCCATCTTTAGTGGCATAGTTTCTGCAAAGTGGAAGTACAAGTCTCATTTACTGCCATTGTCATTTTTAACACCATAAAACAAGAACCAAAATTCTAAGAACTTAAAAGTGTGTCATAAAAGTATCTTATAATGATAAAGTCAAATTCTAGAATTTCATTATTGAATACAAACTATGTTTTGGACCTCATTTATCATACTCAAAAAGATCAACTTAACTCCCCCCAAGGACCTCAAGCAAGACCAGAATCCCTATATAAGAGCTTTTATTGCAAGCTCAATTATGTTACTTTATCCAATTTTTTAAATATATACACTACTATTTTTCCCCCCTCATCTTGTACCATCTGAAAATACTCCAGTTTACCAAAGAATTAGATCCTGATAGTCATCTAGAAAAGTACATCTTGTAATTAACACATGCAACTGTGAAAGATTCTGTCAGCACTCAATTTCTACTGATTTCCAGTGTGACGTTCAGTTTCTCCAATTGTAGGAATGAAATAAGACTTGTTTGCCCTCCAGGCACGACGTCTCAAACATGGGCATCCAAGAAACTTGAAATTCTATTTAAGACCTCATTGTTTTGCTATCATAAAGCTGTAGTAAGCATGAAAACCTGTATTACTGAATGACTCAGAATTTCTATCCGAGGTACTGTTAGGGACTGTACAAGTTTGTAACCTTAAGTCCGCATCATCCAGGACTTTCACTAGCACATACACGAACACAAAGCCTTCACAGGAGAAAGACACAGATGAGCTAGCAGCCCAAAGCCATCAATAATTCATCCTCCTTTGGTGATACCTACGTTTAATTACAAATAGCAGGCTGTGCCATTTACTGCACCACAGCTCCTACTACCACACTGCTGATGAAATTAAATCTGGGGATGAGCCTGGTTGCATTCTTGTATAAAAGGCATGCTGCTTCATTAACAGAGGCAAATTAAACCCAACCACTCAATAGAGCATTTTCTTTTAAAACACCTGTTGTTTTTGCAGCTTCCTAATAAAAAAAAAAAAAAAAAAAATCAAAACCACATCATAGCCTATTAGACAAAACACCTACAACTCACTCTCCCTGAGAGCACTACTCCTAACTGTAATGTTTTGTCAGGCAACTGCCTGGGGTCTTTTAGACAAAAGGGGAATCCAGACAGCAAGTATGGAAGACAAGGAGAAACAGAACTGAGAAAGAACATACAGCTGACTGCTAGACCTACATCAGGCCAGCTCAATGCGCTTCATAGCCCATAATGATCATGTTTGAGTGAGAGTTTTTCTTCTTTTCCTTTAAAAATTTACAGGAAAGATTGATATTTCATAAAAATTTACTATAAAAACCAAGAACTTCCTGGGTGCACACATGCACGTGCGTGTGCATACATGTACACAAATGGACAAATACATTATAGTGTTACCTCTTCCTCGTTTTTTGTTTGGTCCCAGCTCTTCTTCATCCTCTGTCACTGTGTCCATGTCTTGCTCTTTACGTTCAATCTCTTTGCTCTCTGTACTAGTATCAAGGTCTTCCCGTTCCTCCTCCCTGACACAATAAAAATAAACAAAAGGTGACTAACTGACCAACCATATATTAAAAGCTGAATGGAACAACAACAAAAAAAAAAACCCACCCAACAGAATATAGCATCTTCAACACAAACAGTATTTTCCTCTCACAAATACTTAAGCTAGTAAAAGACCTATACTGCTTTTTAAAAATAAACTTTAAGCCATAGAATATATTAAAACCTAGAAGAAACACACTGAACTGTAAATGGAAAGTTCCATATCAAAGATTAAAACCTGCTCTTCGGTATTCACTCTTTCATCTAAAGAGCATTATTATAATCAGATCATTTTTGGAAACATCTTAGTGCAGTTCTACTGACCTGAATTTTTTCCGTGAGTAAAAAAAAAATTTTTCCTTATCAAAATGTATACCATTCTATAAAATGCTTATTACACATTTTCCCCTCATCTAGCAAATATAATTAAAAACCTGCAGAACTACATGTAACCATTACAGGAAAACATTTATTTTATTATTTTTCCTCAATTATAGTTTCAAAAACATAGCACAAATCTGTCTTTGGCCCATTGCTCACCTTTTGCAAGCAGATTTATTTAACTAACTCCCTTCCTCAAGCAGGTAAAGATATACTGTTGTATATACACTTTGCTTTTTTTTCTGGAATCATATACAGCTGCATGTGCATGAATCTTACCACCTGAAACCATACAGTTTTATTAATAGAACAAAAAACCTTGGGTTTATGGAAGTCACCTGGGATAGCACAGCATTTTTTTTAAAAATGCTATTAAATTTGATTCATAAACTGTTATGTGAGGTCAGTATTATCTAGCTCAGATCAGACCAAATCCTCAAATTCTAAAATGAACTAGAATGGTGTATTATGAACATATTCTTAGATACGAAATCAACACAAGACAAAAAGTAATAAAAAACCAAAACAAATTAGATTTTGCAAGTTTCTCTTGTCAGTAGGTAAAACTGTCAAGCTTTCACTAGAACTACGAGTATAAAAAAAGTTGATTTTAAAAATACAGTCACTTTCATAAAGCAATTCTAGAACACTAAAAAAATAAAATCAACATTAAGGGCTATATGCTTAAATTAAAATATATCTTTCTATATGATCAAGTCAATGAAAACTACATAGGTAAAGTCCGGCCACATAACTGAAAAGTGCTATATCATATGTATCACAGTAATACCACGTATCATACCCAACGGATACTTCTACAGCAGGATTTCTTTGCTCCTCTTCTTTCAGCTTTTCTTGTTTCTCTTTCATTTTTAACTCTTGTTCTTTCAACCTTTCTTCTTTCCTCTTACGTATCCTAATAGTAAGAAGAACATAGAAAACCAGTTGCAATTAATCTAGTTATCAAAACTGGCCACATCTTTTTCTTTTATGCTACAGCATAACAGTAATGTTGGAAAGCACAATGCTTAGCACAGCAAAATTTCAGTCCTGTCTAAGGTCTCAAAAACCCAGCATAAAACACAAACACTACCATTGTTTCTCATATACCTTTTGTAAACACGGAATTAATCTAATTTGTAGCAATAAAATTTAGCTTTCCATATCCTAGTTTTACCTTGCTGCTGCCGCCTCTCGTTCTTTGCGATGCTGTTCTGCCTTTAATTCTCTGAATTCCTGTTTTGCCTGTCGTAACACATCAACGGAGTCCTCAATGAAGTCTCTAGTGGAGACGAGAGTCAGAAGTTTCCCACAGAGAGCATGAAGGATCTTCATCTTTTCTCCTAATAAAATTCAGACCAATGTTTATATTTCATTATACAAATGATAAATAAGCCTTACTCTTACACACTCCAGACATAAGACTGGTTCTCACTCGAGAAGTGAACACTCAAACATTTGTAGTGCACCAGCTGCCCTTGCAAAGAGGCATTTCCTGAAATATCTGCTTTGCTCAGAGATGTGAGCCTTTACTTTTAATAAATTAACTTTTAGCAGCAAAAGAAGAACTAAAATGCAATGCTGTCTTCAAAATGGAGATAAAGGAACAGTAGATTATTTTTTTCTTCATTTCTAAACAGCAAACAAAAGACCCAAACCAGAACAGCAATAAAAAGCAGGGTCTGAATCAAACATTCTGATGCTTCTCTCAGACCAATCCCCTTCTACAAGTAAAACTAACATTTTTAAAATGAGATTTTTAAAAGCGACTCAGAAGTAACGAGATTGCCTAGCTCTGCAATCTCTGATCTGGTGGGACCTGCTTATGGGTGCCAGAGCAAAGGGGGTGGGTGTTGGTCTAGGTGACCTCCAGAGGTCCTTGCTAACCTAAATTATTCTATGATACAGTAAATTTTGACCATTATTGATCTGAAGCAGTTAGAAAACTGATCACTTGACGAGCAATCTAATAATCTCTAACATTTATTGTCTTTCATTACCTGGCAACAAATCATACACTGAGGTACTTGAAAGTTTCTTCAAGAGACCAGGATTACTTAATCTCAGCTCCATGCAAGCATCATCAGTAGCATCAAACCCTCCTCGTTTCTGGTAACGGTATTTTGCATTGGCTGATGTTACATCAGCACCTGATGCTAGAATGTGAAGTCTGAGAATCTCAGAAAGAGTGCAGCTATCAAGATCCAAGTTTTTCAAATTGCAGCCTACAGTTGAGAAGAATGAACAGTTATTTTATATAGACATTTAAATGTACATAAATATTAAAAACGTGCTTTAAAATACAGAGCAAAATAAGAACAGTAACAAAACAAGAAGTGAAACCCACACATACCCTGATGTAACTGGGGCCATGCAGCTGCCAAAGTTGCAACTGCAGACAGTGCAGATTTTGTGGGGTCTGCATCTTCATCCAAAGCCTCTGTTAAATCTTTAAGGAAATAAACACTTTATTCTAGTGAAAATTAAAACTTGTACTGTGGAGGGGAGGAAAGCAAGCCGTTTTTTAAAAGTTGCACACAAAGCGAGAAGAGGGCCAATATTTACAAAAGCATCAATGTATTCAAAACTCAATTCAACATCCAAACTAAAATGTACACATCTTTAAATGCAAGTAAAAATCCAACTAAAAGCTAAGGACATGCACCACATGCTATATGCTTCCCCCCCCCTATATATATAAGCCGTTAAAGCAACCACAATGCACAAAACATGCACAATGGCAACATAAAAGGCAACAAAAAAAATCCATAAACACGCTTGAAAGCAAAAACAAATAACAATGCAAAACCACCTGTATTTCATTCCTTCAAATGAACTGTTATTTCCTATCATAATTTTGTTTTTAGGAATGACCATCCAAAACCAATCACACATTTTGATACTGGTTATCAGCATTTACTCTATACTTTTCATCTGTAACTGAGATATAGCCTTACTGTTCTGCACAAATACAATTACTAAGGCGTTACAAAGAAACCATATTTCACCAAAACAAGCATCTGCACTTAATAAGGAGCACCACACATTAGCAAACTGACCAAGAAAGCAGGGCCGTGAAAGGGAGAAACAGCAAAATTCCTGTTTCTTAAACAAAAGTTTCCTTAGCACTTACAGGTGTTTCTCCAGAGGGCTGGCAGAATTTTTTCAGCGTTGTATGATGTTTCAACAATTTTACTTTATTCAAATCCAAATCATAAAGTAGTTAAAGTCAAAAAAGAGCCACAAATCCAAACTAAGACTACATAAAAAGCAAATCCACAACAGTTTTGTCCCCTTCTCACTGTATCTGTGTAACACAGTTTGAGAATATGCTGTACACACCCAAACCCACGGTGTTTTCTATTGCAGAAACACTGCCTGTACAGACTTTAAGTGAGCGGACATGCTGACTACTACTAGTTTGGTTAGCCAGAATTACAAAGCTGAGAACATGCAATTCTTTTACAAGAAAGAAGATGACTAAACAATAGTGACAAGAAATGACAGATCCAAGGCAAGTAAAAGATAGTAGATAAGAGTCCTGCTCACAGCCCTGGTAAACTAGAAGCAAACCAACAGATTTTTGCAATTGCCAGCCCCATATAGCAAGATTAAAATATGAAAGTTACATAACATTTTTTCTGATCAGTCCTATGAACAATAAAGAGTCTAATCGACTATTCTATGGTTACCTGATAATGGAATCCTTGCTAACATTGCCCAAGCAATGCTCTCAATAGTTAAAAATACAGTTTAATTGCTAAATTCAGCAGTAATTAAAATACAGTCTAGAATTGTTAACGCCGTATCAAATCTGTAACTTTATTCCAAGAGCAGCCTCTATTGCTGAAGATAATGCCTATGTTTTACATAAAGACATTTTATAGATTGGATATAAAGTGTGAGAATACGCACAGTCTTCAACAGAGGTATTAAAGGAACCTTCCTGTACCTCCCCCCTCTTACAGGGGAACCATAGAATTCACTTGACCTCAAACAGGGAGTGCTCTTCTGTTCCTATCCACTTCTAATGAAATAAAAACTAGCAGGAACTGTCAAAGCTTCTCTTTTAACTAGTCTGCAAGTTTTGCAGTCCATAAACACAGGGCCACATGAATTTGGAACAAAGCCTGCACTTTCTTCTGATTAGTGGTTAGCATATACCAAATGCCTCTGAAAATGTGACTGTGAGAGCCTTTACTGGAAAAACACAGGGACATGGTAGTATCTCGGAGTTGTGGATGCATACTTCAAGTTTTGAAGGACAATGAATATTGAATTCTCCATTACGGTTGTGCTGGGGAGTTTTAGTTTTTAATTTAGTTAGGTACAGATTTTTTATTTTTTTTTTTTTATAACTACCAATAAAGATCTTTGAGAAGATTAGGAAAATGCTTCATCTCCTCACCCTCAGGAGAAACATCTAACAGTGATGAAGGAAGAGGAGGAAGGTGAAGGCAAGTTTCCCTCACCTCCAAAACATAAGCAGTGCTGTTAAAAGCTTATTATGCTTTGCTGGATACGATTGTAGTAACAATGAGCTTGCTTTTCCTCTATTCCCCCCAGACCCCACCCTCTATGCCCAATATAAAGCTTTAACTTCAGATAAGAGAAAAAACAAGTCCATTTACATACAATATCCATGCATAATAAGACAAGGTTAAACAAAGGAATGCCATAAATCATGCAGTTTAAAGTTAATTCCAGTGGAATTTCAGTTTTTCAGCAGTAAAATTAAGGATCTGACCTTTGGTCTCAGCATCAGCTATTTGATCTTTGGCCACTTCCTCTTCCTCTTCGGCCATTGCCTGAAAGATGGCAGTCAGGAAGAAAAACAGCAATTCACATAGTGGGCCTTCAGTGTCATTTCCTACAAGAGCTTCCTCTAAAACTTCTGTGAATAAAGTTTAAGAAGCGTCACTTTTGCCGCAAAGTTGGAAAACAATTATGTTCTGAAGAATGAAAACATTTTTTTTCCTTCAGGTATGATAATCAAATTACTTTTCCATAATTTACTGCAAATATTCCTAAGGTGATGCTGTTAGAAAGAGTGTTAACAAAACATTATTTTCTTAATATAAAACTGCAAGAGTAAAGTACAATAGACATTTTAATAAGTAGATTAACAGCTTCTACACTGAAATTAATTTTCATTTTATAAACACTGCAGAATTTGACTGTGAAGAGAAAACTGGATTGATATGCATGTTTCAGCATCGACACATTAAAGCCGCACAGAAAATTTTGTAGCGCTGGCACTTGGGTGCATTTAAACTGTTTGGCTCGAGAAGGGACACCACAAAATTGGGGCACCTTGCCACATAAATGACAACTTGCCTAAAGTCACTCCTTCAGGAAATTCATCTTGAAGATCAAAAAGTTCCCCAAAAGCATACAAAAACTCCAAAACCATCAGAGCATCACCGAAGATCTCGGGAGGAAGTCTTGTCTTCACTGGCATTGGAACAGGAAGTTCCTGCAATCCAAATGCAACAACTTAATAACGTATTCAGTTTCTTCAGAGCACACAAGCAATTAAAACCAAACAGCCTATGATTCAAAGGAGTGTATTTGTTGGGCTTCTTTGTATTTTACTGACAATAGTTCTGCAAGACACATAACCAACTACCATGGTAACATCTGTGGTAGTACTAACTTCAAAACCCAAAGAGTTTGCAACTTGGATGTAAATCTTTTGAGATAAAAGTTTATTCATGTTCATGAAGATTTTGTATCTTTGTATAAAAGAAATCAAATCCACTAGAAGTTAGGAACACTGCCTGTCAAGATTCTTTAAACGTGTACTACTTGCCAAGACTTTTGAATTGAAGTTTGCAGGAACTGTCCAGACAAGCAAAAATAAACATATTCTTAAAAAGTCACTCATTATTGCTTGCAAAGACAAGCAAATAAAAACGCAACACATTCACATAAAAACACACCCACCTAATACTAGGATATGCAAGATCACATGCAATGACTGAGTGTTCTGGTATTCGGGTTTTTTCGATGGTAAGGCAGTTATGATAGCTGAAGACATTTTAAAGGGAGCTGATATAACCATGTAAACAAGACCACTTAACAGAGACACCATTTCCAAACCACAGATGACAGCATTTAACACTGAGTTTGACTTTCAAATTAGTATCTTGATGTAAGTTTTCAAGATTTGTCTTCACTTAATGTTTCTTAGCAGACAGAATCAAACAATTTCCAGAAGGATGGCTCCTTTACACAAAGGTGGTTCACAAACATTAACAAGAAGAATGCCAAATACTATGCTTTCAGAAGAACACAGGCATTTCATACATTTCCAGAGAAAGGATTTTTTTTGAAAAGCAGTCTACGGGTGGATCTTTCTTCTCGCTTCCTCACCTAAACTGATCTTTATTCATATGCTTGTCAGTTTTCACTGTAGTGATGATACTACTTTCCCACTCCTCCCCGTTTCTTTTCCAGTTGAAACATAGCAGCACTGTTTTGCACCACTTTCTCTCATTTTGACAATGCTCTTCCCTTTCTTCAGTTTCTTCTCGCTTTCTATACACAGCTAAGAGTTTTCACTCATCTTCAAGAGCCTATACAGCTCTCCTTGCAAATACATTCAATTCTCACGCTCCTCCCAGCCACTGCTATCTCCTCAATTCATTTAACACTCTCCTTTATTCCCACTTGTCCTCCGTGCTTCTGTCACGTTTCCCTGTGTATCTCAAATAAATCCCGTCCTTGTGTTTCTGACAATTTTGCCTCCTTTCACTATCCCCTGCCAAATTTTATCATAATAAAGTGTAGATAAATTTATAGTACTAGGCAATCTTCCGTTATGTACAGCCACACTATATTCTTGTTTAGAATGTTAAGTTCTTTGCAAGGTAAATTCTTGTTACTTTCTATAGGTTTCCAGGATCATCCAGAAAGATACTTGTTAAGCAAGGATAGTGCTGGAGTTTAATATCAAGAGAATGTCACAGCGATTAACAAGCTAACATCCTTTTTACCTTTTGCAGCCAAAAATTTGGTTTCTTCATCACTCAAATCTTTTGAGTAACACAGGTTTATTCTAGGTGAGCTCATGCTGTGCGTTTAGCAGAACAGTCAGGCATACTCAACACCCTCCACTCAGTAAGGTCCGCACTTTAAAAATACATCTATTCTACATTAAGACTGAGAACAGTCTGTAAAGTTTTGCTCAAGTGTGAAAACGCAGGCGTAGATGATCCTACTAGCATCATCACTGGGAAGTATGACATGACTGCAGGTCATTCACTACTCCTAGCATTCAGATCAGATCTAGATTTGCCTCTGCATTAGGGAATCTAGTTGGGGGACCCTGTAAAGTATGAGCTTGAGCTATTCCAAATTCAATCATACCTTAAGATCATCACACTCCATATCTTCTCTAGGCTTACTCCACTGTTTCAGGTATTCAACATATTTTCTTTTTTCTTCACGCAGCTTCTCTCTTTCCTGAAAAAGTGTGTCACAATTGTATATAAAATACGGTCAGATCACCCTATTATAGTTTCTAGCACTGCGCCACTTATTATTTCAATCACACTGCAAAATCAAACTAAAACATATTTAATTAGAATGTAATAATCTAATAATGTTCATTTTGGATACGAAGATATTGGCAAAAATGTTAGAAGTAAACGTGGGGATATCTTATTGGATTAAACATGGGGTTTTGTCGATTTTTTTGTTTTGGGGTTTTTTTGTTTGTTTTTTAAATGGAAGTGGCTGAGGAAAAAAATATCTAAAAGTAAGAGTATTTATGAAAGTTGCTACAAAAAAAGACCATCAAAATAGATAGTGGGCGTGGCTGTGGTAAAATATAGTGAAATAAATAATTTCTTCATATTCAAAGTGACAGAAAGTTACTTAGCAATTTCCATCCAAAGAGAAACCACAAGGAAACCCACAACCATTTAATATGCTGTGAATCTGATGCAGTACAGTGTCTCTAACATTTAAGTAGAAGACAACCATCAAATCAAATACTGTCATGCATTATTGGAAAAAAAAAAAAAAAAGAGCCACCACATTGCTTCAGAAATAAGTTCAAAGCGAACTTTTTGTGAACTAAAATTATAATATAGAATGTTATCCAGAAATACAAAACCATAATTCTATCTTATAACTACCTATTCTTCTAAAGTGCATTTCTATGAACTCAAAAATACACAATGGAAAATAACTTAAAGCAGATAGCAACTATGAAACAAGTAAACTAAAAAGACATTATACTGTTCCTATATAAAACACACATACTGCAAAAGCATTACTTTTTCCTTTTCTATTTTGAGTCTCTCTTTCTCTTCTTTCCTCTTCATTCTCTCTTCTTCCACAATCTTCTTTAATTCTTCTTTCTTTTTTTCCTTATCTTCTTTCTCCTTTTTCTTAGCTTCTATAGCATTTGCCTTCTCTCTTTTTAATTTAGCTTTTTCAAAAGCTATAAAGGAAAAAAAACAAACCAAAGTTATTTTTTTTTATAAAATGTTAATTTTATTTAACTGTGCTAAATAGACTGATCTTTTTATAATTACCATATGAAAAAGATATTGTTATGAAGACTGAATTGTTTCTATGCCAACCAGAAATTCAATCACTTGAAAGTTCTTTAAAGAATCAGAATTTTAAGCCTAAGCATTATACATGTTTTACAAGGTTGTCATCACCGTAATAAAAAAAAAAAAAATAAATCTGTTTTTATGAGTATACAGAAGTTTATTACTTGTTTATTGGTTTCTATCAAGTGATATAAAGATGAGAATGCATTCCAACTGCATATAATTACAGCAACATATTTAGTAATGACTGCTTAATAAAAGAATGTCACAACTAGGTGTGGCACATAACCATGAAATATTTGTGATAGTAAAAACTTTTAAATAAGTGATCCTTAAATATTTAATTATCACAATTACTGAAAGTCAATACATTTGAAACCTACTTAGTATTTCAGTGGGGTTTGTGCAAGTTTTACTTCTGTTATACAGCTTAAGCTGAACTTTAATTGGTAATAAATGTTATTTGCCTGAGGAGATTCAGATTTGTAGTTGTCTGCAGAAGAACAGCAGTATACAAATTTCCACTTTCTGTGGACAGACAATATCTGTCAACCCACACATAGGCTAACAAATAAAAGGGGGTCAGGGGGCTTACCATTTTAATTGAATAAACAGGAAAGCTAGAATCACAAATGAAGAAAATGAAAAGAGATCCTTACTTCTATTACCAAGTGGATGGCACTCAAAAAAAAAGATTTTGATTAAATTTTCCTATAAAATTCTGAAAATGGGCTAGATCGCTTTTACAGATAGCTACTACACATACCAGCAATGGCTCTCACCCAGCAAACAAAAGCAGTGAAGCTCATCCTCCATATTCTTCTACATACTGAGAAGGCTGAATACCAAGGTACTTGGTATTTTGCTACCTTTTCACATCGTTAGTAAAGTACTACAGCAGCTTCTTTATAAGATACTTTATGAATGCCAGTAATTGCCATTCCAATTAAACATTATTTACAGGTAAAATATTTAGATTAATATTCTATTACATTCATGTAGTATATTTGAAAGTGTACTTTTAAGCTTATTTTATGGATGGGAACATACTTTTCAAACAACATGCATAAAGTGTTGCTGGTTTCAAATTAAAGAACTGCATCTTTTTTAAAAGTCTATAATCATGGGCAAACATTGGGCCAAAAATGAACACACAGAACCAGTACAACACCACAATGTTTTTTTTTATTATTATTATTACTTATTTGATGCATTCATCATCTTTTTGTGTCCACAAAGAGCAGAAAGCATTTACAAAGTCTGAATATTAACATGCTATGACAGCTTTCTAGTGAGGTGGCAGAAAATACGAAGAATACATTTGGATCTCCACGTTATGCGACTGATTTCAAGGCTGATTGCTCTTTCATTGTTTGAAACTTTGAATTATTTCAAGAGCATTGAGTTTTGGGGTGCAATAGGATAGCACAAAAATAAAAATTAAGCCAGAATGCACCTTAATCACCCTTCTAGAAGCTGCAGTTAACACCACACAAGAAAGGAAGCAGCTTTGATTTTGACCAGTGACTACCTTGTTCTGTGCTGGCATTTCCAGCACATAAACAAATACATGCTAGTTGTGCAAAAAAGTGGACACACAAGTTTAGCGGAGCCCCTTAAACCTTAGTGACCCCATCTTCTACGAAGAAAAGGCCCAGAGCAGCTTCGGACAACTTTGCAGTTATTTAAGCATATGTTGGACTAGATAATTCCCAGATGTCCCTGCCATCCAAAAACATTCTATGATAATGGAAACAAGAGGTAGAAACCAGAAGTTCACAGAAATATTTCCACAGATGAAAGCCTTAACTTAGGAAGGACATCAGTGCTTACAATCCAGAACAACATCTCATTGTCTGTGCTTTGTCTCCTCAAGAAGACACACCAGTTTACCCAGTTAAACCCATACAAGTACATAGGTCCCCTTACGTCAAAACTGAGCCAAAATTACTCAATCGGTTAGAAATAAAAATCTCTTAAAGAGCACTAATCACTTTACTTAGAAAAAGTTGTAAACGTACTCGAAATAATATTGCAGAACATTTAGACATACCTTAAATATCTACGCACAGACATCTTCAGAAAGACTGAAGATTTCCTTAAGGATTACTAGAGGTTTAGAAAGCATTGCGTTTCTTTTAAATTTTGAGATAGTTTTTCCATTTACAGATTTTCCTCATACAACAGATTGATTTGTGTTAAATGTTCATCTTTTGATATACCTTCAGTTGGTACAACTTACACATGACTTCAGAATCCAATCTTCTGCAAAAATTTATTTTGCTCTTTATTTTAGATGGAAATCAACACAGCTGGACCACGAGCTTCCTACATTTCCCCAGTTCAGTTAAATAAAATAATAATAAAAAAATATTTCAGGAAACAACTATTCTAACCACTGAAAAGAACAGTGCAACAGTCCTGCAGCAGTGTACTCCTACTACATTTTCCCTTTGAAAGGTACAACCCCAAAAATACCCTAATTATGGCCTGCTCTCAGACATGCAAAAACTGGTTCTACTAGTCATAGGACTAAACCTCAACTTACCCATGGCCTGCATATCTTCTTTTTGCTTCTGGAACCTTGTCTTTTCCCTTGCCACTTTACTTTTGTTTCCTTGGGTATTTCGTTTAGCAGGAATCTCATCCTCCTGACAGAATTTCGAGGGGGAGTAGGGGAAAAAAAAAAAAAAAAAAAAAAAAAAAAAAGAGAGAAAACATCATATCTACAGTGAAATGACCAGCAACAGATATTCCAAATTTTTCAACGGTTCTCTAAAACAAGAATAAAAACAGGCTGTAAGTGTTTCCCACAAACACACTAAGTACTCAGAGAGCCTGCCTAATAGTTGGCAGGGGCTGGGGAATCCAAAGCATTTTCTTCCAGCTTTCGTTTTAAATAAAGTAGTTTAGAGCATTAAGCTTCACTGTGTTTAAATATAGGCAAGTGACATAATTGTATCTAAGAGTACAAATTAAAAAGTTTTTTTTACGAAATTTTTTATTTATCATTCCCAGAGGGTACAAGTCCTCTATGTGCCTTCATAACACACTGAAAAGCTAGTTTCTTGGTGGGATCACAAAAATAAGAAAGATGAAAATAAGAAGATAACATATCAAGTATGGTCCTTTTTACCAGCTTAACTATAAAGCAATCTACTTTAATAGCAATTATGTTATATATCCCAATTCATCCTCAAAGAAAAAATGCACATCGTCAACCTTGCATTCCAACTGTTCTGAAAGTTCAGAGAAAATGGAAAAACTTAAAGACTACACTGATGTGTCTTCATCTGGATTAAAAACATCATTACTCACAAGACTATTAGATGCCCTCTTTGGAGGTCTCCCTCGTCGTCTGCTTGCGGGACTGAAGATAAATGTGGGTGGGTCATCAGGAAAGAAGTAGGAGAAATTTTGTTCTGCTAGATTGTATTTTGCAATTGATGTTGCCTTAGTAAGAAAGATGAAAACAGATACTCACTGTGAAATTCTTACCGTTTTATAAATATAAGCTAATTAATGAATCATTAATTCACAAAAAAAGACAATAAAAGTAACTAGATTCACAACTGGTTAGTTTAGGATAAGAAATAAAACTCCGAAATAGCATAACTGTAGAGTTAATCCATCAAGTGGATAATAATGTAAACAGCACATATTTGAAAATAGAATTTGGCCTCATTTGGTAAGATTTTTTTTCTTTAGATGCCTTTTAGCAAACACAGCTGATAGTCTTCTAGGCAAGTTACTGAAATGTGTTGACAATTACTTTTGCCAGAGAAAGCCGGAAAATTACTTTACTGAAGAATCACATAATTCTCTATCATACTTAAACATTTCTGAAGGAGAACAATTTATGACTTTTCTCATTCTGAATTGTCAAAGTTTCTTTTCAAGTCTGCTTTCTCAACGTGGTGACTTCAGGAAGTCTGCCCTTATCAAGTGATACAGATGAGGATACAAAGGAGAGACTCCAAACAGGACATTTTCATATGACTGCTGAAATGCAAGGTAATCAGCAAGGGAACAAGGAGACAAGCCACAAAAAGCCCAAACAAAGAGAAGATGACAAATGCACACATATACAGAATATAGCAATTTTCCTGAGGCACCAGAAAGCATCGCTAATAGATCACTAGACCCAGCACACTGTATCATATCAAGGACAACATGATTGCTAACAAGCCCAAGGAAGGAGGTGGTTTATCCCTTTCAGCTCTATTTTCTTCTATTTCCTTTTTTTTTTTTTAAAGAGACAGGCTTTGAAGTTACAAACTTTTTTAAAAATTAGTTGCCTTTGTTATTTTCTACAACTTAATTGATGACTCTCATCATCAGAGGTCAGTGCATCTGATGTGCAGAACGAGCAGTTACACAGCTGTATGAAGATTCCTCTTAAACACACACACACGAAATACAGAGGTAATAAACAAATGCTACTTTCTAAAAACAAGATGAAAATAAGAAGGATTTCAGGGTCAGGGCTCCAATACGCAGTAAGAGAGTCAAGGATCTCCTGTGGTACAGCAAGGAAGGCAAGGGAAATTGCTGCCTACTTGGTAAATGCGGGAAAAGCTGCTCGATTCCTTGAGCACAAGGAAACAGAAATTCTCAGAGTCATCCTGTGCAGACTAAGACGTGAACTTTAGTCTGAACTTATACTAAGTATCACCGCGTATCTCCACATAAGATGACAAAAATATGCATATTAACATCTTCAACATCTAAGGTCTCATTAAAACCCCATTCCAGCCACATGACCTCTTTGGTTCTTCAGTGAGAGAAGTACTGGAAACTAAATTCAATCTACAATAAAATATTTTCCAGCTAAAAGCATTACAACAAAATAATATTAACTTACTGTACCAAAACAGAAATAGTTTTTATTTGACTTAGAAATACCAGCTGCATACCTTGAAGAATGAAAACAACTCATGTTAGACTAAGCAAAAATATATTATGTTTTAATAACATTTTTCTAGGTAAAAGCTCCCATCTTTATTTTGGGGACTTTTCTAAACTGGTAGCTAAATAAGAAATGAGAGACTAGATTCTGCTTCACGTACAGAAAACATCTACCTTTTTTTTTTTTAAACAAGCAAAAGTTAATGAAAACTTGGTTTTACAGAAAGAGTTGCAATATTCATCCTTTTATTTTGGAAAAGTCAAATACCAACTCAATATATTATAGCTGCAAAAAGCTAAACTTAATGTACTTTAACAAAAAGTTCTAAGCAGCTAGTAGAGAAGAGAAAAAAAAGACTGAGTAGAGTCAGTATTTTATCCCACAAATTATTCCTTCTTATTTACCTTAGTTTTAATGACTCCATCATGCGGTTCACAGTGTTGTTTCAGAAAAAGTTTAAGTCTATCACGAGAAAAGAGATGTTTCCTCCGGCTGTATTAGGAAATAAAGGTAGCATTATCAACTCACACCTTTAATTATTGTTTAAATACAGCTGACAATATGTGCATGAACACATGTAACAGATCATATGATTGACCTTTTTCTCATTTTCTTAATTATAGATTACACCCTTACTATTATAACTAGCAGCCATTCTCTGCAAGCCCAATGCAATTAAAAATTCCCTTATGAACAAAACAAAACCCATGTAATACTTAAATAGTTGGCTTATGCATCTGTAATTTTTGTTTTGAAGATCATGGTATGTCCTCTTTTATACACACACACAGAGAAACTCCACAGCCTATTCATCCCTGCTAGATCCTCCAAACATTCCTCTCTATCACAGTAGCTTTTAAAATCCCCTCTTAGCAGCTTTCTAGTTTAAAGCAGTAAAGCAGTCTGATTGCCAAACCAGCAATGTTACCACACAGAGAGAGAGCTCACAATGCCAATAGTTCATCGATATTATAGAATAGGATTCCCAAACTTTTTTTCACCTACTCAATCAGACCCAGCAGCAGCCGCAGGTATCAGAAGCAACAGCACATCTCATCCATGTGCCAACAAAAGCAGAGACTTTAAGGAGTTGGTATCTGTGTTAATAACTAGTAAAACTTGGAACCCTTGCTACAGAAAGCCTGTGAAACACTGTATTTTGTTCCAGTGCATCTAATTAAAAGTTCTAACGTTATTTTAAAATGCCATTTTATATCAAAAACATCTTACAGTGACTTATACAACTCCCACAGTTATAAAGTACATTTTTAACTTCCATATATTAATTTTTACCTTAGTTGAGATGCTTTAACGATAACAGTTTCGTATAGTTCTTTTTTAATAGGTTGGACTTTGTATTTGAACAAAGAAGAATCAATTATGGCTTTCTTCTCCCTAAAAAAAAAAAAATATTAAAAATTTAACTACAATCATGAAACGTCAGTCTTATATTGTGCATGTTTAATATATTTATATGCATACACAATGGACCTCTTGAAAATACCCAGCTGTAAATAATACAGGCTGTATTCCACTAGTACCAAAGAGGACCTATTCGCTTCTGCCAACTTTTCTGCCACTAATTTAGATTTGCATCAAGGCCAGTTCCTGCAATGAACAGGAAAAGGGATCGGGGATGTTGGTTTTCTTAGCAGGGAGATGGGAGATGAGAAGGGAAGGGAGAACAAAGAGGGAGACAAGTAATGACATATCCCTATCCCTCAGAAAACCGTCTCCTTAATACTCCCAGAACTCGTGATGGCAACAGGAAGGCAGGAAAAAGGAGAAAGAGATTATGAGGAAAGAGACCAAAAGATAGAGTTAAAGAAAATTAATAAAAAATAGTAACCAGAAAGCTATGGATCACATCTCAGAATGAATAAAAAAAAAAAAAACAGGTAGAATATTTTTCTGAAATATCTATTTAGAAAAAACACCCTCACCAACAACATTCTGAAAATAACAAGACTCATAAGGCAATGCAACTACACTTTAAAATAAATGCTTATTGAGTCACATGTTGTTTTTCCCTAAAGCGTACTTCCCTTTTACAGCTATCGGCTACAAAGAACTAGATTATTTTCCCCCATGGAAAATATTTCTTCAGTTTTAACATAACAGTAATTGTTTTCTTACTCCCCTTCCTAGGAGAACAACCACCCAGGTCCGGTGTACTACCAAAACAAAATTCACTCCTTTAAAAATCAAAGAGAGGGTTTTTGCTATAGACAATATACTTTAAATAGTGTGGTATATTTATGGACAAATTTCACAACAGAGTTAACTACTGAGATTTTCTTTAATGAATGTTGCGTTTTGCTATTAAACAACAGAACTAACTTCTCCTAGGGTGGTAATTTGTAATCAAAAGTCATATTGCTGTATCAGGAAGAGTTCAACCATAATCTTATTTCATAAGTAAGGGAAGACAAAGAAGTTACATGGATGAACTAGGAGTTTTACAGCTATGCATTTCATCATCGTCAGTCCTTCTGGTATTTACAAAACGCTTGAAGGTGGAGTCTGTGACAAAACAAAATAAATCAATATACCACTTACTATTCTTTACCCCTATGAAGAACACACACAAGATGTAGTGAACTGTACTTTGCAAGGCTGTTGAATATGAAATTTGCTCCAATTCTTATTTTTTCCCCACTAGCTCTGTGAAATAGAAGTCCAAAGAAATGCAACATTCAGATGCCTAATAATAAATACATTAATTCATAAAAATGAAGTGTAAAAGAAATAGTACTTATCCACAGTTTCATTTTAAATGAGAATAATTTGCAAATTTCTGGAGAAAAACAGGTTACAATGGTTAAATGTTCAACATAGTTAAAAACAAATGAAGGGACAGAAAAGAAGATTTAGACTTGGAAACAGCAACATGTCTACTAGACCTACAGAAAAGCACTATGATATACACTACCTGCCTTGCATGATGCTATCCAAGTTAAGGTCTCAAGTTGAGTTGCTCAGACCAACTTTAATTTAATAAAAATAATAAAAAAAATAAAATAAAAAAACACTCAGCTAGTCATATTAGCAAAACAGAGATAAACTGTATGAACAAAGTCATTCAGTATACCTACTGACAAGATTTTAACATCTCTGCCTATAATTTTAAGTTTGTTAAAAGAGGCTTCATATTTTGGTCATACTGTCACTTGGTCTTCCATGATCATCTTCAGTCTCAAGGCAGGAAAGCTAGAGTAATGAAGGCTGTCGCTAGGAATTTCTGGATAGTATCAAATACAAATTTTTTCCCCTCACCATACAGCACTGTGCTTCCAGTCCTTTAGTGTAACAAGCTAAAGAAGGACCCAAACAGATAATGTTCAGATAGAAAAAGGGCATCAGAGAGTGCCAATGTTATACCAAAAGTCTATTAACTTATTTAGACATTTTGAATAGATTCTCAACTCCGAGGCTGTCTGTAATCGAAAGCAGGGCCCAAAGAATAATCAAATGGTTAACACCTTTATTGTTAACCTTTACTTTTCACTTTGAGTAAATCCTTCTCTCACTGTTAGTGGATCATATATAATAGCCCCAACATAATTTCCAAACACACTAAGTTTTTTCTGCTTAGTTTCTGAGTTTCCAATGATTATCCTAAGAAGTTAACATATTCCTGAAATCCTCCTCCATAAATCCAAATTTAAAGTCAAAATTTTGCTTAGTGCAGAAGAGGATGAAAAAGTCCATTCAGTACACACAGAATTACATAAATTATCTGGTCACTTGGCATAAAAGTCGAATTATTTTTGTTATATTTTACTTTATAAAGCATTATATAAAACACCTAAGAGTTAGCAAAGGTTAGGCCCATTTCACAGCTGCGATCCCTTACAGCAAGTCTTCACAGGACAGCTCTGACAGACCTCCAGATCCAGAGGAAAAAATAACAGAATATCTTGTAACTTAGTAGGTGAAAACTGGAACTGACTCACCCATATTATACTCATTTCTACTGCACTCGGGTAAAGGTGCCTAGCACCTGGCAGAGTCTTGCATTTTTTGAATGAGGCCATTTTGAACCACCAGCAGGTAAGAATCTCATCAGCCCTTCAATTACTTTGGCATGGTGACCACATGACCTGGATATAAATTTCTGCTTACAGTCCTGCTGTATTATATTCAGACTGCATGGTCTTAAGGCAGCTTTACCAAGAAACTTCTGAGACCTTGTCTTTCTGAGTTACCTTGTCCAGCACATGACTATCTATGTTATCTGGTCTGAATCTCGCTGGAGCTACTTATATCTTGCAGCAGTAAGAGAACTAGAAAAATTGCACAGAAAAATACTGAGGGTTAGAGGATCTAGAAATCAATGCTGTCCTCCTCTTCCAAAAAAAGAGGCAGTGCCTTTTCTTCTTCTCTTTGGCTAAGTTTGGGAATTGGAAAAGCTCCCTTGAAGAATGCTTGCTAAATAACACAATCATTTATGGTTTCCTTATGCTCCACTGCAAGCCTCACAGACGTATCCTGTCAGTATATTGATACCGATAAAAAAGCTGGCGTCTGCACACCTTTGAAGGTTGCTGCTGCCAAGCTACTTTATACTGAGCAATTAAAACTGCCCATTTGGAACTGCAACTGTTTTCTGGAATCTGACTAAACTTCAATGTGGAAATACAGCAACCTGAAGACTGATAACAGCATGCTGGTTATACTCCTTTAGGGACAAGACAACAGCACTTTGCAACAAAATCCTGACTTTCAATCTTTTGATGAAGATGTTAAGCTGCCTTTGATCTAATACTTTGGTCTTTCCGTACAATACAAAGTGGACCAAGACCTACCATGAGGGGATAGAGGGAGAAGAGAGGAAGAAAGGAAAGATAAGAATTAAAGATGAGGAAAGATTTGTTCTACTGAAAACATTGTAGAGTTTTAATGACAAGCTATGACCACACTTTTTGAAATATCCTGTTCATATTTCTTCTCCAAATAGAGACAGAAAACTAGGCTGAAGGTGGTAAAAAATCTGGATGGTAAGGTTCCACTGGCATTATTTCCAAAAAACTTTGTTACCTGTGCCTGCATCCCAAAATTTGCAGAAGCAATTAACCCTTCCTCAAAATAAAGATGATACTTCACTTCAAATTGAATAAACACCCAAATTTACCACCACTAACCTGCCAGCAAGCCACTAGAAAAATTTTTATTCTAATATTTCTGATGTGGTTGATGGTTCACATTAGTCATAGTCCTGGCTGGAGGAATGCCATGAATTAAGTTGTAGCTAGTATTAGATATATTTAGCGGTACATGCCCCTCAATCTCCTGTCTGCTGCTGAGTGCTAATGCAAATGCGAGAGTTAAACCTTATCCCCAAGTCTAGCAGTTTCAGGTATGAACACCACTCTTCTATGATGACCACTATCCTACAGTACCAGAGGCTCCCAGGGCAGAGCATCAAGAGTTTTTAAGATGTAAGAAGATTGCTACCTTTTGCTTCGCAACCCAGGCCTTACAAGGCAGCCTGTTTTTCTGAGGGAGTGCAGGAGCGAGGGCATCCTGGCCCCCTTCTCCCTGTACAATCTCAGCTTTTACTGCAGAACACAATGAAAAAGGTCAGCAGGAACACTTGTACAGAACACGTGGCTATTTCTGCCTCATGCAGACAGAAGTCGGGTCAGAGAAAGGTTGGGATCTCTAATGACATCTATTTTCAGTTAAGATTCTCTAGCCTTACAGATTCTTTAGGAAAAATATTTGCAGATGGCCCATCAATCTGTGCTGTGCTCCCCTCCCCCTCTCTCACAAACACATCGAGCATCTGCTGTACCATTGTTTAACGGCACGGCAGCTTTGCATGAAGGCTGGGTCTCAAAACCTGCAGATTTGTGTGTTGACGGAGGCAGAACTGTGGTTCTGCGCATAACAACTTGATGCTGGTCCCAGGGCAAATAACATCCACATTCTCCACAAAGAGCAAAATGTAGTCTCTGAAGGATTAGGGCTGCAAAACGATGTTATTCAGTTCAGTGGGATTTCTTACTGTTATAAAGTAAGGGTATATGGAATCTTAGATGCCCATATACAAAAATTGACAACAATGCTCTACTTTCAGATGGATTTTACAGGTACAGCAAATAATACTTTCCAAGTTTGCACATACTCAGAATATATCCAGAAACTAACTGGAGTGTTATTATACTCTCACATTTGTTAAAAAAAAAAAAAAAAAAAAAGACACACCTTCCAGTAAGCATTTTAAAGCTGTAAGAGGTTTGCAGTTTAAGCTTGTAGCTTAAATGTTAGTTAGGTATGCCACACAACAGTGCTTCAAAAATTTCTAGTTCTTATAAGATTTCTCTTTCTAAGAGAAAGAAATTATTTTTCCTCCCTTCTCTGCATTGTCACAGTGAGTAATCAGCTGGGGAGAACCATAGACTGGGAATGCAAGACTCAGTCTTACTACCAGGTCAGCATGCATGGAAGTGACAGCAATATAAAGGGATCAATCCCACAGTCAGCTCTGTGCACACTTGCATTATTCCAAGAATAACCTCCTTTGAAATGCCATATGCCTTGTGGAACACAGAAAATGCATTTATTTTCTCAAAGATGCAGGACCTCTTCATGAGCAACTTGGACACTGCCTTCAAGAGACAGCAGAGAATTTTATTTATCCCATGTTATTTTCTTAGCTAAGTGAAAAGTTCCACCCTAGTAATTCAATGCATGTCAGGACACAGAAGTCCTCATGCAGCAGTCAAGAATAACTTCTGCATCCACATGACATCTCAAAGTCAATAACAGTTCATGTAAAGCTTGTATGTTGCTGGATACAAGATTGGGGCCCTCTTCAAACCCTCTTCCTTCATCCACATTGTGCTCGTGAAGCACAGAAACCTTTCTTCTCATTATACTGCTAGGATAAGGTGCATACATAAGCTCAATTACTGGTCGGTAAAGGTCCAAATTAAACACCACAATTATAGTCAAGATGCTCTCTTAAGCTACTCTTATTAAGCTACTCCAGCCTATAGGCAGTTCCTTAAGACAAGACACGCACTGTTTCACTGCACCTAAAATCATAATCAAATCCATGAACTACAATATATACATATATATATATCATAGTATGTATTTATACGGACACATGCACAACAAAGAAAGCTTTGTACCTTTCTATATTTTGGACACAAACACATTAAGTCTCTAGAAGGACTTTTCAGAAAGTTCCAGTAAGAGCACGTCCTCTTATAATAAGAGGATCTCAACTCCAAGCCCCATGATGGAAGTGAAGTAATATATCATAAGTAGTACCAGCCTCTAGAAATGCAGAACATGACTGCATTTTCCCAGCTATAGTAGCACAGGTTCTGCAGCACAGAGAGAACTAGTGACAGGCATACGCAGCTCTTCCACCGTCTCTCAACAGAAAGATGGTAATTCCAAACACATTAACAATGATAATTCTGTAGGTACTCCATTTCTCATAATGCACAGTTCTCTGGTGGATTACACATAGCATAACTGGCACCTGTGAATATTCAGCTTGTCACCTTCAGCTGGCTGAACACTCACAATCCATCCAGATCAAGTAATTTGTTTCGGTCAGACCCTGCCACATCTGCTTTAGTCTCCTTTCCACCCAGCCCAAATGCTTTATACTGTGAAAGTATCATTACCCATTTTGTGCTGAGCTATTGTGCGTTTCTGAGTCGTCACTGTCGCTGATGACAATTGTGTCTCCATCAGCACTGCTGGCGTGGCCATTTGCCATTCCATTGTGATGGGCTGGAGCTATGACTTCCAAAATCTTACACTGCAACCTGAAATAAAACACAGACATTTGTTACCGTCAAAGTCTTTCACTGGTGCAAGGAGTCTAAAGTTGTAGCAGATGTTATTTTAAGAATACACATACAATTGAACATTGTATTGTATACTAAATAAGTAAATACCTAATAGTCTTGCACCGAAATACTAGGTAATGTTAATGAGTTCCATCTAATAAACAAACAAATTCATCTGCTTACACAGCTATGAGCTTCATTATTCAGGATAACAAATCAAGTCACTGGTAGAATTATTTGGGGTTGTAAATTTTTTTCAGTTCTCACTTAAGTAAAATAAAAGTTAACTTAATGTATTACTTTAAAACTACACACCAAATCTTTTACATTTATTTTGATAGCAGTCTAAGAAAAGCAAAAGATTTTCAGATCCCAAAGTATTTTCACTTATAAGAGATCATCTTCTACTGCTGTCGATGACCTAAATAAACAAGGCTGAAATGATCATTATGCATCTAATCTTAATAATGGCCCATTTATCTGCTGACACATATTAAGGCTCCATCTGGCATGCACACAATTGACAAAACAAGTCTATCCCTTTGCCATCCTGAATGCTAGTTATAAAAGGCAGAATTAACTACATATTAAAAAGTATAATTAATCGACACTTCATGCTTGGTAACTGTATTATAGCTGGTTCTTAACCACCAACTTTCACCCCTTTCTGGAACTCCATGGTTCATATTTTTTAGTTTAATCTCCCAAAGCCTTGTCTACTTCATGAAAATTAACTATTGCAGTCGATGGATGCTGCCACATACTACCACTAAAAGCTCAAAGGGTGGGGGGAGAAAGAACACATAATAATTCTCTTCTCTGGACACCAAATTGTCACTTGAAGTGAATAAAATGGTGACTCTATGAAGCACAGGGCTTAAATTAGCGTGGCATCACACCTAAGTTAAACAAAAAAATCTCAAACAAATCTGTGACAGACAAATTCTAAGTGTTCCTCTATCTGAGCTGAACACTGACAAAAAGGAAACAATGTCAAAATACTTCTTAAACACCTTTTTCTGCAAGCAAACAGTACTATCCAAAATCTGCACACATTGAGGGATTGGAAGAAGAGAAAAAAAAAAAGAAACGGGGGGGGGGCAGAGGCAGAAAAGTTGAAAACATTAAAATATCCTAGGTCGTATTCACTTGTGAATTTAGCTAGGATCAGTAATGCCAACAGTGCCTGCAGCTGTCCTTTCCCAGCCTCTCTCGAACAGGGAACAAGCTCCAGGATGCTCCAATGGGATATGTTATTTAAAAAAAAAAAAAAAAGAATAATTTTAAAAATACAAACTATTAACATCTTTATATATTCCTAAAGATGACAATATGCTTAATTAGCCCACGGGGACACCAGAGCTGCCTGCAAGCAGAGGTAGCCTGAGCCTGCTGGACTCGCTGCCCACAGGCACGCTGCCATTCCAATGCAGCTAGTCCCATTTCCAATGCTGGCCGGTCTGGGGCTGGAAGACACATTTCCCTAGCGAGCAGAGCACAAGCTGATTAACTGCATAAACCTAAATAGACTCTGTGTAAAGAACCAACAGCACCCAAGTACATAATGGAGACAGATCCTAGTGGCTGTTCACAAAGTAAGTCCAAGTCCAACGAGGCTTATTAAGGTCTGGCCCAGCACCAGACTCTGGCTGAGTCCCAGGAGAGAAGTCTGTCATTACAGTATCTCAGTTTTCCAATATTCGGAACATCAAAGCGTCCCCTTCATACTGAATAATATGGAGCTGACTGCATGGCAGAATTTGTAATATTATGCTGGTTTTTTAAATCCAACAAAGGTCACCAGCTCAAAAAGAGACTTCTAGTAGAATTATTTCTGTTTCAGATTATAAAGTATATTTCCTAGAGAGTTCAATTCAATTTGAAAAACACTTTTAAATTAATTTCTAATGGAAAATAATCAAAAGAACCAATGCTTAGAGCTACTGGCACTTTTTCTAATTTGTTTACTATTTGAAGACCACTAGAGGGAGTGCATATACACTAAATTTGCAATCACAGTAAAAGAGCCACATGAAAGCTAAATCGCAACCTACGCTACCCAATGCCATGAAAGGACAAAGAGCGTAAAACACACACACACGAATCAATCCTCCCGCTCAAAAGACTTGAATATTTAGTCACCAAGTATTTTACCAACACTTACTCTACCTGTTTATCCACCGGACAGCCCTGTAATTTACAGGGTATCACATTTCCTTCTGTAAGAACAGAAATTACTTAATCAAGTGTATAGAATAAATAAGTAGCAAAATCCCCAATACAGTTTACAGCTGCTTTTTTTTTATTTTCCTTTTTATTATTAAACAGGGAGAATGACTAATGGAATAAGTTATCACAGAAAGCAAATGATTCTCCATCTTCTACACCTTCATTCAAGTAATTACCAGAAATCTTCAGGGAAGGACTCAAGTGAAACACACATTTCCCGGCTCAATAAAAGCATAATCCAATGAAATTTAATGGTTACTGATAGACAGGGAATTAAAGAAAGTGATGCAACCGTTCCTTCTGGCATTAAAGAAATAATAATCTGCGAATTATGACTTTTTTTAGCCTTGCTACAATCAAGTCATGGCTAGCAGCAGCCAATTCCCTGGGCTAAGAGAGGCAAAGGCACTCTGCAGAAAGTGCGAATGAAGGTCTGCTTTTCTTAATAACCGAATTGTTCCCCGAGTTCACTTATTACAACTTATTTAACATCATAACGCACACAAAACAGAGCTGAAAGCTGAAGCAAGACACTCAAATGAAGCACATTACTTGAAATACCTTCTAAAAAGGATACCTTAAGATCTTTACAGAGCTTATGCCAAAGTAAAACCACACTCCCATAAAATAAGAAGTGGGGGCACCTCAATCTAAAAAGACAGCAGGCAGCATTACAGTAAATCAATATGTACCCCAATATCCCCTCAGTCAGGAAGCAATTTCTTCAAATAACAATAAGCATTGTGAAAAAGCTTACAGCCACACTAAATTAATCTCAAACGTATTCAGAAAAGGATCAGATAAATTGAGAATAGAGCCATCATGAACTTTTCACAGTAGTCCCAGCAGCTCTAGCTCAGACACTGACAGCCAAAAGCTACAACAGTAAACCTACAAAAGGATTACCCTGCACTCCTAGAGTTTTGCATACTTCTTTCTGCACTACAGGCTGCTATCAACAACAGGGTACAGGTCCTCTGACCTATCCCAAGGATGGCGTTTATGCTCACAGCTTTACTTTTTGCTGAGGTCAGAAACTAAGTTCTTTGAGGTCCTCTTATGTTATGGGAAAGGTTCCAAGAAGTGCTTGGCCTATACGATTAAATCTGTTGTTTTTTGAAGAAAGCGAAGAACACAGGAGCCCAAAAGTTTCAAACGCAAAGCCAGAGAAGATATCACCAATATAATTTTTTTTAAAATACCGGTGCACATCATCTCTCTCGGATGAAAAAAAATTGACATCTTCCATTGATTTCCATGAATTTCAGGTAGGGCTGGTCAGCTGCACAGGTGAAAGAACATAACTGATTGCAGCAATCTAAGGGCAAGAGACACTAAACGGAGACTGTGGCACAGAATATAGTTTCTCTGGAAACCCAGCTCCACCAGCCTTGCTCTAGAAGAATGATTCTGGGCTGTGCTGTGAATTGTAGAATCATAGAATGGTCTAGGTTGGGAGGGACCTTGAAGATCATCTAGTTCCAACCCCCCTGCCATAGGCAGCTTAACACAACTAGCAGAAAACTTTTAAGGTAGGACAGAACCTTGTCAATCCCAGAAGAACAGTCAGGAAGCAGCAGGCTGAAGTTGTACAGAAGCAAGCTACACTTGCAGCCTCAGGTTGCTGCTCCACGGGAAGCAGAGATGACTTAATAGTTCAATCTTCCCTTGCCATTCCTCCTTCCAGCCACATAGTTGGTGCAGTGCTTGCTTTTTGTAGCTCTGGCACTCCATATCATTTATTGATTGCCATTAAATTGAATTCACTTACCTAACCAAAAAAAAAAAAAAAAAAAAAAAAACAAACCACACCACAAAACACAAAAACCCCAAAACTAACCCAATGTGAAGAGCTGGATAAGTTTTTGTCCTATCGGCTACCTCAAGCAACTCACTGAAGGATCTGATGAGAACTAGAGCACGTGGAAGAGGCAAATATTGGCCACAGACAAAAGCAGAGGAGGAAGAAGAAGTAGTAAGACGTCCCTCATATAGGCTCCCCAAGACACTATGATTTCTCAAGTAGCTCAGTGATTTCAGTAGTTTATCCTTCCTAACTGAAAAATGACACCTAGGCAAACAAACACTGGGTCACTAGGACAGTCTGTTCCAGGGAAACCACAAATCTAACAAGGGCAAGACACAGTACATGCTTCAAACTGACCAGTAGTCCAAGATGAGAGCGATTCAAGAAAACCCAACACAAAGGGTAAGTTTAACTTACTTGCCACGTGGCTCTTTCATTCCGCTCAGCAACTCACAGGTACATACACAAACTATTATGGGCTGTGGGACAAGGAGGTATCTCTGTCTACTTCTGCTGAAGCAGTAGAAGAACACAATATGAAGAGGGGAAAGCGAAGCTGCGCTCCACTATGTAACAGGCCAAAAAAAGCCATCGCAGGATGTTAAGTGGAAAACCTTAAGCCTGCAATTATCAGCACTTTCACTTAACTCGGAGAAATTCTTCCCAAATGCTGAGTAGGCCTTTACATCCAACAAAGGCTGGAGTTGGAAGCTGTGAGAAGAGAGACCACTTCTCACTGTCCATCAACTGAGCATCCTGTGTAACAGCTGTTGACCTGGCTGGCACTAACTACTGTAATATAAATAATAGTCTGGCACTCTGCTATGTCCTCATTTCAGGTCAAACAAACAAGACCCCTTGACGGCCCAGGTGAGTTATAAATGCGCCTCTGTATGCTTTACAATAAACAGACAAAAAGACATCCCTTGGATGCAGAAGGCTGTTTCAAATGGGGTGGTGGGGGAATATTGCAATACTTTGAGGCCAACGTCTAATATAAAGAAAACAACGATCAGTGAGTCAGAAGCAAAAGGAAATTCACTTTTTGAAACAGACACCCAAATGAAAGCAAAGTTTTTCTAATGCCAAAATTAAAAAGCACACCTTTTCTAATAGTATGTCAAGTTACTTGACTACAGAAAACCCCCAAAGAGTCAGTAATACAAGAAGCAATAGTAGCAAGTATCAAGAAGTACCAAAAAGCTATAGCCTTATTTTGTGCTGTCAGCTTTTAGTAAGTTTTTTACGAAGTAAATGTCAGGTAAGTGCAGTAACTCATATCCTTGTCCTAACAGTTCTCATACACTTGAAAGTAATTAGAGAGATAAAAGCAAGGCAAGATCTGAAAGAATAAGTGACATCTTTTACTAAGCTAACTGGTACAGTTTAATGTACACACAAAACAAAAGAACACAACAAGGAGACAAGTTTTATGCACATTAACGGTTTCCTAAAGTACAGCAAGAGCTGCTGGTTTTGAGTTTTAGCATCTTCATTTGTCTGTCACATTATAGGTAAGATTGTATGCTTCAAGGAAACTAGCAAGAACCATGCTTTTGCTTAGGACAAGAGAATCTTATATATACAGCAGCTTCATCGGCTGTCTCCTGTGGAATTAGGACAGCATTGACGGTAACACCAGTATATGCATCATTTTGACTGCCCAGACCTTTGTTCTTAGTATCGTACTGATTAAAAAAAAAAAAAACCACAAAAAATCATAAAACAACCAACCCCAAACACATACCTTTATAGTTATAGAAGTAGAGTGTGCACAGCAGTGAGAGCTAATAGAAACTGACAGTGCCCAAAAATAGCTGTAACAGCTGTTCAACAATCTTTAAGAAAGGACTTGCAGGTTCTCTCCCAGATACCACCTCATAGCTTCCATTAGTCAAATACAAATATATTTATTAGTCAACAAACACAAATATATTTATATCCCAAAGGACTTAAGGGCAGTGGAAAGTGAATTCCTTAAACGTGATTCTTCCAGGACAGGAGTTGACTGGTCCTTAAACAGCAATGCTGGAAGAATGCAAACTGTACTTGCTCTGTGAAATAGGTAAGCTGCTCTCCAGTACTGTCAGCTATTCTGTTTCATAAGCACCACACTAACTTTGCTACTGGAATTCAAATTCACCTTCCAAAATAAAGTAGGAAACTGCCTTTGCGTACAGGAACTTATGCTTAATCCTTACCACTACAAACGCACTATGACTTTTTGATTCTGTAGACATTAGCTCCAGTGCCTCTGCATCCAGACAGCTTTGAAGACTACATTTCAAAGGGGAAAATTTGGTGGTGGACCAGAAAATAATTTAAATTCACTGTAACTTGTTAAAGTCTAAACATGGAAGACACTTTGCCTTTTACTACCTAGTGGTCTTATATTAGCTTATCCTAGTTCTCAGAAGACAGCTATATATATAAGCAAGTAATAGCTTGTTGCCCATTTAAATGAAAAAGTTGGAAAATTAGCTATAATCTTCTCTCTTACAAGGATTATCTTCTACCATCCCAACTCTGTATCAGCCAGGCATAGTCATGGCCAGCAACAAGCCTCCTGTGCCCCAGTTAAGACTTAGAGATGAAAACAGTATGCAAATCTTTTAATGGGCCTAATGCAGTGGTTAATCCACTATGAACAGTCCTAAAGCACTGGGGTGCTAGCAAAAAAAAAAAAAAAAAAAAAAAAAAAAAATCGATGAGTTAAAAAAAGAAGTTTCACTTACAGACAAGGTTGCTCCATGATTACCTAGGTTTCCTACAGCTTGGAAATGGTCAGCATCAGGTCACTCAAAGCAGAGAAAGGATGTTAATCTATACCCAATGCATGATCACGTGCAGCGATCTTCCTAGCAGAGAACTTCACCTACTACTTCTGTAAGTAGGTTCTTTATAAAAACACTATGTTCTCATAAAGCATTCCAGCGTTGCCTGCTCACAGACATTAGGCAAGTATTCTTTTGCAGTGGTGTCATCTAGTGGTCAAATTCAATGAAAAAGCCATTCCTTTTCATATCTGCCACGTTCTGTATGATTTCTTCCTTCTTATATAGTACCTTTAAGCTATCTATTTTAGTCTACACGGTGGCTGTTTTTTTTAATTAAGTTCTGTAGGGATCGTTGGACAACAACTGGTTGTCCCCCACTCTCCTGTCACATAAGCTATTTTTAAGGGCGGGGGAGGGAGAGCTGAAGAACTAGTAGAGTTGTCCAACCTAAAACCTTAGATCTCTTCACTGCTCAAGTCAGACTGCCAGCTTACAGATTAATTAACTAATTATCACCCTGCTCACTTGTATACCCTAATAAAGGCAGCCATTATTTCTTGTGATGGCATCCAGTCTGAGAACACTGATGATAAATAACAACTGGTTGTTTACACATGCTTTATATATAGTTTTTCCTCTGACAAGCTAAAGTAATTTTTTAAAAAAGCACACTCCTGACCTCAAGAAGAAAGGAACAGGTCCTACAGCTGAGCAAGTTACACAGTTGTAGGTTTTATTTAATGTGTGTGAGGCACTCGCTGAGGTTATTTCAGAGTGGGCTTCCACACCACATAGTTCCAACTTTCAGGTAACTGACTTCAGATGCCAAGATCGTGAAAATCAGTTTCACAAGTTTTAAGTACCAATAATACAACAGGGTACTAAGACAGCAACAAATGAACAGGTTACTGCAAGAGATGCCATTCCTTGTGGAAAAACAAAAGGCCAACTAGCATGGTATGCATCTTAAACTTGGAGTTCTCAAGAGCAAATAGAGGAAGCAATTCCAGTCACGTGGTCAATTTTTTTTCCTCTGCTTCAATAAACTGTGAGCTAAAACATTATCTGCTTGTAATACATCTTAACTGACCATGGTTAACATGAAATGTTGCTCTAATTCCCCCTCCCCCAAACAAAATATTGAAGAATTTTCATACCTTTTCCAATAAACTACTTTCATAAACAGTAATTTGGCGTTCTCAATAACAGTAGTTATAGTGTCAGCTGTTCTCAATTCCTTGGCAACTGAAACTTAAACTTAATTTGATATTAAGTTTTCTGTCTATATTATATGAAGTTTCTGACCGATGTTTCAAATAATTTTGTCTTTTATTAAGGTAGTACTAGGAAAACTTTGTTACACAACTCCTACAATTCTTTCACTGGGAATCCAAGCACCTCATGTTTTAAAGCATAGCACAGCTGCCACTTTGGAGAAAAGTCAGCCCCAGTTTGGCCAGAAAAGCTGGACACATACAAACCAAAAAAGCTGCCGTTATTAATCAATACATCATCTGAAAGAGTTAAAGGGCAAGCAGAATTATCTCCTCATTGCTTCTACTAGATTACTAAATTGCATGCATCATTTTCAGAGACTGCCTGAACAACATAGGACTGGGGGGCTTTCTCTGCAATTTCTTTCTGGTTGATAAGGCCTGCTAAGACGCCAGACATGCCAAAACAACAGGAAGACAGAATATCTCCCAAACTCACTGAGTTCCTCCTACCAGACCTCAGCAACAAGGCGGAAGCAGCCAAATTCAAAGCTAAGCAGCACAACAAAGGGCTAGAAACCAGAAGAGCCTGATAAGGACATAAGATCAGAAAAAGCAATGGGGCATCAGCTTCTGCAACAACCAGAACAACGGGTTGGATACAAGAACCCACAGTCTCACAAAAAAAAAACCACTTGTCCTCTTACACTCTTTCCACATCACCTGTCCATTGCTTACAGTACTACAGACTATTTCATATGCTCATGGTAAAAACATTTACATTAAGCCAAAATGCTAACCCTTCTAGCGTTTGGGTTCCCTCCCATTTACTTTGTTAAAAATCTAGAAAGCTGCATCAAAGCAATCTATCCTACAAGAATACTACATGTGCAAATTTAGGAGTTATAAAATATCAATACTCAAATTTCTTGAGCAACCTTTATTTATCCCTGGTCACACATGCATTATGCTGTAGGCTTCGCATTAAACGACTCACGGAGCTCAGATAACAAACAATCCTGCTGACATTACATGTGCAAAAAACTTCATACATAAATGCAGTGGAACAGTTTACAACACCACAACACAACTGGGTTTTCATGAGCTGCCAAACTCTATTGGTCTCATAGGATGCTGTTACACTATAGATGGACTGTGACCATTTTTGCTAGAAAAGATCACAAACACATAGCTGCACATGACAAACGCGCAAATCGCACTGTTGAACACCAGTGTTATGTACAAGTAACATGAGATGGTATACTTAATCCCCAATGTAGTACTTCAAAATATAGGTCAAAGTCAACTGCTAATTGGGCAGAAGAATAACTATGCCTCACCTCCTCCCACTTTGTATTCTTTAATTATGTATCTCTAAGCATAAAAATCCCTCTGTACTACCATGTTGTTTGCACTGTTTCCCGGATTTAGTATTAAAGGTCTGAACTAGCTCTCTGCTATACATTTGTCTAGAATATCGGTGGCATACAATCAGCTAAGGTGAGTTTTTCATGCTTCATTTTACCAAACACAAATTTATACTTATGTAGTTTAAAACATACAACCTCTAGCAGGTTAGTTTTGATGGAAATAAATTTTTATTTCAAAATACTGATGATTGAGTACTATATAGCACACCCCAAGGGTTTAAGAAATTTAGCTTATATCCTATTAATATATCAATCTGTGAAAGTGGAACACAAAATTGCTAGATATGTATCACAACTCAATTTTGAATAACCAAGACAACTGAATTAAAGGCTGGTAAAAAAAGACAGAGCTATCTTCATGAGATAGAATCACATCACAATTTTATCTGAACAGAATTCAGCTTACATGGCAAGTAGAAACCATCTTGTCAGAGTAAACTTAACTGATTTATGATGTTCTAAAATGAAAAGTGAAAAGGATTCTGAATTTCAAGAGACAAAGATACAAGAGGCTTGTGTTTATTGCATATAAGCCTACTTTTCATTTAAGCTTTGAAAAGCTAAGATACAGAAGCATAAATATTTTAGCTAACAGTTTAGAAGAGTAGTAGATGACAGAAGGGTTGTTCTTGGGGGAAAAAGTTTCTTCTTCTGAAGCATTCTCTGCTATTCGTTTGGAAACTGACAGTACCTTCAAAGATTGAAAACAAAGGCATTTCATTGAGCAAATGAAAACCAACAGCTGAACTACACTGACAGTTCATAATAATCAAGTTTTTGGCTTAAAAAAAAAAAGAAGAAAATACCTTATTCTCTAAGTAAAAGGAATGTAAGGTAATACTAATAGTAAGATTGGTTTAGTCATTAGACAAGTATAAAGATGAGAAGGATAGAAACAAACTTTGGATATAGGTTTTCTGTTCAGAAAGCAACAAGTCTACCAAGGTGGATCTTGTCCTGGCTTTGCAGGCTGGGACTTGACTAGTTGAAATGAATAGAGCAGGGAAGAGATGGAACGCTTTTCTATTAAGCACCAATCTTATGTACATACCTATACAAAGTTCCTTACAACTTATCTCCTACAGCACATCAACAGATATTTCTTCCTGATGTAGGACAAAATTTGCCTTTAACATCTGGATCAGCCACTAAAAAACCCATACAGAATAACTATATTCTCTGATTACCATTTTGAACCAGCCCACTCCTATCACCCAATATACACCAGATTATGCGCAGAGACCTCAGGCTACCCACAGAAGCCAATACGTTGTGCCCAGTCTACTCTGCAGTGTAAGAGGGCACCTTCCTCCTGAGAGGAAAAAAAAAAAAAAAAACAAAAAACACAACAACAACAAAAAACAACACAGAACAACCCCACAACCAACCAACAAAACCCAACCAGCAACAGCTGAACCCACAAAGGCTTTAGCACACATTCTGCAGGGATTTCCAAGTTGAGCATGTTTAAATCTTTCCCATTTTAAACCTCAGTTAGGTGAAATTGCAAACTCATTTAGACAAAACGTGGACCTTTTCTCTCCCAGAAGTTGCTTAAAGACAGACTGAAGCTAGCTACGTACTGTAGAACAACTTATTTATATTATAGAGAAAATGTACCAATGATACTAGAAAGCATCTGAAGCTTTCCAACTTTTTAATCAGTCTAAGATAACAATAAAAAGACTTGCAATATACACATCAGTATAAGAGTAAGCATGAGTGGAAAAAACCCACACTAAATTCACCTATTTGTGAATTAGTAACAACTAATAATCACCTATTACAAACACTTTACAATTCCAAGCTTCTCTGAGAATGCACTCACAATTTTCGTCACTATAAAAAACAAAAATCCAACCCTCATCAATTTTTTAAGCTTTCTATAGTTTGGCCATTCTGAGTACACAAATCAGTTTGTGATTCTATGAAATCTCATTCCACAAACAACCCACCTTTCTCACAGAAATATACCAGGGGACTGACATTCCTTTGCAAATCCACCACTCTGACTGAAAAACTGCTGTGTAAAGACTTGAGAGAGATATCCTGTCTCCACAGCTGCTCTAAACTAAGGAAAGAGATACCAAACACAGCAATACAATCCTACTCCTAATGAAAGCAAGCAGGAGCAGTTAACAGTATCACTTGTTCGAGCATCACACCTCACTTCTGGCGTGCTTGAAGGAGTTTATTATCCCGATATTTGGTTTAAGAGAAGTACACACAAGAAACACCCATACCAAACAAAAAGAAATACGCATTTATTTTTGAATATACTTACCTTGCACCATTATTTCTAACTACTTCCACTGTTTCACCAACAAAATACCGATCCTTGACATAAGCAAAGATTTCATCACAGATCTCATGAAGTCGGGAACGATGGGTAAGGGTGGCCAAGTAGAGAACTGGAATGATGAGTGCCTCTGGAAAACTTTGAAGATTATGTCTGGCTTTCTTCTCCGATTCCAGTGCTTCCTGATATGTGAGTCCTGGTTTACCTGTGACAGCACAGCTCCACACAAGGCTGTTGCACAGAATGGTGCGTTCAAAAAAATCACTGAAAAGAAAGAGGGTGGGGGAAGAGAGAAAGGAAACGGTTGAGTTCTGACTAACATTTTCAGTTTGCTCACAATTAATACAGCAGCAAATTTCTTCTACTAGCCTGAAATGTAGAGGCAGCTCTACTCCCGTACAGGTTGTAGATAATCAAGGGTTATTTACCACTTTTTAGCCATAGCTATTGTAAAACCAGTGCCGCCTCTCACTACAGTAACAACATCAAGACCTAGAAGTGCTGCAAACAAATATTCATGTACAAGAAGCCTTATACATAAGCATAATCACACTGAGTTTAACAGGTGTGATGTCCTCCTCACATCCCCCACATTTCCACAAATATTTGCACAAGGAGGGTCTAAAACTGTACAAACATAAAATAACCTTAAGATCACAGAAACATGTTGAAACTTGATTAAGTTTCAGATTTTGAATGCCCTAGCTGCCAAATGAAAAGATGGGAGAGGTAAAAAAATTAATGTCAAGTAGTTCTCCAAATAGTTCTTATTCCTTCACTGTTTGCATTGCTCTTAGAAAAAGCATTAAACTATTTTTTATTACAGATTCTTCTCCTCCCTTTCTCCATTAGCAAATATTGATTCTCCTTCCCTATATTTCCAATTAAAGCTAAAATTACATTGTTGTTATTGCTTAATTACTAGTTATTACACTGGAATCAAGAAAGAAGAGCTTTCATTAGCCAATACCTGTCAATTTTTGACAGGTTTCAGGAAAACATTGCTTTGTTAAAACACTTTCTAGATGAAGTAGATAATGTAGCTATTCACAAAACCATGGTAGAACATATCAGATACTATGGATTAGTGATCGGAGAGCAGAGCAATCTTTCAATATGTCCCAGTTCAGACAACCATTTTTATTTGCCTTCCTTCAAAAATCTTAACAGACTAGTATTGGTAAGTATGCAACACACAACATGACAAACTGAGTTTTGTTTTGCTTTGTATCGGTTCAACATAGCTATTTCAAGGCAGACACAGTACTTTCAGAACACTGCAGGCTACACGAGATACCTATACTGAAGTTTCATTCCTTTAAAAAAAAAATATGCTGCACAGCATTCCCATTTTTAAAAGGGTAGAACTGTTCAAATCATTTCTGGTAATGGGGTTAAAGAATTGGACAGTTCACACTTGGAGGGTTTTTTTTTTTGCAGGCTCCCTGTACACTCACGCTGGCAAACGTGCACCAGCCTAACTGATGCAGATGACAATGTTCACTGCAGATGGACAGATGAACCATAACATTTCGTAAATGAAAATGGAAATTCCTGATTGAGAACAATGGAGGGTCCTGGCTTAGATAATCCTTTCTGCATGAGCACAGGATTTCTCCGAGTGAGAGAAAGATGCTTTAGGAAGAACATCAGCTGCGAGAAAGAGAAAAGGACAGAAGAGATATATTATCTGAATAATACTTAATAGCTACAAAATCTTAGATTTTATCACCTGCTTCTCTTACTATATTTGACAGTACATGGGTCTAACACTCATAAGTAATAAGGAATAATTTGGGTTTGCTTACTCTAAATGAGAAAAGGAGAAGAACAAAGGGGAGAGAATGAGAGAAATTATTCTTCGATATATGAAAAACGGATGGCTGTCAGTCATTCTCTGTGCATAGGACAGAATATTCTTTTTTTGCTGTCAACCATAGTGAATCTGTATCTTTAAGGTGTAGAGTAGTTACTTAAGCATTTTAAAGAACGTTACACAAAAATACTTTTTTTTTTTTTTGCCAAGGTGATGGAATACATAAAACATAACCTCTTCAGGTCTCTTCCTGCCCTACATTTCAATACTTCTGTATTAGAGTCACAATAATTTTAGTAGTCTTACTGACTTCAATGGATAAAGAAACATTTACTCAAATCTTCATGCAGCTGTGTGTCTCTACATATATTTTTGTGTCTCACTTACCAGAGAGGTTCTTGATAATTATCATTAAGGATAGAGAAAACCACCCAAAGAGTTATTAAAAAATGTATAAGACCATAAGTTTCAAAAATTATGGAAGGGGGAAAGAAAAAAAAAAAGGGGGGGGGGGGAGAAGAGAGAGAGGGAGGGAGGGAGGGAGGCTCTGAGCTTGACGCTGACAGTGTCCCTTTAAGAGCTGCTGTTATTCTTTGTGAGGGGACACCGGGCAGTCATGCTATTTAAAGCAGCAGCATTGAACTTACAGGAAAAAAAGACTTAAAAAAAAAAGAACCAACCAAAACCCAAACCAACAAACCCCTCAAAGTTTTTAATCCATGATTATTACAAGTGGAAAATTCTAAGATTACTTTAACTGAAACATATCTGAGGAAAACATTTTTTTGCCATTTGCATACAGGAGTAGTTTGTGTATCTAGTTTCATTCTCCTTCATTTCCTCTTTTGTTTTGTGTGGACCATTCCTCCCCCCGCCCCAAATTACAGGGAAGTAAAAAAAAAAAAAATTGTGTGAAAAAGTTACATTTGCTTTTGAAAGCATTATTTGTCTTTTGCCAGTCATTACCTGTAGCACATCAAAACCATCTGTGGCTTAGTCTGTTAACACAGTTTTATTGCAATGTTTTAGTGATCTCACTTAAACTTGGTTCAAGACAGAGGACAAAACAAAATCCTAACAGTATAGCAATAGATGTTACTTGTAGTGCTCTTTCCGTCCCTGTCTGGTGCACAAAGAGATTTACAAGGAACAGACACAACAGCTACCAAACCAAGAGAACGGTAGCAGCAGCGATACCCTTTCTCTTTACTTAAAGAGTAATAATGCACTTCATCATATTCCACATTCAACTTAAATTCACAAGTGCATCCGCTGCTACATCACATCTGAAGGCTCATCTACATCTTTATCAAGGGTATTACAGTCTTTGGGGCTTCCTTGCTGGTTCAAGGTGTCTCTAACTCTTGACAACATGGAGAAGGAAGTTCACACAAAACACATCCACAAAGCTCACTTGCATGGTCCCACATGCCTGCGAGAAGGGACTAAAAACTGAGTTGTTTTTGCAGTAGTAATCAATGCTGACTTCTCAGCTGGATGTCTTTTTTTTTTCTTCCCTATTTACATTATATAGTTAGTTTTCCATGCAAGGTAAGAAAAACAGCAAAGTTATCAGCAAATAATACTTTACTTGGTAGGTAGCTGATCAGAGGCAGTTCATTAACAGAAGCTAGAAATAAATTACATACAATCTCTGTGCTGACTGCACTTGCAATGGATATAAAAATCCAGCCTAGAAATTAGATGTCTTTTGCTTGAACTAACAAAGTATTCCCATTTAGTCCAAAATCTACTGTATTTTTAGTGTATTTCAAGAACATGTTTGGTTCAAACCATTTACTTTCATTCATTTTCTTAGCCTATATTAAAAACAAGTTGGGGGGTATCTTTTTTTTTAAACAGAAAAATTATATATTGGAGAATGTAAAACATGAGAAAGTCATATTAAGTAAGTGAGATTTAAGGGAGAGGAAGAAGCAGGAAAAAATATATGGAATGGCTAATTTGTAATAATTGTTATTTTTAATTCTGAAGCCCCTATGAGCCTCTAATACATAATCTATTTAGCCTGTGATAGGAGGGCAATCACAGAAGACAAACTCTGCCATTCTGGATCACAGAAGTGTTCTTGTACACTGTGTTGTCTCCAAAAGTAGTCAATAATGCACATTACAAAATAACGCACAAAAGAAACAAACAAACAAGCTCTACAAAGAGATACTTATTCCTTAATATTTACAGGTTAATTATGAATTAAGGAATATATTTCAAGTTTACAAGTTTCTCTTCAACAAAACAGAAAAAACTACCTAATTTAACTAAGGACACTTTAAAACGCCTCTTGAACAGATCTCTCTCTGACTGTAACCAAGAATTCCACAGGCCAATCTATAAACAAGTTTCAGTAAGTTTTGAAGATGCAAAGCTCCTCTTCCCCCTCCATGTTTTTAGAACGAGGAACATTCCTACGACTGTATCTATATTACTCATAGTTTTCTTTTTCAGGCTGTCTTCACAAGCAAGACTTCCCATACTTTAATAGTGGCTTTCACCACACATCTGTATCAGCTATTAACTTTCACAGACAAGGTGTCAAAGACTGGTGGTAACACCCCACTGGTTTAATGTGTTTCTCATGCATCTCATACTTGCTTTTCCAGCTACTCCTACAGCTACAGAGATTCTTTTGTGGGTCTGTCCCTCCAACCAGGGCTACAACTGAGCACGAAGAACATCAGTTCCCCCAGTTCCAGTAACTCCTGATAAATACAATCGAACACTGCCACCTAACTGCACCCCCTCTTAAAGGGTTACAAAATTAGGCAATGGTATTTCAGATTGAAAAGGAAATACATTCTTAACGTGAAAGTCACTTTACAAAATACTAGTCTTGCCAAATTCTCCTCTCATTAGCATAATGATTTCTTATATAGAGAAGAGTAATACTAATGTATGATTTGTAGCCATCTCTACTAAAGCTGGCATTGGCTTGAAAGAAGCTTTTCAACACTGTTTGTGCTCTGTAAAACAAAACAAAAACACAAAAACAAAACAAACAAAAAAACCCAACAAAATACACACCACCAACAAAAAAACAAACAAGAAAACAACTTAAGTGTTAACCATTTGTAGTAATTGAAAGCCTTTATATAGTTGAGAAAGGGGGTGAATTCAGGTTTTCAGGTTACCATATGTATCTATACAGCCTGCCTGATCTCATCAGGCTCCATAATTTTTAAACTCTCCCCTCAAAAAATTCAAGTTGCTATTGCAAAAGTAGATTCAGAGATGCCTGACTTAGACAATGGTTTTCCTTCATGCAATAGCCAATATAATTTTTAAGAAGTGGTCCCTCCCGATCCTTATTAATCTAATTGCCCTTGCTTAGGCAAAGAAACGGGAAATGTTGTTTTCAGGAGGCATTAGCTATTTGAAGCATCACTTTGCAACCAGCAGAGACAAGGATCAGCATCTTTAAAACTTGCTGAAAGATGACCCTGTGTTCTCCAGTAGATTATGCCACAAACAACTAACATTAATCTAAACTTACTCATCTGTGCCAGGACACTGTGCAGAGTAAAAAATACTAAACTTTTCAATCCAAAGCACCAATTTAACCCAACCTAACACAAAAAAGGCTACAAGATAATTAGGAAAAAAAAAAAAAAAAAACAACCAAACAAACCCCACACCAAAAACAAGCCCACCCCACATACACAAAAACCAAGCATAGCAGAGTTTTCTGCAGAGTTGTCCATATTCTAAGTCCTGACCTCCGAGCTAAACACCCACTGACATTTCTAGGGATCGCCTGTGTCTAAATTTATCCCTTAATTTGTGAACTTTGGTTAAATATGGAATTTGGTCTTTCATATTTTTTCTTAGTGACAACATCCTTGCAGTGTAAATAAGCCTGTCAGAGTACTTAAAATAGTCACCAAACCCTCTGAGAGAAGCAAGATGTTTTAAAAGGACACACTTCATGCTGACATTTTAGCAAAACTACATGTACCTGAAACGTATTTCAGTGCAGTGTCAACAAATACTTGAGAGTCATCTAATTACGTGATAATAATAATTGTAACCAGAAAAGCAGCTTTCAAAATATTGGGAGCTGGGGGAGGGGGACTTAATTCCTACAGAAACAGGAGGCTGTCAGCTCTTGCTCGTTAGGTTCTCATACGCCCTATAACGAAAACATTCCTTACAAAGCTTCCAACAAAATATTCAACACCCCCTCTTCCCCCCAGAGTATATTGTCCAGGAAACAGTAAGGCATTACCCTCCAAAGTTACCTAATTCAACTTCTTTAAAATTTTATTAGGTGAAGTGTATTTAAGCAAGAAAAACAAGTCTAAACACGAAAAAGATTTAGGTGTGCTCTAATTTCATACACTACAAATGAGAAGTATTTCAGATTTAATCTCATTTGTCTGCACGTCTTAAGAAAAAAAAAAAAGAAAAAAAAACAGGAAAAAAAGAGAGTTTGGATGCGGGGGCCTTTTTGTAGGCGGGGATGGCGCTGGATCAGACCGGGGGTGAAAACACATACATTTATCAGCTTTTTGAAAAACGTCTCGTTTCATACTTTCTGTCCATTGTTCTTACAAGCGATAAAAGCGGCAGCGAGTTCGGGACTACCCGTGCAATTATGCCTTCAACGGTTAACGACGATTTCACAATTCCCATCGGTTTTTTTTTTACACACGGGGAAGGGAAAAGAGAAGGGAAAAAAAAAAAAAAGGAAAGAGGGAAACAAAAAAGGAAGGGGGGGGGGGGGGGAATGGAACGGAAAACCTTGGCTAGGAAGAGCGATCCGGAGGGGACAGGTGTGCCCGCTCGGTTTCAGGCCGGGCTCCGCCGCCGGCCGGGAAGGGCCCCGCGTCCCGCCGGACAGGTGCGGCCATCCCCGCGGCCCGGGCCGCCTTACCCCCCGCCCGGGCCCGCCGGCCATTTCCAACCGGGTCAGCCGGCGGTTCCCCCGCGGAGGCGGGGCGAGCGCGGCCCTGGGCGGGCGCGGCGGCTCCGACACCCCGGCCCCGCCGGATGGCCGCCAACAAGGGGTTAACCGCGGCGGGAACCGGCCGGGGAGCCGGACCCGGTGGGTTCCGCAGGCGGCAGCAACCTCCCCCCCCCAGCTACCACAACAATAGGGCGGGCGGCACATGCCGGGCGGGCAGCCCCCGCTGCCCCGGCTGAACCCGGGCCCGGTGCGGCCCCTTCCGTGGGGCGGCCTAGCGCCGTCCGCCGCCGACACGCGGCTGCCGGCGGGGGTGAAGGGGGGGGGGGTAAGCCCGGGCCCGGCAGGCGCTCGTTATCGCCCGCCGCCTCCCACACGCGTAACTTTCACTTCCCCGGCGGGGACACGGGGGGGGGGAAGAGGGGGGACAAGGCCGAGGGCGACACGGCGGAAGGCGTGAGGAAAGAGCCGGCTCCCCTCCTTCCCCGCGAAGGGGAGGGGGCCGCGGGATACGCCCGCCGAGGAGGGGCAGGGATTCCCCCTGCCCCGGGCGAGAGATCCGCCCTCTCCCCCTACCCCCCCGTCGGGAGGGCACGGGCCCGGCGCCAGCCGTTCCCCCCCCTCCCCGTGGCAGGGCTCCCCGCGGCGCTGCCGGGGAATCCCCTCCCCGCCCGCCCAGGTGTCAGCCGTTCGGGGGGTTCAACCGCTCCCGGCTCTCGCCCGAGGACGGACGGACGGACGGAACAGGACGGACACACGGAGGAACAGGGAGACGCGAACGCAGAGGCGGGGGGTTGTCTCTTACTCGTAGTCCCTGAAGATCTCGTTAGTGACCCTGCAGTAGAAAACGCGCTCGTCCGGCCGAAGGTCGGCGGGGGGCTTCTCCCTCACGAAGGGCTTTCGGTGCAGCAGCGGCATCGCCCCGCTCCGCGCTCTCTTCCTGCCCCGGGACCCGCTTCAAGCGGGGGGGGGGGGGGGGGGAAGAATAACAGAATAACAACAAAATTAAAAAAATAAAAAAAAAAACGGATGGAGGGAGTGAGGGAGCGAGTGCGGGCAGCCGAGACCCCCCGGCCCGGGGAGGAGGGAGCGGGCCCGGCGCGTCCCTCCCCCCGGGGGAGCCGGCGAAGGAGCGGGAGAAAGCGCCGGCGGCGGCGGCGGCCTTTTGTGTGCCTGACACGCCGCTGCCTGCCTGGGACTGCGCGCGGAGCGGGCGGCGGATCCTTCCTCCCGCCTCCGCCTCCCTCTGCCTCACAATGGGGCCATGACGCCGAGCGGCGGGCGGAGGCGGCGCCCCCCGCCCCGGCCGCGCAACGTGCTCGGCTCGGGGATACCCCGACCGCCGCCGCCGCGCTTTGTCTCCTCCGGCTCCTCGGGTCACCCCCCCTTTTCCCCCGCCTCTGACCCACACACGCCGGGCCGGACACCGACTTGCACTCCCCCGCCTCCTCCTCCTCCTCCTTCCCGCAAAGCAAACACCCAGGAGGGGCAGCGCCGACCACTTATCTCCCTCCTTCCCTTCCTGCCGGGACGCTGCCTTAATGGGGGTCCTCGCCTTTCCCCAGCCTCGCCCCGGCCGCCGCCGCCGCACAGCGGGGCCGCGGCGCTGGGGGCTGCCCGCCCGCCCGTCCGCCCGCCCGTCTCTCCCTCCCTCCGGCCTGCCGCTCCGGGGGGTTCCGGGGGGCTCCCTCCCCTCCTGCCCACCTGGTGCGGCCGCAGGCTGCCCTGGCTGCTCGGCCGGTGCGAAGCGCGGCTCCCCCCTCGGCGCGTTTATCTCCCCTTTCCTCTGCCCCCCCCCGGCTCCTGGGAAGTTTTTGATCTACTTCTTCAAGCCCTCAATCAGGAAGAGCTGCGGGGAGGAGCCTTCCCCTGCTCTCCCCTACATCTTTATTGGCCGCTCGGTGCCTTCCAGCGTGTGTCACACAGGAAGACAGCGAGCTACATTATTAATTAATGGCTGAGAGGGCGCATCCTCCATTTTTGAATTATCAGCCGGAGATCTCCGGTGCGGGGGGGGTGGTGTGGGCCCAGGCCGGCTGACCGCGGGGGGGGGAAGGCGGCTCTTGCCGGGCCGAGCTGCGTGCGGTGCGGTGCGGTGCGGTACGGTACAGCACGGCACGGAGGGGCGGCCGAGCCTGCGGCGTGCGGCGCTGCCCGCCCGCGCCTCCTGCCACCGGCGTTACCGGCGCTGCCGAAACCGGCGCCGAGGAGCCGCCGAGCCGCCCGGAGCGCCAGCCGCTGGGTGCCCGGAGAGACCCACTGCCCCCAGTACCTGCGTCGCCCGGCGGGCTGTTCCCTTCGGCTGACCCACAGCGGTTTCGGCGTTTTGACAGGGCGATTCGGGAGACTTTTCTCTCTCTCGGTGACAGCCCAAAAGCCGAGGAGTATACAGCTATGCGAGCCTACGGGGCAGACCGATATATTTTGCTGAGAGTACCTATAAGTAAGATGAGCGTAAGAATTAGTCGCACATGGGCCCCTTAACGCTCCCCCCCCCCCCCCCCCCCAGTTCACTGAAAATATCACTACACGGTTTTACTAGTGTATTAATTTTTCACCTTATTTTTTCTTTAATAATGCATTTTCACTGCCATTGCTAATTACAACCAGGGTGTTAATTTAATGGTGTTCTTAAGAGTGCTAGCCAGCTTGAAGACATAAAACCCCAGAAGAAAGTCCACATCCATTCTAGTTCATCATCGCAAGGTCCAGCACTCGTATGAAAAATCTACGGAATAATTGTAGAAACTCCATAGAACTACTGAGGTGAATAATAACTGAAGGCTGATACTTAAATAGTTTAAGTTTACAACTCAAAATGCTGTTCCTGCAAATAAAGGTCCCGTGCTGTTCCCTGCACCTGTGCATAGGTTATTTTCTTTACCTCTGCAAGTAAAGGCAGCGATCCGCACTGCTGTAGCCTGAGTGACTAAAACCTAAAAGAATGTTTACATCCAACCCACGAATTACTTTATTTAAAAAGTGACCAGTTTTTAATCAAAAGCAGTGAGAAATGTTCATGCTCGCTTCTGCTCATGAAGTTTACAAAATATGAAGCTTGAGCTACCAACAAGCTTAACTCCTGAGTCCCTCCAGTTTATTTACCAGTTGGCTTCACTTTCAGTTTTTAATTACTTTCTAGCAAAGGGCACAAATGCAACTTGAGTTAATGCACTTGTATCTAACATCTGGTAATTTTTAGTTCCTTTTGCATCAAAACTGTACAGTATGCCATGGTTACGACATTTAGTGTCGCCAGCTCTCATGATTACAGTGAGATTTTGCAACACTTAGGTTTGTTTTAAGCTCTGGCTCTTCAGCAGATGTGCTTAAATCAGAACCTCAGCTCTCCTTAAAAATAATTACATTTCTAAATCTCGAGTTTGAGAGAAAAGCTTGAACACATGAACCTGAAAGGCTCACAAATCAAAAGAGAAAAAAAAGCTCTGAGGTTCAAATTTTTGTAAATCTCATTATTTTTTAGCCAGTATCATGATGTTTGGGAACTTGGCTGATTTTTTTTTCATGCTCGGATTGTCAGCACAGCATTATTTTAGTGCTAGTTGGTACCCATGAAAAATGCATGAGTTGATAGAACCGTGACATCAAAAGCAAATTCCCTTTCCCTTTTTGCTCTCTCTTGCCCTCTTTCTCTTTTCTGCTCACCTTTTCCTCCTCCTCTTGCTCTTCCCCGCTCATTATTCCCTCGGTGATTTTCCAGTGAACAGATCCACACTGAGTAATAGGGTTGCACTACGTTTTCATGTTCTTAGGATACAGAGGAGCAGTTCATTTAGTTTTCGCCTCTGAATCTAGCTCTGTTCTTTAAAATCCACGAATCTAGGCTCTGATTCTGCTCCCAAGAAGGTCAGCAGGAACTAGAACAATTTTTTATGACACCAGCTAATGTCTACTAAGTGGGCATTGAGACTGCAGTGGAAATTAATTCTGAGAAATCAGAAGAGGATTACTTTCCTTCCATGGGAATATTTATTGTATTTTTACACTGTGTTTAATTCTGGCAATAATTTGGGGTGTTTTTACACATCACTGAAAGTATACTTTTGATTCAAGATACAAGAATGGCATTATTGATGACATTCAATGGGGTTGTTGATGTGGATTTTGCTGCAAAGTGGCAAAAAAGAAGCTGCTTTCTTTTTAAAAGATGACTTATACACTAACAGCCATGCTAAGCAGAGTTCCCTAGCCAGGAAGGCTGCAGTTCTCATTCACAGAACTTTAAAAATAGTTGTATTGAGAACACGAAATCTTATAAAACACTTGGTCTCTATGCTTTACAAGGGTAGAACAATTTCCTAGGGATAGTGTCGGCCCAGGCTCAGGGCAGCCCCCCAGCCGCTCCTTCGAAGCTCCCCACAATTTGCAAATTTTTTCATTTCTTTTCACTTGCTCCCTGCTTTATCACAGATTTTTTTCCTTGTCCTATCCTATTTCTTCCTGTCTTTAAACCATGAAGAACTGCTTTACACAAAGACACTCCAAAATATCTATTCAGATATATCCATTACCAAATATTTCCACATGAGACTATTGTTATTCTGGAACAAGTAGAGCACATGGAATTATTTTACTAGAGCGTTGCCACTTTACATTCACACCTAACTTTATATTGGAATAACTAATGTTTATCCAAATCGTATACTTGGAACCACGCAAAAGCAAAAATTTTACTCAGTTTTACTGGTATTATCATGCAATTGGGAGAATTTTTTCTGTGGAGTATGTTTAGCCACTTGCTTGCTTGCTTTTTTGTTCTTTTTATTTTTCCCCCAAAGTTGCCACTTTGTTCTTTCAGGGTTTGGCTGAAGTCAGAGAAAAAAATTAATTGGATTTCTTCATAAAGAACTTTCTTGGACTTTGAATGTCACGCTAGGTTCTCAACTGTAATTTTTGTAAAAAACATATGGTTGAAACGATAAATGTGAAAAATGCACTTATTTGTGTAAATGATAGCTTGCTAGTGTGTTGTTCAGTCAAATGACATAATATCAATATTCTACCTTTTTCTCCGTTGACTGGAGCATGTAAAAAAGGAGAGTTATGACGTACATGTAAGCATCGACTCCTTTTAATGCACTGAGTAGACTTTGAGGGATGCATCATCCCTTTTCTTTCCAAAAGCTGTTTTGAAAATCCTTCATTTCTGTAATGCAAACAAACCATAGATGACTTTTTTAAAGCTTATGGCACCCAGCAAAAACACCTTATTTATCCGATTACACATTTTATAACTTACCGATATAGCTTTTTTTCACCTTTTGCCCTTTCTCCACCACCTTGCTGAGCCAATTTACTCTTTTGATCATATATCTTTATTTAGACTTTAAACTATGTGAGCAAAGACAATGTGCTGGTTTTATCAATCCGCTCCAGCTGTGGGTAACAGTAACATTTGGTCTATTGTCTTTTAGTGGCTGTAAAGCGCTATGCTCAGTTTTTAATAACATACTCACTTATAAATAACATACTTCAGACAGAAAAAAAAAGGAAGAGATACGCAGATGATTTTTCACAACGCATTTCATTTTTCTTTCATTCTAGCTCAGTTGTATTTCAACATGCTTTTAAAGCAGTTCCGTAGTCACCAGGATAGGAGGTTCCTTATTCTGCAGCTGCTGGACACATTCAGCACTTGTTGCTTTCACGTGAGTCACCAACAAAGGAAAAGAATCAATCCCTATGGTCTGTGAATTTCTGATATAGCCACATTTTTTGGTAGTTTCTTAATAATCTTAACCCAGGCATTCCGTGGTTGCAGATGCAGGCATAATATTTGAGTCTGCTGCTATCACAGAGGGCAGCAAGTCATGGCCGGAGTCTGCTTTGCCTGTTGCTAAGGTTAAATACCATCCCATACAGCAGGGCCCATACCTCAACAAAGCCCTCGGGGAGCACTGAGATGTTTCTTATATCATCAGAGCTATTCTGCAGAAAGGTATTCCATCTTCTTCATTTCTTTTCAGTTTCATAGGATTTAGACATACGGTTCTCACTGCTTTCAATGGATACTGCATGCTTAATTTCCATGCAACTCCAGGAATGAAGAGATATGTTCCTTTAAAGTTTACTTTAATCATATGCTATTTTTTCCCTCTCAGAAAGGGCTATTAAAAGTATTTAAGCTGATAACCTTACACTAGTGGGGAGGAACTCTGACCTCATCTACTTTGCAGCAATCACCATGTATGATTGGTCTCTAACCTGATTACAAAATGATAAAATGATGTTGTGAAACCACTGCTCATTTCCTAATAGTGTCTCTGAAACCAGCTTAAATTCTGAGAGGATTGGTACTGCGTTTTCTTAGTTACAGTTGTAGTGTACAGGCTACAAGAGTACTGACACTACTGTAATTTTCTGACAGTAAAATATTCTGAATTTCTCATTGCTAACCAATATTTAGAATGAATGATGAGTGATGAATGATTTTGAATGAATGATGGGTGAATTTGCTATCTTTTGCTACATACGCACATTGTCACTACTGGAGTGATGTATGGCATTTTAGAACAGTTATAAATATCCTGCATCAACATGCTTGAAACCTGGATCTGAATCAGTAAGATATTCTGTATGCAGTCAAATTTGAGAACTCTCGAACTGCATAATACTAACCTACCATTTATTAAGTTTGCATTCATCTTATTTGAATTACTTATATTGAACACTGCTCTGTCCAGCTGATGCGTAGAACCAATAATTTCAGGATGCTACTTTATGATTTTGCTGTATGATTATACAGTCCCAATGTTGGGGTTTTTTTTCAGTAATACTGAGATCAGACAAACCTGCTTGCATATTGAAAGAGATCCCATGCAGTGCAGTTTCTGCTGAGGAGCACACGAAGAGAAGTTGGCCCCGTAGCTGATCTGGCTATTTAGTCAAAGATTACAGTGATGAGCCAATCTGAAACATACCATTCTGCTCAAATATCAGACCATGTTGGATTTTCAGAGTCATTCAATCGACAAATGTCGAAATGACTCATGACTGTGACTAGTACTCTGACTTCCTTATCCATTTAATAGGAGAATCCTTTGGCCCCCAACTTACTTTCTTCTGTCTTGCTACTCATCTCTCACAGAGGCCTTTAGGAAGGATAGGCAAAGAGATTAACTATCCAGGCACTGTTCTGATGGTAGATGCCAAGCAGAGTTGAAGAAGGCAGTGGCTGCTGGAGCCTCATTTTGGCTCAGCAGAGACTCTGGATGTCTCCCCACTTGACAACACATGGGCGAGTCATGGAGTGTGCAGGTGGAACAGCCCCACCACAATGCTCCTGCACGTGCTTAGACTCTTGCCACCACTTCAGCCCAGGTAGTTGAGGGCTGGAGTAAAGCAGTAGCTTGCCCTGCATACAAAATAAGCTGCAGTTTTGATTTCATGCTTTTTCAGGACACTGCTTTTCCATAACTGCTTGTATTACCAGTGTGCCGGCAGAGTGATCCAAGCCTGGCGTGCTGAGTCCTAAAGCCGGAGGGGAGCACACCATAGTACGTCATGGCCACAGACTATATTCCTTAGGGGAACACTATACTCAAGGGGGATCCCCCAAAAGGAGAGCTCCTGAGGCACAGCCTACGTGATCATTCTCCCTCCTCCCACAGATCCAGGGCAGGCATGTATTAGGTGGGCATTGCTGTCCCACAATGCCCATCTTGGGGCCTCACACCCAAGAGAAAGTGAGACACTGATGGAATATCGACATTTCTTAAAAGTCAGGCACTCCTAAATGTGTTTGGTTTATGTAAAGCATGCATGTAGAGCAGAACTAAAGGGAAAAACAACTTAAATCCAGTGTGTGCTTTGGTCTTGCTTGCTTTGGAAGGCTTAGCACAGCTGGAAAGTTAGTAGGATTGTTACCGTACAGTTGCTAAGCATTCATAGCAAGGAAGAAAATGTAAACCTTTTTGTTACCAGTAAAAATTTAGTGCAACAATTGACAGAATTAAATTGTTAAAGATTCAGTAACTTGTGAATTAAGAACTGAAAACTATTCCAGTTGTAATTTCCAGTATTCCAAGAAGCTCCTAAACAGAAAGCAAAGGCAAGACTTTACAATCCTAAGACCACCTTCACACATTAAACTTACAGTACCTGAGACCTTATTCAGTAGAATCCCACAGCGTGGACATAATGTTGTAAAAAAGCTTATATCCACATACTGTTCCATAGGAACACTTTCTAGTGATGCAATCTATCATTATGCCGAGGGACACAGTTTAGTGGTAACTTGGCAGTGCTAGGTTAATGGTTGGACTTGATGATCTTAAAGGTCTCTTCCAACCAAAACGATTCTATGATTCTATGATTCTAAATGTACCCATGTTTAAGGTTGAATTGGTATATCTCAGACTAAAATACTTTTTAAAAGTTTACACCCTAGTTATCATAATTGCAGGATGTCATAAAAATTGTATGTTTACAGAGACAGTAACACTTAAACCAGCATACTGACAATTCAGTTTTCCTCCAGAAATTGGAGTTACTTTTAACTGCAAGCTTCCTTTAGGGCAAAACAAAAGTTCACCTACAGCTCTGCCTAGTCCCTGATGGATACAACGGGTTAGGCCCCTCCTTTAAAAAAAAGCTTGCAGTTACACTTAGTACCACCTACTCATTTGAGGTCCAGTGACAGAAATGCAGCTAATAATGAGAAAAAGGAGAAAGTGTGCAAGATGGTTCTTGTATACCTTATCCCATTAAGTACCCCCACACAAGTCAGTACCACGGAGAAAGGTTTAAAAGGTCAGATCAGGTTTAAAAATGCCCATGCCTTCCCATCACTGCCTTGAACTACCTTGACTTTTGTTTTCTTATGTCTGTGAGTGGGTGTGTTGTGCCTCTGTCACAAAACTAAAGTTCAGTGAGAGAATTTCCTGCTTTGTAGATAGTTTTTTAACCATGGCAAGGCATATGCATGACCTCAATTCTCCATTTCTTGCCTGTTGTGCAACTGAGTGTTTAGCAGCAAAAGGAGTTACAACCTCAGCATTATCTAATACTTGCGCATATTGCATGTGCACATGCTTGGATAAAAATGTTTAACAGCTGACATAAGTTGAAATAAAACACTTCCCCCCCCCCTCCAATACTTCATTCACACAGTCTGAAGGAATCTCCTGGCAGGAGGACAATTTGTCGTAAAAAATGGGAGGAGGAAAGGGAAAGGTATGCCAGGAAACACAGCTTGGGTCTGCGCCAATGGTCAGAGTCTTGGTGAGTTCCACAACAGCCCGTGACTACAGCCCATCGCTGAGGCCAACACATATGAATTCTTCTTAACGTTCACATAAAACCTGGTTACAAGCCGTTGTGACTTTCCAAATGACTTTGCAGAAGCAAATAGAAGCAGTGATCTTTCGGCTGGCAAAGCTCGGTCTGACTGTGTGAATCAGTAAATGCTGCCAGAAAAATCTTTACTCGCTACTGTCAACTTGTTTCTTAGTGTTAGGCCGACGCTGCCACCACAGCGGGCACCAGCTCCGCAGGCTGGCCTGTCAGTGGGATTTGGACAGAGTTTGGTGCTAACTGTGGGATCTGGAAGAAAAACACTTTTAGGAACTGCGTTTTGTGATGAGTGTGGAGGAGGCCGGAGCCTACTCCAGATGGTGTTTAACAGCCGGGGCACTGCGGCAGTGCCTGGGCGATGGTGGGAGCTTCACAGAATCATAGAATCATTTTGGTTGGAAGAGAACTTTAAGATCATCAAGTCCAACCATTAACCTAGCACTGTCAAGTTACCACTAAACCGTGTCCCTCGGCACCACATCCACACATTTTTTAAAGACCTCCAGGGATGGTGACTCCACCACTTCCCTGGGCAGCCCGTTCCAGTGCTTGATAACACTTTTGGTGAAGAAAGTTTTCCAAATATCCAACCTAAACCTCCCCTGGCACAACCTGAGGCTGTTTCCTCTTGACTTATCACCTGTTACTTTGGAGAAGAGGCCAACCTTGCTACACCCTCCACGCGCAGCTCCCACCTTCCCTAAGGCAGGGAGAGATACCTGGCTGGTTTTGTGGCCCTCCTCGCCGCTTGCCAACACCACAAGGGGTTTGGCCTTGGTGTGGGGACATCCATCCACCAAGGGGCCCCAAGTCCCTCACTCTGGGCAGCGGGTGGCAGGGTGGAGGCCAGGCTGGCAGGGCAGGCCACCGCCTGAGGCTCTTGGCCCCCTGGGCACCAGCCCTGCGAGCCGGGGCCTGGGCCAAGCCTGCAGCCAGGGCCGGGGGCAGAGGTGGTCCGGGCGGGGCGCCCCCTGGCGGCGGCGGGTGCGGGCGGGGGTCCCGGTGGGCGGGTGAGTCCCTCTGCGGGGTCTCGGCTTGGGGAAATGGCAGCCGTCAGGTGAAGCCCCTCACCAGCCCATCGTCAGGGGTGGCCTCGTGGCGGGCGGAGTGCCCGTGCGCTCGCCTGTCGATAAGGCGGCTGGTTAAAGCTTAACCCGGGCAGGCCGAGGAGGTGAGCGCCGGCGGGAGGAGGCATTCCCGGGGAAGCCCTCACGGTTTTTCCAACCCGTCTTCCAGGGGCTGTGTGGCAGGCTGAATGTCGCCACACTCCCCGGGCGGGCTGTGGGGCCGCGGCTGATGCAGAAAAGCCACACAATGCATCAACTCGACCTCCTCCAGGCGTCAGGCCTGTGTCACCGGCGGCCCACCATGAAATCGGTGACTCCCTGCCTGAAGAAGGCCCACGGCCCTCTCCACCTTGCAGGCCTTTGCCGAAATGGGGTAGGACGTGCCTTTTGGCTCCAAGCCACGTGGAAGCTTTGAAGCGCGTGGGTTACGAGCGCCGGGTTTGGCCCGGTGATGGTGAAGAAGCAGCACGCAGCGTAGGACCACAAGCTGCGCTGCTCCTCAAACACCAGCCGGATCGTGTCCAGCGCTCGGCATCGGTGCGCGGTGTATATAAAACCTCGCGGAAATTAAGAGGTCCTTCTGCTGGGAGTCGTAAAATGTAATCAGTTCCAGTGGGGGTCGAACAACAAAATGCTGCTGGGAATAATTTGGACTTTGTTTCTTCAGTTAAAGCAGAATTAATCTATATAACTGGTCTCATATTTCCATGGTGTATAGGCCATGTGCATGTGACCATCCTTTTTTGTAAAATTAAGTCTGTCCCTTCTGCCCCTTTATTTTATAAACTATCAATTCATAAGGATTTAGGGAAGGATAAAAGCCCCTGTAAATTGTTAACAGTTTCACAGTGTTAAGGAATGCAGGAGGGAACTTTCCTGACTCCTCTTTTTTTTTAACAGTCTACTCCTCAATCCTACTCTTAGTTGTGTCATGAGCTTTACATGCAGACCAGATCATGAACTAGTGTAACTAGAATTATTTTGGCATCAGTTTAGCTGCTGTGGTGTGAACTGTCAGGTAGACACATTGAGAAACAAGGTGTAAATGTTATATTAGCACATTAACACAGGGTTTTAAAGGTATTTAGTTAAGTAGACGTAAAAAGTGATCTAGATGAGCCAGCGCATAGACTAGTTTTAGCGTTTTGCATAGATGCTTTTTGCATAGACTAGTTTTAGTGTTATTTTGTCTGGAGTTTGCCTGTGTAGGAACTCTGCCTAATTCTGTATCAGATGACTGTTGTACATATATGCCTTTCCCACCAAAGGGAGATTTGCCTTGCAGTATCTGAAATACATGATATAATATGCTTCCCTCCTATAATATTAGTAAAGCTAGAAATCTAGCCCTATCAACTGGCTTACATGTCATTTTCTTTACACTTAAATGTAATTTATTAATTCCTTTTAGATAGTGACAGTCGTGTATTTCAATACGCATCTTCCCCATACCAGTATGTTCCAAAGCCTTTGCAAAAGGTCTGTGAGAGGAAAAGCTCTCTAGTGTGAGAAACTTCTAAAAAAGTTAAATGTAGACTGAGCAGTAAGATGAAAAGTATCCAGAAGGGGGGAATGTAACCCCCATGAGTTCAATCATACTAAAATGACTCTTCAGTTCATTATGAAACCTGATTATTTTTTCCTAATAAAATTAATATGGATGAATATGATATGCAGTTTTTCTGAAGGAGTAAGTGAATACACACACACACACACACACACACACACACAAACTGCTTGTGGGCAGGATTTTTAAAGGTTTCGTGGTGTTCAGTATGTCAAAACACTTGAGCAGCTGTAAAATCCGAACCCAAAAGCCTACAAGCAAAGATGCAGCACCTGGGAGGACGATCAAGGTAAAGTGAAAAATGCTTACATGGGTCCTATTGTAGTTGCTATTTAAATAATCCTATCTGAACTTAACCATTGTACAAAAAAAATAATCAAGTCTTGCAGGTTACTTGCGCTTACGCAACTTGAAAACAAAATCTATCGGTTGAGCCAGGTCTTTGGCACTACTCCAACAGTTCAAAACAGGTCTAGAGCCAGCTTAACTGCCCCAGCTATAACTATTTTCACTTCTCCAGGAACAGCTCTGCAGGGCATAGACCCACTGAGACAGCCTACACTTCCCTGCTGCTGAACTCTGACTCCCAGAACATATGCAAAGAAACAAATGGCACAGGCAGCATGTACCCGCTCTGCGGTGCCTCTCTGCCTCGGGAACACTCCCCCTGGGCTTACGAGCAGCTGATTAATTCTTTAAACAACAAAACAAACCCCAAGATATTTAAACAAAATGTTCATTGTACCTCTTTTTTTTTTTTTAATTCTTCATCTTTGAAGATATAGGATAGAGATCAGCATTGAGAAACTATTATTTTTTTAATGTCACCTGATAGGGTTCGGGCATGTTTGCTTTTCCTTGGTCTCTAGTGAATCAGCCCAGGTATCATTGTAGAGTTCCTGTTGCTTTTTTTATATAAACACACTCTCAAGCTTCTGTCTGGTGAGGAAGTAATGAGAATTTGTGGAATAATAAAAAGGAGTCAACATTTCACAATGTTGAAAACTGTTAATAATCAACATCAAAAGGCTTTAATCTGTTGACAGTCATATTGTTGATTTATACAGCTGGCTACCCTACTGGCTCGTCTTTCAAGCTAACTGGAGGGTGCTCCAAGAGATGCATCTTTGTACAGCAATAGCTGGAAACATTGAGGTAGCAGCTATCCAAAGCAATGGGTTGAACCTGAAGGCTTGAGCAAGTAGTAGTCCAGGCAGTACGTGTGATTTTCCCAGGTTGATGTGAATGAATTAAGAGCAAAGACGCTGCCTCCAGGAGCAAAAAAACAAAAACAAAGAACAACAAAAAAAAAACCAACCCAAAACCAACCCCAAAACAAAACAGAACAAAAAACCAACCCTCTGCGTAGCAGTTGCCTAGAGCAAGGGGACGGAAACTTTGTTTTTGTGTTCCTGTTGCCTAGAGTCATGTAAAACCTTTGCCCTTTTACAACCAGCTACAAATCCTGGGGCTGACTGGGTATTACACTGTGTGAGAAGGAAGAAGAAAGAAAAGAGAAAGAAAGAGCCCTTTGGGGCATTGAATGGGCCTGAGGGCCAAGCACAGGATTTGGGAACAAGAACTTGCTCACTGTCTATTTATTTACAAAGAGTTTAGAGGAAGGGCTAGAGCTGGTACTACCCCTTTGTCCTCCTGATAGACACGCTAATTCAAAGACTCCAATAATAACTTCTAAAGCCAGGAAGAAAATGTTATTTTCCCCTTTTATGACAATCAGATGTTTAGTGGGAGGAACACTCAATGTGCATCTCAGAGATAGGTGATGCCAGTTATGAGGAAAAGAGGACTTCATACCCTCAAACTGAACTGGTTTGGTTGCCAGCACAGTAAGCAGCCTAAACAGTGCAGAGATAGGTTCATAGTCATTTAAAGTGTAGTAAGTAACACATAAAAAAACTTATCTAGAGACACCATAAATTTGCAGCGCTTGCTTAGCAAAATGAAATGACAGCTAAGGTTCTCCAAAAGCAGGCTAGTGTCTTTCCAGGTTTGACTGAGAAGGGAATAGAACAAGGACACCTGAGAAAGATGCTGATTTCAGCCGGTTTAAAGCTGCTTCACTGGCATAAGTCATTATCACGTCCTATCCTCTGTTCCTGCAGGTGTGTGAAACCCCGTTTCAAAGAAGGATTTTCATCAGCACTGTATTTTGGAAGGTCAGGTGGCAACAGCGATGAAAACATGACAGCCAAAAAATTAAAAGGCAACACAGCTACCTATTTGCAAGTACTCTTTTCATCATTTCAGCACTCGCCTTCTCCTAATTTGCTCCATCTCCTTATCGCTTCACCTGAACTTTGTCTCATGAAAAGATAAAAAAAAGATTATGCACCAAATGATTCAGCTGACTCACTATTCTGACACTCTTCAAGGAAAGTGGCATATAAATATTATTTGTACAAGGTGAATTTCACCTTGCTTTTCACCGCCCGATTTAAAAAATATTAGATTTATAACATTTCTGTTAATGTTGCCATTTTTGTTTTGTTTTTTTTTTTTTTTTAATTTATTTGAACATGTTACAGTTTCCTAGAATTTCTAGTTCCAGAATAATTTAGACCATTAGGAGAAATAAATTGCTAGTATTACTTTAAGTGCATCCTTATCAATCAGAAACACAGCTCAGCATTGGACTGTCATATCCAGTTTTACAGCAGTGGTGTACATCAAAAGTTAGTTTGCTCTGATGTTATAAGTAATTTTCAGGGGAGAAAGAAGTCACAGTTCCTTGGGATATTTATAGTATTTAAGAATGCTTTTAAGTAACTTAGAATGGCAGATGCCATTGGGTACTCTGTCATAAGTGGTTTTGTTATTCATAACATGTAATGCATTTTATGGTACGTTTCAAGCTAGGCCCACATTAAACTTTGTGAAAAAAATAAAGACCATGTCTGCGTTACTGTATGAATTCCATTTGGGTTTTGTTAGTGCCACATTGTATTTTGATTTTTGTTTTGACTACAGGTCTTAAGTGGGGTTTTTAGCCATCAATTTGGTAATATAACACATGATGGACTTCACTGGATTGTGTTTAAAGCTCCAACACAGGTATCGATGGCACGTGCTGAATGGTGTTACCATGAGGTAGAAAAGGGACTTGTTACAACAAGACTAACCTTTGAATGGCTTGGGCAAGCGGCCTGCCGAGTGAGATTCCTGCTCTTCCAAGTGCTGGCCCCTTCCTCCCATTCACAGGAGGCCACCTTTTCCCACCTCTGCTATCCAGCCTCTCCCCAGGAGCACATCCTCTTCCTCCAGGGTACGTGGCTGTGGGTTGCCGCCCCAGCAAACAGGGAGATGGCTACAGCACATCCTGGCTTGGGTTAGAGGAGCAAGAGGGACTTGGAGGACCACTGTGAACTCAGAAGGGCCAGGATACCAGTTCTGGGATCTAAAGAAGCTCCCACTGCTCCAGAAGGATCCCAGATGTGGAGCTAATAGTTGGCAATGCACTGGAAAGACAGAGTTAGGAGTTATTGACCTGTAGGTGATAGGATCAATTAACACCACCATAAGTCTTCCTAGAACGGGACCAGGCCACATCCTAACAAAAATTGCCAAATTTGACCAGATGTAATGTTTCATTCAGGCTTCTCCAAGCTAGAAAGCCCCCTTCCCTTGGAAATGATGGTCCTGTATGCCCCAGTCCCACTCACTGGCTCTGGCCTTACCTTTGCTTCCAGCCCTGATCCCTTCCAACTCCTGCTCTTAATCATCCAGTCATATACATCCCTTTCAACACTTTTGCTCAGCTGCCAGCTTGCTTTTCTTCTTCTGGAATGGCTGAGGTTATTGATTACTCAAAGTTATACTGTAATCGGCAAGTAATAAGCAATTTCACAGTTTAAAAACTTCCAAGAAAAATGAAGTTGGAACTTCAGGGGCACGTAGATAAAAAAATTAGCAGTCGTTGTTAAATAGGTTAAAAAGTAGATCATTCTTCTTTTATTTCTTCTCTTTCCTCTGCCACTTAGCATCATGCATAAGGATTTTCCTGTTGTAAATTACATAGCTGTCTTAATCAGTACTTCTCCCCCGTCTCGTGAAAACCAAAGAAACTGGACTGGGACCTTCTCGCATGCTCTCAGTTGAGGCGTCTACTCCAAACTCCATCTTTAGCACTGTTGGTATGATCCTCACTGGGAACATGTAGTTCTGCTGATTTCTGAGTGGGTTTTTTCCTTGGGATTTTTGTTTGTTTGTTTGTTTGTTTTAATACTTTCAGGTAGAACTAAGCAGATAAGTCTCTGTGTGGTGTGCCTCGACACGCTGCTTGAGTCACTCTGGCTTTGTTGAAGGACTGAATTGACACCCGTCTTGGTTTACTGCTCTGTTCATAGCTGCTGAGTCCTGCCTACCACAGTCGTTCCATGGCCTCATATCTCAACAACCTGTCCCTTTTCCTGTCAACACAGCATTTCCCTAAAGAATGCTGTTGACCAAATACCTGCAGAGAGAATGAGACTGCTATTGCATGTGTAGCTTTTTAGAAAAGTCAGTCATCTGGTGAGGTGATGAGAATTTGGGGAATTCTGTGCTATAAATACACAGATGTTTACAGTACATATATGGCTTGCTTGTAGACAAAGCCAGCACTCGGGAGACTTCAGCATATAGAGAGAAATATAAACAGGAGATGTTTAGTTCTGTCCTAGTGAGTTATGCACCAGACATAGAGACTGGGGATTCTGAGGATTATTTTTGAAAAGTCAAATGTTTTGAGTCCTACACCATTCCTGAATGCCCTAAGTGAAGCAGGGGCTGACAGAAGAAAAGTCAGACTGTGGCGGCAAAGGAAATCTTTATGTTGCTGCTAGCTTACAGTTTTCAGTTATTGCCTTTAATTATTCTTGAATTGTATCATATTAAGCATGGCTCATTGAGGTGTTTCTCAAGGGCAACAAGTGTTTTGTTTCAGCAAAGCTTAAGGGTTACCGAAAGAGTGACTCCCAGCAAGTAATAATTCAGTACAGAAATGTAGATTTCATTCAGAGGAAACTATTTTTAAGATGTGTCATCACCAACAGAACAGACTTTGGTTGGTATAAGCTAGTTATTAATGGCTTTCTGATGTTAGGCACGGTATAGGTCTGAATGTGATTAAGCTAGCAGGAATTTTGCCACTCTTCGGTGACAATGACGTTGAGTCCTGAACTGAAAACCAGGAACATCTTGGCAAGAGAGTAGTTATTCTGAATAATTTGACTAAACTATTAGAAAATTTCTGGGTAAATGGAAAGAGCAGGCCGCAGCATGAGTGATTAAAAAGAACTACAGCTGTTAAGGTCTAATTACTATGCAAAGACTGAGAAGCATAAAAAAATCCCTAATGTTGCAGTTTACCATTATCAGCTTTTTCACAGAATCACAGAATCACAGAATTATCAGAGTTGGAAGGGACCTCTAGAGATCATCTAGTCCAACTCCCCTGCTAAAGCAGGATTGCCCAGAGCACATTACTCAGGACTGCATCCAGGCGGGTCTTGAAAATCTCCAGGGAAGGGGACTCCACAACCTCCCTGGGCAGCCTGTTCCAGTGCTCTGTCACCCTCACCGTAAAGAACTGTTTCCGTGTATTTGAACGGAACTTCCTGTGTTCTAACTTGTGCCCATTGCCCCTCGTCCTGTCACTTGGAACCAATGAAAAGAGCCTGGCTCCATCCTCCTTCAACCCACCCTTTAGATACTTGTATGCCATAATAAGGTCTCCCCTCAGCCTTCTCTTCTCCAGGCTAAAGAGTCCCAGCTCTCTCAGCCTTTCCTCATAAATGGCAACAAAGATCAAAAAAAAAGCACGGCACTGCCTTGCCTTAAGCATGCTGAAGCTTTGTGGCATCTTTAGTCTGGATTCTTGGCCATTTTTGAGTACCTTGTTTCTAGGTGGTGGCATGATTAACATCTAACTATGGAGGCAGCTCAAATTCCTTATAATACTGCTTTACCTGTTAGTAATACTATCAGCCCTAGCAGAATCCTTAAACCTGGTTTTCCGTGTATTAGTACAGGAATAATTTGTTTCTCAGCTGTTACTTTGAAACATATTGATTTTTCAGCCTACACATGTTTTCACTTGTTTGTGATCTTATCTTATTCAAATTTCAGAACCACACAATTCACCGCTAAGATAAAGAATGGAAAATTATCCACCCAGTTTGGCTTCAGACAAACAAATGCAACTCAACACAAACAAAGGGAGTTGTATCCAACAGTTATTTGCCTGTGTTCTTAATATTTTAATACTTTGTGGAAGAAAGCAAGTTGGGTAACAAACTGTTTTGACTTCATATCCAGTACACTTTCAGGTTTCTCTAGTCTCCAAAGCCAAGAATCCAGACTAAAGATGCCACAAAGCTTCAGCATGCTTAAGGCAAGGCAGTGCCGTGCTTTTTTTTCGATCTTTGTTGCCATACCTTGGAATAAAATAAAAGTTTTGCTGCAGATAAAAAGAAAAGCATGCCTGAGATGTTACCTAAATCTTCTGCGCCTATTCCATATATGATTTATGCTTGGAGGAAGGAACCCTGGGTTGGAGCTGGTTAGATTTGCTTTTTCTCCTGAAACAAGCTCAGAGCTTGAAGCATTTCATTGGAAGCACTCTGCTTTGACGAACTTTCAGCAACCAGAGCTGAAGCCAAGCACCCAAGAACAGGGCACCACACTGGCCGGGTGTCTGGTCTCCGACCTGCTGGCAAATGGTCTGTGGATACGGCATCCAAATCATCCATCTCGATATGGGCTGACACAACTTCCTCAAAGAGCAATTTGTGACTTTTCCAGGAAAAGCTCAGGCATCACAAGTGGGGCTGTTGGCATGTGACTGCTGCTCTTGCTGTCATGTAGGAAGCGGGGTCAGCTTTGTAGAGAGCAGCCTCTTGACTGCTCTGGGTTATTAACCTGGCAGCTTGAAAGCAGCCTCCCGCAGCCCAGAACCCTCCTCCCGAGAGGCAGCAAGCCTGAGCTGCAGCCCTGTGAAGGACTGCACTTCCTAGCAAAGTAAAACCCTCTTTGATTCCTTGTCTTTTAGCCTGCGGTTTCATTTTGGCGTAGTTTGTTTGTCCCCATCAGTACCAGGGAGGACAGGAACCTGACTTTTCGAATAACTTTTGTTTGTCCCCAGCAGGACTTGACACTTCTTGCCCGTGTTGTGCAAGGCTGTCCTACCCTACGAGTGACAGAACTTTTTTGGCAAGATCTACCACCACCTTTCTTCGTAGACAGGGCCGCTCTTTCAATCCTGACTGAATGGAAAGTGTTTGCCAATTTGTGTTTTATTTTAATTTCCTCTGCACAGATCTGGAGAGTGCCTGCCTATAAATACCTGCTTACAGGGTGCTTGGGGAACCACTGTTTTCTCCAGGGATTAGATCGTGTTTTCAAGTCATATCTTGCCATGGAAACAGACAGGTAATGAAGGATCTGAATTGGATTTCTCTGCATCAACATCTCAGTCGTTAATTCAACCAGGTGGCAAACCGTCATTATGAAATAAAGGCTGCGATCCAAAGTGGTGGTTACAGTAAGAGCAGGATCCCCAAACCAAAGGGTTCACAGTTTAATAGAGATAAGCAATCTTTTCCAAATCAAAATAAGTAGTGCAGCGGTACATACCAAATGTGACAAGGAAATTTTCAAGTCTTACTATAAAACGTTTTCCATTCAATTCTGAATGTGTTTCAGACTGGCCTATGAATTAAAAAATGGATATTAAAACAGAGACCAGAACGTGTGACTGAATTCTGATTCAGCCTTTGCAACTGAATTCCAGGCATCATAGAATGATTTTCAAGATGTTCGTCAAAGCCATGGAATATGTATTTCAAAGTGAGCTTAATCTTGCCCAGATTTTGCACAAAATTGTTTGGGAATGCATGCTATTGCAATTTTTTATTACACCTTAATCTGTTACAGTATTCAAAAAAGCTTTTGGAAATTAAAGGCTATGATCCTGCAAATATCACCATTAACTTTAATAAAACTACCAGCATGCTATTAGGGGCTGCTAAATACCAAGAATTAATAAATAGAGGTTTTTTAAAAGTCTTTGCTGAACTATGGCAGCAGTAACAATAAAATTGTTTAGATTTTTCAGAATGCTATTGAAATTATCACGAACTTCTGAATATACAGATCAATTAAAACAACCAGTCCAAAAAATCGGGGTTTGGGGAAAGACCAGACCTTTCTTTGACAGTATACCACACTGAAATGTCTAGAAAGGGATGTAAAAGATTTGCCATGGAACATCTCTCTGTGCTCTTGATGAGAACAAGAGACAAAGAGTATTCCCAAAAAATTCACCATGTGTTTGACAGCCCTTAGTGAAGACTGAAGAAAGACTTTAGAAATCTGATTTTGTCCAGGCAGAGCATGTAGTTTCTATTAGCTTTAGTAAACCTTGTAAGAAGTCTCATCATATTATTTTAAAGTTTATTTAAGAAACTTAATCTGTAGTAGTAGTTTAGAGTACTGTCATTCCTGGGTAGGAGTTACTAATTGCTTGGTGCTGTTAATATACGTTAGTTAACTGGCAAGTGTTGCGGAGATCAGAGAGAATGTCAGTAGAGAAGCAATTTTCTTATCTTTTGCTTTACTTAGCCCTTTTTCCTCTTTTGGGCGAAAGAATAGTGGTAGCATTTCGTTCCCTATCATCATTACTCCACAGAATTATTATTTTGTGTCTGATCATTGTTCAGCCCAGTTTGGACCTCGCTCATGACAACTGGCCCAGTAAAAAGGATGGTAGGAGCATTCTGCCAGAAGGTGAAGAAAAAAGAGCTATAGAAGGACTATCTAAGTGAAAATGTTTGAAAGTCAAAGGGAGGGCACATGTTTGACTTCACAAAAGAAAATGCTGGTTTCTGTTGCAATGTTGGTTACACAATCACATAAGGTTTTCTTTTTAAAAGCAAGTAAAAAAATTATAGTGCATCAGCTCCTCGACTGGTGTAAATCAACACGGTTTTATTGACTTTGATGGAGCTATGTCGATTTATACCAGATGAGGATTTGGCCCACTGTATGGAGATATTTTTATTTCTCTTCTCACTCTATCAGTTAAGAAAAGGGTAATAATCAGCAAGCTGGAAGCAATTATGTGTGTGTGAGGAGGGGGTAGTTTCATAATAGCTAACTTGATATTATTTCCTGTAAAATGCATCAGGAGAATAGAGCCTGGAGCCTGCTGACCAGTTTGTTTTGTAAAGAAATATTTGTTCGAATCTGTTTATAATAATTTGTCAAACGACGGGCAGACTCGGTGCAAGCACTTGCCTTCCGCTGACACCAGAGGCGGCAGCTCTGGTGCTGACCAGGGCACCGAGTGGCAGCTGGTGAGGAAAGACACGGGCAAAAATTTGGCTTTCGCTTGCAGCCGCGTAAATCTGGAGTAATTCTACCAAAATCAGGAGAAATACTCTCTATTTACAACAGTGTGCCTAAAAGCAAAATTTGGCAGAGTTTTCAACTGAGCATTTATAAGCTGTTTCTGGCAGCAAATAAGAATGGGGGAGGGGAAGATTATTCATTGCAGATGCTTTGTAAGATTAACAGAGGCTTTCTGGTGACAATAAAGTCTACTAACATAGTCACTTTTGGAAAATGCTTTTTAAAATGTGATTTGAGGGAGTTTTCTGTCATCCTTTAATTCCTAGAGCGTTTCATGGTGGTAAAAATTGCTAACCGAGACATCAAGTGAAGTAATCTAAATTGTTCTCTTTACCCTGGCGAGGCAGATGAGTCCCGACCTGCGATACCAAGTGCGCTAAAGCAATTGATGGGAAGCTAAGATTTCTAAGAAATCATTTTGGATAAATACATTTCATAGGGTTCAGCTTTAATTATTGTTGAGCAGCCACATGTTGACAAGGGAGCTGAAGGCAAACTAGTCACAACTAAAATAAATTGAAAGCTTTATCAAATTATTTTTACGTTACAACGCAGATTATTCTAAAGTACTGACACTAGCACTATTAACACTAAAATATTCCAACCAGCTCTTGCAGTATAGCTCACTCATCTGTTATCTTTGCTCTCAGGGATGATTTAAACATATTTTTGTAATGTTTTTAACTTACAAATACCATTAAAATTACTTCACGCCCTGTTAGAGTGGGTGCAGTTATACTAGGCTAACGGTGCTTCTATCACTGTAGCTTGTACCCATATGGCTACCTCTTGCTGAACCGATCTACCGTTAAATTAATCCCAAAACCAGCATGTAGGTGAACCCTTAAGCATTAGCAGACCACTCATAAAAGACTGGAGAATATGTGGTTCAGAAATTATTCTGGAAAGGTGCATAAATGCAGTTCTTGCCCTGACTACGGAGAGCCCCATGGAGCTGCGCAGCCCTTCTTCCCCGTGCCGGCCCTCTCCAGCCCTCCCTGCTGTCTCTCCCTGGGAAAGGTCAGGTAGCCTATTAATCACGCTCTTGTCTTTGATTTGCGGTATATATACGTCCACCGCTTCCTGGATCCTTTTGAAGCAAGGAACAATGAGTCAATTTTCCAAGGAAAGAGTGGGTTTGCTTATTTGGGGATTCTTTTTTTGATAGCTTAAATATGACCTCCTTAAACCCAACATAAGATAAGGCACCGTTTCAGCTAGGGCAGGTGACAGCGTTCTGACATTGAATTTAAATCCACTTGCCCATAGTGAATATGTAACTTAGGTATAAGCTGCTAGTTTTTTTGTTCTGTCCGTTGTTACAATGCCTCTTTCACTGGTTCTGTTACTCAGCTTTTCAGCTACTCATGGAAATTCATGGGGTGTTTCTTCCCTGTAAGTTTCAAATATATGTGCTGTTCTGCACTGGAAAAGACAACTGCAGGGTCATTATCATCCTTTCTGGTGAGAGCATTGACTTGAAAAACAAATGTAACCAGCACTACTTCTTGACTGATTTAATTTCTGTGGTTATATGTATATATTTATCTATGTGTATGTGTTACATGCATAAAATAATTATTCTATTTTTTATAAATGCATGCACCCAGATCCTTTTTACTATTTGATATATTGCACAAAACATAACTGCTTACAGACAGTATTCCTAGAATCAATACCGCAAAATCAATTCACACTAAGAATAATTTAAAAACAATGAGAAAACTTTGAGCATGACACATCATTGAAATGAAGGTAGGCTCTTTTCATTATTTTTCTGCTTAGGTTTTAGATCTTCAGAGAAAAAAAAATGATGAAAAGATCATTTTCAAATCTGGTGTGCGCCGTGAAGATGATGTCCCAGCTAATTTTGATGTGGACAGAGATTATGACTGAAGTCAGGAATACACAGAAGATTAAATCCTAAACCGTAACCCTGTTTTCATAGAAACGTATTAAGGAAACAAAATAGAATGACATACCTAAGCCAAAGCTTCTAAGTGAGGCATCTGTCAGATTTTTCCATGAGGTGTAGGCAGTTTAAGATGTGCTGTGACAGTATTTGAGATTGCTGTGTTTTAGTATTGCTCAGCTTTCAAGGCAAGGGTGGTCCAAAGCCTGAAGATGAATTTCAGGGACAAGCTGAGCAGTAGCCAGAAAAAAGGTTAATATTACAGAAACTACCAGTTCATATGTGTCAGATAATCTTTAACTTGAGAAAACACTGTACGAGGTCATCATTAAACCAAGTGAACCTTGAATGTATGAATGAATTTGAGTTTGGTGTCAAACGACATAGTGGACCGGGTATTACACCAATATCCAGTAGTACATACTACTGGAATTAGCGCTTAGCCCAGCAGAACTTCAGGCTGTAAGCACAAGTTCTCATAGGCAATATCTGGGGGATGCGGTGCATCCCTGTTTGGTCTTAATCAGGGAGCAAGATAATGCTGTCACCAGACAGAACTGAAGTCTGCTGAGAGATCTCTGAAAGGCACCTCTCCGGGTCCTGCAGGAACCAGCGCTAATCGCCTGCTGCTTTTTTCGCTCGCTGTTACCCAGGCACAGGAGGAGAGGGACACAAGTACCAGCTGAACCCCTGGCCAGGCAGGACAAGGGTCAAAACTGACCAACTACCACAAGTTCCCTTCCATGTGCTCTAGCCTGACTTGAGAAGAAATATCGATCACTGTGAGAAATACTAATCTCTATTGTCTAAGATAGAGCTCAGCTGTTCTGAGGTACACATGTAAGGTTCCGGAAGCCTCCTAAGTTTTTTTGTGGGTTGTTTTGGTTTTTTGTTGGGTTTTTTGTTTGGTTTTTTTTTTTTTTTTTGCTTTATTGTGTTTTGCTTTGCTTTGTTTTTACTCCACATGTAGTTTACCAGTTGGAAATAAATCTTTAGAAGCAAGAGGCACCCACCTCTTTTTGATCATCATGTTCCTGTAGATATAATGAAAACTGGGAAAAATGGGGCTGGAAAGGATCTCTGAAGGTCATCTAATCCATCCTCCATTTTAAAGCAGGTTGAAGCAGCAAAGATAAAATTGCTGGAATATCTTCCCTCACGTTATCTGTTTCTAGTGTGCAGTCTGTGTCTGACTCTGCTACAAGGTTTTACAAAAAGAATTAGTGTGGGACTTACAGCTCCCCAGGGAAGAAATGAAAACAGGAGTGGAAGTAACGGAATGACTTCTAAAATGCTGTTGCTCAGCTTGGCCTACGATTGAGTATCAGTTTAGTAGAACTGTTAATTAAAAAAACTTAATTTGATTACTCTGGTTAGTCCTGAAATTTAAGAAGTTAGTGTCAAGGCCCACAGAGCATGAGACCAGCTACAGTCTAATTACTAGGCTGGAATTTTTTAATTACTACAGATTAGAGTATTGGGGGAAAACTGTCATGATTCAGAATTTAGAAACCACATCCTCCCTATTTTCTAGCCATCCCACTCAGCCTCTGAGAGGGAGTGTTGAGAGTGTAGTAAGTGGAGGCAGATAACCACATCCCCAATCTACTGTCATCCTCAGACAGCAAAATTTCCGATGTGCCTTCTGCTTAACAAAGAGAAGTGATGAAAGCAAAGAGGATGTAAGTAACCTCACTCGTTAACAGGTGCCTTCACAATAATTACTCGTAGTTGGCCTTTTGCTTACAGGCAAAATTTCCATTGGCTTTTTAGCAAATTTCTGCCACGTCTCCACTTAGAAAACTCAAGATGAATCACCTAAAGGCATGAAGACAACATGAACAATTTGAGACATCTTAAACCCTACGTAGATCCTCTCGTTCGGGAGCAAAGGGTCTGCAGAGCTCTGACGGATCTCCCCTTCTGAATGTCACCTTTGTTGAAAAAGATTTAAGATAGAATTATAGAATCATAGATTTGTCTAGGTTGGAAGGGACCTTTAAGATCATCAAGTCCAACCATCAACCAGATATCACAGTCATGAAAAGTTACCGTCCCTTTTTCCAGGTAGCAGAGCAGGATTCAGGCATTTGTGAGGGACATCCTCATTTACAACTTGGTGCCTTAGCACAAGCTCACCTTTATTAGTGGCTTAAGCCAAAACGCTGGGCTGCGAAGGTGAAGGGCTGAGGTGTGGTGCCCATCCTGTTCTGCCTCGGGAGGGAACAGTAGCAAGTCGGTTGTGTTAATGGCATTAAACTGCCTAGCTAGATTTGGCAGAGGGTGCCTGTCCAAGTTTTCAGTTCGTTATAAGCAGACCGTACTAAATAGCATCAAACTAAAGCCGCCTGATCTGTAACAGGAGCCTCCATCTTGGGGCTGAATGCGTTTTAAGAGCTGTGACAGATGGACTGTGTTGGGTTGAACAGCAGCAATCTTTAATGCTTTACCTCCCCCGTGTCTGCTGTAACCCTCTTCCAAGGCCGTCTGTCCCAGCAGCAGGGGAAACAAGAGCAGATGCTGACTAGGGCAGCTTTGGTCCGAGTCTGGCCTGGGGACCGTGGGGGCTTTGGCCACTGGCGGCGCAACAAAGGTGACCCCTGGCAGTGCAGTGGAGGAGGTGGGAGGTAGGCAGTGTGTAGCCGCCGCTGCTGAACCTGACAGAGTCCAACCATGATGTCTCACACTCAGCTGATTTGCCAAAACCTTCTGTAGCTGCCTCACGCTGGCAGGTCCTTCACACGCATAATGACTTGACCACAGTGCAAGTTTTCACTTAAAGCAAAGCATAAGAGAGTGCCGGTGCAGTGCGGGCAGAGAGTGGGATGGACTTAAAAGCCCTTTCACAGCTTTGATCTGAAATTTTTTTGGGTTCCGGTAAACCCCTTTTGCCCTGCCAGCAGCAATCCCCACAGGAAGACGAACGTGGGCCCTGTCTCCTCCTTCTTGCATCGCCCACCCCCCTTGCGTCTGGGCATACCTGCCAAGTTCTGTGCATCTCTGTGTCTGGCACCTATGCAAATTAAGCAATCTGTATCTAATTTATATGTGGTCATAAATAGGACTTCTGAAAAAACTGCTGGCTTTAGGGGTGTTCAGAAGTGTTAGGCTGCGCCTGGGCTTTGCAGGGAGAGTTCCTTCAAGTAGCCGGGTCTGAGCAGGGGTGGGTGGGTGAGGGGTGGGATGGAGCCTTCTTGCTAGCCAGCCTGGAAACAGCAAGTTTTTGTGCAAAACGTGGGTAACAGGTGAAGACCAACAAACAGCAGCAGAAGGAGAGAACTTCAAAGAGGGCTGATCCCCACAGAAGGAGGCATGCTAGCCGCCATCCCACGCTGTGCCCACATTAGGTGCTGCCAGTGGCCGACATCCTCTGTTAGCAGAGCCCTCCTCCTGCCAACCGACTCCTTGGCTCCTCTTCCCCCTAACCCACCTCTTCCTCTGCATTGGATGCCCAGTGCCTTAAAATTGCCCTGGGAACAAGGAGCACCGGGAGGAGGAAGGGAAGGCTGTCCGCCAGTTGTGCATCGCCCCAGCTCCCAGAGAACAGAGGCAGAAACCACAGCCCGCACCAGCCCGCTAGCCTGGAGCAGTTTTCCCTAATTCTTTCAGAACAAGTCTTGCTGCTCCCCATTTCTCCTGCTTTTCCTTCTCGCCTTGCCCCTCTCCCACCTCACAGGGAGGCTGGTTGGGAACCAGCATCCAGGTGAACCAGTCTGGGCAGAAAGCAATCCCAGTCTGTTGACCTCCTACTCCAACTCCCCTTACTGAGGTGAGGGGTAATGGGACAGCCCGCATGGATTTCCAAAAACATTGAAGGAAGAGTAAAGGAGATGATTGGGAGAGGTGAGGTGGTCCTGCAAGGCAGGGGAGAGAAAACTGGCTGGGTCATGCAAGAAGCACAGCGGGAAGCTCGCCTGTGGGGAGGGGTCCTGACTTAGCAAATTGAGTGGCTGCAGCAGCAAAGGGTTCAGCTCTTCAGGGCTGCAAACGACGGAAAGGGCTCAGCTATGGTGCAGCACTAAACAGGGCTCATCCCTAGGCTCAGGTCATCCCTGGGGTTGTAGGCTTTACTTCTTCTTTCTGAGGCACCGAGCAGTATATTGCTACTTTCCCCACCGAACGACCATCAGTGTTTGCTGCTCGGGAGATGCTGAGAAGTTTGCACCTTGTTTCTCCTGTGCTGTGATTACAGCAGTGAGGTGAGCCCATTCCCACGGCTGGAAATACCTGCTTGGGAGCTTGGATAGCTCTGCCAGTTAACCTAGACTGTGAGCATGGATTTCACCCACGCATACGGGATGCTTGTCCGCTCTCCTCTCTGCCAGAGTCCTTCACCACCATTAACACCTGCATGGGGAATTAGTTTCCGAGGAGCCGTGTGTCATTTCCACTCCCTTGCAGCCACTTGCAGGAAGGAGAAAGGAATAATCCCAAGTCTGGATGCCATAACACTGTAGTTACAAAGAGTAAAAAGTCATAAATGCATATAACTGAAAGGCCAGTAGCTCTGGGTTGAATGGTCTGCTTCTAAGCCTCAGTAAAATACCTCTTTCTAGCTACTAAATAAAAACTCGTCCCTGTTATTTGTGAGACCTAAACCATATGTACAGTTATGATGAAATGTGGGTGCTGCAACTAACTTCTGTTAATTCAGAGCATGAATATCAACTCAAACCGATGGGTGGTAAGAGGAAAAAATAGCAAACCATGTAAGAACATCCTTCTGCTAACACAGAGTTTCAGGGTGGCATCAACTGTTCTGAATACAAAGTTTGGGCAAAATAGTTGACCAGAAAAATAACCACCAAACAAAACCAAACACAAAACCAAAAGACAAGAACAAGAGAGGCAGACCACAGTGGCTCAGAGAAAAAGAAATGTGGTGTTGGATTGTATGTCGTACATGTACTGTAAAAGAGGATCAATTCAAAAGGGATTGGAAAATTTCACAGAAACCATCTCATTACTTACTCTATGTAAGTAAAAAACGAATCTAATTCTCATGCTGTGCTCAGTCGTGCTGTTCTGTGAGCAAAGTCCTTTCAGAACTGAACAACAAAACAAGTCATTTTAAGGTTCCTCTTACCTGCAAGGAAAGCCTGAGGAGGATGGGAAGGAAGAAAAGAGTAGCCTTAAGTGGTGCTTTTGGATTTCTAGACCTTAGCTGGTAGTAGAGACCATAACATAACTGCTAACCAGCTCATATCTAGCTATTCTACACGTTAAAGTACTAGTATTTATTTGTTGTCGTTTGTTGTTTTTTTTTTTTTTTAAATCTGTGCAAGCAAAATAATACAGATATGGAAGAACTTCAAAAGTAGCTTAAAGCCATTTTTGTACTCTCTCCCTTAACCCACACCTTTGGCTGTAGCTCAGGATCTGAGTATCTGTGCATAAATAGGTTTAAAGACCCATCTTCAGAAGTCTCGGGGCCCTGAGTTAAAGGTGCAGAGCCAGATATTCAACCGATAAGAACTGAAGGAAATTCACTGAAGTCTTGCACGCATGGAGTTACACCAGCAGGCATCCAAACCAGCATGCTCCCCTTTACTTTTATCTAACAATTTCCGTGCTCAGCACCATCTGATAGGTCACGGCAGCTCTTGCAGAGGGAAGACGCTTAAATTGTGCAGACTTTGTGCTGCACAGAGATGCTTCGACTCACTGGGTTACCCGACGGGAAGGGATGAGTGGCTCTGTGCTGGTGCCAGACTTCTGGCACCTGAGCTAGCAGGTCTCCTGTTCCCGTGTGTGCCTTCGAGGCACTGGTTCCAGGGAAGCAGCGCAGCGTTGCCTCCCTGCAGAGGCACAACAGCATCCGAGACGAGGCAGGAGAGCAGAGCACAGGCTAAAAATCTCTGCCAGGCGTGAGCCCCTCTCCAAGCTGGCACTCATCAGGAGGCAGTAAGCAAGAGCGTGGGGAGCAGGGGTCAGGAAACAGCGCTGCAGAGAGGTGGGACACAGCAGAGCTGGCAGCGGCCAGGGACGGGCCAAGGAGCAGAATCACGGCAGTGGGTAAGAAGAGCTGAGAAGGTAAGAGCCAGGGCAGTGCAGCGGCAGCAGGAGGTGGCCTGAAAGCAGGAGGTGGGAGGAGAAGACGCTGTACTGGGAGCCTGCATGAAGGAAAAAAAAAAAAGTAGCTACATCTGAAAGGCAGCTCCCCAGTGATATCCCACCACTGCGCGTGCACCAGTAACGCAGCAGAGGTAGCATTAAAAGCCGGTATAATACCGCCACAGCTAAATGTCAGCAGTAGCCTACAGAGGGAATTTCACTCTGAAAAAAGCATAGCTGTGAAACTCATAGGCAAAACTGATGTCTGCTTCTATTAGTACCAAAACAGCAGTTTGACCTAAATAGCAATTTCTGTTTGGCATTGAAAGACAAACAGGAATAAGGCCCAAAACATGAGTCATTAAAAAATAAAAAAAAAAAGGCCCAACAACATGTACTGTACTCCACAATCAGTCCCTTCCTGAAAGAAGGCCAAAAGCTGTACGCATTTTGGAGTCTTCTCTTTCACAGCAAATCTTAGTGCAGCTTCAGAGTTTTGGCTGACACCTTGATGACACCGAGAGTCAGCCTACAAAGCACACATTTTAACTAGGCAGTGGAGGGAGGTCCTTACTAATTCCAGTAAGTGCATTAGAATTACAGACTCACAGTATTGTGGATTCACACCACATGTTGTACTTTCACGTGTGGTAGTTTTGATTATAAAATCCTTGAATTTTTACTGTGACCCACTCATTGCCTGGCTCGGTTTTGGATTTTTTTTGCTGATGACCTTCTGGGTCGTTGCCCTGGCAGGAATGGAGCTCTGACAGTGGCCTACCACTCATCGGTCCAGTCATTCTAACATGTCCAAGTGGGAAAGGATCAGTGAGAAGGTCTGAGATGCTCCTGAGAGATACTACTAGCACACATACATAGCATAGTAGTTCAAAATTACTAGTAAGTTCAACTAGTCATTTTCCCTAATTGTCACAATTCATAACTGAAATGTACTTACTACTCAAAACGCTTTCAAAATTACCAAGAAAATTTACCAGTTTATGCATGTCCTCAGCTTGCGCACCTTATGCGGGACTAAAAGAAACCATGCAGCCATCTATTACCTCTAGTGCAGAATACTGCTGCTCAGCACCCAGCCGTAGTTAGTTGGCAAGTGCTGTTGCAACATCACGCTTAGTTTCATTTTAAGACGCTAAGCCTCGTGCTTTGTTAGCTTTCCGTTTAACTTACTACTAAAATTGTTAATTTTTCCTTTGTTTGTTTCTTTGTTAAAGCAGTTGGAAGCAGGCAGCTCCACCCAAATTCTTCTTTTCATTACACCCGTTCCCTTGCAATGTTTATCTGTGTGTCAGCTTGGTGCCTGTATTCCAGGGTCTGAAATGTTTTGCCAGGAAGCTGTCAGTGACGTTCCTCTCCCCTCCCCAGTAAATTGTGTACTATTTATCTTCTTAATGGCATTTTAAAAATAGAGACTATTTATTTTAACAGCTTTGTGTATATTTTCATACTCCCAATTCTAAGTCCTCGAATATATTGACCACAAAAAGAGCACTCCCTGATCCTACAGCAGACCGTGTGCGTGCAATTACCTCATTTACACAATCACAATAACGACACAAAATTCAATGCCCCATCTGGAAGACAGGAAATAATATTTCCTTTCTTCTACCTTTGTCCATGTACGTATTAGACTCTTGAGGATAAGCAGAGTCTCATTCCGTGGGTGGATATATATACACACGTACACAATACACACACTCACACAATACGGCAGACAATCGGGGTCTGATCTCCGTTGGGGCTGCTAGCAACTCTGGTGAAATATTCTGCTTCAAATTTTGGCATGAAATCTCCTGCCAACTTTCCCCATCCTTGCTATTTCCAGCCCAGGCTGACAGTTTCGGCTGGCTGCCTTCCACGCTCCGGCAAACCTGGGGACGCACCGCTGAGCAGAGAGGCAGGAAGAGAGAAGCAGAGCCACCCCTCTCCCCCAACTTGTCCTGTGGGCTTTTGGTGGGGCTTGGGGCAGGTGGTGGAAAGGTGAACCCTCCCAAGCATTTTCACTCAGAGAGGGGCAGATCAGGAGGAGCCCAGGAGGACTTTGCTGCACCCTGAGATGACAAATGAAAACTGCTTTCCTCTTCTTTCTGTCCCATCAAGTGGATGGCGAGGAACATCCCAAGAAGAACAAATCAAAAAATCGCTGTGATAGGGTCTACAGGTAAAGAAGTACCATAGCCCTTGGAGAGGCTGGGATGTAATGCAAGTCATGCAGCAGAGAAAAAGGGGGGGACACCAAATGCTTGGTAGAAAAGACTTGCAACCAACCAATAGGGAACTTCTGGGTTTGGGTTTTTAAGATCTATTTGTTGGTGTTCCTGAAAGAGAGAAGTGGGAGATGACTCCAGCACGTGTTCACGTAGGAGACTCCTACATTATAAGCTACAAGGAACTCTGGAAGTGATCTGGTCCAAGCCTTCAAGCGTACTGCTACCTAATTCCTGTTGGAAAAGACTCATCCCTAGGGCCACAGAGACATTCCATTAAATGCGACAAGCCGCATTGAGTTCCGGGAATTAAAATATATATGTATAAATTTAAGCATGATGTTCCATCTCTCTTCCTACCTCAAAACCCCGTGCCACATTAATTGGCTCTCAAATAACAAGGAGGAGTATAGACATTTCTAGAAAGAGCATTTAACATGCATTTATTGGCCAAGCAGCATGGCCTCCTTCTCCACTTATTTCTACAAATACAAGCCCCTCTACTGCACAGGGCTTGTGACAGCCCAAGGGCGAATTTTGAGAGGCCATTTGTTAAAATGCTGGCAACGAGCAGCGGCATTGTGCATGCCGAGTTCCCACTTTACTGAGGAGGGAAAGCCAGAGCCTGGGTCTGTCATGATGCCTCAGAGATGAGATGGAGCTGGTTCTGCCCATTTCTCTGGAGTCCCTACCAAGAATTCCTGGAGACTGCAAAGCAGCCCCTGAAAAATGTTTCCATCATCTCTCCAGTCAGCACTGACCCCTAGAAGTTGCTCAGCTGAAGTTACCAGCTACTTTCGCTACTATTGTCTTCCAGTAACAGAGAAAACATGTAGGCTGCAGCCACGCTCAGGCGGAGCTTCTGCGTGCCTCCTGCTGCACCACGGGCTGGTCCTGGCACTGGGAGCAGGAAGAGAGAAGATGGCTGAAAAGAGACAGCAGAAACCTGGGAAAGAGAAAAAGAGGAGGGCATAGACAGGACTGAAGGAACTGGATTTGTCTTTTTTCAAGCTTGCCTCCACTCTCAAATTTTCCCAAGCATGGGTCATTAGACCCTTCCAGTACCGCTTACTGGGAAAAAGGACACATGGAAAATGACTCACGTTAGAGAACCAGGCTGCTCACACCAGGCGTTTGATCATTTTTTGAAAACACAATCTCAAGTGAAAATATTTGCAATGTTTCCTGTCTGCAAAGTTAATCTGTCATTCTTATGGCTTGACAGTTTTTGCGCTATTACAGTGGATCCAAAAAGTCTTTTTTGGTTTACAGAAGTAGTTCTTGATGGATTTACATTTCAGAAAGCTCATTCTGCAAAAGCCAGAGTACTACTTGGAGAGTTACACTGCTGGGGAAGAGCAGAGCTGCTTTCCGTGCGTGCCAGAAACTCCTGGTGATTACAAGCACTGCAGATGTGCAACTCCTCCAGAGTGATTTGTTCTAATTCAGGCCTACAAACGTGAAATTTTGTTATTTGCAAGTTGTTCATGGCCACACGGTTTGGCTATCACAGCTGGGGTTAGGATCTCTGTCAGGTGATACACGAAGTTTTCTTTCACGGGAAGATGCAGCACACCAGCCCTGCAGCCCAGGAGGTGTTCGGGGCAGCTCGGGGGCTGGCAGGTAGCCATCACAGAGCTGCCATGCGTGCAAACCCAAAAATCTGTGTACCAGTGGGGATTTGTTTCTACCCTTTCCCCCTCTCCCAACACCAGTGGCCGTCTAAGAGCAAGGAGGGTGTAAAAACTGAGGACACTAGGAAATAATCATTTCTTCATTTTCAGCACTGTAGCGTGGTTAATCTAGGCTTCCTTTTCAATGCTGTCTTGTGAAGAAAAGGGCCAGAAAGTTTATCTCACAGAGATACTGATACTTTCTTTGCCTTTCAGGTGTTTTAAATTAGGTCAGTTTACAAAGCACATCTTGGCTATTTAGCATTTTTTATATGACAATCTCAAAGCAATCGATATCCAGTTAATTCACAACCTTGCTCTGATTTTGGATTTGTTATTCCCATCTTCACTGTAGACACTGAGGCAGAGAAAAGTTCAATCATCTGCCAAAACCCATGCAATACAGCAGTAACAGAACGGAGAACAAGGACTCGGCACGCTGGGTATACCTTTGGCAGCTTCCTCAAGCCGAACAAGCAAAACGTGACTTGAGGCAAGACACACACTCTCGTGAGGATTTCAGCTGATGTCTGAGGCCGCCTGAGTGTGTACAAGGAGGACCGATTTGCCCACTTTCACACAGGGTTCTGCAAATCTCCTCACACCTTACTTTTGCAATCCTTGTGTGTGGGAATCTATAAGAGGACTAACAGGAGGCAGATAACAAAAGTTAAAGCTGGAAAAGGGACAAATTAAATTAATACCTTTTTTCACACACTAGTTGTTTCTAGCTCTTCAGTAGACAAGTTAAGCAGCTCATAACATCTTTAAGAATGGCCCTATGAGCTCCAGCCTGAGGAAGCCAAGTTAGGAAGAGATGTCTAAAGGGACAGAGAAGTTGTATTTCTGAGTATCAGTTTAGCAAAACTGAATTGCATTACCACCACCTCTTCTCCATGAACATAGAGTGCGGGTTTAAACCAAGGAGCCTGTTAAGGGCAGGAGAGGAAGACAGAAGTTTCAACAGCTTGAACTCACCTCTTGAGTTTCTCCTGATGTCTAAAAAAGACAAGGGGAGCTTCCCTGTTGCACCCTCTATTGCATATGAGCTCCAGATGCATGCATGCTATTTCCAGAGTCAGAGGATACAGATGTCATTAAATATGTTGGTGATCTGCTCCAGTCTATTGAATTTTTTTTTATCTCAGATCAACACCCAAAAAGTATTTGAAGACTCAGCATGAAGAGGGGAAACAACTGCAATGAAAGCTATAGTTCCCATATTACCAAAACAAGGTGCAGGGCACAGATTATACCCAGTATCATGAGCCAAAAGTCCTGACAATTGATACGGGAGATCTTGCAGGACCTCTGGAAGAAGTAAGCAACATTCTGAAATGGTGTTTTCTTCTCACATGATAGTAGGGTTATGAAGCAGCTTTTTAAGACCCAGTCAGTTTTCCTTTTATAGCAGCCTATTTATACACTCCAAATTTAGTCACAGCTTCCACTGTACTGTACTGATTACTACAGTGCTCATTTCCTCATTCTGAATTGCACATGCATTTTTTTTTCTTATTTTTTATTCTTTCCTTGTTAGATATATTAGCCTTGCATTACCTCCACCCCATTGCTTAGCCTCTCCTAGTTTCCCTTTCCAGGGGCATTTGTCTTATCGACAACTAAGTAATCAACAGTACAGTTACTGTACTTAAATAAAATAAACATTTTAAGAAAAGCTTTCCATTTTTGTTCATTTTTAAATGCACGAAGAATAGATGCAACACAGTATTGGGGCAGCAGTTCAGTATCACTCAAGTTAAAACACCCTCCTTCACCCCAAACAGACCATGAAAAATAAAACTTCTTAAAACTCACTATCCTTTCTCCAGTACCATTTACTTACTCTGTTAGTACGTGCCTAATGCTGCTTTTTGCTTACAAAGTTATCAAGTTTACTGACCTGTAAGTCATTTGAAGACTGAAATCCAATTTAAAAGTTTTCCCATTTGCACTAGACATAAGTTGTGTAGCAAACTTTTAGACACTAACAATGCTTCTAAACTCACAACACAGTCCAAAAGTTGTATTGTTGTAAGAAGTTAATATTTTTGCACTTGGAGCGTTAATGTTTGCTAAAAAACGAAACATTCTTCAGCTGACTAAAACCTTCACATCCTTAGAACGTAAAATCTAAATATAAATGTGGTGGGCGTATGTGGATCTTTTCTCTCTGAGGAGGCTCTGTTACGAATTTCCAATGTTTTACGCCACCACCAAGCCTCCGCTAAGCCGTGACACCTGTTCAGAATTTTCAGCTTCTTAACCCCTTATTACACTTCCTACTATCCCCAGCAGAAGTGAAGGAAGTGGAACAGAGTCCTGTTGTCCTGGACTGGCTGTATTAATTCTCAATGGCTCCTCAGTGTCTTTTGGTATTTTACATTAATAGCCACTTTAAGGACAACTAACTAAATGGAAGGACTTGCTTCTCATAACCGATGCCAGTAGATGCTCCGGTTATCAAGCAGACCCTGGAAAGAAAACCTACAAATTCCATAGCAGGAACATTAAAGATAATACTGTTAATAATAAGTATTATTACTGATAATAATAAATGGTCTATACCAAAACAAAACAGCAAACTCTAATGTACTGCAGCTTTTAAGTAACATTATGCTACGTGCATTCTTATAATTCACATTAATCATTCGCTATTCTTAGATTTTATATATTTAGCAAACATTAGCAGTGCACAATGCTAGTGAACAAAAATTCTTTTAGCATCAGTATGTAGCCTCTCTCTCTAACATTTCTGCAAAATAAGGATATCTCCTAGTTAAAAGTCAATATACTCTGTTGAGACAGAATGCCTCCATAAGAAAACCTCTTTCAAAAAGACTCTTTCACTACAAACCACAGATATGACTCAGATTAATCAGAATAAGAATTTTGACCTGATTTATTCATACAAATCAACTCAAATTCATTTTGGATCCAAAATATATGATATTACAAGGATACTAGTAAATTTTCCCAGGTACTAGAGGATTCTGTATAAATGTATTTGTTCAAGTGCTTCTCTGTCAACATCCTTTTCCATATACACATCGTAGTTCAGCTGCATCTCTTCAACCCATTGGTTGAGCTGAATATCTGTCTGAAACAATGAAAACAGATCCCTAAATTAGCACCATGTTGAGAAACATAGCAGGAGTTTCAAGGTCAGTACAACATTAATAAGGCAGGACATAATAGACATTCCAAATTATGCAGCAATGATAAATTCATTTCTGGAAATGCCATTTAACTTAAATAGGAGAGGATAAAGATAACTTTTAAAAATTATCTCAGTTGATATAGTCTAGGTATTTTGCTAGCATGTTACAACTGCTTCTCTATATGCACTTGTATAAGCCTCAAGCATCCCGATCAGAGGGCAACATTTTGACAGAAGCGTTGAGGGAGCAGCTAACTGTACCATGGAAGAACCACAGGTACCTTCTTGTTTTACACACAGGGCGTATTGTCTTAAGTCTACAAAGGGCTTCTCAGCTGCTCTGTAACTACTGCTTGCTCCAAGAAAAGGTCAAATGACACCATTGCGGCTCCTGGGGCTGAGGATCTATTTCACCTATCAGCATATAGGCAACGAGTGATTCAATTTCTCTAAAGCAGACTACTGTGGCAAGCAAGTTATAAATAACCTTGTCATGTATGATCAGCGTTTTGCTTCTGAACTGAAGGCAGCCCACAGAATTTGTCTAGGCATCATACACATTAAGAACTGTAATCTACTGATGACCTATGGTAGAATGGACACAGAGCAGAGGGTGGTCCATCAGAAGTGGTTACTACTGAGGGAACAGCAGCCGCAGCACAGGGTGTTCAACATCTTTGAAAGTTGCACTGTTGTCGTGTTTGTTTCCAACTGCAATTTAAAACGATGTCACTGATCCAAGAGGGCTGACGGTAATCACCTGGCTAGTTGGGAGACCACATTTCTCTCTAATCTGTACTTCTAACAGCTCATACTGGCATATTACGAGTCATTTTCTATGCTGACAGCAGGTCAGAAGACATGAGTATCCTCGGGGATGGTCCTTTAATATGTCCCTTTCTCGCACTGGCTTAACAAAACAGTTTGTCATGTTTCAAGGCAATGTGCAAATGTAGAGCTAAATAAGAGAAAACGTTTCAAGGTTTTGCCTTTAGAAGTTTATAAATACATCTGTACTTCTGAAGTTCTACTCCTATACCTGGAAGAAGTCTGATGGAAGTGGACATGATTATCACAAAACGTACTCATATCACAATATGGCTTTGATAACATTTTGTAGGGTTTTTTCTTTAACCTCACAGCTAAGGTATTATTAACAATACACATGATAATACAATAATTCAGGCAGCCTATTGATATAGGCTGGGATTTCCATTTTACAGGTGGGGACAATCAAAGTACAGGAAGATGTGTTGGTGGTCAACCTGAAAATAGAATCCAGTCTCCTACATCTTTTAATCTGTGCACAAAATTACATATCCTTCCTTACAGAACTATTTGACAACCAACTAACCCAAACTACAGAACTGCCACTTTCACAGAAAGAGACAAAATGTGTTGGCTAAAAGCAGCTTATGGAACTTACCTGGAGCTTTGAGAGCGATTCTTTAAGGCTTGGAACTGTCACTAATAAGGACCCTCTTTTCCTTACATTACAAGCAATAAACTCCCAAGCTCTGAAACATATTTAAAAGTAGGTCACCAATTTTTAGGAAAAAAAACCAAACACATTTGATATAAAATAGAAATGCAACACTTTTAAAGTTTAGTGGCCAGAGGTAGACTAAGCTTAAAGACTTGCTATACATGCTTATCTGTCACTATTAATATCTAATCAAATATCTTCGTATGAACAAAATCAAGCTTAGTATTAAAAACAGAGGGAATATATGGTCTTACAATGTTAGATTTTATAACTTTTTAACTCTGATACATACGTGCATGTCATTTTGTACTGTCAACACCTTCACTTTGGACTAGGATTAAACATTGACATTTGGTCCCTTTAAAGTTTTGATTTTGAAGAAAATCCAGCCTCTGAGCATACTGTTTTATTAAGCTTAACAACAAGCTGCTCTTTACATACATACTTTGCAGTCGTGACAAAATACTTAAGACATTAGCAATTGGGAGCATTTAAATATAGCCCCCAGCATTCCTTTTTTTCTGATTTTGCAAGTCAGATCATTTCTCACAGCACAGCAATTCAGACTAAAAAGAATTTAATTTCCAGCATTCTTCAAATGTCATTTGTCTTCATGGTACTAATGCAATGTTAAACCACTACCCCTGAGTTCTCGAACAATCAGATGAATTCTCAGTCACGTGCCTGGAAACAAATCTCCTGGCAATTTGAAACACCCTCTACCCTTCACCCTTCCACTCTGCCTCTCTGGTTGACATTACCGCCTGGTATGAAGGGCAGTAGAACAAGCCTTAGCTGAAACTGCTAGCGAATATCTGACTGTTGGCTGGGATGGTGGAAACGCAGACACCCTTTCTTTTTGACTGCCTATTCTAAAGGCACAATACCTTTGGATGGTAAAGTTATTTATGTTTTAAACTGATACTGCTGGATTAGCAAAAGCTCACCTGTGAGTGTCTTGTACCTGAAAGAGAAGAACCTTAGCCACACGTTTGTTTGCTACCACATCCTTATGAAGATATATTAGAAATATCTTTAATAACCATGTTTTGCAGTGCACCTGTATTAAAGCTCCGACATCCACAAGTCAGTGACTTGTCTTCTTTCTGAAGATTAAACTTTATGCTGATACAGTATTTTCAGATCATTTAACAGCAAGATACTATTTTAACAGATCAGTGCAAGGATTCAGGGCAAGGTTTGGGTAAACAAAGTAGCAGTGTTTAGTGGGTTTAACAACAAACAACTGCCACAACACCTTAGCAGTTAACTACAACAATTAAGTGTAGGCAGTTTAAAACAATTTCCTTATATAATTTATGTATGTGACTTCAAAAAGCACAACCTTAAGGTTTTCCATAACTCACAAGGTTACACACACATTGCCAAAGAAATAGATTACTTGTTTGGACACATAGCTTACCTGGCCTGTTCCTGTCTGTCAAGAAAATATTCAAAGACATTATTCATTACAACAACATCAGCCTTCTGAAGAAGTGAAGCCTCAGTACAGATGTCTGCATGAACCACCTGAAGGAGAAAAATTTCACAAGGTATAAATTAATTTAAGAGACAAATACAGCCTTCAAGTGGCCATGAAGTCTGTCAACCTAATACAGCACCTACTACCACCATTTTGAATCAGTCACAAAACTGGGTATTTCACTGGCTTCACAGTAGATAAAACTGAAGTAATTAAGCAGAACAGGCATTAAAAAATGAAAAAAATAAAAATCAGATTTACATCCTCTAACTAAAATACTCAATTCATTACATTAAGTGAAATAAACCACATGTGACTTTTGGTTTAGAACAGTGTGTGCCGTAAAAGAGGAGATGATGTATGTGATGGCTGTTACATTTCACTTACCTATGTTTTATCACAAATGCTCACTGATTTCAGGAAAGGAGCTAAGCTAGCTAAACCTTTTTTGAGGATATTAAAAGGCATCTCACAGGCTCAGTGGGTACTAAAGGATTATAGCTAGAAAAGACACTTAAGACCCAGGTTTGACCGCTGAATTCTCACGACATATATTGGGACTGGGAATGCTGGAAAGGCAGGATGCTGAGAGGCACTGGAGGACAGCAAGCACTTTACCTTACTAAACAACTGCCTCTACAGTCATCATAGGAGCTGGTTTGATTTCATCTACCTTCACCTAGCAAAAGGATATTAGCACATCGTGTCATTTTCAAACAGGTGAGAATATAGTGACAGGAGAATACGGATGCTCATTAACACTCCGACAAGATGTGTTTGATTTCCTCTTAAACACGGAGAAATACATCACATCCTAAATCTGAGGAGAAACATAAACTGGAACATCTTTTGAAGGGATAAAGGAGAGAATGCCAATCTGAATATTATTTGCATTCCATGATTTTTTTTGAAAGTGCATCCCTATATGTTGAAAATGGACAGAAAATCTGAGCAATTTCTTTTCTTTCCTGTGTAACCTATTACTAGGTTGTGCTGGAAATACCCTAACCTGATGGATTCAATATTTCACATTTTGTCAAATCCTTCCAATATTGGACAGATGTAAAAAGGATTTCTTAATTCTGTCAGGAAAGCTGGATGTTAGTATAGAAGATTAAAACACATATCTGTTAAAAAATGTTTTGCCCACTTAACAATATGCCAGTACTTGTTGGGAGGGTAAATTATGTGTTCCTCCTCATAACAAACACGCAAAGCATACTGTTCTGATTGACGGAGGAAACAGATACTACCACCCCTGCAACTTGTAAGGGTTCCAGTGGGGAAAAGATGATGAGTTGCCACAGTTTATGACTCTGGTTCATGCTATCAGAAAGGATTACAGCAACTGTAATTATAGCCAAATATTTCAATATCAGTAGTAACAGAAAGAACACTCTACTGCTCATCAGAAAACAGGCATCACAGCATTTCATCTTTGACAGCTATATTCCATGGTTCTCTGTATTGCTCCAAATCAGTAAAACAAATAGCTTTATCCCCTTAAACACCTTATCATGCCAAGTTGTTCACCACTGCCTGTAGTGAGTGGAAAGGAAGCAACTGTGTTCTTGTACCTGTTCCTGCAGGTTAGTGTTTGAAGGCTCTATCTCACTGAGAAATAGGGACAGTTCAGTTGTCAGAATGACTGGTCAAATTCCTACTTCCACCTCTAGTGTGTGGACATCTGAACTATTTATCCACTAGTTCGTGAAAGTTAGAGCTTTTTTAGGACAATTAAGGTTGGCAATAATTTCTCTTAAAACAGCGCAATGTAAACTGTAGCAGTACAGGTGCTGAATAAGAAGTTCAAGCACTCAGGCAGCAGAGAAAGAAGACAGACCAGTAAGGCCACCATCAGCAGTCCTAAATACAGTAGGTCCTGGTTATGAACTCATGTCCTCTGTGTAAAGCCACTGCTAACTGTAGAGTAAAACAAAAGACCATAAACTGGGGTGGTAGAGATATTATGTATACAGGCTTGACTGCTGCCCTGTTACACAGGCAATAGCCTCCTGCAGTGGGGCAGGACAAACAGCCAGGGACAAAACATGCCTCAGCTAGACCTGCCAGAACTCATGTATCAGAACCCAGATTTAGTTAGACTGTAAGTGGGATTTGAATCACTGTTTCTGAGGCTAAACAGACATTTTACTTTACTTTCTTATTTTCAAGGGGCAAAAATAACAAACCTACAGAATTTCTGTACAAAACGCCTGAGCAGCAGTCCTTTAATCAAAACACAAGTAACTGGTGGACTGTTCTACCAGTGGACTTCTTGCAGCACAAGAAGTCATAATTAGCACTAAACTTTCTTAATGCCAGACTAATGGTAGTCCTAGTGTTTTAAGCCTCAATTTCAAAAGATGCTTAAACTACTGGGAAACTTTGAACATGTGTTGAGGTTTCATTGACTTAAACCTTAACTTAAAATTACTCTGCATTTACACAGTAGGTGACCATGCTGACTAAAGCGACCCAAGCACCCCGTTCTCCCCAAATACATCCCCATTCCTATTGGGGAATGTAGGACCACATAAGCATGCGTGGCTGCACCATGAGCCAGACCCAGGTATTGCTCCAGCCAAAACATCACTTTTTTGCTCATTTCTTTTTCAGCTGGACCAGTTCCCTGACCTGCTTGGCTGTGTGCTGGCACAACAGAGGAGGCAGCAACTGATTTTAAAACAGCCCTGTTGCCCAATAGAATACACACCAAGTGTTTCATGATTACAGGCAATTTCTGAATTGAGGTCTCAAGTTTCCTGAGATCTGTTGAACTGTTTACCTTCCTCCCAGCATCTAAGTGTTTGCTTAAATGGCAAAAGATGCTGAGCAACTTTCTATGTACTTTAACAAACCAAATGTTGACCAAAGAAACACAAGGTTCACTCAGAGATTTAGTCACTGAAGATATCATTCCATCCTGCTGTCCTTTGGGAACATACTCTAATAAAAATTCAGAATGTCCTGAAAAACAATTGTTATTTAAGACAGGTCTCTTAAAATTTTTTAAATTTGTGTCAGACATTATCAGCAACTGGATTCTAACTATTTTTCAAGCTGGTATGTATCTCTAGAGAGGATTCATTTGGGGGTGAAATAAAAATCTAAGCTTGAAATGTTCAAAGCAGTGTGATAACAGAGTCACATGACTAAATTAGCATCTAATGAGACTCAAATAGCTAAGTCCTCAGGCACTGCTTTGAAAATGTATTATCTTCTTATCTTTATGCTCTGAAATGAATACTTCAGCAGAATTACAAGGTGTGAAGGAAAAACAAAAAGGCTTATAATAAAGAATATACAAGGTTGAAAAGCATGCATACAGATCTCCAGCTCCACTGTATTAACTTGATGGAGTTCCTAACTGCACTGTCAGTCTCATCACAGTAAGGTGTTATGAACAGAAAACATATGCAAAACCCAGAGATTATGGATAAACCAGCAGCAACTGGGATTGAACTGGGTAACCCAATGATATTGCTTACCCCATGTTAAACATTTCATGTTTATTATTTCTTTCCAGTTGAAAATCGATTACTTTAATTCCCAAGAAACTACTACACCCAGCAGTTTGTGTGACTTCATTCAAGAGCACATGCATACAACACAGGATTAGTCAGTATTCTACCCAGCATATTCTACTTACCAACTTTTTCTGGTAACAAAGTAACTGGTATTCCCCAGAAAGGAAAGAAAAAAAGTATTTTTTTCTCATTAAAATAGTAGTAGTTATTTCCATAATGCCACTAGGGAAATGGTTCCCATAATGATATCACATTGTTTGAAACCCATTTCATTTGTGGAAGGTACATATGCACTGACATTCCAAGAAAGAAAATACCAATAGCCGTAAGTCCTTTAGGTGTTCTTAGTTGCAAATTTGCAAATCCTACAAACACGTTTCTGCTAATGTTAATGAAATACAAACATTTAGTTTTGTTATTCATGACAGAAACTCTTTATACACTCAGTTTCACAGAAGTTAGTGGCAATAATGTCATTGATTTCACTAGGAGAAACAGCTAAGATATATCTGTTTTGCGTAAGCCAGTAGGTAAGTCCACTCAGGAAAAAGGCTAAGTGATTCAACACATGTTATCATATTTTGAAAATTTCCCTCTTCCTCTCTGCTATGAGATTTTTTTTCCCCTAATGCAAAGCCTTTGTTTAAGGCCAAAACAAGCAAAGGCAGAAACTTCTCAGAATGCTGATTTACCAGACGCTCATATAAACAGAATACCTAGTACACAGTGGTTAAAAATATATGCACTAAACTGTATATTTAGTTACCTTTATTCTGTCAATGAACTGGTATTTTGTAACCATCATTTCTTGCAACTGGCAAAAGTCTGCATTCATTTCTACTCCATACAGTTGGGATGCTGAGCTATAAAGATAACCCTACATTAGGAAAAGGAAATTTAGTAACTGTGACGCCTTTGAAACAAGTTCAGAAATTTCAATTAAAATGGAAAAAAATAAAACACAGGTTACGATTAAGAAAGCATTTTAAAACAGCAAGTTGAGAAATGTCTTTCAGTGGACATTACATTTTTCAGAGCAAAGGCCCTGATTTGGCAATTCCCACTTAGGTCTCATGAATTTTAATAAGAGATCTACAATGACACATCAAAATAATAAAAAGAAAAGGTAAGCTCCAACTTCCTTTCAATTGAAAAATAGATGGAAAATGGTCTAAGAAGGAAAAAAGCAGTACAAACCAAGTTACAAAAACAGTATGAAAAGGCTCTGCACGTTTTTGTTTCTTGGGAGAATGGAAGAAGAAAATAGTAGGAGAAAAAAAAAAACAAACCCTGAGACATACATGCAGTCAAACGATGTACCAGTATTATAATGGGATATTTTGGTACAGAGTCTTTGTCAGCACCTCTAAGTATTGTATTACTGCCATTTTCAGGTGCTTCATACAGGTATATATGAAAAAAAGATAAATTATCCCTTAATAATAAGCCCAAAATAATGGTTCAGTTTCGGACTGAGATTTTGGAAAGTTATTGGAGATGTTAGGAAAAAAAAAAAGTACAAATAATTGAGCCTACAGGGTCCTAATGAAGACATTGCTTTAAATGCCATTGTCTCCACTGAACTCTGTAATTACACTTTGCCAACAATGGCAAAGGCAAATAAACAACGCTAAAGATACAGAATATCTGAGGTATCTATGTACTACAATCTAGTTACTAAAGTTTTCTGAAACCATTCAACTCAGAGAACAGAAAACCACCTGTGAAGGTGAAGTCACCTTTCCTCTAATACAAGCCAAGAGTATGATTAAAAAGGAGAAATCTTTTTTTAAAATGTTTCCCCTGCTTTATCTTGAGACTATCTTCTACTATAACAATACAAGCATTTAAGTACTTTAAAACAAATTCAGGCTAGCAGAAGTGTTACCATTTAAGGACCCAGTGCTGCAAATATTTACAAATGGGAGTAACTTTCCTCATTTGAGTAGTCCCAAAATTAGATTATTCAGATGAGTAAAATAACATGCTCAAGTGTTTCCAAGATTGAGCCCTAAACAGCCATTGACTTTTGTAAGAGAGTTGTAATGTGTGTTTTGCATTGCTGTTGGCCATATGTTGCACCAGCCATGCCAAAAGCAATCAAAATTGCACTCAAGTTTCTCGATGAAGTATTTTATGTGCATTTTAAAATGCAGAGCAGGACAATATGTTTTTGGAGACAAATTAATATCAAAGTCTTCCTTTGTATAATTTAACAGTTTGTCAGCTTCATAAAGGAATTTAACATAACTAATCTATATATAGACATGGTCAAGACATAGAGGACAAACTTACCAAGGAGAGACAGAGCGGGAACTAGCAAAAGAGCAGCTTGTGCGACAGCAATATGCTACTCTGTTGGACAACAGACTTTTCCTCTGCATAAGCAAGATCTTTTGTATTCCTTCTTGTGAGGAACAGAACAAGAAGCGAAATCGCTAGTAAACAGCACCTTATACTGTTCAGAGAGTCAGATCAGAGATGCCTCTCAGAACGACCCGTCCAAGATGGAGTAACAAGAGTAGGCAGTCAGAGAAGAGGGAAAATGTTTGCAACAGTAATAAAATACGAATTCCTGTGCTGGAAGTTACCGCAAATAGCACTGCACCAAGCCTGGAGCCAACGTCAACCACTACCTTTCCTGTCAGGTCAGGCAGTACATGTTGATAAAGAAACTTCAGTTCCATGAGGGAAAAGGAATGCGAAATAAACTCTGGGAAATAAGAACAGAACAAAGGTGTTGGGTGGGCAGTACTAACTACTGTGTTATTAACCAATGAAATATTAATCTGAAGAGTTATCATCACTGAAAACCTGTATTGTTTCCTGCCTGAACTAGTGTTGGGGACCCTGGAAAACCAGGGTTTGCAGACTGGAGGTAGCCTGCTAAGCAGTCTGTCTCGAGTCCGGGGATTCCTTTCCTTACATGGAGAATTTTGAAATCCTTCATGAAACTGAATTACCTTTTTCTGCACAGTGACATATATTAAAGAATACAAAAACCAGTAACTTGAAATCGTTTAACTGAAAAAGGAAACATGGTACCTAAGGCTCAACACAACTCACGCAAAACTTTTTATGGGCAGACATATTAAGAGCTTGAATTTCAACTCCAATGTTTTCAGGAACGGAATGTTCTCCATATAAACCATTCCTCCTTCAATGCCTGTGCTGCACGGGTGACAGCACTGATCTGTACCACACCACACACAAGCTTTAAGACAGATGGTGCTTTCTAGTGCTTTTCAGCATGAGGGAGGAGACTGAGGCTACTGCACGGACTCCTTCAGTATCGTCTTCCTCTTGCATCTTCCTTTTCAGTGGTACATTGCCCTGTCTCTTCCCTGCCCAGCTTTTGTGGGCAACTACGGTCACTCATACACTGCAAATTAATTCAACTTACGTGTGTAGGAGTCTCCTTCCGTTGGTTACAGGAAATAATTCTGGCTGTGTACTACACCAGTCTGGACAAAGTCCTCCACCAGCCAGATGTTGCGTTGTCCAGCTGAGTCACTGCACAAACCAGTTCACTTAAACTGAATTTGTTTTTCGTGTTCCCAAAAGAGCACTTACCTAAAGATGCAGTCTTGTATGAGCCACACTCGGTGCAATAGCTCCTACTCATTTTCCCCTCCTCACACAATGAATCAACAAAATCATCATCATAAAGGAATGCATCAACATGAATCATGGGCAGTGGATGCTGGTGTATCTGAGAAGAAGAACAAACTCTAAGAAAGGCATAACCAAGTCTCTTAATTTCACTTGCACTGTTACACAGTTAATTGTCCCACCGTCCTACCTTTCCCAAAATCCCTGAGATCCAAGTTTTTGTCTACTCAAAAGTTACAAATCAAAATTAAACCATAGAAAACCTGCATGTAAACTGGATCATCAAATTCCACTGAAATAACCAGTATGTGGAAGTTGACAAAGGAAAGCAAGCTGGTTTCGACAGCTGAGTAGGAGACCTGCTGTGAATTTTGTTTCCTTACTGCCTGCTTGGCTATTAAAGGAGGTACAGGGTAAAGGAAGCTTTTTCTCTGCCACCTTAATGACGAGAATGTAACTTAAATTTAGAAGAAAGGGCAATTTTGCTTCTCAACTTCAACTGTCTGAATATTTTCAACTTCATGCCTTATGCCTCAATCTAGAAACACCCCTGATTAACACGGGTGTCATTTTCATCAAAAGCATACCAGCTGGGATGCTTGCCTTCTCATCGTTTCAAGGGGTATAATCTTCATCCTCCTACTCCTCTTTCCTCCCTCTCCAAGGCTTGATGCATGTGACCAATCCACTTTTCCCGTTTAAGAGTCACACACCACTTTTATGGGAAATGCATTAACTTTCCACCTATACTGACAGCTCAAGTAGAAAAGGTGCTCTCCCCTCCCACAGGACTCACAGCCCACCTCTTTCTGAGCTATCAGAATCTGAAGAGAGATGGAAATCATTTCTGGGCTGCCCACATTATGGCAACAGCAAAACACTGGCCCTATATTTCTGTTTTCTTTAAGTCTATTATGGAGCCAGCATTAAAGAATCACTGTGACAGGTGCCATACCACACAGAATGAAAGCTATGCCAAATAACTTATGATTAAAGTATTAAGAACTATGAAGCAACTTTCTTGGGGTCACACAATCATGCAACAACAGGCCGGAGAACCAAACTGAGATTTCCTATACCTCAACCCAGTGCTCATTCTCTGTTGTGAATTACTACTAAAACTAAAGTCAGCATAGTCCCCAAATAAATGATGTGGTTCAGCAAAAGGAGATCATAACAATTAGCTTACTTTCTGAACAGCTTGATGTTCCGAATTAAACATTGCCTCGATGGGTAAATGATTCCGCAAATCTTCAGCGATATTTTTGAGCACAACATCGTTGTTACTCACCACAAGCTCATCAAAGTCATCTATAAATCAAGACAAACAAAAACCCCTGAACAATCATATGCAGATCATGTGGACTATGTGATGACCAGTACAATACAGTTGCAAGACATAAACAATACCAGATGGATAAGGTTTTTATTTGAAATGCATTTTTCAGCCTTTGTTAGCTTTTCCAGCCAATGACAGATTTGGATTGTAATAACTTTGCCACTTAAAATAAACGTAGCACTTTTTTGAAATCTCAAATTATTTTCATATTTATAAACTTATAACTCACATATGATGCTCTGGGCTGCCACCAGTGATACTGTTTCAGCTTAAGATATAAAAACATCAAAGATGTTTTTGAACTATTGGAGAAATTGCAAAACTCATAGTTGCCTGAATACAGGCTATTTTTTTATACAAGTTTCTTTTTATACATACCATCTTTCTAATAAAGCAGTTACAAAAAAATCAGGGATAATGCACAGTTCAACAGTTCAACTTACAATACATTTTACATGACTTAAAACTATCAAAATATTTCAAACGTGAAAGAAAATAGGAATGGATGTAAAACAGTACGTTTTTGCAAAGCCACACTGTAAATTCTTGCTATTTTTCCAGAATATCCCTGCATTACTTTACCACCTTTTTTCCTTTTTTTTTTTTTTTTGTGTGATATCTAAAAAAAAAAGATCGAGGGAACCTTGGGAAGTCACCAACCCTTTCTTCTTCCTCAGCTGAATCAACAGTAAGTGTCACTACTCCTCCAAACTATTCCTTTAAAAAGGACTGTTAATGCTGGAGACTCCACAACCTCCCTTAGCAATCAATTCCAGTGCTTGATTACACTTACTATTAGAAATGAATACTTTTCTTCATAACTGATCTAGATTTCCTCTGCCACAGCTTAAACTCAGTATTCTCTATCCCACTCACAACGGAAACAGAAAAGTTTGTTACTCTTCTGTATATAGCAACTTTTTACTTTTTTCAAGACTTCTCACGCGTCACATCAGTCCTCTTTTCTAGAAGAAACAAGACCCACTTATCCAGCCCTTTCCTGCATTTTTTTTCTACGAGCCTGATCATTCTCCTCACTCCCTTTTGGGTCTTCTGGACTCTCTCATCCTTTATTACCCGAAGTATTGAGAACTAGACACATTAATCCAGCTAAAGGTTTATTTGCACTAGCCAGACTTTTCACATCTTGCAGCCAACATCCTGCTTACACAGCCCAGTTTCATGTTAGCTCTTTTCCCAGAGTATGATGTTCCTAACTGACATTCAGCCTGAGATCTCCTGTATGCCTGTACTCTGTTCCTTTTCTGTTACGTTTTCTGCTAAAGAAGGGACTAGACGAAATTCCTTTTTGTCTGGACTTCTCACTGCTCTGAGGGCACTGAACGGGTTCTAAACAAAGGCAGACCTCAGGTCAAAACTACATCCCTGTAAAAGAAACAAAAAACGCACAACAAAAAGTAACCACAAACCTAATCCTGAGAAATATAACAAACCCATCTATTGATTCTTGTCTATAAATAGATATGTTTGTCATCTCTTCCCCACCCCTTCTGGTTTGTTTCTTGTTTTATTTAGACTGCTACCATATTGGTAGCAGGGAGTGTTTTTTTCACATATATGTATATCACTCACCAAAAGAAGATCTGACAGCTTTTAGAGGCGTTAAAAAAAAGCTAATGTTTGTTAGCATTGCTGTCCCAGGTGGGAACATCAGTATAGACAAGCTTGATGGCAAGCAGGTTCAAAATAAATCTGTAAAACATGCTAAAAGTTTCTCTATGCTAATATACCTAATCTTTCCTGTGGAACACAGGCAATGCTAGAAACAGTGAGAAACTTTAAGGATAGTATAAGAAACAGAGACCAGCTAAACTTTTAACTATGCTGAAATGCTAAAATTCTGAAATGCTTTTTGCTTAAGCATTGTAGTGAGAACAGTATGATTAAAGAAACCCTCATTCATTAGTGCAAGACTCTTTCCTTAAAGCGTACATGCAAATGGTTCTTGCAACATGTCCCAAAACTGACTCCAACAGATAACCCTGAACCCCCCACAGTAAGCAGCAGAAACTTTAAATCATCTGGATTCCCTTAAAATATATTTGGTTTATTATTTATTAAATGTACAGCAGTAATGCCCTAAGGCCCTGATGGGCACAATACCATTGGTAGTTGTTATATGACAGGAAGACAATTTGCTGTTCCAAAGAGTTCACAGTTAAGTTCTCAAGAACCGCAGCTCCTAAAGAGATGCAGACTTTGCATTGAGGAACACAGGAGGGATAGAGGCAGCAGCTGCAACAGCAGCAGCAGGAACAACACAACAGGTGCAATGCAGCAGCTCCAGCTTGTCAGCATTTTAATTCGAAACCTCTAATGAGCACCCATCTCCTGTTAACCTTATGGTCCATCCAACAACTTGTAGATTCGTTATGAACACCCCAGAAGCAGTGAGTGATTTTCCTGATCAGCTCAGGGAAGATTTCTATGGATGTGACACAGCATAGAAGTAAGCCCAGAGATTATGGGAAGGGAAGGTGGGCAGATTTAACTGTTGCTTAACTGGGACCATCAGCACCACGACAGGCCCTCAGAGTGCAAAGGAGTCAGTTTGCTGAGGTGGATAACATCTGAGGAAGCAAGAAGGAGAAAAATCATGCTACAGACAGAATGAGAGAGTAGAAAGCTGATATTAGCAGCTGTACAGACCAGTGCCTGTGGGCAATAAGCCCCTACATCTGGCACATGCTTTAAAACAATACTATTACTATGCAAGAGAGCTCATCCAGCTGTTATACTGCCTGTTAAGAGTATCAAATTCATATATAGCATTTAATGAAATGCAGGAAGTGTTCATAGACCACCACGCCAGCCACATCACACTGCAAATACAGAACTTCAGCTCCCTTTCTCCCAGAGCTGGTGCGTCAATAGGATCTGCTTCCTCATGGCCTGGGTGACCTTTTCTGGCCAACATTAGTGGTGGACTGCTCTCTAGGCAATTCAGTGTCCAGCTCTACCATAGAGAAATGCATACTTTCAGTGGGAGACAGGTAGCACACCCACCTTCCTCAAATCCAGAATATCCCTTCCCTGCCTCGACTCTGAAAACACTGATAGTGAAAAATAAATGATGAATGGAAATGCTCCTTCCCAACAATCAGTTAATACTGTAAAGCATGAGCATGCGGGAACAAAAAAAGGAGAAGGAGGCTTGAACAGACTCCTTCTGAGATGACACAACGGCCGCTTCAGCAGAAGCCACGCATGCAGCGCTCTGCGCATGTGTGTATAATCCGGGACTGAACTCAGACACCCAGAGTCGCCACATTCCTGTCAAAGCAAGAAACAGCAACAGCTACCACAATAACTCATTTACTTTTGCAGTATGTAAATATTTATAGATTGCCTTTAAGAATGGAACACAGGTGCCAAATATGAAAATAGGCATTTCTGCCTCAGACCTCTGGAGTTTTATCAACTCCACCCTTGTGTTTAACAAATTGTTCTCTCTTGAGAATCTCAGTACCACCTTACAAGGAATCTTCAAAGAAGAAACAAAAATAGAAAAGTATTTTTGATACCATTTCAGTGCCTGTTATATATATGAAATGGACAGTGTGCAAGCCAACCCCTGTGTTCATTGAACAGACAACTAACCAGGAAAGAGCCCTACAGTTCATGAAATACTGCAAGATGAATCACAATCATTTGTTTATGGAGGAAGTCTGAGTGCATAGTGTTTGTATTTTACTTCAAAAACCGGTTCCACTGGATCTACTCAACATGCATTTATAAAATTTAATTAACACATTGCAAAAAGCCTAATTAACACCCTGGTGCTGCTCAGCCTTTCTATAGCAAATATAACACAAGCTAAAAAAACATCACAAAGCCTCATACTGGATAGCGAGCACCGCTACACCAATATCTAAACATTCTGGCACTGCGAAATACAGGACTAAAGACAAGCAATGTATGATTTCCAAATGACAACAGAAGATTACATGTCACGTGGAAAGAAGAGGATTTAGCAAAGGCAACCATAACAGCAACCACCTTACAGTTTTATAGATATATATTCAGACTCATAGAAGTAAAAAGCAAGTATTAACATCCATGTTACTTAATACGAGGTTAATTTAATCATTCAGTGTGTTTTGATGATACTGAACAAACAGGACAAGGAGGAAGTCTCATATCTCTAAAACATTACTATGTCCTTTTTTGGCTAAACAATTTGAGATGCAATCTGTGACCTCAGTATAGCAACTTATTCAGGAACTCCAAATACTATTTCTATCCCTAAGCATACTTAGCTAATCAGCTTTTTCCAACAGGAACATAACCAGAGCATATTTTATTGGTTCTTTAAGTCTTTTACATTAATGGATTGAAAGAAGCTCTGAAATTTTAAAGAAGGTATGTCACATGACTATTTTACAATCACTAGTTTTCCCCACCATTACTAAGTTTCAGTGTCTAACAACTTAGAATTATTTGGTATTTGAGACCTCTCTTGCAGTAGTATCATTTGTCACAACAAAGGAAATTAATGCCAATTCCCAAAGTCAGTGATTCATCAAATTACAGGTAACGTCCCATTTTAGTTTACCAAACAACAGAGAAGTGGAACATATTTTTGTTATGGCGTAATTTTAACAAAAAAATACATTCCAGTTAATGTGGCTCCACAACACTACTTTGATCTCTTCTGAATGGATATTTTACTTGGATAAATCATTTCTACCAATTTGGATATGAAGCCTTGTACTAAATTGCTTTTTCACACACACACAAAAATACACACTATACTTTTTACATTGCAGAAACCCATGTTTTCATCCTCTTAAAGAGACTCGTTCCACTTCAGTTCCACCTGCAGTGACAATAGTACTGAAAGGAAACATTAAAGATCATTTCCTGTAAAAGAGTCAAATTTTTTATACTATTTTCTATTCTTGTCTTGTAAAAATCATCATCTGATAATTTTAACTATCATGTCTGGGAACACAATAATACATAATTGAATACACAATAGAAATATACAATACATAATAGAAAAAGCTGGACAAACTTGGTCTGTTCCTAAGAGTATGATGAGAAGAATTTTCTTCCCCATATGCAGAACACAGTACTAAAGCAGCACACCCACCACGGTCCGGTTAAGTTAATTTTGTCAGATACAAGCCTGAACTTAGAGCTGCACTGACTGCCCTCAATTTTGAAGTCACAGGACTAAATCATACACCAATCTCTTAAGAAGCTAGTTTGCTCCCAGTACAAGTGAATCCACAGGAAAAAAAAAAAAAAATGTATTTAATTATATGTAGTTTGCCCTTAACTTAGAGGATTTGCAATGGTTTATTATTCAATGGTTGTTTTGAGTAATACATCACTGTATGAACAATTGGTACTTCAGACCAGTACACCACTTTGAAATCTTAGCTTTATATTTAAATGCTTCTAATGAAATGCATAGAATGGAAAAAGTTTGTAAGATTGCTTTATTTTACTGTTAAATTAATTAAAAAAAAATGTAAAAGCTAGTATTAGAACAGTCAGTTTTAGCCTTGCTGAAAAAAAAAAATTAATCTATTTTAGACCCCACCACAGTACATGAAAAACCATAAAGGGTCTTTTTATCACCTTATCTGTGCTTCACTGACATGAATTGAGAGATGGGCTTTTGTAATCTGCATTAAAGCTCTAAGTACAGCAGAAGTGTTCAGTAGTTGCCAGTAAATCAAGTGGTCTGGTGACTTCAACCTCAAACTTCAAATTAGGATTCCTGTATTTACTTCCTCTGATTCCTGTATCTCTGTTCACGTATAGAGATAGCTTGATCAATTCTGCTTTCACTGCTTACCTTCTCCAGCACCCATTTTTACCACATGCAACCTCTCCTGCTACTGAAAATTCTTAAGAGTTTGGGCAGTGGAGGAGCGAGAGTGAATATGACCATCCACACATTTATATAGAAGCTATACATCAAATGCTGGGACCCAACTGGGAGGAGATCTTCAGGGGGGTTTCCCCAAGTGGTTTGAATTAGCTCTTGGGCTTCACCCAAGTTTTCTTAGCCAGAACTTCTGGAACGTGGTTATTGCAGAAGGATATTAAAGCATTAATCATCCTATTATAAAAAAGTTCAGTTAAGACACCAAAGGTTCCTGTTATTCTTTCCAACTCTTATTATTTCATTTTCTTTGAGATCTAAGACCAACTCAAAAGAAAAGCTGGAATGCAAGTCACCGTGAAATGACGTACATTTCACTGCAGTGTGTGGGAAGAGCTGGCTGATTGCGAAACAGCCAAGCAGTGTTGCTAAGCAGCTGCCTTAAGACAGTAATGTCTTCTTCCATCATATGTAAAGATTTGGAATTTCTAAAATTCGCAATACCAAAAAAAAAAAAAAAGCATGACTGGTCATTTTACTCTGTATTTGTACAAAGAAGAAAATGAATAGCATCTTGCATACACTTACATTCCCGTAATTACTAAGGAAGATTAGTCAGAAATCATTCGAGTGAGAAGCTGTTCAATGTTCTCTTAGTTCCACATACACAAGAGTCTTTACTTTAGATAAGATAACTTGCTTTACTATAAAGTAATTTTGCTCTTCCATGGAAAAGTTTCTCAACAACATTCCACGCATACAGCATGCGAGTCAGAAAACAGCAACTAAGTTAAATTAATAAATTAGGCTGTCTTTGCAACAACGCTAATCCTAAAGGGCAATCACTTTGTGCAGGGCTTTACTCTAAGGCTGCAGGAGAGAGAGGCGTGAGGGAGGAAAAAAGCCCGACTACAGCTAACAGTGGAATCATGCCCAGCCCTCCTCGGCTGGCAGTAAAACTGTAAGCTCAACATCTTCACAGAAACACGAATAGGATGGCAGTGGGAGGTGGGGTGGAAACCCACACACCACAGGAAAACAACTTGTCTGTGAGGATGCCATTTTGGTTTCCATTATCCTATCCTTGTTTGCTTAGAGTTTTTCATTCAGAGTATTATCTCTCCATCCCTACAGCTTTTTTTCTGCTGTTCATCAGAGGCTTGTTTCTTCCCTACACATGTATTGCAAAGACTAGGCTTTTATTTCTCTGCAGTACAGAGGTCTGCTAACTCTTTCAGCATCTCCCATAAAACTGTTTTCTCTCTGCACAGAGAGAACCCCAAATTCCCTAACTGTATTCAGGGTACAGCAGCAAAAACCTAGGCACCACCTCCTCACTATCCTCTATCCAACCAGTATTAATTATTACAGCACTATCTAGGTGTTACAATGGGCAGTATAATTACTCAAACGCAACATTCTGAGGGGGGAAAAAAGACACCATAAAAGTTACTGTCAGTATGCAGCCACAGAAGCAGCTCAGAGAAACAATGCTGTGGGAAAATAAAACCAGTAAGACAGAAAAAGAAATCTCTCTTTTACTCCAGTCCTGTACTCAGCTCAGGGTGAAAAAAAAAGAAAACTGGAGATAAACCAGGACACAGCCATTCAGAAAAATCAGAGTGGAGAAACATGAACAGGCTAATGGCCCAAAGAGGCAATGAATCACATCTTAATTGGATAACAATGAAAATTCTTACAGATAGGCACAAAACTTTCTAATTCCCTCTCTTCTACCATATGCCTACATGTACATATATGTGTATGTTAGAGAGGGAGACTGCAGCACCTCAAGACAGCACAAAAATTGGGCAAACATTAATACTTTTACTTAAAACATCATAACCAACAGATTCAGAAACTGGAAACTTCTACAAGCGGTATCATGAGACCAAATTCTATAGGCTCTAAATTTCTCCACAAATGTGGCAATCTGGGAAATAAAATTAGCCTTAGTCCCACATGTCCAAAATGACACATCTGGTAACAAACGGTTACCTACAGGTTTAAACCGCACCAGCAAAATACTATCACAAACTGTAAGGAAATGCCAAGGATGCAGATGCCCAAAGCGCAACTTCTGTCCTCTGATCTGCACATATGAGCCAAAAAGCCATTGAATGGCAACTACAAAGCTAATTATGTTAGTTTTAAGAAGATGTACATAGTGAAGCAACAATCAGCATTAATGCACACAATATAAAAATAGAAGAACAGAGGTTGCTCAGATGTACCAAGCACAAAGTAGCTCAAAATTTTGAACCTGATCTACACTTTAGCTTGCATTGTAATTATGAAGAGTAAATATGAAGCAAGAACATATATTTCCTTTCACTGAAAGGCTTAGGCATGGATCTAGATTATTAAAATCCAGAAAAATATATTTGAAAGATCATAATCTAATAAAGGCTAGGAACTACAGCATATTTGTCTTTCACACAAACTATCTATCTATGAGAATTTTTAGAAGCTGTAGCACAAAAAGAAACACTTTAAAAGTTACTCATTGACAAAGGATTTTTGCAAGTCTACATAAATAATGCCATTGGCTAAAAATTCCTATAGTAGAGATAAAGGACAATCATAGAATCAAAGTGGAGAAAATAGTAAGTATGCGTTCCCTAACCTCAACAGTTAAACATTTTCGAGTTTTACTAGGAAGTTCCCATCTGCTTTACTGTATTTGTAAAGGAGTCAGTAAGCTGAGAAAGCCAGCTATGCACACAACACAAACTAACACACTGTAGAAGGAGCTGTAATGATTTACGTTAACTGAACAAGCACTATGAATGATTGCATATGAAATTCAATGAGATTTTTAAATTAGAGCATATTGGATGGAAGAAAACTACTTCTAACAAGACTATTTACAGTAACCCAAGCACTGTTTAGCAAGCAGAGCACGCTACTGCATCCAGACAAGGACTCAAACAGGAAGGGATGAAATATTGCTTATAGCAGATTGCTCTATCATTATGTCTATGCACACACATGTGTAGACATATACATGTGTACATACACACACAGAGAGAAAATATGAGTGTGAATGCTTAGTTACAATTAACACTAACTACATCCATCGAACTTCAGCCTCCAAGTCTTAGGGAGTCCCATCGCTGCTCTAATCGTGAAGGCTGACTCACAGATGCTCTGAAACATCTGGCAATGTCTTTCCTAGGGAAGAACCCGTTGGGGTGGGAGGGCAGCGTGCCCACCGAGGAAAGGAAATGCTGCGTTCCCAGCTGGTTCCTTTCCCGCAATGCCAGCAGAGGGCCCACTCAGCCACAGAAGGTTCTTTCCTGCCTCTGTCCATCTGAGTGCCGTCGGAGTTGCAAACCACGGGGCAACCATGAGTTTGCAGTTCTAAGTACCTGGGCAGCTGGACAACTTCTAGGTGCCATAGCTGGCCTCTGTGTGAGTCCCCATCTCTTTGCCTATGAAGACATTTCCACCCTAAAGCAGAGGAGCTGGAACAAAAGACCTGAACAAGCAGCTGAACTTGAACCCTAAAACAACAGGGCATGACCTGGGGGTAATGTATAGTATGACAATTTTCTCCCACCCAACGCATGATCACCAGGCAGTGGGTTTACCATCCCAGCAGGCAGTGATTAATAAACAGGACACACAATTTATTGGCTGCTTGAGACTGTATCAGATTCAGAGGGCCTTCAAGATTCATATCTGCAACAGCAAAATGCAAATATACCCACAGACCAAGCAGTGTTTAGTCAGTTTATTCAGCATGGCACTGTGTGCCCAAAGCTTTAGTGCACTGCCTGTTTTCAGGTTTTCCATGTCATCTTTTTGTTCAGTTGCAAATTAACAGCTTGTGCACTGACCCACACTTCCTTTCTTCATCTGTCACGAGACGCTCGATTGCAGCATGCTGATGAAATTATACTGAGGCAGAAACAAGAAAGCAAACAGAAAGCTATGTTAACCCAAGATGACATTAAGCCGGGAAAGCAGTGTTTGCAAATTAGCTCAAACCGCTAATTTCAAGCTTCTGAAAGGTTGCTGTGAACATGTGTGAAGCTGTACAAGACAAGAATAACATCTAAAAACACCTAGATACGGCAGAAGCAGAGTGCCTCCGTGCGACCTCGGACGTTTCACGCTGGAGAGTTGAGTAGGTTACCCCTTAGCTGTCTGTCCTACTCTTCTGCCGGGAGCCCCCGTCTCTGCAGCGCGGCCGGCGGAACAACCGTGAGCTCGTACCTCTGCCGCGACACTCGCGACCCCACGCATGCCACCACCTCCAGCGCGGACCGGCATGCCAGCCTGGCCGACTGCGGCGGCGGAGACACGCGGGCCGCTGCCAACGGACCGCTTCAGGCACGGCAACCCCTGCTGGCAGCCGGAGAAGGCGGCCGGCATCAGACGGGCTGCCTGCGCCACGGCCGCAGGGCCTCCCCTGCCTCCCCGGGCACTGCGACCCCCGCTCCCGGGCGGACCCTCGCCCCGGCCAGACGGCTCCGTAACGGACGGCCTCGGGCGGGAGGGCCGCCGGCCGGTACCCGCCTAAGCGGGCCCTGCCAGCCTTGTGCCACCGGCGGAGCCCAACGCCCGCCCGGGGAGCGGACCTCCCCTCAGCCCGACGAACGTTAGGCGGGGTCGCCCGCGGACCCTCGGTGAAGGGACGCCCCGCCCCCCTCCCTGCCTCCCAGGCCCGCCGCCGGCCCGGCACCCGGGGGAGGGGAACGCCCCGCCCGCTCGATGCCAGCACCGTAACGGGACGGGACAGCCAGGCTCGCCCGGCCAGGGCGCGGTTGATGCCCGCTAAGCCCACCGGGCCTCCCCCCGCCATCGGGGCCTGCCCGCGCGGCCCCGCCAGCTGCCGGGCGGCAGCGGCACCCGAAGCGCAGCGCCCGGGCCACTCCGCTCCGGTCCAGGCCGCGCTTACTGGTGTTGCGCATCCAGTGCAGCAGGCGGGGCAGGTCGGCGGCGCACGTGCCCCGCACGGCAGCCAGCACAGCGCGCCGCGCCGCCTCCAGCTCCATCGCGCCGCCGCGGGGGGGCGCCGCCGCCTGACGAGGGCGGGGTCTCGCGCCGCGCCACGCATGCGCCTGCGCAGACCGCGCGCACGTGCGCCGGCCGCGGCGTGCCAGGGGGAAGCCCCGCCCTCCGGGCGCGGGGGCTGGCGCGTACCTACCTCGTCAGTGCGCATGCGGGAGAGGCGCCATGGCCAGGAGGGGGACTTTACGCATGCGCGGTCCGTCCTTTAATAAGCACCTCTCCCCGCGCATGCGCAGGCTGTTGCCCCACTTCCCCTTAACCTCCCGTGGCTAGTCCCGCCTCCCCTCTGGGTGCCACCGTCCGTGGGGAAGCCCTGCCCTTTCCCCGCCTGCGGCTGCGCCGCCCGCCTTTAAGCTGGCGTGGAGCAATTCCTTCCTGGTGGTGTCGCGGGGCTCCGCCAAGCGCGAGGAGGCTGTTTCCCCCGGGCGACCTTAACGAGGCAGCGGGCGCGCGCACCCCGGAAGCGGAAGCGAGCCGGGGCCTGCGGGGTGAGGGCGAGTGGTGACGTTTCCCTGGTCGGCGGGCAGCGGCGGCTGGTGGTGTCTCGCCGTTGCCGGCGGCGGTTGCGGAGCGCCGGGCGGCCTCGCCTGGACTGGGCTGGGGTCCGCCCGCAGGCCCCGTGCCGCGCTCCCGGTGAGTGGTCGGGCCGCTGCGGCTGACGCGAAGCGGGACCGCGACCGTCGGCGGTTTCTTGGGGGGAGGCGGGGGCCCTCGGCCCTGTTGCGGCGGGGAGGGCGGGCACTGGGCTCTGCCGGTCCCAGGGAACGGGTGGCGGGTCTGCCCTTTGGCAGCCGGGCCGGGCCGGACTGGGGACTTTGGTCTGCCGAACGGCTGCTTGGCCGCTCCCCGCCGGCCCCGAGGGAGCGGATCTCTGGGGCTCCTCGGCGAGCCTCGGTTGTCCGCTGTAGCTTGCCCAGCCCGGTGTCTGGCCCGTGGCTGTGGGCAGTGGGGGGAAAGGCAAGGGCCGGGCACGTACCTAAGGCTGTACCCTTCACCGTTTTGTTCCTTTTCATCAAAAACGAGGATGTCAGGCGCTAAGCAGGATAGCCGGTCCCTGCTGCGGCTCAGAGGGGCTTCCTGTCCCTCTGTCAGGTAATTTTAGAAGGTGAAAACTCGTAAGTTGGGGTTGAGTGTTGCTGCAGTAGCTGAAGCTATTTCCACCTGTGAATCAGCCTTTTTTTTTTTTTTTTTTTTCTGTTACAGTATTAAAATTCTGCGGATCTTAGCCCATATATGTACATATTTAGTATAACTCTGTTGTACAGACTTTAAGTATCGCTTTTGTTTGTTATCTTTTAAGCAGCTGTTATACTATAAAACAGCTGTTTAAACAACTGTTATCTGTTAAAGCTGTTATCTTTTAAAATTCCGTGGATTAAGGAGTATTGCTAGTTTAGATAGACATATTTTGGTTAGAAGTTTATACTAGGTGGATAGGCAGTCTATCTTCAGAGTTGTTTCACTGCTGTTTTGCTGTGGCTTAATAAAAACCCCACAACTTTTACCTGCCTGTTTACTCCTGAAATGCCTGCTTTTCAGCAGCAGGTGAAGAGGACTTGGGACTCTGTGCAGTAGAACGATGACCTGGGAGCTCAGTGCGGAGGTGCCCAGGCTGTTGCTGCTGCTGAAGGCAGCTCAGACTGTGTAGAGCTCATGGCCTTGCTCAGCGGGAGGCCTGCTCAATACAGCCTGGCTTGTTTACTGTGGGGCCCTGCCAGATTTAAACCTTGCTCAGTGCATTTGTGGAGTGCTGCATCAAAGCTAAAAAGCTCTTCTAGCACTACAGATGCTCTGAACGCGGCACATACGCATTCTGCAGTGCAGTCACTGCAAATGCCCTTCTGGCTACCTGCCAACCCAAGTTGGCTACCTGCAAAGATAGCTTATATGTCTTTTTGTCTGTAGTGTGGCTCACAACCTGGATGGACAGTACGTAAACAGTTATATTAATTATTGTACTCAGCATCCCTTCATAATTCTGGTGGCTTATAAATCCTTAATGTGCTAGAGAAAGCAGTTGATATTAAAATGCTTAAATTCACCCCCTTAGCATAGTATTTGCATTATTCTTATTTTAAGGCTGTTGGAAGAAGCTTTTGGAGTTCTGCAATGGAAATGTTTGTTTATTAGGATGTAATTAACTTTTTGTGCTTGGATATCTGTAGAACTCTAGAAACTAATTTTGAATATTGAGTGTTTATCTGGCTGTTGTATGTTGGTCATCCTATCAAATTTCTTAGCTCTTATATCCAAGTATTCCAGTTAAGTTTTGTCCGTGGCTGCAGTTTTAGCAGCTCAAAGCTTACTGAGATGCAGTGCTGTTTTTAAAGTTGGTGGGTTTTTTTTGCATTATTGTGATTTTCATAGGAAATAAGCTTCAAAAGCACTTTGAACATTTGTTTTGCTGATACCCTTTGATGGATCATATTGATAATAATGCTTTTTCAGAATTATTCTGCAAGAACGTGACCTGTGTGCCTTGTAAGGAAAACTTTGAGTTTTTCCCAAGTCAGGTATCGTGTAGAAGTCCTCTTCTAGCAAAGTAAGAAAATGGACATCCGTATCTGTTAGTGTACTGATCTGCAGATATTTTACAGGCAGAGTTCCTTAGGAAGCATAGACTAATTTTATGAAATACTGAGATGGCATGGTAATGTATATCACTTTGGGATTGCCTGTGCATACAATATACACGAAGTCTAAAATGTGTAAATATATTTATTTTTGTCATTAGCTACACCTGAGGCCTGTACCTAGACTGAATTTATTTATCATACATCTTCTGAAACTTCGGGAGACTTTGTTCTGCGTTGTGGCCTCAGCATTGGAGGGGCTGGACTTGCAGTTGGTTTTTGATTTTTGGTTTTGTTTTTTTTTTTTTTGAATTTGCCAACTTTGTGACAATATTAACTCTCAATTAGGCAAAGCAGTCAGGAGAATGGCTTATGTGAGTTAGTTGTTTTATCTACTTTGGAAAATATCATTGTAAGCCTTGCTTTTTGGGACCTGTGCGGCTAGGAAATATCAGTGTGTATATGATGAGCTTACCTAGGTTTGACCCATCTCTCAAATAAAATAAGAATGTAGCTAATGGTGTATTCTTCCTTTTGCTAAATGGACTGGCCTTTCTTGTCTGTTTTCTTCTCTACTCATTTGAGGGAGGAAGTCCTGAAAACCTTGAAAACTCTCAGCTACTTTGATTACCAAGGCTCTCATTATTGGGAAATTTGCTTTCAGTTCTGAAAGGAGGAACTCGAATGTGAGATTCTGACTTCAGTTACCAGCAAGGGCATAGTTTGGTACAAGAAAACAGTGAAATTGGAAGATAAACCGGAAGTATCCAAAATGTTCCACTTCAGCAGTAACTATGGTGTTGCAGATTTTTTGCTCTTTAGACAAATTTTGGTTTGCCTTTTTTCAGAGTTTTAGATGGCTCTTTCTGCCATGTGTTCTTCTGAATATCTTGGTATCTTGTATAGGAGGTAGAGTGGTTTAGCATGTTGACTAGACTATGCATACTCTTCAGAAATTAACTTTTCATGGTTTCCTAACTATAAGTTGTGGTATGCTATAGGGTTATATGTAAGATTTGTGTCTGTAGTCCAATAAAGCTATTCAAAAACACAATCTGAATTTTGTTTATTAAAATGCAAGTATGTTTGTAGGGTTACTGAAATGGGAAATTCTGATTTACTGTAAGGTAGGTAAAAGAACCAATAAATAATGTTCAATTTTGCTAGCAAAAGATTTTGCTTCTGATCCTATTGTCTTGCAGGATGCATAGCTTCTAGGCTATTCTGCTTGATTTTATTCTGTCATGTAGCATATTGGTGATAGGAAGATAAAAATCAGTTAGCACTCTTTCTGGAAGTCTGTCTGGACTGTTTCTTCATGGTGAATTCAATGCACAAATATTCCAGACAGTGAAATGCTTCCTAATAGCAGTGTGGTAGCTGTATTTTTAAGTAGGCCATCAGGATAGCCTAAAATTAACTTCAGGCCAATATTTCCTAAAAATAACTCTAAAAAAGTAAAACTTGTGCACTTTCTGGAATGCAAAGCTAGTTTCTTTACCCAAAAGGTACTGGAATAATTAATTTGTGAAGGCATAGCTTCAACTAGTTTTAACTTTTAATTGTTTTCCAGATTCTTCTGAGTTGTACTTGAAGCCGCCAAAATGGTTCTAGCAGATCTTGGAAGAAAAATAACTTCAGCATTACGCTCACTGAGTAATGCTACAATTATCAATGAAGAGGTATGTAGTATGCATATGTGACAGCACTAACATTTAGAAAGCAAAGTTCTGAGAAAAGTTATCAAAGGCTGATGAGAAGCTTGAATTAAGTTGATGTTATCCCAAGGCTCTTTTCTTCCTTCAAGTAAAATTTCTAGCTAGAGGTTTTAACCCCCTGATAGTACAGCCAAAACTTAAAACCAGATTTAGACATGTAAAATCAGCTCAGGCATAGCGGGTCTCATGGTCAAAGGGTCCTGGAGCCTGGTGGCTGTACTTAGGGACATTAGCATTCTCAGGAGGTGATGCTGAAGGAGGCAATATGTGTGTAAGTTTGGGTGGAAGGTAGGCTGTGAGACCACATAGAGTGTTCTGATTTGTGTGTGCACAGCTAGACCATGGAGAAGTGTACTAGACTGCTAGAAGCTGAAGTGTGGAAGAACAAATAGCTTTCAACATAAACTTTGTCTGAAATGTGAGAATTATGTTCTGTTTCCTGCCTTTATATTCAAGCCAATACAGTGTGTGGTTCTGGAAGCTGTTTGACTTGGTATAGTCTGTTTTTTTTAATTAACAGTTTGAAACTATAAATAAGTGTTTGCTGTTATGGACTGAAAAGCAACATGAAAAACTAACTGATGTGATGGTTTAGAAGCACCTCTGAGCAAATAAATCGCTAGAAACCCTTTTCAGGTAGGCAGACAGGTGGCTTAAAGTAACTAAAAAGTAGGCTTATTGTGGGTTGTGCATAGAGGAAAGGTGTTAACAAATCTCCAGTGGGGAGACAACAAATCCTTAAGCAAATCAAATATAGCCCCATTAATTTTTTTTCAGCAGTAAAAACTTCTCCTGCAAGAGCTCAAGCTGTGAAAATGAGGCTGTTTATGCAGGTGTTACTTTAAAAAAATCTTTTTGTTCAAGACTTCTCATTTTGAAAATTCTTAGAACTACTAAACTGGGTTCATAACTGAGGCACCTGTTTGCCTAAAAGGCATACCGCAGAGCATCAGTCCAGTTTCTGCTGAGAATGCAGAAAGCAATGTGTCCATCTTGTGTTTAAAATATACTTTTATTTAGAGATTATGTGGCATTAAGAGATTCTTTTGTGCCGTTCTGTTACAGCTGTCTCTAAGGAGTACCCATAAGAAGTTTAGGAAGCCTTGCTACCATATGAGCTGCTGTTGTCCTTAATGCAATAGGAAATGTTCTGTGTTACTTTGTTACAGTGTGCATATTACAAATTCAGGATCCTTCTTTTCCAGTGTCACCTTTTCAAATTTAAATTGCATTTACGTAGGAACAAATACATAGACTTTTTTTTTTGTGGCAGTCAGTATAAAGGTAGGACTGCATATGTTTAAGTTCTAAAAGCCTTGGTTATATCATAAATACTTTCACATTCTTATTTTGAACTAATACTGGCCTACTGTGTATTGTAAAACCATTTTTCTTTTATACTCTAAAGGTTTTAAATGCTATGTTAAAAGAAGTATGTACAGCATTACTGGAAGCTGATGTTAATATTAAACTTGTGAAGCAACTCAGAGAAAATGTCAAGTAAGTGAAATAATCAAAAAGCATTTAACTTCTAATGTTTGTAAAAGTCATAATTTGAGGTTGCAGAACAACTAAGTTCTAACTTTATATGATTTTCTTAGACACACCCAGTTACCTTTAACAGGAAAATACAGTTTGAACTAAATGTCTAGCCAGTTCCATCAAAAGAATCTTTGACAAGTTCAGCTGGTTATTGCTAGTAGAGTCTTGTTTCAAAAAAAAAGTTGCTGTCATCAGTTGAGTGGCATAATAAACAAGTTCTTTGTTACTTCCTAGACAGCTCATCTTCACATGGTCTGTGCTGGATATAAATAGATCTGTGTATATGACCAGTACTGTTATGTTGGCTATTTTCAGATGTGTAATTCAAGTAGATGCAAGTCTGAAAGATGCAAGTATTTTAGAAACCTGTTTTTGTCCTGCATACAGCAGTAACGTGCCCAATGCATGTCTCTCCTTAAATATGTCCTATCTGAAAACTCAAGGCAAATCAGAGTGCTGTTCCAGTTGCAAAGACTTCATTTATTACTAGATTAAAGTGATGCTTTAAGTTAGGCTAGTGTTTCATGTTTTTTTCTGAACTCAGGTCTGCAATTGATCTTGAAGAAATGGCATCTGGCCTTAACAAAAGAAAAATGATCCAGCATGCTGTCTTTAAGGAGCTTGTTAAGGTAGGACTCCTAATTTCTCTATTACATCACTTTTTTTGTATGGCCTGGGCTGTGGAAGCATTACAGCAGCAAGCCAAGCTTTAGGGTTATTGTGTGGTACCTGCAGTTATGTTTTCTTTTGTAAGGCTTCTTACTATTGCCAACAGTAGTAGTAGTCTGATTGAAATGACTTCCTGGGTATCTCTCAGGCTAACTTCAACTTAAGCTTCAAGTTCAGCTATTCTTACTCTTCAATTGAAGTTTAAAGACAAAATAAGGGTACTATTAGCTTCTGGGCTGTCTTTGGTTGGCCCAGAAACGCGCCTTTCCTACCTTAATGAAGATTTGTTCAAACTACTTGTTACTTAACACGTTTTCAAAGCCTTACATCTCGGCAGTTCATGGCAACGTTTCTCTTTAATCTACCTACTTGGTCAAATCAGCACCTGGGTGTCAGGAGGCTGTTCTTTTTCCACTTAATGGTATAGTCTTTTGTTCTTCTGCCCACCCATATGATGGCTCTCTGGAATGCGTTGTACCTTCTCATTCGAGAAGTGAGGCAGGAACCCTAAATAGTCCTCTGTACTGTAGGATTCTCACCAGAAGAGGTCTATCTTGAGCAGTGATGGTGGGGTGGAGGCCATGCTTCTGTGTTGAGTGTTATACTTGTGCCATATATATAGGGCACCCTGGCTTTGGTGTTTGGCATTAGAAAGAAATTAACAGTTTCTGTTGCAGAATTAGGCATAACACTCTGTACTATAGATACCTTGCATAGGCTGTTGCTGTTCACTGTAAATCAGCAAGCATCTAAGACAGATTAAGACTAGAATATGCAAGAATTGATTTGTTCCACTGAATATAGAACCAGGCATGTAGCATGACTGTGACACTGACTGTTCTGTGCTCCTTAAATAGATGTTGCAGAACTGAATTTTACTTTGTTCTTTAGCTTGTAGATCCTGGAGTCAAAGCATGGACACCTACCAAAGGAAAACAGAATATTATAATGTTTGTTGGTTTGCAAGGAAGTGGTAAAACAACGACCTGTTCAAAGGTAACTTGCACTGAATCTGTGTGGTTTGGTTTTTTTTCTTGGCGGGGGAGTAGTCATTGGATTCCTTTGGTAGGATTTGTTTGTGATCTGTGCCCTTTCTATTAGTAGGAAAGTACTAACTGATTACAACACAGACTTTTGCAGAGGGGGTTTCTGAGAGGAACGTCCAAAGTAATATTCTTTTGTGGCAATTTATAGCTTACAGGATTTCCTTCAAGATTTTTTTTTTTTTAAACTAAATTGTTGATGAAACAGTACTGCATATGGATAACAAAGCTTCTTTCTACTCCTCACTTTTTTGGGGTTTAAGACTACTAGTCTGTGAGTGGAACCTATGTCACTCTGTTACCAGTTTAGGGGAACTGGTGGAAGTTGGCCTCTGTGTTAGATATCTCAGTTAAGTATTAGTGGGTGGTGTGAAACCTCTTCCAGCCCCAAATTTGTTCAGGGAATTTGGATTTGTATTTTTAAGGCTAAAAAAGAGTGCTTTGAATCAATGCTTAACCTATTTATGGTGATTGTTGGGAGGAAAAATTATCCCATGGAAAAAGACCGCATCTTTTTTGCTTTTTTCAGTCATTTGCTTTTGAGATTCACACATAGGCTATCACTGCTCTGATTTCATAAGACTTTCCTAGTGCTTCTGTAGGCAAACTATATTTTGGAATTTTGGTTTTAGTCAATCAAATGTTCTGTGAATGTACATTGTACCAGTGAAGCTGTTACAAGAAATTAAGGATTCCATCGATCACTTTAAAACATGTCCTTGCAATGGAAATATCTTTGTTCTTCTGGAAGTACAGAAACAAATGGCTGTGCAAGTTGTAGCCACTACAGTACTTCAATATTAAGTACTTACTGCTTTGGGTAGTTTCTAAAAGCTAGTCCAATCTCCAAGCAGAATGCAGGAGTTAGTAAAATGGAACTGGAATTGTGTCCGTTCCTAGCTCAGGAAACTGAAATCACAAGCAACTGAAATGTCAAGCAGCTGTTTTCATCTCATCAGTAATAATTATTTGAATAACATACTTTTCTAAGTAACAGAGGTGCTAACATTTGATACCTGTAAAGTGTTACTAAGTGGTCTCAGTTATAGGAGGGCTTGCTTGACTGTGTCTTCTGTATGTACTTCAGTGACTTGTTACAGTGTCATGCTTTCTAGTGGGATTTTGGTGTAACTACTTGTTTTGGATTTCTTTTCACAGTTAGCATACTTCTATCAGAGGAAAGGTTGGAAGACGTGTTTAATATGTGCAGACACATACAGAGCAGGTAATACAGTTTTTAACAATGTGGTTCTTCATCTCTAATACTTACAGATTTTTTTAAACTAGTCCCTTGACTGTACCTGTCTTACAGGTGCTTTTGACCAGTTAAAACAGAACGCCACAAAAGCAAGAATTCCCTTTTATGGGAGGTAAGCATCTTTCAGAATCAGTTTGGAGAACAATTCAACTCCCGTATTGTTCCTTATTGAACGTCTCATGCTAAGCCTCATTCAGTGTTGCCTAATTACTTAGATTTTGTTATAATATTTGCTCTGATCAGATGAAAATTCCACCTAGTTCCATATACTGTCTGCCAGTAGTAGCAGGTAGAAGGATAAAGTAAGAAGAGATTAGGCATCCAGGGATAATTACCTAGAATGTTCTCTTGGTGTATAGCTATTAATAGGCCTTTACCAGACACATTCAGATTTTCAGGAAGTATCTTTGCAGATCAAAGGATACAGATATCACTGCTGGATAGGTCCAGCAGTGGACTTAAATAGCTTTTATAAAGCAATAAATAATTTCCCCAAGCTTCACTGGAGGTGCACTGTCTAGGTACTCAGTTAAATCTTGTTTCAGAGAAGGGTTAGTAGAACTTAGTGCAGTCTTCAGCAGGTGAGACACACAGTCCTTTTGTGCTTCAGTTCACTGAATAGTAAGAGCAAATGGCTTAGGAAGGCATATTTTTAATCAACTTTTGCTTGACATAAGAGGAAGTCCCTCTTGAAATCCAGATAGGTTTACAGTCAAGCGATGAAAGTTTGAACTAGTTTCTTTGGGAACAAAGAATTGCATATATATAGATGTTTCTCTTTGTGATCAGTTATACAGAAATGGATCCTGTAATTATTGCCTCAGAAGGTGTTGAGAAATTTAAGAATGAAAACTTTGAAATAATAATTGTTGATACAAGTGGACGTCACAAACAGGAAGACTCTTTGTTTGAAGAGATGTTGCAAGTTGCTAATGCCATAGTGAGTAGTTTCAAGAAATACAACAACTTCTGTTACAGTAATTTCACTGCAATTCGTTTGTGTTTATCTCCTATTGTTCTACCTGGATTTTGCTCCTCTGGAATGCATCAGTGCTTTAACTCCTAGATTATATTGGAAATTACAAACAGATATGAATAAAAAAGGGCTGGGTGATCAGAGAGTTCTGTGTCAGTTTGAATTCTTGTATCTGTAATTCAAGGATGCTTGCACATAACTAGACTACCGTTCCTACTTTAACTCTTCCTTTTTAGGATCTTTGCATTGAGAAACTAGATATAAGAACCAGTCTGATCTAGTTCCCTGTAGCTATCTGTATTAAATTTTCTGTGATAGTCACAAATTATTGCCCTGAAACAGAGTAGAAGATTGGATAACTTTTCAACAGTTTTGATACGTAAATGAAGCTAGTGTTTCTTGTATGGGTTTAAAGAGTCTGGCTATTTGATTCTGTGGTCTTGCATGGCAATATGACACTTCCCACACAACTGCTAATGGCTAACTTGTTCTCAGAGGAATGGATGTCTTAAAGCTCCTAATGTAAAACCAAATGGAAGATGTTGGCCATTAATTGCTTGTAGATACTAATTAGCTTGTTGGCTCAGATGCTGATGAAAATCACTCAAAACATAATAACTGTAAACATATTACATTCTAATATTTGCTGTTGTAGATAAGTTGTTCCCATAGTAATACAGCGTCAAAGTTTTCAAATGATCCTTGGGCAATACTGTTCATAGAACAGTTGCCCTTTAGTTTTAAACTTCAGAGCCCTTACATACTGTTATTGCAGTAACATCTGCTTCAGAACATAATGCACACACACTGTTTAAGAAAGCAGGAAATGATTATTTTGTGTATCTCTCATTTCTCCTAGCAACCAGATAACATTGTTTATGTGATGGATGCTTCCATTGGCCAAGCTTGTGAAGCTCAAGCTAAAGCTTTCAAAGATAAAGTAGATGTAGCTTCTGTTATTGTTACTAAGCTCGATGGACATGCAAAAGGAGGTGGAGCCCTTAGTGCGTAAGTATTGTGATACAATAGTGTTCAACATCTAGCTGTGCATGGACAACTGTAAAATGTGTTAGTGTCTCACAGAAACCTGTCCTGTGAAAGTGTCACTGTCACACTGCAGAGAATCTGAGATTTAAATCAGTAACAGGTATGTTCTTACCCTACTTCTGGTGGATAGGGTCACCCATTGATATTTAAAGTCAGTCAGAATCAGATACTACGATGTACTTACAATACAGTATATAATACAGTGTATATTGTCACGTGTCAGGCTTCTGTCTTCTGAAAACAGCATCAAGTAATTATTTATGGTAAAAACTGATATGCAAGATACAAAAAATATAAATTTGGACTTAATAGACACAGCTTACCTGAAAAGTGTTGCTTCTCTTCTAATACCTAAGACTTTTTTCCAAAAGAGAAAAACACTAGCTAGTCATATCTAATGGCTTTATAACTGCAATGCAAATCAAACTTCTGGATTGTCAGTGTCCAGCAACTTGGTAAAAAATTAGTCTGCAGTCATACTTTCCTGAATTCCATTCTTGTTGGACTTCCCATGCACTGTATCTTGACAGACTCTATTGACTAGAAAATGTTACATTTTATCTTCAGCCTTGTATAACAGCATGTCAGACTAATCTCCAGCTGTGTTTCAATGACATAGCTCATATGGATCTGAGATGATTTGTCAAAACAGTCAAAGTTAACTGACACCAACTTACTAAATCACTGTCTGACTTTGATCTTTGATGTTAGAGTTCTTAAACTGCTGTATGTATTGATGTTATTTATAGCATAGTGATGGAGAACTAAACTGAAGAGCAAAATGAAAACGCCAAAAGCTTGTTCCAGTTGTTATGTGCTTGTATGCTTTAAGTCTGCTGGGTTTGTTCTGTATGTTCTATATGTTCCAGTTTCTGTAGACTGGAAGCTGAATACATCTAAAAGCTAGTGATTGATTGCCCAATTGGTTGGTGAAAAGGCTCTGATTTTTCTTATGTCTAGGATTTTTTTCCTGTGTTGAAAATGAGATGGCTGTCTGTTGTAGGAGACTTTTTTTTTTTTAACGCTGAGTGTGTTTGCATGAATAGTTTGAGGAATAAGAAAGATGCTTCGGAGAGGATGCACTGCGTTGATCATGTCTAGCTGATTCTGTTAACAGGTAGTACAAAAGATGGGTGGGTTTTGAGAGGCCATTTCATAAAATATATTTTATTGCAGAGTTGCTGCCACAAAGAGTCCTATTATTTTTATTGGAACTGGCGAACACATAGATGACTTTGAACCCTTTAAAACACAGCCTTTCATCAGCAAACTTCTTGGTATGTACTATGTACAACTATACTTAAGAGACACTTTGAATTGGATAATAGAAAGTCAAAGGGTAATTTTTTTTGCTAACTTCAGAGCTGGCTTTTTTTTTTTTCCAGGTATGGGTGATATTGAAGGATTGATAGATAAAGTAAACGAGTTAAAATTGGATGATAATGAAGCACTCATAGAAAAGCTCAAACATGGTAAGTTATTCCCAAGGCCTGAATAATGGGTGTATTACCATGGCCTAATCATGGCAGGTTCTCTGAGATGTAGACTACTGAGTTAATGTGTTGTAGACACACTTGTGTAGACACAAGTAACTTGTTTCATGTGCATCATGAAGAGTGGTTATTCTTTCTCTAATACATGTGGCAAGCAAGTAAATTGAGTTATGTTTTTTGAATAAGTCTGTTGGATGATAACTGTCTATAACTGCAGAATAACTAGCTTAACTCTTAAGTGTGTACCATCTGAAACGGTCTAGCCATGTTAATAGTGAAGAGGTTTATCTACCTATCTATGCAGTATAGTATTTACCTTGTAAATATAAAGAATACTTGAGAAAGGACAGTAAAACCAAAATGCTAATGTGACTTTTTGCTAATCTTTGTTTGTTGTACTTCAGGTCAATTTACATTAAGAGATATGTATGAACAATTCCAAAACATCATGAAAATGGGACCGTTCAGTCAGATCTTAGTAAGTTATTCCAAAAAAACCATTTTAATTTATATTTGATAAAATTCTGCTGTAAACTTAAAACTTTTAATTGAAACTGGTGTTGGACTCTGTGCTTTATGTTTATCAAAAAAGTTAAATGATTTGGCTACTGCGATACATAACTACTAAACTAAAACTTGCTGTCCATACTTCTGGCTGCTTAGAATAGGCAAAGCTGACTTTAATTGACACAGCATTTGTTTTCAATTTTAAAAACAAGGGTATGATCCCTGGTTTTGGAACTGACTTCATGAGTAAAGGCAATGAACAGGAATCGATGGCAAGGCTAAAGAAACTGATGACAATAATGGACAGTATGAATGACCAAGGTAAAACAAACTTCACTTGCTATTTTTTATCTCAATTGTTGAACAAGCTTATTTATAGAGATCTTTTTGGAAATGACTTGAACATAAGGCAGCATCTACAGTGACAGAAAACTATGAGGAGCATTTATCACTCTTAGAAATGGCAAAGAGTACATATGTGTCTCTAAAAATTTAGACTTATCCAGAAAGTTTGAGATGTACCTTGACAATTGCCTGTTGCTGTTCTATCCTATGTAGTATAGGTGGGATTTTGAAGCATTCCATTGGAAATCAATGTATTTTTATTTTTCATACTGTAAGTGCGCTTCTTAAATTATTAACACTATACTTGCAAATTAAAAAGCTACATTTATCCTTAATCTGTCATTGCTGTCTCCTACCCACCCTCAAATTTACTTGCTGACATAGCCTGGTCTCTGGAATTCAAGGTGTGTTGTTTCTAATCCACTCATAACTCTTGCAGGAAAAACATGCTTTTACCCTTGTGCTAAACCCATTAGTATGGCTTAAGACCAAGTATGTTGAGAGCATAATTTATTCAGGCGACTTTCTGTTGTGGTGATTAACATATGAACATAACAGCTTTTTAGTACTATTCCCTAGAATATTATATTTCAATTATTTATGTAAAATTCTGCATTGTCACTTCTAAAAGTGGTGTGTTGTTCTCTGGCTCAAAATTAAATTCTCAACAATCCTGAGAATAAGTTTGCTACCAGCTGTAACAGATTTGAATGTCAGTAACTGAATGGATTTTTCTTTCCCATTGTTTATTGCAGAACTTGACAGTACAGATGGTGCCAAAGTTTTCAGTAAGCAGCCAGGAAGAATCCAAAGAGTAGCAAGAGGTTCAGGTGTTTCTACCAGAGATGTTCAGGAGCTTTTGACCCAATACACTAAGTTTGCACAGATGGTGAAAAAGATGGGAGGCATCAAAGGGCTTTTCAAAGGTAAGAAAAAAGAAAAACACTTATTAACTCAGTGGGGAGGTCACTTGATGTGTGAACACAGAGGAAATATGAAAATGTCGATTAGGTGTTGGGAGAGGAGAAAGTGAGTTGTAGCTTGCTCCTTTTCATGGTGTTTGAAAGCTCTTTCATGTGACTGGTAAGAGCGTAAACTTCATTACTACTACAGTACTGACACTTCAGTGTGTTATGTGGGGTGCAGGGACTGTTGATTCTTAAAATACTCTTAAGTGCCTGATGTAATAACTTCTGATCATAGACTTGAATGGATTTGAATCTAGAATTAGGAGGTAAAATTCCAATTTATTTTTTTAGCCCCATATATTAATCCACTTATGTTTGCTTCTTTTTTTTTTTAAGGTGGCGATATGTCAAAGAATGTAAACCCATCTCAGTTGGCTAAACTGAACCAACAGATGGCAAAGATGATGGATCCAAGAGTTCTTCATCATATGGGTATGTGTTGGCTTTATACAACTTCAAGAGAGGACTAGCAATTAATGGTGGAGCATTTGAAATATAGAAGTGGGAAAGGTGATGTGAGAATGTGTGTGTATATATATCAGTATTAAGTATTTCTAGGTTTCCTAATAAGAATCAGAAAGTTTAGTCCATATGTTATAGATGCTTTGCACTGACCAGTGCTTAATCTAGTCTCTTAATTTGGATTCAGCTCTCAAAATGAGCAATTGGAGTGGTGTCTGATGAAATAGCAAAGTGATAACTTGAAGCACAACTGGTAAAGCAAATCTGTTCCTAAACTTTCCATCCTTCTCCTAGCTTTGCCTGAAATAAAGCTGCTGTTGTCAAATTTAATTAAAGACAGACTCCCATACTGGGTACCTTACTAATTGGTAATGGTCATTCCTTCAAGGTTTTTCTTTTGTCTAGATTTTGGTGCACAGGGCATCTTAAAACCTACTTTAAGCCTGGTGTTTTGCAGACCTTCCTGTACTTATTCACTATTGTCCATTTTCAATAGCCATTTAAACCTGGCTTGAGAGTCCTGGGCTTTTGCATTTGTATATTATTGAAACAGTGTGTGTGTGCTTTAATGAGGCCTCAGAAGCAAGATAGCTGTGCTTCAGAGTTAATTAACACATCTGTGTTCTCACATATTTTCTGCAGGTGGCATGGCAGGATTGCAGTCAATGATGAGACAATTTCAACAAGGTGCTGCTGGGAATATGAAAGGCATGATGGGATTCAATAATATGTAAAGAAGCCTTAATAAAAATGGACTTGGTTGACTCTTCATTGCAACTTCAGTAAAAGAATTTGCTTTCTTCCTTTTTACAGTGATGGAGGGAGTGGTCTTTTGAAATATTATTCAGGCTTCTCAGTTTCTACATCTAATTTCTGAAAAGTATTTTTGCTTAAATTAGTTCCTCTCCACTAATACCTGATGGCACAAAGAGTAATTCAATTTAATAAAACAAAATCGTGATGTAAAATTTTAATATTTAGAGACACTTTTTAATTGTTTACATCAAATGGCAGCCATTATATTTGTAAACAACCCTGATCTTTTGGTTATAGGAACATAAAACGTCACAAATATCCTGTAAAATAAAATATAAGTGGTTATAAACAAGGGAATGGCCTGTTTCTTCAGTTCTTTCATAACTGTCCTTTTATCACCACGTAATGAGATTATTTCTTCTTTAGTTTGACTTGTTTCTAATGACTGTTGTAACTCATGTTTGGCATAGATACTCTAAGAATAATTCAGTATCTGAAATGTGCTGTTGCTGGTCGAGTGTTCTCCTCGGAGCATTTTTGGAACGTGGATGTGCTGTGCTCAGGTCTGTGCAAAACTTTGGTCTCCAGAATTTTATTGTTTCCCTATACATAAAGAATTAAGTGACTAAAACCGTACAGGTATGCAGATATCAAGCTGCCTCATGTACTGAAGATACTTCACACCAGGCTGCCAATTAAGTAGTGGTTTTTTAATGGAGATAATTTCTAATACATCCTAGAATGAATTCTGTGCTGGTACTGAACTTGAAACAGGCAGGTAGCTGTATCTGACCAAGCATGTTATCCCAAGTCAGCTACCATCTGATCTTAATTTCCTATAGCATTTCTTCTTTTAATATTTCAGTTTACTTTGGTCTCAAAAGGTTGGAATCTACAGGCACACTTGAGAAACTAGGTAGACCAGATGAACCTTGAAATCCAACATACATCTTTAGCAAATACGGCAAGGTCTTTCACCCTTACCTTAAGGTAAGAGGGTGTATTATGAATTTATTTTAATATACTGCGGAGTGCTTGGGTTGTAAATGGACACCCATCTCTGTTGCTTACATAAAAATTAAATGTGGTAATAGAAACAAGCGTGTCCATCTGTCAGCCAGTTCTTTGAGAAGGTGGCAGCTAACACCGCTGTCAGTGAATAGCTTATATAGGTAATTATGCTCTTGTGCTAATAAAACTAGGTATGCTGTAACTTGGTTTATAATGTGTATAAGTATTATAAGTATTTTATGTGTGACTAGTGGTACATGTCTGTATCCAATGCATGGAGGATGCAGAAAGATCTTCAGGTATGCCATTTACCTACAGTGCTGCATTTTAAGTATAGCATTAGTCTGTAGAACGATTGGTTAAGTTGGATCTTAGTATTTTAAATGTAACAAAAGAATGAGTCCTGGTATATCACCAGCTTGTGGGGGAGCTGTCCTCAAGTACTTTAGTGGTGTGTGTTTACTGAAATGTGTTGGTTTTTTTTTTTTCTTTTAATAGTATCTGCAGTTCTTGAGCAGTACAAACCAATGCAATTTACAAAACCATACAGCAAAGAGCAGCAAATAAATCATGGTTTGGCATGTAGTTGGTAGGAAAGAGTAGATAGTTATGTTGAATGCTTTTGATGGAAATCAAACATGAATGGGCGTATTGAGGATGAACAGTGAAGCACTGTGCTTCTGGACAGGCTCAGTCAGACTGTCAAGTTACCAACAATTAACTCTTTCTATTTTCAATTCATTGCATACATTTAGTTTTAGTCTTTAGTTCACCGTTTCCAAACTACTGCTACCAGGTAAGAAGAGAGCTGTCACTAGCTGTGTGTTGTCAGAGGCAAGGGCAGGTTTAGAAAGCATTTCCTTTAAGATGTGGGATTTGTTATTTCTAAGGCATATGCTGGAATAAACTAACAGCAGTATACCGCTCCTACCTTAACATGACAGGTAGAAAAGACCTTGGAGCCTGCTTGAATAATTGCCTAAAGATCTCAAGGTTGGTTGTGTTTTGTTTTTTGTTTGTTTGTTTTTTTAAAAAATAGATTCATGTTGGAGGCACTTAAAAGGACAGTTCAACTGTAAAGGAGCACCTATAAAACTTTCTCATTGTTTTACTCCTATAAAGCTATTTTAGGGAGTGTGGGCAATAATTATTTTTTTTATGTTTGTGGATTCTGCGGAGAAGGATGTGTAGAAGAAAATCCTGAAGTTGTTGCAGGAACAGAAGCTACAATGTTCTGTGTATTTTGTTTGGCATTCGGAATTGGCGACTTAATTGTATCAAGCTAGGAGAGGCCGCATAGAACACTGTCAGCAAGTGCTGTGAGTAACAACTCTACCAGCACTCTTTTCTTGTCTTAGGCTTCTTGTACTTGTCCTCAACAGGATCTCACCATGTTCTGCAGAAAAGTTTTCTCTGGCATACAAAAAGCCTGAAAAGTTAAGAGGCAAACTAACTTCACTGGAATTGCTTAGAAGGCTGAGGTCTGTCTTTCTGTGTATATTTTAGTGAAAGATGTTGCTGCTGCTCAGACAAGTTTGGTGTCTGGACATATGGCTAAACCAAGTTCGCTGGGAACTTGAAAGTAATGTTTAGGTAATTGTAGCGCCTGGGGAAGGCCACTAGAAGGAGCCAAGGGACAAGACAGTAATATATAAAATAAGCTCAGCTCTAACTCTGTTTTAGTTCACCCTTGTTTCAAGACCAGTGACATCCCGTAGTCACCCTTTTCATTGGTTAAAGGATGTTAACATCCTTTGACATCCAGCAGACTAATATAGAAATAAGTATCTGTTGCCTGTTTACTTGTTTGGAAGATAGTGGTTGCTCTGTAAAAGTGGAAAAGCACCAGCTGTGGAATAACTGTGTTGTTGGTGCATGCTTCGTCAGTTTGCTGCCTTTTTAAGGAAAACCCTACCCATAGGGCTAGAACAACAGGTTTGGAATTTTTTTACTCCTTCAAGAAAGAGGAGGACCTTAGCAGTTCAAATATAAGTATCCTCTTTGAGTAGGGCAAAGGATGCATGATGTAGTTCATGGTAACTATTCTTAGGCCTCTCTGCTGAGCAGCCTGCTATGAGGAAACGGTTATGATGGTCAATAGGCAGCTGTGCGATAGGAGCTGGACAATTAACTACTAGCGCACACACAAATAGCCATAGGTTGGTTTGTTAACAGTCTTTACTTTTTCTTTGGTCTTTCATTATTGACACTTGCTAAATCTATTAAACTTGTCTAAGTTGCAAATGCGAATTGTTCTGGCAGGCGAAAGACTGACTTCAATGTTACTGTTCAGCTGCTGTAATTGCAGTGGAGGCAAAGGAGAGCAAGTCAGCTGGTTGATTTAATGCTGTTCTTTAAGAGCTGCTACCCTATTTCAACTTGTCCTTACTAAACGGAATGTAGACTCTACTAAGGGTAAGAGGTATTTATGTGCCCTTACATTAGTTTGTTTCTTTGCAGGCTTAAGTAATACCTCTTTGTTTTAACATACAAAGCAGGTTCTCAGTCCTGTACTATCTAAAATAGTAATCTAATCTTTAATTCATGTGTTTCTGTAATCATGCATTCAATAGTACATTCTGTGTGTCACCCTCTTCCATAATGGGAACATTTTCTGCCTTGTGCTAGTATAATTGTAAATAAGGTATGTCTATAGTTTACCTGGGACTTTAATGTATCATAGGATCTGGAAAATGCTTTGATAATATGACTAAGAAAGTGCTTAAGAGCCTGTCTATGCTACAGCCTGTGATTCTGGTGGCAGCTATTCTTAATGATACAGGATTGAAGGATGGTTCTTGCTGTCACGTAAATGAGTGCATGTTACAGCCACTGGCTCCAGCCTTTTTAGAAAAAATTAAAATTACTCACTCCTCAGTCCCATCAACAGGATGTTTCAAATGCTTCCACCTCCAGCTGTTTTTACCAGTAGCTGGCATTGGCTAATGTGCCTTTTGCCTAGCTCAGCCCTGGCTCCTTATTCAGCTGCAGTAAGGTGGCCTCAGCACAGGGGATGAAGATTCCAGCTCTCCCCTGGGGCAGCTGAGTGAACCACTTGTCTGACAAACTCTCCTCCCTGCCTCCTGGCAATAAATGTTATTTTCTCACCCAGATATGTCCCGGGGGCCAGGGCACCATGGGTTTGCATTTCTTTCTTGTTCTGTGGTTTGTCCTTTCAAATGCGTTGAATTCCCCGAGCCAAGGCCAGGCACTGAAAGGCTCAGCCAGGTTGGCTCTTCTGGAGGAGAGCGCTGCTTGGGGAGTTATGTTGCTGGGGAAGAGCAGAGCTGCTTTCCGTGTATGCCAAAACCTCCTGGTGATTGCAATAAGCACTGTGGATGTGCAGCTCCTTCAGATTAATTTGTTCTAAGTCAGAATGTGAAAATTTGTTGTTTACGAGTTGTTCATGACAGCAGGGGTTGGGTGTCACCGGTGGCGTGAGGACCTCTGTCGGCTGACGCACGGGAAGATGCAGCACAGCCGCCCTGCAGCCCAGGAGCTGTTCAGGGCAGCAAGCAGCTCAGGGGCTGTCACTGTCCATTAACTTAATGTCCCTCTCAAAATATTCTTTTATTATTTTGCCGATTTCTACAATATTGGGGCAAGATGATGTGCGCATTTCCCTGTAACGCGCAGAGTTCCCCCTCTTTGCAGAGGGGCTGTGCTTCCCCTCTGTCTGCCCGCCGGCCTCTGCTCTCTTCCCCATCTCCCTCCCCTTGTTGCTGAGTGAAATGACCGAGGCCGGTAGCGGCTCGGTCCCGCTCCCGGGGGACCCACCGGGCGCCTCTCCCCGGGTGGCTGCGGGGCCCGAGGAGCACGGCCGGCCCCGGCGAGGCGCCCACCCCCCGGGGCGCGGGCGGCGGCCCAGCAGGCCGCGGCGGGCTGCAAGCGCCGCCCCGGCGGGCGGTGTGACGGGCGGTGCCGCCCGGATCGCCTCCCTGGGCCGCGGCGGGCCCGCTGCCGCCCTCCCCCGGCGCGGCGGCGGCGGGCGGGAGGGAGCATGGAGCAGGGGCTGTCCGCCATCACCCTCTACTGCGCGCCCGCCGCCGGCCCCGCGGCTGCCGCCTGCGCCATGGAGCCCGAGCAGGTGAGCGGGGGCCGGGGCCGGCGGAGCGGCCTCTCTGCCGGCCGGGCCGCGGGAGGAGGGAGGCCGCCGCCGGAAAAGGGCGAGGCCCTGTGGGGAGGGCGGTGGCGTTGGGGTCGGGCTGGCGCCGGGGCCAGGGTAGCAGCCGCGGCCTGTCCCCCTCCCCGGGTGGTGCGGGAGCGGGGGGAGCCCCCGGTTCTCCGCTGTGGGTGGCGGGTGATGAGGAGGGCCTGGCCGCGGTGGGAGGAGGCCGGTCTGTCAGTCTGTCTGTCCTTCCAGCGCGCTGTAATTACAGCCAGCGCGGCGGGCACGCGTGTCACCGGCGTCTCCTGTTCGCCGGCAGATAATGCCGCGGACAAACGAGCCTGATAAATATTAGATTGAGACAGGTTTCCGCTTCCCTCCGCGCTGCCAAGTTGGCCGCGGCGCTGGAGGTGGCCGGGGACAGCCGCTGCTGACGAGGCTGTGACCCGGGCGGCTCTCCGTGCCCCGCCGCGGCTGTCCCGGGCCTCGGGCCCAGCGTGGCCGGCGCCGCACCTGCATTGGCCGCGGTGCCCTTCCAAGGCTGCTTCTTCCCAGGGTGCCTTCTCTTACAGACGGACTCTGTGATTTTGTTGTCTTCTGCCGCAGCAAGACTCGTGCTGTTCAATTTCGGTTGAAACACAAGGGTGGAAAGCCAAGCAACACGGGAAAAAAAAAAAAATCCCCGAACCAAAACACCCTAACAACCCCGAAAAAAAAAAAAAAAAAAAAAAAAGGTAGCACAAATTAAATCAGTAAGGCAGGCAAGATAGCATGGGTAGAAATATTTCTCACCAACTGTTACCAGTCTTCTAGTAACTAGCACTGTCAGGCCAGTATATCTGTGCAAATGGAATTAGTCATCTATCTGAGGAAGAGTGGATGTCAGAGATTTGGCATTTTGGGTCATAGGCTCTCATAAGGATACCTGAGCCCAACAGATTAAAAAATGCCAAAGTGAATAGTCCGCTCTCCCTATTCCTTTTTGCCTCTCCCTCTTCCTTATGAAACTTTACGTGATTGCATCATGTAATGTTAGTTGTGTGAGCTCTCCTTGCTTACCTGCAGGTGTCCTTGCAGACCTCACCCTTAATTGTGGTTTATTTATTTCGGTATTTTGGATGCGGACTGAAATTCCATTGTGCTGGGTATTGTACTAACCCAGCCAAAATGTGCCTTGCTCTCTCTCAGTTTCTGGCCAAAGGGTGAGGATAAGAGAGTGAGTGTGAAGAGGGTAAACAAGGAGCAGCAGTTTCAGATGCTGACTTCCTGACAGATGGGGTTTGTACGGGTGCCATAATGCCAAGAAAAATTCCAAGAGGGCATCTAAAAGAAAAAGGAAGTAGCTTTGCAGTGTTCAGCGGGTACCTTAAGAGCATTAGCTAGTGTGGTGAAAGTGCAAGGGTGACTGGCTTTTGTGTCTAGTAGTTGCTGGAATAGAAGCCAAAGTAAATACTTTCATGGCACAAGGTTAAGACAAATGCTGAGTCTTTCAAGACCCATATAATGTGTTGGAGAGGGAGGAACCTGTAGGGAAAAAAAAAAAAAAAAAAAGGTGGCAACCTGACCAAAGCTGTGTAACAACTTCTTGAATTGGAAGAGAAGATCAAATTTGTAAAGGAAGATCAAAAGTGTAAAGCCTCAAACAGGAGATACCATAACATTTGAGCTATAAAGTGAGCCTAGCTGGCAATTCTAAAATAGATCTCCCTTGCCACAGTTTTGGAAAGAAAAATAAAATTTACTGATGCTGAACTCTCTGCTTGCAGCTGGGACAGTTGGCTTTTATAGATGTTGTGCATGTAAAAATTAAAAGGTCAAATGCTACAGTGATGACTACAACTCACATCCAGGTTTGTTGACTAGGTAACAACCAAAGCAACAGCTGATATGTATTATTTTATTTAATAATTTAGGACTCTGAACCAGATTACTAAGGGAACCAGATTTATCATTCCTTGATGAATCCTTACTGTCTTGAACTACTGCATTTATCTGAAACTTTCTACCAGTACCAGCTATGTGAAGCTGCTTACCATAGGTAGTGTAAGTGGAGTGTGGGATGGGTGTGCAGGGAATTAAAGCCTGCTTTTTAAACTTTAAATATTAACTACAGTTTTTTTTCTAAGTTAAAATATTTGAAGCATTTGACTTAAACGAGCCAAAATCAGATGAAGAGAACGTGCCTTTAGAGGATCTCTAAGGAGAGGCTCATGTTGCTTGCTGTTACTAATCACAGTAATATTTGTGATGCTGTGTTGCAAGAAATAGTGCTCTTCAGCACTGTGACTAAACATGAAAAATGGCATCATTGTACGATGCCAATAAAGGAGCGTGAAATGTTCATAAAAGGCTGATTCTGTGGTGGTCTTTGCTCCAAAAAATACAGAACTGCGTCACCATAAGTGGTGCCCACTTTTATAGTGGCAGCAAGGAGCACTCCCTGTGCTTAGATTGCTTCACTGTTTTCAGCATTTGGGTTTTTTTTGCAGCTTTGCTGTTCTCTTCCTGCTCTGTTCCCAAGACTGATAGGCAGCAGAGAGAGTGCGCTGGGCCCTGGATAGTCATTTTTGTCTTTCTACATAGAAATGTAATTCTGCATGAAAATGTAATGCCTTTTCATCTGAATTACCCCGTTGCAAACTTGTCACTTGATTCTGCTCTGCTCCTCCAGGAAAACGTCCCAAGTGTGCCACGGTAGCTAAAGATAAGCTCGGGAAGCTGAAATGACTTGCAGTTTTGAGAAGCAGCGGTACGAGGGCTGGGAGAGATGATAAATGTGTGCGCTCCCTCTCCACCCTGTAGAGCTTGGCACGTGATCTTTACCTTCCCTCCCTCTTCTCTGTGGGCATGAGAAAAATCTATGCCTGGAATGAAGGAAGCCGTTCTGTTCCCCACGGCCCCCTCCTGCCCCTCTCTACCATGCACACTGGCTTGCCCAGCTAACCCAGCCTCTTTGTGTTCTAAAGCTAATTAATGTAATCTAGCATGAGAGAAGCTAATTAATGTAATCTAGCATGAGAGACAGGAATAGTAATGCTGCGCTCACAACGACTAAGAGATGCCTTACAACTATGTGATGAAATATGTATTTTTATTAATAATTATGATTTGTGATGTGTAGAGGCTGTTAAGGTTGCACAGACAAGAAGTCGAAAATTGGAATGTGCCCATTTGATGCAACCTGAATTCTGTGTAAATGTACATACATCTTATTCCTTATGATATGGTTTTCAATTATGTAAGATCATGGATTTTTAAAAATCTTTGTGGTACGTTGAAAACATGTGTCTGGCATTTCCTAACTTCTGTGTCCTTCTCTGCATGACAGAAGTGTTTTCAGAACAGTTTTATGCATTTGATGCAGTAGCATCTAAAAGCCCCACCAAGGTGAAGGCTCTGATTTGATAGATACAATACAAGACCTTACTAAAATTCTCTGGCCATAGGAGTAACTAGCCTGAAGAATTATTGATTGGCCTTTGGATTAGAAGTATATTCTTTTAATGCTTGTGACCCAAAGACTGCATTGTAGTATTCAGCAGCTGGAAGAACAAGAACAGACCTTGTACTTCTCTTTTTAGATGTCCTTAGCCACAAAACTAAGTGTTGTTCTTTTAGCATGGTCCCTTGTACTAATTGTGATTGCTGAAAAATGGCCACCGAGGCAGATTCCTTGATGCATCTTTTTAAAGCTTGAGCCTGGCTGCTTAGTTAGTTAACAAAGTGTCCAGCTAAGAAACTCCTATGTAACACAGTGCTCTTTCGGAATATATGGTTTTAATACCACCTGTCCATGCTGGAGTGAAGGCACTTATCTTTTGTTATTTTTAGTGAAGAGATCAGTTTTTATGTATCTGCAAACAACAATGTTTCAGTCTTATCTTTTACCTACAGCAAATGTTCATTGTATATGCTAATCAATCTAAAATATTTTAAATATCTCTTGAAGTTTTTTAAGGAGGAATTTTTCCAGTTCCAGGAGCGTGTGCTTGAGATAATGATTTATTTTCTTCTTTATAGCAACTTGCAAATGGAGATAAAGGCTTTGAGAATGTGGAGCTGGGCGTCATAGGAAAGAAGAAGAAAATTCCAAGGAGGGTTATTCATTTTGCAAGTGGAGAAACAATGGAAGAATATAGCACAGATGAAGAGGAAGATGAACAAGAGAAAAAAGACCTGTTGCCACCTGTAGATCCTGTAAGTATTTTACTTGATAAATTGCAACTTCTGGTTTACTAGGTAACTACCCGCATTTTATACTTTAATGTTTGTGTCACAAATCTGACTTAGTGTTTAGTATTAAAGATTACCTTAATTTGATTTTGACAGTTCTAGTCTGTCCATTCCAGCATTTCCCCCTCTAATAATATTTGCTTGGTGTGTCCTTGATTTGTTCTGTTGTTTAAAAAGAAGTGAAGAGAAGGCATTTGTTTCCTTATGTTTGGTGACAGTGGAGAGTTGAACCTGTAATTTAGTGTTACCACACAAGCAATTTGATGTAATTAGAAGAGTATAGAAGGGAAAGAAACAGATGAGTTGCAGAAATAAAGGAAAACTGCTGTAATTCATGATATATCAAACCCAGGTTTTAAAGGACGTGCCGAGTCTATGTATGTAACATTCATCTGTCTTGTAAGCTGTTAAGATGTTTCTCGACCTATGAATGGAGTCTCCATTTATTGGTCCAAATTCAAGAGGCGTTTTGACAAAGCTGTCATCAATAGTGTGCATTGTAGCTGTTAAAATATGTTTTGTCAATGATTCTGGAACTGTACTTAGAGGTAGAATGAAATATATGTGCTGTTTTACTCTGTTGGTGTGTCTGACAATCTATTTTGTAGTGATAGTGTCTTTGCAGAGCTCGCAGCCGTGTGTGCCAGCACTGGTGGCAGCAGCTCCCTGCCCTCTGGCAGTCAGTCCCAGAGAAGATCTGCATCCATCCCTTCATCTCTCCACTTCCCTAGTCTCGTGTGTCTTTTATGACACCCACAAAAACTGGGGTCCCAACCACCTCTTTTCTCTACCCTCCTATAACAATTCTTACCCCAATGAATTGAGTCTGCAGTCCTATTCCCTGCCTGTGGTGGGGCTCTCTTCCTGGCCCTACTCTGGGCTTGGTTGCCTGTACTGAGCTAGAGGTGGAGACTCTGAAATTGGCTGGGTCCTTCCTGATGTGCTGGAATGCGGTGGGGCAGCTGGGAGTCGTTGCTTTGTGCAGCAACTGGTCCTGCCTGGTTGCACACTGGGGGCAGATGCTGGTGTAGAGCTGCCTGTTCCCACACTTCAGATAAGGAGTCTTTGCGTGGACAGAAACTGAGGGAGTGGTGAACCATAAGGGGTTTGCTTCGGGTAGTACTGTTAATCAGTTCATTTTTTCCCCTCTGTAAAATGAATTTATATTGAAGAAAAAAAAAAGTCATTTGAGGACTGAGCTGCAGTGAAACTATGGGAATTCAGCTGGGATTGGGGGTTCCTTAGCGATTCACAGGTGAAGCTGTTGCATTTCATCTTGTGTGGGTTGATGGTACCGCTATCTCTTTCTTGCTAGGTAGTTCTTGTATCCAACGAAAAGTCACGTTAGGCTGAGAGCAGGTAGGATATCATCAGTATAAATTACACCTGAAGTTTATAGATTGAAAATACATGTATTATACTCACAAACAATGAGTTAAGGTGCCTTGCTGGGTGTTGGGGTGTTTTTTTCCTCCCTAAGGACCTACTCGAAGAAATGCAAGAACTGTGAAACCTACTGAATGTTTTAGTGATGTTCAGGTATCTTCAGAGTTGGATCTGTTCCTCAGGATACGGGTCATGTCAGATATCCATGGATGTGTAAGAGATTTTTTTTCCGAACTATAATTAGCAGGGGACCAGATCGGTATAACTTTTTGTGCCGTTTCCTCTCAGTAGAATTGTTCCATAGTGGGGCAGCGATGGAAGGCTCACGAGCCTTGATGTATGTTTTGTGGGGCCAGAGATGTGCACGCTGCTGTACAAATGGACACTTAACTAAAAAGCTCTTGAATGTGCACAACAGCTGGGAGTGCTGTGTCCTCCTGCTTTCCTAATACGGATTTTTTTTTTTTCCTGAATACCAAAAAGTATATTGTATGGCACAGTTAAGATTGCTTTATTCTCCTCTTATAGTTTATGAAATCCTTAATTTTTATTACACTTTTAAATAAAAGGACCCCCCAAACCAGAATAGTTTATTGTGGAGCACAGTATGCCTTATTATGTATTGCTTTTTACCTTGACAGAATAAACTTGATTAGACCAAGGGTTGCCATTAAGTGAAGTTTACCTTATCTGCTGCATGCTTCGTGTATCCCAGCTGAGCCAGTCAATTGAAGAAATGTTAGTCCAAGCTGAGCTTTGATGTTTTAGCCAACAGCTGCCTTAAAAATGTTTTTATTGTAGGATTTCTATAAAAGCAATTAAATAGTCAGTTTGCTGAGACCAGCATGTCTAAAACTTGTTATCTCAGTTGGGATACGAAAAAGTATGTTGCAAGTAATAGCTGTTTCTAGTCCAATTTATTTTTAGAAAAAGCACACTTAATATTTTGAATAGAAACTTTTCATCACGAAATCTCAAAGCTCAGCTGGTGTTGGCATCCTGGCAGCTTCTGAAGGAGTTTAAGGGAAACAAATATTTTGCCATGTTGTAAAGAAACTTCAGTAAGTACCTTGGTTTAATTGTGTTTTAGAGCTAAGCAGATGATGGCAATGTCTTTCTTACTAAGCAAAGTAACAGGTATCCTGGTAATATGATAACCAAAACATTCAGTGTGATGGACTGTTGCCAGTCATAACAAATTCCCCAAAATAACTGGGTCTTAAATTTTGCTATTCTGATACTTCTATAGGTCAGCACTCTCTTCATTAATGTTCTTTGACTGGAGTGTCCATTCTGTTGTGGTTTGATTTTTTTTTTTTTTTAAAAGAATGAGTTGAATCCAGAACACAGGGTATGCTTAATAAATTTTTCCCTGTTCTTTTTTTTTTTTTTTTTTTAGATAATTGCATTCAGTATTATCTGAGTGTTCTCAAATTAAAATTTAAATGCTTTAATAACATAAATGCTTTAATTTTAACTGTCTGCTATTCTGTCCTAAAATTTAGATGCTTACACTTTAGATGTAAATCTCCTTTTGCTTCTGTCCACCAAAACTTTATCTTAGAGTAATTAAATTTCTCTAACCTGTTCTAGAAGATAATATTTCTGTGTGTTCCTGGAGGGCCATTTGCTATAAACTCTTAATTGCATTAACTTATTACATGAATAGGTAGAAGGTGGAGTGTAAGTCTTTTCAGAGCAACTGTAAGCAATGTAACTGTTGCTGATAAACTTAGAACATCTCTGTGACAAAACTCCAGAAGAGATTTAATTTTATTAACCTTCAGTGCTTAGAAAGATTGAAACACTTTCTTGCAGGAAGATTATCTTGATACCCTGTAGTTAAAAGAAGCTTAACTTCAAATAGCAAAAAAGCCTCTCTTGAGGACCGCTGAACTCCAATTTTCTTTTAAGAATTTGGGGATGAGGGAGAAAAATAGTCACTGACCAAGTAACAGCTACTCATAATATGGTAGAAGCTTTTTGATGGAGGATGGTGTGTGTGTTTCTGTTCTTGTTTTCACTGGCTTGTCTTAGATGCCACAGTTTTACATGGTGTGTACACTGAAGGACCTATTACAGCAATGACTAGTCAATAGTTAAACTAATTTAAAATTCATCTTGGCACAGTAAACAATGGGAAAGTATCTATTTGGCAGTGTACTTTAACTCTCAAATACAGAATTTGTTTTTTCTTAAATCAGGAAATTATTCTTTTCCTCATTTTGCCATTTTATCTGGCAAAAAAGAAACCCTACTTTGTTTGGAAAGTTCAAGAGTTATTATGGCCTGAAATCTGCCAAAAATACATACAAATGTGGATTGCTGAGGAACATGGTGCACTCAGAAGTTAAAGGGAGTGCATGTGTGCTCCCTTTGGCAGCCCCATACTAGGAAAGAAAATAGTATTCTGTTGTTGAACTGGAGCCCTCTTGGTTTTATCAACGGTTTATTCCATTATGTTCATTCCTACTTAAAATGTAGCACTTGGATTAAAATTGCACATTAGGAATTTTTGTAATTTAAAAACCAGTTGTCATAACCATTGTGTTTTCCATCATAAACATCAAAATAAAGTCAGGAGTCTGAATAGTATAATGAAGCTTTGTAGAAATGATACTAAAGAGACTGATGGCAGGAGAAATACTATCCCCTATAATAAACCAGTGTCCTGTGTTTCATACTGCTGCCCCTTGTTTCCAGTCAAGAAATACAGTGTTACTGTGTCCTTGTGTTCATTAAAGACTGAATGTTAAGGCTTCCATGGCCAAAGGAGGTTGACATGCAGTATTGCGGTATGTGGTTCTTATTGAACATTAGTAGGACCCATCTTGGGTACCGTTTTCCCAATGTGTTAAAGCTGCTTCGCAGAGCAGGATTAGTTTGTATTGAGCCATTGCCCACCAGCCCTGTTTGTATCACCGAAACAGTTCTGGTTTTCTCCAGTGCCTCTTCTCACATCAGGTTCATCATTCCTGCTTCTGTCTCTGAGGTGCTCAGGGAAACCACCCAAACTTACCCAGAGGAAGTAAGGAGGGGGTGAGGGGGAAGGAGGATGATCCGAGGGCTGGAGCACCTCTCCTATGGAGAGGTTGGGGCTGTTCAGCCTGGAGAAGAGAAGGCTCCGGGGAGATCTTATTGAGGCCTTCCAGTACCTAAAGGGGGCCTACAGGAGAGCTGGGGAAGGACTTTTTACTAGGGCATGTAGTGATAGGACGAGAGGGAATGGCTTCAAACTGGAAGAGGGCAGGTTCAGGTTAAACATTAGGAAGAAGTTTTTCCCTTTGAGGGTGGTGAGGCACTGGAACAGGTTGGCTAGAGAGGTTGTTGAGGCCCCATCCCTGGAGGTGTTCAGGGCCAGGTTGGACGTGGCCTTGGGCAACCTGGTCTAGTGGGAGGTGTCCCTGCCTATGGCAGGGGGTTTGGAACTTGATGATCTTCAAGGTCCGTTCCAACCTAAACCGTTCTATGATTCCACGATTCCTTGGATGTCTTCCCTTGTTCCTGGTTGTTCTTGGTGGTTTAGTCCCAAGCCACCTCCTTTCTCTTGTTGAATTTGTGTGAAGTAGCTTCTCTCATGGTTTTATATTGCCTTGTGAGACACTTGAAAGAATGCTCCTTTGTTAAATTGAGGGGACTGGCAAAGCCTTGCTTGGTGGGGGTGAAGAAGTGTCCAGTCGGGCTTTGTCAGAAAGCAGAGGTTTCCATGAACCTGAACTTAGAAGTGCTCCTAACATATCAAACTGGTTTTTAATTGTGGTGGGGGAACAGTAGAAATAGACAGAACCTCTGTGTCTGCGGAGCCTCAGGTGTTCCCTACTTTTGTGTTGCCACATTTTAGAATATTCTGTCAGAGTTACTTCTGTCACGTTGAAGTTCAGCTTGTCTTTTCTCTCTTAAATGTTACAGGGGCTCTTGAAGCTTCTTGCTTACAGCCACACAGCAGGCCCTTATTTATCCTGCACTCTGTGCGACTGCTTTTTAACCTTGTCACCTCGTTATGAAGGATTGTACAGAGCCTCGTCAACACCATTACATGCACCTGTGGCAACAAGCTTTTCCAGCACTTTTCTTGACTTCTTTACTGAACAAACTCCAAAATGATTGTCGTTAGCCTGTCTGCCAACTGAGCACGTAATCAGCGAGCTGGAGGTGCTTTTGTGCAAGCAGGGTAGCAGCTGGTTTTGCTTACATTTTTACCTTGGCAGGACATTTTCCATACCCACTGCCAAAAATATATAGCATCTGGCTTTTTTCAGCCTGCCCAACTTGAGTTTCTGGCTTGACAGACGATTTCTTGCTGCACTGATTTGTAGAGGCTGTGCTTGGGAAGCACTGAAGTCTAGTATGTGCATACTGAGGCTATACCAACTAGTCTCTGTAGCTGCATTATTTACAATAAATAATATTGGTTGTCCTGTACAGTCATCTATTGAATAAGATCACAGAAAGTGGTTACTATCGAACAGTTTTTAGCAACAAGTTATAAATATATATGCAACTGAGCGGAGCTAATGGGTTTCATTTAATAAAAGCTGACACTTTTAATTGCTACTTTCCACTTGAAAGTACCTCTACAGAGATCTTTACTGGGGGAAAATACATAACAAAGGGCTTGCCTGAATACAACAGACTCTTAATGGTAAACATGTTTTAGTTCACTATGAAATTTGAGTTTGCCTTTTCACAAAAGTGAAAGTCTACAGCTTTTCCCCTTCTCCTTTTTATTACATCTTGTTGTTTGTTTTGTTTTGTTTTAAAGAGATGCAGCCTTTTTCCTTAGTGAAGAGGATAGCCTATGTATGAAGAGGATAGCCTATGTATGCCCATTAATTTTTGATTTTTTTTTAAATTCCTATGTGTGAGTATTTCAATTTGTCTGGAGGCTGCAGTACTTCCTCTGTGGCGATGAATATGCCGTAGTCGTGCAGAGGGCAACTCCCCCTCCTCGTCTTCCCAGCTTGTCCTTCCTAAAAAGCCTGTGTCCCCCTGCTGCAGCAAGATTCCAGCCATGGGAGCCGTCCACCACACCTCTGGGATCCCAGCAAGATCCCAGCCCTGCAGCTGCACACAGATCCCTGACTCCTCGTATTTACTCCCCATGCTTCATGCCTTAGTGTGCAGGCACTTCGGAGACTTTCTCAATTGCATGCAAATGCTTGAGGTGACCCCACTTGAGCCCTGTTTCGTATCTGGTTGTAAATACTTGGAAGCAGCCTCTTGCCGAGGGACTACATTGAAGGTTCGGTTTGGTTATAGTCTTCTGCAGTTCTCATTATTGTAATGAGGGGCTACTTGGTTAGCTCACCTCTTTTCTTGGCCTGATGGAATTCAAAACATTATGGAAAGGGCTTTCTACTTACAGGAGTTACCTTGGGATTGAGTTGGATGCTTGTCATTTCCCAGGTCTGGGAGTTGGAAACAAAACCCAGTGAAACAAATGTTCCCAGATGTAAAACATGGTCATATTTATATCTTACTGTGATACCTTGCTTCGTGTCTGTCTGGTCTAGACTTATTTTAAAGCAAAAATACTGTGGTAGCTGGCAAACAGGAAACATTGCAGATCTTTCTTTCTCAATCTGTTTGAGCTTTTGCATGTATTACTATGTGCCATGAACACACAGCTATACATATTTATACTGCTCTTGTTCTTACAGACAACACTCACATGGGGACCCTACTTGTGGTTTCACATGCTGCGAGTTGCCACATCAACCTTATCAGGTATTGCTTTATTTAATTCTCGGCTAAGCCAGTAATCGGATATTGAAAGTCGCTTTGACAGACTGTAAATCATCTTTGTGAGCTACTGGCCATTTTTCCAAAAGTATGAATGAACCTGTATTTTAATATCTGGAGACGTACTCTCTTGCCTTAGGCACTTTTTTTTTTTTTTACTTTCAATCAACAACTCTTGAATGGAAGAAAGAACAGAAAACATCCTTTTGCTGAATACTTTCTTCCCCCTTTATTTCCGCTTTTTTTCCCATGGGTGGTCTTTGCAAGGGAGTATATCAGCTTTCTATTAGGTTTTGTATGGAATGATTTTGTGTGATGTTACCTGAAAAGAATGCTGTTTGGAGTAACTAAACTGACATTTTTTATGAAGACGACAACTAGAAATTATCCCAAGAACTCAACTAGTCTTGTACTTTACAACAGACCTCTGAGGTTACAAAATAAGACTATTGTCAGAAGTCTTGAACTCACTGCATAGAAGTTTATTTGACCTGCGGACCTCATAAAATTTTGTGAAGTTTTAAAAATGCTTGTCCTAGTCTGTGTTCTTCCCAAGGTGTAAAGTATCTTTTTTTTTTTTTTTTGACAAATATTGTGGAGTTTCTGTCATTGTACACCTAAATTTGAGTATTTTTAAAAACTACTGGCAGTCTATTCTATTAATTAACCTATCCTTATTTTTAGAAACACTTTTTCTCTAATGTACAGCGTAATTCTATTCCTTGTTATATCTATTCTTCATATACAAAGGTAGATACTGCTTTCCTTTTTTCAGAAATCTTTTAGGAATTTGAAGATCAGTACTTCCTTCTTCCCACTTCAGTTTTGCCTCTCACATTTGTAATTTGAACTGGTCTTTTGCACAGAGCTCTGGATGCCATGATATCTCTAAAACTCGTTATCGTGGATACTCTTTGAATCATTCCATTGCTGGCTTCTAACCTGTTTTCCCTGAAGATGACTAACTCGTTTGCATCCTTGGGGCAGATTTGCAATTTGAAGTGCAATATATTTGACTTCCTACTTGCCTTTACTCAAGAACCTGTGCTGTGGCCAACATCACGCTAAAGAGACTGACTGACACAAGCCCACCTGTTCCATGCTTGAGACTGGGCACTACCTGTTTTAGCGAAGTAGCGCTGCATGTAGCCTTCGGCCTGAAAACCGAGACAGCTGAAACCTAAATATTTTATTAATCCGTTAGCATGCACCACTAAACATTGTTAAAACTGCTACCGACTTGAAGTATGCATATATCAATAAATAACTGTCTAGTTTGCTGGTACCATTAGACTGAAGTGCTAATACAGTTGGTAGCCATGTATTTTTGTCTAACCTTAATTTTCAGTTAAAGTTCACTTAAAGTCTTACCCTTTAACTGATCCTCTAGAAAAACAAACCAATCCAGAGCTGACATTAGTAGAATTCAAACAGTACCACCATCCAGATTTTCACTGATTTCCATGTTGTTCTCCTTTTGTTCATTCTTTATCTTAAAGAACAATTCTTAGTATATTGAGCCAATAATTACACATAAGTAGACAAGTGTAGCAGATTTTGGGTTTGTCTTTTGAGTGAAGTAGGACTATGGAAGACCGTTCAGGAAAGATGAATTATACCTTTTAAAATAAAACTGTGCTTAAGAATTTTCTCCTAGATACTAATCTTATGTAAACCTCTCTTTATTTTTTAGTGTGTGATTTCCTTGGGGAAAAGATTGCATCTGTTCTGGGAATAAGCACACCAAAATACCAGTATGCCATTGATGAGTATTACAGAATGAAGAGAGAGGTATGTGTGTGAGATAGGGTTCCTCCGCTCTTTTTCTCCCAGTTTGCCTTCCCTGATGTTTTAAAAAAACAAAATTTATATTCCGGCACTAAAATGAAGCTTTAGAACCTCTGTTTCAGCTTGCCTTCAGTTTTCCTTTGCCACTTGATGAACGTTTGCTTCTCCATCAGCCTTTTCTCACCAGCTCATCCTGACCACTGCTCTGTTTCTCTTGTATAAAGCATTTTCAGGTCAATAGTGTGAGGAGGTTGGATGGAGCAGTTACTGGACACTGTAGAGATGTGGCTGCTAGGAATATACTTTCCACCTCTAAAACTTGTGTCAACGAGGTGTCAAGGGTAAATTGAACATGAGGTTACCGTTTGTTCTAAACCATAACTGAAAACGACTGATAGGTAGCCAGTGCTTTAAGCAAAAAGAACCCCTTAATAATCTTCATTTGGAAGAGATGGGAAACATATTTGAAGCTTCACTACTTTTTTTTTTTTTGATAGCTCTTTATCATTAAGAGCTGAAAAAGCTTTAGAGAAGGTAGACCTATCACTATTGCTATTGACTAAAACCTGCTTATCTAGACATGCAACATTCTTTCTGTGTTTATTTAACACAGTTTAATCCTTCATTTTTGGAAATTATTTTTTTTTTCCATAATGGGAATTCTGGAATATACATCATCTTATGATCAACTAGTGACTGTTTTCTAGTGGAACAGATGTCCTTGCCTTGTAATAGGAACTTTGTAATAGGTATGCTCTTATGGAAAGAGTGAAATAAGTGGTAAACAGTAGCTTATGAATCTGTTTATCTATTTTTAGGAGGAAGAGGAGGAACAGGAAAACAAGATGTCAGAAGAAGCAGAAAGACAGCATCAGGAACAGCAGAACAAGCCGCAAGCCGAAGCTCCTGTCCAGACAGACCAGCCTGAAGCAACGGCATGCACTTCATTTGTGAACGTAAACTTTGAAAATGAGGGAGATTGCCAGTCCCTTGGGGAAAATAAACAAGATGTAGTTCCTGTCCCTCCTTAAGTGTAAACCTCTGTATAACGTAGGAAAAGAAAGTGTCAGGTGTCACAATCTGGCTATAAGAAGCAGGAAAAATAGGATTATACATGTTCAGTGAAATACAGCTTCTAGCATTCTTATTGATCAGGAGAGAGCTCAGTGATGTCTGTTCAGTCTGTCTGCCTAATAAAGGCTGAGGCATTCTGCCAAATTGGCACTTCAGTTAAAATGAAAATTGCACTACAAATATTTGGTCTAAAATGGAATGTGTGAGCTAATTTATGCGTAAAGCAAGTAAAGATGTCTTTTCTTCGAATTGCTTTGTCTCCAACACCTGTGGATTGCACACAGTGCTGTTTCCTACTTCTAAATGCCTACTTCTGATTTGCATTGTTTGCAACTCGGCTCTCTATGAATAGATTAATAGGAATCAATACCCTGTAACTCACAAGTCATTATAATAGTGTCTGTTCCCCCTATTTATTGTCACTATTGTATGCATGTATTTTTTTTCTGTCATTGTTTAACAAAAGGGATAATGTTAGATTTAATGTTAATTAGATTTAAGGGTCCACTGACTGTTTTTTTTTATATTAAAAAAAAAAAACTTAAAGAAGGCTGTAAACACCCTTAAGAACTTATTAACAAGTACCAGCACTCTTGGAGACTAATCATGCTCAGCTGCTCCATTTGGTGCTGCAGCAAACTACAGAACCAGCATCAGTGTAAGATGTTCTCACCCCGAGGCCAAGAATTAAGGGACTCACCTGCTTCAATACTTCTTTATGTGCTATGAATTGTCCTGGGAAATAAACTAAAGCCTTGCTAAGTTATATGGAATGCACTGGACACTGTGTATGGTACCATTCTAGAAAACTTTTTTGGACACGGATTACCTGAGTCAGTGTACTTGATTAACCTAAACAGACTATTTGTCTAATTGCCAGTAAGGGATGTGCCATTACAGATGTTATTCCCTGCTCTAGCACAGATTACGTAAATAACTAGAAATCACAAAACCAAACTTATGACTCTTCCTTTTTCTTAAATAAACAAAACACTTTGTTGTGATACTGCAACAACAGTAGTTTTTATTGTTGTCTAAGTGAAGTGCAGGTAGCTCCATAGCTTTTAAGTAGCCCCAAATACTAATTAAGGGTTATTTTACTGCAATTTTACTGTTCTACTTGTAGCTTGTAAAAGGTGAATGGTTTACTTCAGGACAATCGGATGTCAGTCCTCAGTCACTTTCTCTAGAGAATCGTTGTGGGTAAAAGAGCAGAGAACCTGCACTAATTACTATGTGGAACCTTACTTCTGTCCTTGAGACTTCTAAAGAAATTTTTAAAAATAGTCTTCAGTGAAATTGCATTGGGTATCATCATGTGTCCCTGGCCTTGGTCCCACTACCACCTAAGGAGCCTGATGTAACATCAGAGGCCCGGTAACTTGGCTGTTAGTTTCCAGAGTTCAGTTATGTCTTTCAGACAACCCTCTAGCTGAACCAGTGGCCTATAGAGCAGATTCCTTTGCCTCTCATCTGCCATTAGTACTCAAGCACCACAGAAAAATCTTCTGGGGAGGATTCAGTCATCAGTTCTATTCCATCTGCTTTGATGCTCTGTTCTTTGCTGTGTTTTGAGCTGTAAGACAGAGGGTGCTGACAGCTGTGTACCATCACTCCTTAGCCCTGAACTTCTGCAAGGGAGAGCTGAGTTCAACACCTGGGGGATACACAGAAAAACAGCTTGTTGGGGGTTCTTACACTGTCCAAGAGAGAAAGCCTCACATAGCTCAAGAGTAAAACCTTTACAGCTGAAGGATACTTTACTTTTCTGCCAATAAATTAATGTCAGTTGTGTTTGGTTTTTTCCCCCTCTCCCTACTATCTGTTGCATAAGAAATGCTCTCACTGCCTTGGGTTTAAACTTCTTTGTATAAAATACTGTATTACTCACTGTGCCTTAACTTAATCTTTCCTTCAGTTTTTTTGCAAACTGTATGAAAGCGGTTACTTTCATAATGTTTTAATTTTTCTGTAAATGCATTAACTGGTTATTTTATATTTAATATAATTTTTGAACTGGAAGTTGGCTATGGCTTTTCCTTTAAAAGGGCATGGTCTTTGAAATGATGCCCACACACCCGACTGTGTACCTGTTTGCTGGTTACTATTGACTCACGCATCCTAGTGGAATATTCAAGCACTGAAATTCAAGATACCACCACTACCTCCACTCCTTCCTTACAAGCTCACGTAACAGTTGGTAACGTGCTCATGCATTCACCACTACCTCGAGCTAACAAATCGTACAGGATTGCAACCACCTCTGGCCTGGAGCTATTGTAATTTTATCTGAAAGTTAGCACATTTCTACAATTTTGTTATAGAGTAAGAGAGTTTTACTGCTTTAACTACTGCTGTAGCACAGCTGTATAATTAAGTTAATTATATAAAATACTCGCACAGGGGGTTAAGTTCATGAAAGCCTAGTGTTTGGATTAGTTTTAACTAGACCTGAAGCTAGTGCCGTTTTATTTCTGTTAATGAACCTCTGAAGAAGTTGGTAACTATTCAGTCAGTTCAATAATTATTTACTTATACTTTCTCTCAGACACATGTAGAAGAAAAAGGCCTAAGTTCTTTACCTCTCACTGAAGACTTTTGCCTTTACAAGAGAGGGTTCAAGTGTTATCATTAGAGGAAGCCATACAGAATACAGGAGGAGGCTTGGGATAGCTGAGTGGATACAGACCAGTGCTGAAGATATCCTGAAAGTAAGGATGTGGTTCTTGGTAAATTCACATTCTAGAACAGGATATTCAAATAAAAATTGGGCTTGATACACAGGGAAAAAGTCCAAAAATATTTATTAAAAAAAAGATCATTTTTACCTCTTAAATAACAGTTGCTTTTTGGTTTCAGAAATTAGTTCTGCAATTCCTGTATGCACCACGTTTTATATTACATGGGGGGGAGGATAGGGGGGAGGGAAGAAGCATCAGTTCAGATAATGAATGTTTCCAGCTTCCAATAGTTGACGCATCAGATTGAGATATCTCTATGGATACAGTCTGCTGCTGTTCAGAGTCACGTATCATCAACATCAGCAGTGTTGTCATTATCACTTGCCACAAGGACCTCTCTGTTTTCATATGTCCAGAACCCATTCAGATCAATTAGAATGCTGGTAACAGTATCTCCTTGACTGCTATTGATTAAGTCTTGAAGGGAGATTTTGTAAGGATCCTTAGGCTTTACCATATCAAAGATTTCATCCTATGAAAAAAAAGTAAGAATTGGGGAAAAAAAACCCCACATTAATGAGCAGAATAACGGCTACTTTATACCATATACAGAATGGTCTTTGGGTAACTAGTGCCATCCACACCAACTTACAAAAAAAGCTGTCAAGTCCCAAACCACTGAAGATACAAAGCACAATAACTGGCTCCAGATAGGAGCAGTGTGCTCAGCTCCCACATCTCAAATAAGAATTTACTTTTCTGGGGAGGCTTTGGCCTCAAAGTGGCAACATAAAACTCAGTTCACTTGTATGAGCTAAGTTTTACAGAAGTTCTCATACTTTTTTTTTTTTTTTTTAAGTACTAAAACTGCTAAATGTAAAGTAATAAAGAAAGTTTTATAGACAAGGTTTTTTTAGTCACCAGTCCCACCCCTCCACCCCAATGGATGATCCTCAATTGTAAAATAAACATCCCAAGTATCTTCAAGCATAAGGCACAGCAACGTGTATTTAACAGGTAATTTGTCTGTTAGTAGGGAAACTACTAGAACAGTTGCATACCAGATTTCTTACAGAGCAACTGCTGAATAGAAATACATTTTCAAATCTATAAGGAGAACAACTCAGATCATCTCTACTACTCTGCAAGTAAATATACAACAACCTAGAAACTACGATATAACATAAGCAAACTATGGAATGCTTATTCAAATATTTCACATAGCACTGTATTCAGTAAAACTAACCTTGACATCCTGAAAAGAAACTGGTTCTTGTCCATGGATTTTCATTTGTTCCTGAATAGCCTAGAAACAAAAGAAAAGTTAGGAATAGGTAGTACAGTATTATACTGACACTGTATGAAACTTGTTTAATGCTTCTACACATTAAGCTGTATTGCGCTGTGATAAAGCATTCATGCTATCAATTCCACAAGTGAAGTGAGGTGAGTTAAGGCATAATCACAGAATGGTTTAGGTTGGAAGGGACCTCGGTGACCATCTAGTTCCAATGCCCCTGCCATGGGCAGGGACACCTCCCACTAGACCAGGTTGCTCAAAGCCCCATCCAGCCTGGCCTGGAACACCTCCAGGGATGGGGCACCCACAGCTTCTCCGGGCAACCTGTTCCAGTGCCTTACCACCCTCAAAGTGAAAATTTTCCTCCTAATATTTAATCTAAATCTACCTTCTTCCAGTTTGAAGCCATTCCCCTTGTCCTAACATGATACACATCAATGATACACATCTCTAATCACATCAATAATCAATGATACAGATCTCTAGGTTCACAATTCTTAGTCAGTGTAAGACTCCAACTTTCATTATGACTAGTGTTTGAGCACTCTGCAAATGGGATATGCCAACACTTTAATATTACCACTCAAACCAGAAGGTTTGGTTTTCCGACAGGGTGTAAAATACAGACTAGCGAAAGAGAAAGGAAAAGACCAATCAGCAGACAGACAAAGCAGTATGGCTACTCACTTTGAATTACTTTGAAAATAGAACCTGTACTCTGGTTGATCAAATAATAATGTGAGGGAGACAACTTATTTGTCTATCTGATCATTTGTCAATGCATGGAAGGGTTCTCCTGGTTCATGCTGTAAGTGGGCATTTCTCGTTTTGAGCAAAATAGCATTCCCTACTATTAGTTCTTTTAATGTGGTGCTATTTAACCAGCTGCATCACCAAATCTCTGCCTGCAAATAACAGCTACGAACAAAACTGTTTGTTTCACTAGCGCAAGCTGCAAAGCCTTGTCAGCACAGCTGTATCAGCAAAGTCTCTGTAGGTGCAGACCTTCCCACACTTACACTAGCAGAAAAGCAATTATTCACAGAGTCTAAAGGAACTGTTCTGATTTCTTAGAACATTCCATTTCCAGAATTTTACAGGAGGGACGTATTTTGGAGTATGATCAAGCATCTGCTGTAGTGGAGGAATCTTTTCAATAAGTAAGCCACAGAGTAAGTATGTAACTGGAGATATGCACAAAAATAGCTATGCCACAGTAGCTTATGCAGAATTACCTTATTAAATTGCTTTCATATTAGAATCACTTATATACTCTGACAACACTAAAATTAATGTTTTTGTGAAATGTAAAATGGTAAATTAACACCCTTTATTAAAATCAGAGTCAGAGACAGTTGATACCGCCCCTGGCCTCCCTGAATCCTACTGATATGTGAACAGAAGTGGAGAAAGTGGTGGGAATGGTGAGCTGTAAAAGCAGGGAGAACACTAGTCATTGCTTAATTTCTCTAGGATCCTTAGTCGTGCAAGTCCTGGCCTGACAGTCGCCCATCAAGCATACAACACAGCTACAACTACTAAACAAAGATTATGATGAAGTTCAAAAGGCACATGCAAAAATCCTGCCTGCACCTGCAGCAGAATAACCCCATGCTGGCAGGAAAGGTGCTGGAGGTCTTGGCACGCAAGAAGTTGAACAAGGATCTGCAGGGTGCACTCGTAGTGATGAAGGCAGACAAATACTGGGCTACATTAGTACAGGTATAGCTAGCAGGTTCAGGGTGGCGATTGTTCCTCCTAACGCAACATTTGGACACAGTACTCCAGATGCAGCCTCACAGTCTTGGGTTGCCCTTTATGAGGCAGTGAAAAAACAGTGGGAATCCACTAGAGGGCTATAAGGATGCTTAGGAGGCAAGAACACAGCACAGCTGAGGAAGAGGCTTAAGATGGGGATTAATTCACCTGGAGAACAGAAGGCTGGAGTGGTGGGGGAAACCTAATTACTATCTTTAACCACCTAGCATGTGGTAAGAGACATCACTGTGAGACTCTTCTTGGAGACACACAGTGAAAGGGCAAGAGGCAGTGGATGCTGACCGCAGCAAGCAGCATTCCAGTTACACAAAGATGGGAGAAACGGTGAGGGGAGAAAAGTCTTCTCAGCCAGGGTAGTCAGACACCTGAACACGTTGCCCAAAGGGGCCACAGAGTCTCCCTCCTTGGAGATACCAAAAACTTGCTTGGGCAAGGCCCTGCGCAACTCGGCCTAACCATGAAGGTGGCCCTGCTCTGAGCAGATGGTGGGAGCAGGTGACCTCCAAAGGTCACCCTAAATTATTTGATGGCTCCAAGGCACTTAAAAGCAAAAAAAAAAAGTTGTGGATTTTTCAGGGTTTTTTGTTTGTTTTTAAGAAAAAGTTGTCCAGATAAGAAGTCTTATTTTCACAAAATGATATGGTTGTAATCACTATCAAAGTTGATGTTCAACTGGAGACTTACTACAATATAGTAAGAATGCGGATATAAGATTATGCCTTGGGCAGGCCTGAGTGCTTTCTTAATGAGCTGAATGAAGTATGTACCCTGTTCATCATACTTTGAGCATATGGCTAAGTACAATGACATTGTTTGTTTTTACAGTTATAATACAAAGATCCACATAAAGAAAATTGAAGTGCTCGTCTGAATAGATATCACTGAAGGGATCTTGTCCATGAAAAAAACATCATACTCATAACTCAGCCTAAACCATCCACAGCAAAAAATACAATTTTACTGCATGACATTTCCCTTCCCAAGATATTTCAGGTATCTATTAAAAAAATAAGACAAAACAACAAACTATCTGCACCACTCCCCCCCAAACCAAAACCACCACAAGCCAGAAGAAAAACAAAAAACCACTCACACACAAACCAAAATCTGGAGGAAGACTTTAAAAGCCTTAGGTTAATTTTGACAACAACTAAAAAAATATTAAGCTTATTTTAAATCTATTCTGGGAGCAACAGATAAGAATACAGAATACAAAAAATGCAAGCTTTCTACAATCAATACACTGAATTAAAGATCCCACAGCTGTACAGGCCCATTGCTACATTTCATTATTTTCGTTTCTTCTACTGAATTTTAGGATTACAGTGGAAATCAAAACCATGGGCAATAACCAACTAGAACAATCGTAAAGATTTTAATAGGTAATCATTAGGCAATTTTAGGACAATTTCAATTAAAAAAAAAAAATCGATAGAAAATATTTTTCCTAAACAAAATCAAAACAGTTAATTTCAACTGCAGATAAAATGTTGAAAATACCTTTTGAATTCTTTCCAAGCTCTGGAATATATTTCTTTTTTAATATTTTAAATCTTCTTAGAAGTAGTTACTAGCCTCCCAGTGGGTATTGGTAATTTAAAGTGATTTCCTGCAGATCTGCATGCAGAAGCACACAGGCTCTAACACTATAAACACAGAAAATGGCCTACCTGTATAAAGAGACTTACCCTAAAGAAATAATTAAGGGAAAAGACATTCAGGTATCCTTTGTTCTCTATATCAAGCAGTTTGAAAATATATTGCAGAGCTGCAGGCTCCTTTCTGTTTTCTAATGCAAGCACAAAGTCCAGGTAGGTTTTATAGTCCTAAAAGTAGATACAATCACGTTTATTACAGTCTTCTTTCTAAATTGATTTTGCAAGCAGGAACTTTATAATTGGCAGCTATTTCATTGTAGGGGATCAGTCTATTTTCTGAAAAAGACAACATGAAATAAAAAACGGCTGCTACCACCAACATGAACAGAAAAGTTAGTTTTTAATGACTGCTGATGATAGGAAATCCTGCCATTTTAGAGGTAAAATACGATTCCAAGCATAAATCCAAATTAAACATGTGATATATACTTTTAAACAATGTTTGATACATCTTTAAACTGCTGAACAGACCCAACTAGTGAAGAAAAGCCATATAAAAGATTTTCATTACCGCAAATTAAACATAGCGGTAAGCCTACCATTACCAAATGGTGAACTACATGGCCAGTTAAAGTATATGATCCTTAGAACTGAGTAGGTAGTTTGGCAAATCATGTGGTAGAAGCATTAGTAGACATCACAAATACATATCACACTTCTCTTTTCCATTAGTACTGATTATTGGTTTCCCAATCAAGATATAGTTGTGACAAGGACAGAAATCCTTTGGTCCTATGTATATAATAACCCTATCTACCTTAAACACCAGAGTTGTGTTGCCATTCAGAAGGGAGCTTGACAGGCCGGAAAAATGGGCCGACAGGATCTTCATCAAGTTTAACAGAGGGAATGCAAAATCCTACATTTGGGGAAGAATAACCCCATGCACCAGTACATGCTGGGGGCTGAGTAGTCAGAAAGCAGCTTTGCACAGACAGACCTGGGAGTCCTGATGGGCAACAAGATTGAACACACGCCAACAACATCCTGAGCTGCATTAGGAAGAGGTTTGCTGGCAAGCGTCAAGGAAGGCGATCGTTCTCCTCTACTCATCACTGCTTAAGCCACATCTGAGTACTGGGTCCTGTTCTGGTCTTCTTCATACAAAAGAGAGATGGACCTACTGTAGGAAGTCCAATAAAGGACAACTAGGAGGATCTCTCCCAAACTCAATGGTTCTGTGATTCTATATCTGTCTGGATTTTGTATCACCTCTGTTTTTCCAAACAAGCAACTTGTCTTTAAGCCACACTGTGATCACTTTGCTGTTAAGAAAAGTAATTTTCTAATCTGCTGCACGGTCATTTGTGTGCACAATGATAAATAAAAGTTACTTTACCTCAACCTATTCTTTATTTTAAAGATACTGATTAAGAGACATTTCCTGTCTCAATAAGCCAAGGCTTTTATATTGGGAACAAAGTGAAAATATGTGATTACCATTTCACCGTCATAAGTTAAGCATTCCTGAAAGACACGATCCAAAAATATGTTGGTCAGAGTCCCTGTTCCATATCGGGACAGTTCTTCTTTGCTGAGCATGCCATTGTGATCTTTATCAAGGTTTAAGTACTGACCTAGGGAGGAGATACAGAGGGCAAAACATATTACACCTATATCAGCAAAGAACTGCTTCAACAGAGAAAGTTTAGCACTTTTAAAACATTTATTTCATTTTCATCATAAAGTTAATGCAGTTAAGTGGGAATATGCTAGATCCACAATAATATTTGTACAGCATCATAAATGAGCATAGAACATGGGGGGAGAGGAAGCGGAATTCCCATAACAAGGTGTTAACAGTTCTACTCTAAGATAAGGGCTCAAAAGTAAAGGCTGTGAATACAGACAAGGGAGCAGAACGCTAAAAGCATATTATTTTAAAGGGATCTGGTGTAAGCACAAAAAAAAAAGAGGTAAAGGTCATGCAAAAGCACAAATAGAACAGTCAAAGTAGAAGGTTACAGAGGAATCTTGTACTTTGTGCAACAAGCACAAAATGACAGAGGATAAAACCGTGGTAAAGAGCAACAGTGGAGAACTGAAACTAAAGAAAGTCAGGAAGATACACTGAAAGGATGGATACAGGACTTGAAATGATAAGTTATAAGGAGGATTTTAAAAGACAAAACCAGAGGAAAAATAACACTAAAAATGTGACTAAGTCATACAAGGGGGAGGGGGAATAAAGGGAGCTGTGGGGGAAGGGAAAGCATTCATACATAAAAAGAACCTACCATAAACTCTTAATGCAGAAGGAGCAGAAAACCAATTCGTTTCCTGACTTTCCTTAGAAAGTTCTTCATCCCTTAACTAAGCGAAACATAAAGTTAGACTTGAAAGAGTAAATTAATATGCAATAGTATATGCTAAGAGATCTTTACCTCTAGTAAGTCATCCAGGAAGCTGCAAGCTAAAATATCCTGTATCTTTATCTTCCCTGCAGCAAGAAAAGGAAAACACATTTTAGCAGTCACCCAGCCAACATATGCATTTGACTGTTCTCATTTAGGTGGTTCCACTTAAGAAAGAAGTATTCTCAGCAGAAAAAAACAGCCTTTTTGAAAAACCAAACCCAAACAAAACCAACTTCGAACATCAAGGATAAGGCTGTAGTTTAAGAGATAAAATAAAAATAGCTTTTAAAACAACTGAATAGAACTAGCCTGATACTGGCAGAAGAGTTATACTGACGTCTTAAAAGCCAGAAAACTAGATTAAAAAAATGCAAGTGTCCAACATCAACTCAAAATCTAAAATAAAAAATGCAAAGAAAGCACACTTAAAACATTTGTTGGAATAATAGAGTCTCTTAAGTGATGTGATATTTTTACATTTTCAGAAACTACAGATATGACACAAAGCTAGAGTGGTAGAATGCACTTCTACTGGTGTAGCTTTGACTGGTGTGCATACACTGCATGAACAGCTGTGCAAAATAATGGCATTTTACCTTCATACACACCTGCTCTGTATGTTTGCAATTACATCTGCCAGAGGCTACTGCCCACACAACTCTGATGTCTTCCAGTGGCACAGCTAGATCTTGAAAACACATGCAGTTTGTGACTTAAATCAAGGCCACACAAAAAAACCCAAACTGTGGCCCAAGGGAGCTACATCTGTAGTAAGGATTAGCAGCCATAACTGCGAACCTTTTCTAATGAGTTTACATGGTGCACAAAAATTGAATCACAGGTGAAGCACATCACAATAAGCATTCTATTAAGCCACTAGCCATCATATTTGAGAAGTTGTGGCAGTCTGGTGAGGTTCCTGCCAACTGGAAAAGGGGAAACATAACCCCTATTTTCAAAAAGGGAAAGAAGGAAGACCCAGGGAACTACAGGCCAGTCAGTCTCACCTCTGTGCCTGGCAAGATCATGGAGCAGATCCTCCTGGAAACTCTGCTAAGGCACATACAAAACAAGGAGGTGATTGGTGACAGCCAGCATGGCTTCACCAACATGCCTGACAAATTTGGTGTCCTTCTACAAAGGGGTTACAGTGAGAGTGAACAAGGGAAGAGCAACCGATGTCATCTACCTGGACTTGTGCAAAGCATTTGACACCATCCCACACGATATCCTGGTCTCTAAATTGAAGAGACATGGATTCAACAAATGGACCACTCGGTGGATAAAGAACTGGCTGGGCGGTCGCACTCAAAGAGTTGCGGTCAATGGCTTGATGTCCAAGTGGAGAGCAGTGACAAGTGGCGTTCCTCAGGGGTCAGTACTGGGACCTGTACTGTTCAACATCTTTGTCGGCAACATGGACAGTGGGGTCGAGTGCACCCTCAGCAAGTTTGCCAATGATCCCAAGCTGTTTGGCGAGGTAGACACGCTGGAGGGGAGGGATGCCATCCAGAGGGACCTGGACAGGCTGGAATGGTGGGCCCAAGCCAACCTCATGCACTTCAACAAGGCCAAGTGCAAGGTCTTACATCTGGGTCAGGGCAATCCCAAGCACAGATACAGACTCGGCAGGGAATGGCTGGAGAGCAGCCCTGAGGAGAAGGACCTGGGGGTGCTGATTGACGAGAAGCTCAACATGAGCCAGCAATGTGCGATCACAGCCCAGATGGCCAACCGTATCCTGGGCTGCATCAAAAGAAGTGTGGCCAGCAGGTCAAAGGAGGTGATTCTGCCCCTCTACTCCACTCTCGTGAGACCCCACCTGGAGTACTGCATCCAGCTCTGGAGTCCCCAACATAAGAAGGACATGGACCTGCTGGAGTGCATCAGGAGGAGGGCCACGAGGATGACCCGAGGGCTGAAGCACCTCTCCTATGAGGAGAGGCTGAAAGAGTTGGGGCTGTTCAGCCTGGAGAAGAGAAGGCTCCAGGGAGATCTTATTGAGGCCTTCCAGTATCTAAAGCGGGCCTAGATGAAAGCTGGGGAAGGACTTTTTACTAGGGCATGTAGTGACAGGATGAGGGGGAATGGCTTCAAACTGGAAGAGGGGAGGTTTAGATCAAACATTAGGAAGAAATTTTTCACTTTGAGGGTGGTAAGGCACTGCAACAGGCTGCCCAGAGAAGCTGTAGATGCCCCATCCCTGGAGGTGTTCAAGGCAAGGTTGGACGTGGCCTTGGGCAACCTGGTCTAGTGGCAGGTGTCCCTGCCTATGGCAAGGGGGCTGGAACTCTATGATCTTCAAGGTCCCTTCCAACCTAAACCACTCTGCGATTCTTGAGCATTTCCACAGCTCTGTGGATGTTCTGCCAAGTAGTTCATTTGTTAATTACTGTGCTGTCTATTCATCCTGAACACTTATAAAATTAGCTACTGCTAATGATGCATTATGATGAAATAATACTTTATTTGTCAGTTTCTATGAGATAACTCTATAGTGCTACAACTGATGGGTATCTCATAGAAATTCATTAGCTGTAGAAGTAGATTATTAGACCCACATAAAGGCTCATGGTCTTCAGTGGAGATTAATCTTCAAATTCAAGATTGCAGAACAAAAGTCTACAAAGACAACTACATCTTACTTTGAAAACACAAGTAGCTTCAGTAGAAACATTTTAAAAATGAAAATACTCCCACATATTAAAAATTTTGAAAACAGGGACCTACCTGTTCTGAGAGGATCCAGAAAGAAGAAGAACTTTCTAACTGCTGTGCAGACATAGAAGGAATAAAAAGATTTTTCTAAACCATCCAGTTGTGGCAAAGTAGGGATGAGCTCCAAAATATAGTTTTCTAAATCCTGCAGAATTAAGAAAGAAAAGAAAACAAGCTTTAAACACTACTATCGTTGCATGTTTGCTATATTCCACCCTGGTTTTCAAGTATATTTTGTTAAAAAAACAATCCTGCAACAATGCAGGGAAGAGCAGGAAACCAGGCAAAAAAGCTTCTGTCTCTGTACAAGAAATCCTAGGTCATATACATGCACATGTGATGCCATGACTGAAATAGTCTACAAATAAAGCAGAATGTTAACAAAGCAGATGGTATTTACATGTAAATATAAATGCATTCAACTGTACCTTTTTCAAATACCAATGCATAACTCCTAATCAGATTATCCTACTGCTGAATATTCTTTAATAGATCTTTTTTTAAGTAGAGTGGTAACCAGAACCTTTTTATTTTATATTAACTCCTGTTAGAACAGGAGAATAATTCAGAGGCACACACTAGCCATCCTTTCTGTGATTTCTGCTATATCCTACTAATCTAGCTAAGTGCTGATGACAAGAAAGCTTGATATCTACAATCTATTTTTCAGAGAATTACCCATATGTTAAAAAGGCTAGCAGCACTCTCACCACCAAACCTCTAGAATATAGAGATTGCTATTTATTCAAACAAATGTGCCCACCCCAAATCTAGATTATGATATAAGCTTTTATGAGATACGACTGAAGAAAATTGGAGCCTTTCTGATGCTCTGCCATTTGAGTAAAGACAGACATTAAGTTAATCAAGAATTTACTTACTGATTCTCTGAGGTAACCCTGTCCTGCCACATCATATAAACTGAGACCTATTCTTGTCTGATGAAGCCACACTGTAAAACAGAAAACAGAATTACAACACAAGAAACCTTGGTGGTTTTTGAGGCCTCACCAAAATTTTAAGTTATTCTAAAGGTCACAAGGCAGTGTTGGATGTTAAGTGTCTCTCTATTTCCTGTTTTTCTGAGATCTAAGCAAAGCCATGATATGTCCCAGCCCTGCTTAGAAACACCGTTTCAGTCTCTAAGTTGCTAAGAGTCACTGGCAATATATGGTATGCTGTGGCCAAGGCTGCCTTATAATAACAAGATGTGAGAAACAGCTGAGCAGACACCACATTTTGTCTGGTACATGGAATCACATGCATCTGTTCTCTCTCACTGATCTAGAAATACACGTAGCAGCGCATTTTCACTGCATTAAAAACAGCTGTACAATGTCATATACAGATTGCTTGTCAAATTGCTACAGCCCCTTGTGCAACACAAGACGCTGCAGCTACAGCCAAAGGTCCTGCCCTCACTTCTGAGTTACAACAGGAGAATTAAAGTAGCGCAAGCATCTATTTTTGCAATGAGAAGGCGCATTAATCAGACAATCTACAGGACAATGTGCTTGAGGGCATTGTTAAAACACAGTAACAGAGATGGAGTATAAATTAGGCATAAAAACAATTATTCACACACTCCTTGTTAAATTTAGCTTCCATTTTATGAAGAAACAGTTTAAAAGTTCCTCTTAAAAAATACAAGCCGTGCTTCATACCAACATTCATCTCTTCAAGGTAGGTGTTTGTCAAAGTGGACTAAGTATCACTCAGAGATGACAGAGGTTATACAGCATGGCTGTTTCTTTGTTGGCTGAAGTTTAAAGGTAAGTGCATCATACACCCTGAAGTGATTCAAGATACTTTCACTAGGCTTGACTCATTTGGACAAAGCCAACAGACTCGACCACCTCTCCTCCTGAAGGGGAAGCGTTACTGGAGGCAGACAGTGCTTTGGGAAATGCTTCACCATTATTGTTAACTTCACCATTCTCTTGTCCCCTCTCAAAAGGATGGTGTAGATCATTAAGAAAGATGGAGAAAGGCTGTAAAATACGGACTGTAGGAAATCCTCCAGCTGGAGCTAGAAAGGAGAGATAGAATGCTACTTGTTCACAACAAGTATGTGAATACATGCAGCTATTCCTAAAACTTTAACAAACATACAAAAGAAAAACCCCGAAAGCTTATGAATGAGTTCAGCAGGTTAGAGAATACCATCAGGCACTCGAGGCACAGCAGTTTAAGATGTTTTAAGCTCAGGGTGATATGGTCTCTTCCTTGCTGCAGCACCGCTCTGGAGGCTGACTGCTCCACTGCATGAGCTTCATCAAAACAGGGTGAAATGTGGGACTGCACTGCCCCAGCTTGGATCAGCTCAAGCAGCTGTAGAGTAAGTCTCATCATCATCTGGTACTTTCCTCTCCTTTCAGCACCACACTGAAGGACATTTAGCAGTAAATAGAGATGGATATCACTAATTCCAACCTGAAGTATTAACCGAAATCCCTACAGGAATTTAAGTATTTTCTTCCTTATACCTGGCCTGGTCTTTAGCCCTCATACAGAATGCTGTACAACAGACAATAGAAATGATCTCAGCTACTGCATAGACGTGCTACTGGACTTTGTTAGGTGATTCCAATTCTGTAAGCTAGCAAAAACAAGGATTCTTATTCAACTGACCACAGAGGGACCCGCAAACAAACACTGCAGTGGGACCTTAAGTTGGCCAGAGTCTGAAAATGAAATCTAATTGAGATGGGAAACACCAAAAGGCTTCCTGTCTCTAAATTTGGTGGGTTTTTTGGTTTTGTGTGTTTAGTTGGTTTGTTGCAGGGTTTTTTGTTTTGGTTTTTTTTTTTGTTTGTTTGGGGTTTTGTTGTTGGTGGTGGTTTTAGGAAAAAAGGTATCACCAGAAATACACAAGACTTAAAACTTCTAGGTGAAACAAATGAAATGAATAGCTCTGAAAGAATCTCTGTTGTGTCCATCTGGGTAGGCCTTTTTGAAACGCATACAATTTCCACAGACTTCTTCACAAGACTCCTATCCTGCAGCTTTTGGGTTTGCTGTTTGTTGCAAATGGGCCTATTACTCCTTTCTTGCATACTCTGCACTTCTACTCACCAGGTTTCCTGCTCAACACATCTCTCATCCCTCGCACCACATGATTTTAAGTTAGACAAGCTGAGCTGCTCTGGAGAGAGGTGCCATTCTCCCCTCCTGAAGGCTCTACCAGACCTAAGCACACAGTAGCCAGGGGACAAGGCCATAAGGCAACCTTCCTTTCTGCTAGCCAGCCTCATCTTTTTAAACAAGATCTAATAGAGCTTTTTTTAAAAAAAAAAAAAAAAGCCGCCGCATTTTTCAGCCCAAGTGGTTATTTATAATAAAAAATAGCTGAAAATATGGTAAGGCTATAGTGACAAGCACAAGAACATATTGATGTGTTTGACAAGCAGTTAGAAAACATAGGTAACATAACTCTGTAGAAGGAACAACAGCAAACAAAGCTAGCTACCAGACACTCTGATCACAGTGGTTGGGATCACACTTGCCACATAACTTTAGGTTTTTGCTCTTCACAGTACTACCTGAATAAAAGAAATAAAAATGACAATATATATAGCGAACAGATCAAGGCTGTGTCTGGCTAAGAGGTGGATTTCAGACGTAGGGTGAACTCCCACCTCCTAGTAACCAGCAAAAGAATCTCAAGCCCCCAGGAAAACAGCATTAGCAATCAAGGGCTAGATCTCACTGCTGTTGAAGAGAACATCAAGTAATTAATAAAGCTCAAAAATAGCCCTGAAAATAAAACAACAACTTGTCATTAATACAGAATAAGGATCTACTAACCTTTTCGCATGACGTAATTGAAAAACTGCATAATAGATATCCTCCCATAAGGATCATTATGGAGTAATTTAGCAAAGATCTTAGCGGTGAAGAACTGCCTGTAAAATATAAACACCAAGCTACTTCTGTGCATCTGATTACATTGCACTGACAAATTCAGTTGCAGTATCCAAAAACTGACAAACACTTTAAAATACTGTTTTAATGACATTCAATGTGCTCAAAGATGTTAATTTGCTACACTACACCCATCAGGTGGGATCCTACCAAGTAACAATGGTAAACTTAATAAAAAGCACCTGCCTTTGCTGCTCATGAGACTCCTCAGTGATGTGGGAGTTGTGAGAGCTTTCATTCAATTTAGTTTCTCTTTAGCACAATATATTTGGTCACTTCCAATCTTCTACAACGATATGCACATAAAAGGAACTGCCAGTACTGAAAACTAATCTGGTTCTACCCAAAACTCAATCACAAAGCTATGTGCACAACGGCAGTCTCCAACAGGAGCATAAAGAAGGAATATTCACTGTATGCTGTACACAGAACATCTGGTAAGAAATTTTCTATCAGATACTAGGGAAGGTTGGGCAATATCACTGGAGACATGATTTCCTCTTCAAATACAAAATATGCTGTTTACTGGCTACTCCTATCATAAAAATGCTCATGCTAATGAGAATTTCTTCTTCAAAAGGATGCAGTATCCCTGTCGCAGACATCTCTATCAGATGATGTTCTGAGATGTTCCCTCAGAGATGTAGGGTAATACACCTTTGCTAGCATGCAAAGCAACTAGACCCTCAAAAACTACAGGGACATGATTTTATCTCACCATTAAACTGTTTCCATCTATTTTAACAACTGAAAGTTACAGCAGCACTTAGGTTTAGCCAAAGTAAGTATATGCAAGAGAAGAAAGCCTTACTTGCATTTAGGTCCAGCTTTTTCGCCAACTTTCAAGAAGTTCTCGTAGTTGATCATTGCTTCTTCCCCAATCATTGGTGATGTTTGATGTTTGTCCAGTAGAAACCATAGATTCTTAGAAGGCATTTATATTTGGTTAAGAAGATACCTCTCTAGAGACATCAATGTGCTTAAGACAGAGCATGTAAGAAATGCAGCAAAAATGTGGTTTTGCTGCAAGGTTATCTCAATTAATAAGTACATATAATCAGTTCAGCCAGAAAAGCAAGCAAGCGATATTGCCACTGCTCTAAACTCTCTCGCTAGGATTTCTAGGGTCACATCACATCCCTTCTGCCTTTGCAGTGCACTAAACTCAACCATTTTTGGACTCTCAGTGAGATGTAAACAGAATTTGTTTCTTCTTCTGGGCCAATTAGGGGAATTGTTGGAATATGCTGGAAAACCAGAAGCCATTGATTTAGTCCTCATACATATTGCAAGAATCATAGAATTGCCTAGGTTGGAAGAGACCCTTGGGATCATCGAGTCCAACCATCTACCCTACTCTACAAAGTTCTCCCCTACACCATATCCTCCAACACCACATCTAAACGTCTCTTAAACACACATCCAGGGATGGTGACTCAACCACCTCCCTGGGCAGTCTACTCCAATGCCCAGCCACTCTTTCTGTGAAAAATTCTTTCCTAATGTTCAGTCTAAATCTACCCTGTTGGAGATTGAAGCCATTCCCTCTTGTTCTGTCATTAATTACCTGTGAGAAGAGACCAGCAGAAGAGACCAGAAGAAAGTTTTACACTGACATTACCAGCACAAGACTATACAGCACTTCAGCTTTAGCTAGTACAGCACAACCAGCCAACATACCCAAATACAAAGCACCTTATCACAAGATTCTGTGGACAGACAGATGATAACCAAACTTTGCAGAAAGAGGAAGTCTTGTCAGAAGTTATTAGTCAGACATACAGAAAATATTTTCTTACCTGCAGCTCTTCATTATCCAACAGTTCTCTACTTTTTCTTTGCAGAAAGACTGCTCTAGATTCTTCTCTTAATTTCTGAAGCAAGACTTCATCTTCAGCTGGTAGCTAGAAACATTGTGGCATTTTAATCTTCTGTACAGTGGTACCATTCAAAAACTATGCATCTAGCAAGTACTCTTAGGTAGTCCTGACTCACACAATCTGATGAAGCTATTTACTTGACAGAGAATAACAACCTATCTATCTACCAGAATGCTGTTATGGTACCTGCCTCTTCTACAGGGATATCACTTGCATACTGTGTCAAACTATTTCAATATTGAAATATTTATTTAAAGCAGGACATCTTTAACATGAGAGACAGAGACTCACCTCATACCTGATAACCCATCCAGAAAGCACTTTCCCACAGTTGCAAGATAGGAGGGCTCACACATAAAAGACATTTACTACTGTGTTTAAGTGAATGTCTACTAAATTGTTTTCACCAACAAAACAGATGGAAGAACACTTAGTATGAAAGTTCTGCCAATATTTACATGCAAAACTGTACAGCACTACCAGAACTTGGATGGTTGCGTATGTATTCATCAACTGAAGCAGAGGTACTTCAGAACTTAATTGGCAGAAACTCATGATCCTAAGGAATATGGGACCACACAAGGTTAGACAGCAGCTGAGTAGTCAAGTTGACAAGTGCCAGCAACACCAAGGTGTTGAACTTGCGTTCCCATACTCCCCCATCCCAATCTGAATCATCCCACACGTAAGTTGCTGGACCAAGCATTTCTGCTGGGTGACGCAAGCAACAGACCTATCTTTAGCCTGCAAGACTAATGAAGTCCTTTACATGAAGCAGCATCCCATCATGTCTAAACAGAAACAGGAAGATATGTATTTAACACCATTATGTCAAAATCTTGTTAAAACAGGAATTTTCTCTGAAGGAGAAAGAGGACTTCCTATCTGTAGTAAACAGCCAAGCTTACTGCCTGATTAGCAAACTATTTCACAGCCTCTGATGAGATGCTTAGTAATTATTTGAAACTGCTGAAATCCACAATTGTACAAAACAATAAATTATGCTTAGCAATCCACATCATTCAGATTTCAATCTACTTAAGCTTCTGAAGCGCCTCCTTGAATAAGCACAACTTTCTTTACAACACAGAATAGCCTTTTGCTGGATACCTCACTTACCCTGTAGTAAAATCGTGGTATATTTGTATATGACGTACTGCCACTTTGTCTTCCTCCTTTCCATTCCATGTAATATTTTGTGAATAATTCCATTTCTTCATCTTTTAGTTCTTGTTCACTCTTTTTAGCTGATTAACACGGAAAACAATTTTTGTTTTGTACTCTAAGCAAGGGTTTTAAAGTAACAAGGAGCTTGAAAAAAAAAAAGGAGTTAATGCTGAGGCTTATACAACTGTGCTGTTTAGTAACACAAATATTAGATGGAAATGAATGGAACACAGGTCTATTATGTAGATTATACAACAGATATGTCAAATATGTCACATACATATTCTACAAAGCACCTCTTTCAGTGACTGCACACACCTGGTTCTCTGTAAGGTATATGGTCATAACAGACACATGGTTACCCCCGACAAAGCAGCAGCATTCCTGTTTTACAGTGGCAGCATCGTTTAAAATACTGCTTACTGCAAGCAGCAGCACAAAAATCACCTTTCACGCTGTAGCGTTAGGGATTATCGTTATACGCCCGCACGAGCACTCCGTGGCCTCACTTCCGAATGAAGAGCTCCCAGCCAAAGCCCTCACGGGGGTGTATACCACAGACCCACCCGCCTTTGCAGCGCCACACGGCTCCTCGGTGTTCCTCAGCCCCGTCCCTGCTGCCGCTCACCGCTAAAATGAGGGCGTTTGTTTCTCTACAGAACGAGGCCGGCACCTGTCTGGCCGGCGGGGCGGCCTGTACACCCCCCTCCCAGCCTGACCCCACCCCCCCCTTGTCACCGCGAGGACCCCTCCCTGCCCGCCGCGCGGGCCCCGGGGCACTCACGGTCGCAGCGGGCAGCCAGGCGGACCCGTAGGCTCCGCTTCCAGTCCATGGCCCCCGCAGCGGCCACCGCCGCTGCACTCCGGCCGTCCGGTCCCCCGTACGTCTCCCCCGTCCCGCCCCGCGCATGCGCGGTGCCCGGCCCGACGCGCCTGACCCTCAAAGCGCCGTGCCCGCAACCGATATGGCGTAGCAACCCTCATTCGGCCTCACAGGGCGGGCGGCATCACGTGCTGGCCCGCCCGGTGAGAGGCGATTGGCTCCAGTCCCCGGCGCGGGCCTGGGCCCGGCAGCGTTTCCGGGTCAGCGGGAAGCAAGCGCCCTAGCCGCCGCGCGGTCGCCCCCGGTGTGAGCGCCTCCCTGCCGGCACCTCGCAGCGCCCAGGTGCCCATGGCCGCCGCGTACCCAGCGAGGTAGGCCCATCTCGGGGGTGGGGGGTGGTAAGGGCACAGCGCGCGCCAGAACCGCGCTTCGTTACGCTCCGGCGGGGTAAATGGGGAGGGGGGAGGGGAGAAAAGAAACTTTCCCGGCAGGCAGCGCGCTGCCGCTGAGGTCCGGGCCGCCGTGCACGCTGGGAGTTGTAGTCCACGAGGGCGCTGCCGCGCCGGGCAGGCGTGAGGAACGTGAGGCCCAGCGGGGGCCTCCTCATGAGCCGCAGCAGCTGCCTGCCGGTGAAATTCCCGATATTTGCGTTTATAACCTAACATTTACGTGGGTTTTCACTGTAATTACTGGATTTACTATTGGGGGAACCAGTTAAACGGAAGTTTGTCACAGGTTGAAAGGCATGAGGGAACCAGCGTAGGAATCCCGTGCTGGGACTGCCTGTGGGATCAGGATTGGGATTCCTGACCCGAAATTGTCGAGGTACCTTGAACTTTATGTTTGCTAGCATGCAAATGTAAATATGACAGGAAGGCACGGAGCAGGTTGTGATGTTGTGGTGTTACTTTTATTTTTAGGAAACCTTCTGACTCGATTTGGATGAAGGCAGGAAGAAAAAAACCCGCACTTTTTGCATAGCTGCATCAGAGTTGCCTGTCTGCATACAACAGAGTACTCTACAGTAACCATCAAACAGTAATTATACGCTGGAAACTTGCAAAGCATCTTCTCTAGAAAGAAAGACACCCTTATTTTCGATGAATGTTTGTGCAGTCAAAGAGACTGATTTTTGTGAAAAAGATTTTACCAGCTTTTGGTTTTGTAAGAGGTAAAAAGGGCTTATAGAACAAGCATTTTGAAACGGAAGCTTTTACAGCTTGGCAGCCCTTCAGCTTTTGTAATAAACGCCTTCATGCAAACTGTATTTTCCATTTTATAACTTTGTCAGATACAGGGACATAATTTCTTTTTGTGATGGCACTTTTTTCTCAAACTAGTCAACAGGGTTTTCAGACTTTGCTATGGAAATGTCGTATGTTCTGGCCTGTTTCAAGATGCCAGCAACTGTTTGCTGTCTCTTTCAGCATCCCCAATAGAGAAAAGGTTAGCTGTTTCAGTTTTATGACATCTTCCAGCAGTGCATTACCAGCGGATACCAAAGGGACTGGTGTCTTTCCTACCAATAAAAGGTCTGTGATTGATTATGAAGAAGAAAAAGGATGGGATGAGGAGACTAAAGAAACATCTGAAAGGAAACTCCACTTTTCTTCCTCTGTTGGAGCACCAAAGAAACGGTTAACTAATCAAGTTTTGTCAAGGCATAAGTTTACCAGTGTACAGCCTCCAGAAAAACCGTTGCAGGCTGAGGAATGGAACAGACTGAGGGAAAGTTTTCGATCACCTGAAATATTTGAAGAAGTGATGTTTAACAGTATGGTCAGGTGCAACAGCTCCATTGATGTGGCTAAGTCGTTGCTGACCCACGTGGCGAAGAGTAATGGTGACATTGCATATAATTTGTTGGTCAAATATCTGGCATTATGTGTCCAGCAGGGGCAGACTTCAGAAATTCGTGATGTGTATGATATAATGAAAATCAGATTTAGGATTTTAGAAAGTGGGGCTTACAACCTTCTTATCAGGGGTATGAGTAATTCAGATCAATGGAGAATGGCCTTGACTCTTTTGGAAGAAGTTAAAAAGGTTATGACTCCCTCACGGACAAACTATGAATCCTGTATCAAAGCAGCCAGTCGTCACCAAGAAATGAACCTTGCCTTTGAACTTTTTCATGAAATGTTGTCTAAGGATTTGGTCCCAACATTGGAAGTCCTGCAGGCCTTTTTTGAATTCAGCAGGGGTATGAAAGGTGCTGAGTTACAAAAAGAGCTGTTTGGTATCCTCTTATATTTGAGAGACAACCAAATATACCCTCACAAGACATTTATGCGGAGTATAAAGCTATGGTTTGAAAGGTAAATAATGTTTCAATAACAAGCTTCAGTTCATGAGGATGGGATTCAGATTATTCCACAGATCAAGTCTAATAAGATCCCTCAACATCTCATTTTGATTGTTGTTTCTCCATGAGAGATGTATTGTCATGAAAAGATATATTTTATTTTTGCTCCAAATTTAATGTAAAAATGTAGAATTCTTACTGATCTCACCTTTTGTGGTAGATTTTACCTGTTAAGTATTATTCCTTGCTATGGGAAGTGGGAAATTGTGATGGGTCGTGGCTGTCCAAAATGTCCAACTTCAACTCTTTCCGGGGTTGGTACATAAGGAATGTTGACAGGTATGAGGGTTTTCCTATAATCTGTTGGGTATAGAAGTAGTAAGTTATTTGAAAATTAGATTTCTCTCTTTAAGGGAAAGGTGCAGCAAATTTAGCATAGGTTAAGTGAAGATCAAGTGTTCACTTAGTGTTGAATAACAGGAGAGGAATAATCTCAACAGGAGGCTCTGTGTTTTAGCACAGTATTTATCTAGCAGGCTATGGAGTTTGTTTTCATGAGTAGTGATGGTCAGATTCTGCAAATTACAAGTTATGCTGCATGTGCACAATGTGGTTCCCCTGAGCCCACTGCATCTTTGTCACGCTGTTGTATGTGAGCCCATCTATGACTTTTTTTTTTTTAACTGTTGACTTTGGTTTATGTGAGCTACACAGCCATTTTACAAGTTAGTCTTCCTGGATGGAAAATACGGCTGTGGGAATGCACTACCATTATTAGAATGGTTTATACTGCTGTCCCCCAGCTATTTTCTTTCCTGGGAACAGCTAGGGAGCAGAGTAGGCTTCAGTCAAGATGAACTGGTTTAGTGGGTGAAAATCTGTCGTCGGGTGCTGTTTTCCCAGTGAGTAGAGAAGGACTTACCTATAGGTGTCCTTTGCATGCACAGGAAACTCAACATAGTAAAAAGTGCTTGGCAAGGAGACTGCAAGGTCAGCGAGTATGTTGAAGAGCTATATATTGCCTGTATATAGTGGCAAACCAGTGCTGCAGACTGAAGCTAGACAAATTCCTGGTTTGTATCTTTAATACTGTGTTTGACTGTTAGAACAATTCACGAAAGGTTGTGGTGGACTCATGTTTTAAGTTGAACGT